>NC_089221.1:113939570-114580403 GCF_963924675.1 Phocoena phocoena
CTTGCTGAACACATGCCCTTTTCTGTCCTCCTCTCCCTCTCCTGGGCTTCTGTGGCTGAGCAATGCCTCTTCAAGTTGGTTAATTCACCGTTTAAGCGACACTTTGCTGTCAGCCTAGGAGCTCATCTATGTGGGAGAGACACCTTTAACCCATGTTCTAGGGACCGGTGCCTGAACAGGCATCTGTAAGGCGTTTTCCTAGGCTTCCTCTTTACAAATCATGTGCAGATCTCCACTTCCGAAAGGTATGCCCTGTGATGTGTCCAACAAAGTCTGAGTTGACTCGGAGTATACAAAGAATTTTTTAAAGTCAACTTTGAGGCATAATTTGACTTAAAATGCATCCATTTTAAGTATACAGTTTGATGAGTTTGGGCAGATCTATACATTCATGTAGCTACCACCACAATCAAGCTACAGAACATTCCCATCACCCTAAATAGTTCCCTTGTGCCTCTTTGCTACTCTCCCCCGACCCCTGCCCCAGGCACCCACTTATCTGCTTTTTGTCAATGTAGATTCGCCGTGCTTTTTCTAGGTTTTTATATAAATAGATAATATAGTATTATTATAAATGGTATAGCATAATGTTTTTGAGATTCACCCACATGATAGCATGTTGTTGATAATTTATTCCCTTTTTTAATCTGAGCAGTATTCCATTGAATGGCAATAAAAATTTGTTAATCTCTTCACCCGATGATAGATATTTGGGTTGTTTCCAGTTAGCTATGACTACAAATGCCTTTTCCGATTCCGGATGTAGCACCTGGAGTGACCATAGTTATTGCCCTTAGAGAGCTTGAAACCTTGGCAGGAAGAGATTTAAATGATGTGATACTTGTGGCGGTTTATTATTGGATGGAGTCAAGTGCAGAAATGCCTTGTATTTGTGCCAGGTGTTATGGAACAGTCGGAGAATGAGAGTACAGTGAGCGGGACTCACTGTGGGTGATTTTCTTTCACTGGTGGTGGGGGGCGGAAGGGAGATATTAAAGACCCGTCAGATGAACAGAGACCAGGGGACAAGTGTCATGCCTCTGGGAGCAGGCTAGGGAAGGGCACAGAGGGTGGCAATCCGGGCAGGTAGGACGGGCCATGCAGATACCCTCAAGACCTAGATTGGAGGGTCTGTGTTCAGTGAGAGCAAGAGAAAGAGCTGGAAGGCCTTGAATACTGGGAATAGAAGCCCAGAATTGATGTTCCCAGGCAAGAGAATGGAGTTGCTGCTGGTTTGGGAGAAGGGAAGGGCATGGGAGAAAGCAGTGTTTCTGAAAGATTCCCTTGTCATTAATGTGTGAGTTGGTTTGAATGGAGCAAAGACTGCGAGAAAAGAGAGAATGATGGGTGTTGATTTGAGCTTGTTTTCCTAATGGCTTCATGGGTGAAGCCTGATTGCCTTCCCAGCTGCAAAGGCATGCCCAGTGGGTGGTGGAGTTCAGCAGAGAAGCCCCGGGGATGGAAGTTGCGTAACCCGCCAATGCCATGGTATATTAGTGTGCCATCGCTGCGTTAACAAATTAGTTCAAACTTCGTGGCTTACATGATTTTTTTCAATCTCACAGTTTTCATGGGTCATGCCTAGGTTAGCTGGGTTCTCAGCTCAGGATCTCACCAGGTTGGCTGGGGTTGTGTTCTCATTTGGAGCTCAGGGGCCTCTTCCAAGCTCGTTCAGCGTCTTGGCACAATTCAGGTCCTGCAGGTGTAGGCCTGAAGTCCCCGTTTCCTTGCTGACTTAGAGGCTGCCCCAGGTCCTCGCCAGGTGGCCCCCTCCATAGGCTGTTCACAGCATGGCTGTTTGCTTTCTTCCAGGCCAGCAGGAGAATGCCTGTTGCTGCTGCATCTCTTTTACAGGCATTCAGATTGTCAGGCCTACCCAGGATAACCTCCCTTTTGGTTAACTCAGGGGATCTTAATTACATCTACAAAATCTTTTTCGCCGTGTAAAGTAACATAATCATTAGAGTGATATCCCATCCTGTTTACAGGTCCACTCACCCTCCAGCGGGGAGATCCTGCAGTGTGCACACCAGGGGGTGGCAATCTTGGGGGCCATCTTAGAATTCTGTCTCCCACACGTGGTTGCTCTTTTGACTCCCTGTTTCTCCACCTGTAAAGAGAGGGGCTCTGGGCTAGGTCCTCCCAGACGTTCTGCTCTGTGTTTCCCTTATTTTATGGTTATGAAGTCAGGTTGGAAGCACTGTTACCAATCATCTCTTTCAAAATGTGACTTGAAGATTGTGGTGCCCAGGTGGGCAGAGATGTCTGAGAATCATTGAGAGGGGTGCGGGCTGCCAGGCGGCACAGCCACGTGACAGGCAGGTGGGTAAGTTGTGGAATGCATGGTTGGGGTAGTTGGGGCGGCTCACACATGTACTCTTTCATTCCCTTCTCTTTCTTCTCCTTTTCTACCACACATGGTAGGATTGTACCTCCCCAGCTCCTGGCTGATTCAGCACGGCCATGTGACTTACTTTAGCCAGTGAAATGTGAGCGGGTGTGATGTATGTCATTCTGAGCAGAAGTTTTACGAGCCAGTGTGTGTGTTTTGTCTCTCTTTTCCTCTGCCACAGTGACTGGCAAGGTCTGAGATGGTGGCTCCATCAGCCTGGGTCCCTGAGTGAGGGGGATGCAGAGCAAAGCTTCAGCCAACCCACAGTGGGCATGAGAAGTAAGCCTTTGTTGTTAAAAGCCCCTGAGATTTGGAGTTCTTTGTTACTGCCACATAACCTAGCCTATCCCTGCCTGATACAAAGGAGGGTATCACTGTTAATCTTGCTGTCACCTTCTCTGTCTTTTTTAAATTGAGGTATAACGAACATACATTATATTAGTTTCAGGTGTACCACATATATATTTGTGTATATCGTGAAATGAGCACCACAATAAGTCTAGCTAACATTCATCACCACACACAGTTACAAATTTTTTTCTTATGATCAGAACTTTTCAGATCTACTCTCTCTCTTTTTTTTTTGCGGTACGTGGCCCTCTCACTGTTGTGGCCTCTCCCGTTGCGGAGCACAGGCTCCGGACGCGCAGGCTCAGCGGCCATGGCTCACGGGCCTAGCCACTCCACGGCATGTGGGATCTTCCCGGACCGGGGCACGAACCCGTGTCCCCTGCATCGGCAGGCGGACTCTCAACCACTGCACCACCAGGGAAGCCCAAGACTTTTTTTTTCATAACTGGAAGTTTGTACCTTTTGTCTGCCTGCACCCATTTCACCCACCCCCAACTCCCTGCCTCTGGCAACCACCATTCTGTTTGGTATATCTATGAACTTGGTTTTCTTTTTTATTTTTTTAAGATTCCACATGTAAGTGAGATCATAGTATTTGTCGTAGTATTTGCCTTTCTCTGTGTGACCTATTTCACTTAGCGTAATGCACCCAAGGTCCATCCATGTTGCAAAAATAGCAGGGTTTTCCTCCTTTTTATGGCTGAATAATACCCGATTGTACGTATAGATTACATTTGCCTTTTCCATTCATCTGTTGGTGGACATTGAGGTCGTTTTCATCTTAACCAGGCTTCTGATCCAGTTTCTGCTGTGAGATATAGCTGAGGACCCAATCTAAAAACCTTCATAAAAAGTGACTGTGTTGCTCTATATTCATGAATTTTCTGTCATTGAAACAGAACTGCCCACCTGCTCACTGAGTGAGGGAAGACACTCTCTCAGACCCTAGTACCTCAGCCCTCCTGACAAATAAGCTAATTTATTTGAGAACAAATGAGTGTAATTAGCACATTCAGGGAAAGCTGCCAGTCAAATGCAGCCCCACCTGATTTGGAGATGTTTGATGCAGTTTACTTGTCATCTCTTTCTGAAAATCTCAATTACCATGCCATCTGCACCGAACCCTCGCTCTCTTCTTTCCCGACACCTATCATTTGTCTGTCCATCATGTAAGCATCTTACGATTGTTGTTTTTCCAGACTTTCATGCTGACGATGGCTTTCTCTTAGGGTCTTTTCTGCCACCACCCCCAAAAGGCCACTCAGCAGTTTCCTCTTCCTGTGTATTTTGAAACTCTGTTCCTTCTCTGATGTCTTGTCAAATCTCAGCCACCTTCACACCTGTTCAAACGCTCTGTTTGCTCCCCTTCCTCTGGGGACCACTCTACCCCCTTCTTCGTAGACTTGCCTTTGAAACCCTCTGCTCCGGGGTTTCTTCTCATCCTCCTCTCCCTTATCTTAGGGCTTTAGGGTGGCACTTCATTACTGGGATTATCTACAGTCATTCTCTGGCTCTCAAGACTTTTGTCCCTGCTGCACAACTGCCAGATGAGGGAAAACGCTGGGTCGTGCTGGGCTGTCACACGACGATCACATGCAATAATCTGGGCTCATCCCAAAGACAATGTAAATCATTAGTGTCTGCAGGTGGGGACCCCCATGTGGAACACAGGCAGAGGTCACCCTGAAGCAAAGACTGAGAACAGTTGCTGCTATGAGAAGAAATTATGCATGAAAGACTGTCACCATGTAAATTACGCCATGGTGCAAAGAGGAGGGAAGGAAGACACAGAGAATCTGGCAGTTAAAACAGTGACAATAGCCAACAGTTAACGAGCACTTATTATGCGCCAGGCACTCTGTAGACACTTCCTATGGATCATCTCCTGCAGTCATCCCGTTTCCTGTGACATCACACAAGTCTCGTGCCCATCTGTCTGGTGGGGAAACAGAGGCTCAGAGAGTTTAGGTAGCTCGCCTAAGGTAACGCAGCAAGTGAGCAGAGAGCTGGGATGAGATCCTGGACAGGACAGTGCCAGAGCCTGTGCTCCTACCCAGGAAAGGAGGGGCCCTACATGCTGGATGGCGACCCCCTGGTGTTTACAATGATTCCCTTGGCTGCAGGGTGGGAGGCCTGCTGCTCCCCGGCCCCTCCACCTTCCTCTCTAGCCCCTTCACACCAGGCAGACTGAAGAAGCTTTGAACTCCCTTTCTCTGCTGGTCCTAAGAGCCTGGAGCCTCGGGGTCCAGGCCACGGGTTCCGGGGTTGGCTTGCCTCTGCCCGGCGGGAGTGAGAGGTGAGCGTGGGCTGTAGCTTGGCCGCTACAGGTGTCCTGTGGGGTTGCACTGCCTTGTCTTTCAGAGTCAGGGATTGTAGCTTGGCCGCTACAGGTGTCCTGTGGGGTCGCACTGCCTTGTCTTTCAGAGTCAGGGATTGTAGTTGGCCGCTACAGGTGTCCTGTGGGGTCGCACTGCCTTGTCTTTCAGAGTCAGGGATTGTAGCTTGGCCGCTACAGGTGTCCTGTGGGGTCGCACTGCCTTGTCTTTCAGAGTCAGGGATTGTAGCTTGGCCGCTACAGGTGTCCTGTGGGGTCGCACTGCCTTGTCTTTCAGAGTCAGGGATTGTAGCTTGGCCGCTACAGGTGTCCTGTGGGGTCGCACTGCCTTGTCTTTCAGAGTCAGGGATTGTAGCTTGGCCGCTACAGGTGTCCTGTGGGGTTGCACTGCCTTGTCTTTCAGAGTCAGGGAGAATTGAATTATTCTTGCATCAACTCCCCTGACACCGCGAACTCTATAGCCTCCCTCCCTCCTTCCTCCGCAGCTTTCCTCTGCTTATAAAATGAAAAGCAGATTGCCCCAGGGGGCTCAAGTAGGCCCTGCATCCGAGGTGTGTGAGGAGGGGAAGGGCCATCTGCTTCTCATTGACCTCAGCAGAGCCTGCTTAGACAAAGGGCTAGTGTGCAGCCCTCGCCCACCCGAGCAACCACAGCCATGACCGGGCCTGCTGCCTGACAGGCTCGGGAGGTGCCCTCCTCCGCCCCGCAGGCCGGGCTTGGAGTGTGTTGCCTAGAGCGAGGGGCTGGTTTCCCCCTCGTTTGGCCATTTCTTCTTTCTTTGCTTCCTAGAAGGATGGGTTTCAGCTGTTTCCCCAAGACTCCTGGTAACCTGATAGAGCGACGTTAGTATGTGTGTTTTAACATGGAATGTAATCCACATTCGATGCAGAAACCCTAGAAGAGTAAAAAGAAGGAAAAACTGGTTACAGTCCCACTGCCAGGGGTTTTGGTGTCTGTTCTGCCTATTTTCCATGAGTATTTTTCAACATTTATTTTTAAAAACAAGAAAAACCTAAAGCACACGTCAGTTAGGCAGCGTACTAAGTACTTTGCCTGGAAGGTCTCAGGCCGTAGGCTGCAGACCCTGTAGGTCTGTACTTTGCTTAATACTGTTTTTACAAAGGAAGACACTGCAGTTTAGAAGGGGCAGGAAATCTGCCCAGGATTACCTCGGGGGGTGGGCGCGGCCAGGGCTCAGTTGCAGGCTGGGTGCTCCAGACTGTACAGCCCCAAACCACCCTACAACACACCTGTGCATGGAATGTGAGCTAGTTTGTCCTATTTTTCAGTAAACAGTAGATCAGGACCACTTCCCCATTCAGTCTGTAGTCCTCTATACATGATGTTTACAGCTGCATATATCCCATCCCATAGACTTACCTTAGCCTGTTTAGCCAACCCCCTGATTTTGGATTGTTCCACATTTTGCCATTATCATCCTGAGATGATTGCTCAATACAGGCATCTTTAAGCCCATCTCCCATGATTTGGTAGTAGTGGGATTTCTGTGAATGGGCATGCATACTAGAAAGAGACTTTTTAAAAAAAATAATTATTTATTTATGGCTGTGTTGGGTCTTCGTATCTGTGCGAGGGCTTTCTCTAGTTGCGGCAAGCAGGGGCTACTCTTCATCGCGGTGCGCGGGCCTTTCACTGTTGCGGCCTCTCTTGTTGCGGGGCACAGGCTCCAGAAGCACAGGCTCAGAAGTTGTGGCTCACGGGCCTAGTTGCTCCGTGGCATGTGGGATCTTCCCAGACCAGGGCTCGAACCCGTGTCCCCTGCATTGGCAGGCAGATTCTCAACCACTGCGCCACCAGGGAAGCCCTAGAAAGAGTTTTGAAAGCTATGGCACTTTGTGTTTAAGAAAAGTTACAATCGCAACACTGGGTATTATAATCTTTCATCTATCAAATAGGCAAGGATTTTTTAAATTTCTCACTTTTCTAGTGATCAAACTGCACTTTCTCATTCTTTCATTGTCAATTTTAATTTATTCTTTTGGAAATTTACTGCTTATGCTTTTTTTTTTTTTTTTTTTTTACTGCTTATGCTTTTTACCCAGTTTTTTTTTAATTGATTTGCAAAAGCTTATTACATTAAGGATATTGATCCTTTGATGCCTTTGCAGATATGTATCTCGGTTTGTTGTTTACCTTTTCATCTTATGATGTTTTTGTATTTTTGTCAGAGAGGTTTAAAAACGTTATGCAATTCGTCTGTCAACCCTTTTCTTTGTGCTTTCTTCCTTTACTATTTTATTTTTTTTCAGACTTCCTTCTGTCTCCCCAACAATATTATATAAACATTAGTATTGGATAGGATTTTTAGCCTGTTGTTTAAAATCAAACGTGTCACAACGTGAACTAAACTGCTGAGATGTCAAAATGGGTAACTCCGTGATGGAAAAGAATGAAGTGAAGAACGCATATCAGCTGACGGCCCAGGAAAACAAAACTGATAAACCCATGCGTGGACAGTGAAACCAAGATGTAGACTGACATAGCTGTTATTTTATAACAACTCTAAGAGAAAGAAATGTGTGTTCATTTTTTGGTCTGATGTTTCAAACTTGTCAGGAAGACCTCACCATTTCTTGTCTAATTAGTGGAATTCATAAATGTTTTCTTTAAATATTAGAAAGTGTGGCTTAATTTTCCTCGTAATTATAAAGCTAACATTTTATGACTTTAAACAGTTTTTGCATAGAACTTCACCCAGTGTCTATGTGTTCAAATTTAAGATATAATCTCTATTCTGCCACAGAATTCAGACTCAGGCAGTGCCATCCTGACCTCAGCCTCCAGTCCTCAGTCCAGACCTCTTGATACCTTATCAGTTTCTTCCCCATGGGAAGGAATAGAAATCTTATAGGTGAACAAGTTTTAGGTAGTTTCTAACTGTGAAACCTTTAGAGATGATGTAATTTACTCATATACATGAGGAAGGATATACAAAAAGCAGGAAGGAGCAGCAAAATATGTACATGAGTGATCCACTCTACTGCTGGGAAATAACACGGAGTGCCAATGTTATTCCAATGTTACCTTTCCCAGGCACCTTTCCTCCCTCCCTCTGATCTCTTCTAATCACCCCAATTGGCCAAACCCAACCAGAAGCCAGAAGGCAAGAGAGCCCGGGCAATGTGACCTATAGACAGTACAGATCCAGGGTCTCTGAGCAAGGTAGAGAAAAGTGGAGAATAGACCTGATGGTGAGCAGGGGCACAAACAGAGAATAGCCTGGATAAATAATTTTAAAAATTAAAAATCAAAAGTTCACCTTCCAGAGGTAACCTTGATTAACCCTTTGGTAGATTCCATCAATGACTTTGTAATATGCATTACTTTTTTATAGCCGAGATACTACTACGTAGTTGTTTTTTAAAGCATAGTTAACGAAGGAACAAAGGTCCAAATGAAAAACTATTGAAAGACGGGCTTGATGACAGATAATAATTGCATTTAAGTGGTTTATTAACTTTCCCAGTACATTAAAACACACGCGCGTGCGCACACACACACACACACACACACACACACAAAATGATCCAAGTCGCTCTTGGAGTAATTTTTTTTTTCTTGTGAATTTTTTAAATACAGAAAACTATTACTCCAACTTCTTGAAATGTAAATGGTCTTTTTTATTGAACTGTGCAGCTATTCTTTTGTGGACAAAATTAAGATTTTTTTTTTTATTAATTTTTAAACCACAATATGCTGAGTATGTGATTAGGGATAGCAAACGAGCGACACATGTACCGCCATGCTCCGTTTTTCCCCGGGCCAGTCATCGCTCATTGATCCCCCTAATTATTTCCCATGGAGCTCAGATGTGGTTCAGAATCCTACTCTACACAACAACCCTCAGTACAGTGACTCTTACAAAATGAGACCTACTGCTGTCTTGTATGTCTAGCAGTCATTAAGAATAGAACTGTAGTGCCTAATAGTTTAAGTGGCCATCAACTGCAACAGAAGATTCCTCCTAAATTATGGGGTGAAAGATATGGCACAAAAATATCATTTCTTGGTCTCAGTAACATGTCAGAAGCAGCAAAACAGCTGAGGGGAAGAGTGAAGGGCTAAGCCTGAAGTTGCAGAGTTCTCCAGTAAAACAATCAGACTGGCTTTTGAATTAGGGCTCTCCATCAAAATAGTGCATATACAGAATTCCATCTTCTCATACCCTTAAAGTTTATGATCTCAGTCACTGGTGTGAGTCTATCTTGAGTGCTTAGGTATCTAAGAATATCTGTCTATTGACTTGATTCTGAAGGCCACAAAATTACTGGGTCCCAACATTCTTCCCTTAAAACCCTCTGAAGGCTGCCACATATAGAGTGGTAAAGGAAAAGTCTGAAGCCAGCCAATTTTTATATTCTTTGTAAGAAGTTGTCTTTCTTCCCTGATGCTTATAATGTACAAGTAAGTTATTCTTAAAATTCAAATACTTTGCTAGAATGTGTTTTTAAGTGAAGCCCTTGTATCAGGGGTCCCGTTGCTAAATTTGGAGATCCACCAGAATGACGCACAGAAGTCCACGTGAAGTGTACTCATGGCTAAGACTTGTTACAGCAATGTATTAGGAGGATACAACTGGCTTATAAGGGAAAAGGCACAAGCAGAGTCTGGAGGAACACAAACACAGGCTTCTTTATGTTCTCTGTCTCCCATCAGGGGTCACTCAGAGCTGACTTTTCCCCAGCAAGGAAAATAGAACAACATGTGTGATGTGTCTGCCCAGGGAATCCGATTAGAGATTCGGTTCTCAAGTTTTTTTATTGGGGTCTGATCATGCAGGCACTCTACCTAGCATGCACCAATATTCCAGACTCCCAGAGGGAAAGCAGGTGTTCAGCCTAAACCACAGTGTTTGTAAAAAACAGTTCAGGCAGAGTGAGCCACTCTTACTTACCATTTAGGTTAAGTTTTATATCAGTATAGGGAGCTATTTACCAGCCAAGTTCCCAGACCCCAGCAAGCAGCTGGAGGTCTAAGGATAGCAGCTTTAGGCCTGTTTTGTTAGGTCTTTCCTGCACAGCCCCCCTTTAAACTTATTTTTACTCATAATACCATGAGCCCTTTCAATGTGCATACTGAATGTAAAGTTTTCTTTAGTTATATCTTTCATTATTGCTCTTGTTCCAACCGTGTGAGTTTCTTCCTTAGGAAGCTCTATAGCTCTTTGTTGTGGCAAGATGGCAATGAGGAGAGAGAGAAAACCTGTCCTTTCCTTCCTGTCGCTGTCATCGCTTTGCCCTTCTCCTCTGCGTTCTCTGAGTCTCATGCTCGTCCCGTGCTCCTGATGCATTTTTCTGTGGTATCAGCTCAGCTTCTTATGGACCTAATGCAGGGTTTTTGTTGTTTTGGTTTTTTTTCTGGTATTGCATTTAAAACTTTTAAATTGCAAACCTGGGTGCTTTTTTTCAGATGTTCCGTGATTACTTTCTAGTTGTTGTTGTTTTTCCCCTTCTACTCATCCTCCAACAGTTGGAAGCTCTTTCTAGATCCATTAGTTTCCAGTAGAGAGGTTGTGGGGCCTCATGCTTTTTGCTGCCTCTGTCATCAGGGGTTTCTGTTAAAAGCCCCGCTCAGTAGTTGAGTCATAGATTGTGGCGCAATTTTCTGGCCTTGTTCCTGGCGACCAGCAGGTTTTTATTTACTGAACATCTGTTAGCTGAAATCCTCTTTCTCCTACATCACTCTTTAGCTAGCTCTCTGACACATTATAAAGATAAAGTAGGTAGAAAGAACTGTACCCGGCACACCTGCCTCCAGGCTCTGCCATCTGTAGGCTGGGGCTATAGTGCCATGCCTGTGAAGGCTCCCCTCCTGGGCTATTGTGGAGCCCAGTTCCTGTTCATTCACTGTCCCCAGGACATGAGGAGAGGGTGCCATTGAAGGCAGAGAGCCCTCTGGACAACATCCCGGCGTTTTGGACTGCTAGCCCTTGTTGTCCTGGTTTTAGGGGCTGGCTCCCTAACCCACAGAATGGGTGGTCCTAAAATGGCATCTTTTTATCCAATTTCTTTTTTTTTTTTTTATCCTTTTTTTTTTTTTATCCAATTTCTTGTCTGGTGTTGGGCTGAATATTGATCCCAAGTCACAGAATGAGATTCTTACTCTTTTTAATGTTGTGTTCGTTATTTTCATGAGAAGTTGGGAACAGCTCAGTGCGAGGCTGTTAACAAAGTGTTGTTTTAAAATGAAAGTTCTAAGGAAGCTTCAAATTAAGGGACTATCAAGGGATCCAAAGAATAAAGCACGGTAAGCAGCCAGTGGAGATTAGAGTCTCATCAGAGTGCTAGGACAGATATACACGGACCGTAACTCACAACACCAATGTATTATGACGGGTGCACTGGGAGCCCCGTGGCTGGGAGTCAGGAACTCTGGCTTCTTGTTCCTGACTCCAGCGTGGACTTGCTGTGTGACCTCGGACGAGGCAGGGCTCCCTTCTGGAGCTCTCTTGCCTTGTTTACAAATGAAGGGATTGGTCTAGAGAGTTTCCAAAATGCCTCCAGCTCCAACATTCATCATCTTTTTCGACTGCTGCGATTCAGTGGGAATACTGTAGAAAGGAGGGATCTGCTGACCTTGGGTTGATCCACCTCCTCTAGGGGCCAAAGAAACAGAAACCACAGATGCCTCCCAGTGTCCAGCCTCAGAGCCAGGAAGTGCCCTGTGTCCCACCAAGGGTGCCCAGCTCCAATCACTCCACCTCATCTCTTTGTTGTTAGATTTTTTTATTATGTTTTTAGAGGGTGCATAAATTATATGAGTTTGCAGTTTGGAAAGGTCTTGTCTATTTGAATCATCCAGCTTGTTTGTATGTGTGTGTTTAATGTAGCAGAAAATGGGTTTCAGGCTTTTTTTTTTTTTTTAATGTAAAGTCCTTTCGTGACTGATTCATAATTTAACCATAAGGAGTTGGATGATGCCTCATTTTGACAATGAGCCTTGATCATTTTGTTAGACCAAGTTTAGACAAGGGGTCTAAGGCAAAAGTGAGTAACTTCTGAGACATTAGGTCGTGCAAAGTCCTCAGGACCTGGCCTGGAGCCTCCTGTGCTCCAGGTGGATTTTTTTTTTTTTTTTTTTCATGGTATGCAGGCCTCTCACTGCTGTGGTCTCTCCCGTTGTGGAGCACAGGCTCCGGATGCGCAGGCTCAGCGGCCATGGCTCACGGGCCCAGCTGCTCCGTGGCATGTGGGATCTTCCTGGACCGGGGCACGAACCCGTGTCCCCTGCATCGGCAGGCGGACTCTCAACCACTGCGCCACCAGGGAAGCCCTCCAGGTGGATTTTTGTCTTGTATTCGGAATTCTGTATTCTCTATGAGTGTCTAACGGGTGGAGGTGAGTCAGCGCCCATGGTGAGGAGCAGGGTGGCACCCTGCTCTCCGATGAGGCTGGTCCTGGGTGTGAACCCCCTTGGGGCAAGGCGATGGAGACCTGGGACCTTAGGGACTCCTGGGCTCTGTCCTCCCCGTGGGAACACTGCTGGCTGGCTCTCCTCCTGATCATTCCATAGGCACAAGGCCCCTCTACCTCCTGTGACATCTCCTTACCCCAAGCCAGGATAGGAGGGGCAATTAGTGAATCTAGGAGATTATAAAACACGGCCCAAACCAGATATTCAGGTTAATGCAAAATCCACTTGAGAGGCATAAATAATCTAATTGGTGCTTGACATGCAAACAAAACAGACAATCACAAGCTCTTTCAAGTGCATGGTGTTCCAACTCTCCCTTCTTTCAGGACAAACTGCGGATACTTAGTGCCATATATATCTTTCCATACTTTAGGGAGAGAGACTGTGAGGAGAATTTCTTTTACAGTTCATATCTGTGAGATGTTGCAAGAGGGGAAAATGTACACATCCCAAAGGCTCTTCCTCTGTGGCTTTCCCCGACTTCACTGCGTGAATGTCTTGTGCAGCATTCCACATGAATGTCATGTGGCAGAAAGATCACACTCTCCTCGTTGTTTCCCGAGCTGGAGCACAGCATTTACCACATTGTCTTGTATTTGTCTGTGTGTCTGTCTCCCCCATCAGTCCTGGAGGTTTAGGACTCCCAGAGGTTAAGAACCACATCCAGTTATCACCTCCAAAGGAGCCACTGCATAGGGCATGCTCAGCAGTGACTTGTTAAGCCAGATAAATAAGTCAGCTCTAGACTTAACTAAGGAGCTGGGAGGATGACATTCCCCAGAAGACAAGCTGTATCTGTCAACCAGAACAGCCTGTGTGCATTTAGTTTATGTAATTGATAAATATTTGTTGAGCATCTACTATGTGCCAGATATTCTTTTAGATACTATGGATGGAGTAGTGAATAAGACAAATAAGATTCCCACCCACAAAGAGCTTAAATATAATGGGGAAACAGATAATAAACAACAAACGGAACAAATAGCAGCAGTTGTTAAAGGAATGAAAATAGGATGATAAAGAAAAATTGGGGTCAAGGAAGACCCGTCTCCTTTCACGTAAGATCTGAGAACAAAAAGAAGTCAGAGAGAAGAAAGAGCATTCCAGAGGAGGAGACAGCTAGTGCCAAGGCCCTGAGGCAGAATGAAATGTGGCTTGTTAAAGAACAGGAAAAAGTCCAGAATGGCTGAAGAGCACAGAGTGGGAGTGGGGAGTGGTTGGCGTGAGACTGAAGCAGCAGGCAGGCTGTGGCCAGATCACAAAGATTGCTCTAAATGCATTACTGTAAATGCACAGGGGTGCTCTGAGCTGGGTGGAGAAGGGTGGAACACATCTGTTTATGGAGGCATTTTGAGAAGACCTCATCATAAGACTAGGGTCTCATCCTTCTAAGGGGATGGTCCTTCATACTTTCATGCTGTTTTCCAGGGAGGGAGGTGATTCTTACTGCTCTTTTGCTACAGCCTTGTTTGCTTAGCCCCTCTGGTGCATGTTTGGACCTGTAGAGGAGTGGGGATGGCCCTGGCCCTGGCCCTGGGAGGAAGGGAATGGCCCTCGTGAGGATGGAATCCACAACTTTAGTCTTGAAAGCATTGAACACTCTGCATTGTCCAGGGCTCTTTGAGTTGAAAGTGACAGAGACAACTTGCAAACTTGGTGAAGTCAGAAAGAGAATGTGTTGGCTGCCAAAGCTGACCTCAGGGGTTGAACTGGCCTCCACAGCTCTGGGTCAGCAGGACTGTCTCCGTCACTTGGTTTCTCCATTCTGTTTCTCTCTTTGTATTGGTGTTATTCTCTCATATTCCAGGAGAGCTTCCTCCCAAATGCCCTTAGTCCCACAAAGTGGGGTCTGTGTCCCAAGCCCCATGCTTTGGAGTAACTTGCTTGAAATTTACTAAGTCCCCTCTCATTCCAGGGGCCAGCTGGAACACTCGGTTCCGTCTATATGAACTCTGGTCCTCATTTCTTCTGTTTAGGGTGCTCTTTGACCCTTTCACCTCTGTGGGGTAGACCAAATGTTCCGAGGAACTTCAGGACTCCCATTCATGGCATTATCCTGAGGGCCATATGGACGGGGCCCCAGTTCCAGGAAACGGTTTGGGAAATAGATCACTCTCACAGGGCAGCACAGTATTTCTTTCATAGAGTCTCACGGGATTGGGCCACCAGAATGGTGCTAGCATGCCGATTCAGGATGACTTTTACTCCTGTCTGACATAGAATGAGTCCAGAGCTCTGGGCTATCCTGATCCTTGGGCTCCAGCTGCATTTGAAGGCCTGAGTTGTCAGTCTCTCCTGTTTGGGTTCTGATTGTGGTGCATTTTTATTTTTTTATTTTTTTGCGGTATGTGGGCCTCTCACTGTTGTGGTCTCTCCTGTTGCGGAGCACAGGCTCCGGACGCGCAGGCTCAATGGCCATGGCTCACGGGCCTAGCCGCTCCGCGGCATGTGGGATCTTCCCGGACCGGGGCACAAACCCGTGTCCCCTGCATTGGCAGGCGGACTCTCAACCACTGCGCCACCAGGGAAGCCCTGTGGTGCATTTTTAGTCTATAGCACCTGCAGGCAGCAGGTTGATGATGGCAGGCATCCTTCATCCTGTTTCCTGCTTCTGCACCCAGGGTGACCACTCCAAACTATGGCACCTGTCAGGGTCTATGCCACGTGGCCATGTCTGTCTCCTCCAAGGGTTTCCAGAGCATTGCTCTGTAGCACTACTGGGTCATGACAGTTGATATCCTCTCTTGCATCTGCTTGATGTGCTGACTTTGTGCCCTCCTGGGTTGGTTGTGACCCACGCCAGACATGGGACAGGCATTGCTTCTGCAGATCTAGGTAATAATATAGCTCGCCTCTGCCCACAACCTCCAACATCTTTCTACCCTACATTTTCATTTACCTCTCCTCCACCCATGATTGGAGATTTAACCGTTGTAAAGCCAGGACCAGGTGGTCCAGTTTGAAGAAACACAGTCCATCTACCCAAATTAATTTCAAAATAACTCAAATATTTTATTGGTACTCTTTTAAGAATTTAAAAGGGGTCTCAGTGTATGCTCCAAAGCTGTTCTCTACATTTCCCTGGCAATAAAGTCCTAAACCCACAGCCTGCAGGGCTTTTTTTTCTTCATTTCTACTCCCCTCTCCCAATAATTTATTATCTTGATTTGTACTGTCCAATATGGCAGCCGCTAACCACGTGTAGCTAGTAAGCACTTGAAATGAAACTACTATGAATTGATATGTACTTTATCCACAGAGGATTTTGAAGACTTGTTATTAAAAAAAAGATATGTAAAATATCTGATTAATAATTTTTTATATTGAGTACATGTTGAAATGATAATATTTTTAAAATATTGCTTTATAAATTATATATTTGAAATTAATTTTGCTTGTCTCTTTTTGCTTTTTTGATATGGCTTGTCTCTTTTTGCTTTTTTGATATGACTACTAGAAAAATTTTAATTTCATGTTTATATATGTTTATTACATATTTATAAATATAGCTCGTATTATATTTCTTTTGGACACACTGAGTCAGATCAATGAAGACTTCGTAGTTTTCTCCTTTTCCTTCTGCTTCTGTGGTTCTTTTTTTCCTTGCTCTGATATTTTCATTCAAAAACACAAAAGTTCCAGTAAGTGGTGGGACAGAAATGAAACTCTCCTCAGATGGAGCTGTCAAAGGGCAAAGGTTCTAAGAGACACAAATACATTAATCATCTTTGCCTCATCACACATAGGTTCAATAACGTTAGGATCAAAGTAGACATTTTAAGAAGTAACTGACTTCACTGTTTATTGAACTTGCCGTCATAAAACTTTACTACACGGAAAACAACATTGGATGGAGGAAAGACACTAAATTTTTTTTCCCCTAAAACTCTTACCAGGGCTTCCCTGGTGGCACAGTGGTTGAGAGTCCGCCTGCCGATGCAGGGGACGCGGGTTCAAGCCCTGAACTGGGAAGATCCCACATGCCGCGGAGCGGCTGGGCCCGTGAGCCATGGCCGCTGAGCCTCCGCGTCTGGAGCCTGTGCTCCACAACGGGAGAGGCCACAACAGTGAGAGGCCCGCGTACCGGAAAAAAAAAAACAAAACAACTCTTACCAGTCCCCATTTTGTTCTAGAGTTTAAATTCTTTCATTCATAAGAGTGCTCCTCTCCAACTTCTGTTCTCTCCAGGCTCTGCCACCATCCCATACTTCTTAGTTGACACAACTAATATAAGACAGTTAGTTCTTTTTATTTAAAATTAGCAGGCAACATTTTCCTATTTCGTTTTTCTTCACTTGGATAAATGTCTAGTTCCCAGTTCATCATCACCAATAACTTAAGACTGCCATTTATTCTTCACTCCAAGGAGACTGTCCCAAACTGTTGAAAGCAATGCCGCTATGACTCACACTTCACATAAAATATGTCTGGGTGTTTGGGAAAACGGCCAAAAGGATTGTTTTATCTTACCTTGTGATAAGAGATATAAAATACAATAAGAGGATTTGTTTTAAGCTTTGAAGGTTTTTTTTTAATTTGTTAATCTTTTAAATCTCTTTTTTAAAATTGAAAAGCAGTGCACAGTGACAGCTAACAGGAAACTTATCCAATGTCTAAGTATTCACATGTGTAAAAAGTTGAATGTGGAACTGAATAGATGCATTTGAAACAAATCATGGCTGAGAAATAACAGAGGATCTTTTATTTGATAATTATTCTCTCTAGGTTAATAAAGGAGAAGTTTACTCTGGGTGGTTGTAGCCAAAGATTTAAAAGCTAACTATTGTTATCATCCTTTGGTTTTGAAAATCAGAAATGAACTTGGACAATGGTTTTCTAGACTCTCCAAGGAACTCGGGGAAGGTGAGGAGTCTCTCCCTTGTCTTTTCTTCCTATAATGCCGTATGCTTTTCTTTGCCCATAAAGAGCACACGTATATAATTTTAGGATTTATCATTTAGCGTTTGCTGTGGTTTTGTGTATTTAATATTTCAAACAACTGCTTGTTCACATTAGTTGAAGAAGAGAGGAAGTGGAGTATTGTGTAATTAAACGGAATCTCGGGAATTAACGCTGGTATTTGGTAAACCATTTCCTCTTCTTACTATAAGGGTCTAATTCATGCTTTTCCGGATAAATAGCAAAATTGCAGTTCTCATCAGAAACCTTGAACTCAAAATAGAAATCTCTAAGTGCCTAGTGAACTTTGAGGTGGCATTTTCTTTTAAAATTTTTGGAAACAAGGGGGAGTTCAGAATTTAGATCTTTGGTGATTCTGTTAGCTGTGAAGAGCTGAATGTAACAGGCACAGGCAAACAAAAGTTTCTCAGTGTTTGGCCCAGAGAAAAAAGTTCAAATTTTTCCCCCTCTGGGCTGAAGTTTCTGTGTAGAGTGGAAGTTATACAGTGTCCTGAAAACCCTTGTTGAGATACAGGCACTTAAGCAAAAGTTGGAGAAGAACAGCAGCCTCATCTGGCTCTGGATGAGGCCAGCAGCACATTTCACAAAGTCCCTGGCTAGAAGCAGCTTTCAAAGGTCCCTTTCCCCACCCCTCTGCTCTCTGTGCTCGTCCTCAGCCAAGGGTAATAGACGGCTGTATGTTCCTAAAGATCTCCTCAGGACACCTCCCAGCAGCTTCTGCAACCCATTCCAAGCCTAACACTGAAGATAATCCTTTAAACATGTAATCCCAATTTGCCCAGCTCTAGCCTGGGGCCCTGGGGGGTGCTGCCTTAGTACCACATGTCTAGGTGAGGCGCAGGGAGAGACTGACTCATTTCAGTCTCTGTCAAAAGTCTTCCTCTTAAGTAACATGCACTAAGGAACCAACACTTTCTAAAATATCTCTTGAGACCTCTGGTTTGGTGCTAAGAAGATAAGAATGCGAAAAATTGCTGGCTCTTTAGTAAATCCTACTGTACAGTTGCAACCGTGTCAGTACAAATTTGCATCTCAGAGACAAAGTGAACTTTGAACGTGACCCACACTGATACGTTTCAGGACCCAGTCTAAAAAATGGGCTGGCGGGCTTCCCTGGTGGCGCAGTGGTTGAGAGTCCGCCTGCCGATGCAGGGGACACGGGTTCGTGCCCCGGTCCGGGAAGATCCCACGTGCTGTGGAGCGGCTGGGCCCGTGAGCCATGGCCGCTGAGCCTGTGCGTCCAGAGCCTGTGCTCCGCAATGGGAGAGGCCACAACAGTGAGAGGCCCGCGTACCGCAAAAAAAAAAAAAAAAAAAAAAAAAAAACAAATAAAAAATGGGCTGGCAGAGACATAGGAAGAGTGGGGACCAAAGCACTAACACAAAAATATATTCGCACCCCCATGTTCACTGCAGCATTATTTACAGTAGCCACGATATGGAAACAACCTAAGTGTCTAGTGATGGAAGAATGGATAAAGAAGATGTGGTATGTACATTTATATAATAAAATGGATTATTATTCAACCATAAAAAAGAACAAAATCCTGCCATTTGTGAAAATGTGCATGGACCTCAAGGGCATATGCTAAGTGAAATAAGACAGAGAAAGACAAATACTGTATGATCTTGCTTATATGTAGAATCTTTAAAAAAAACAAACAAACAAATTCCTAGAAACAGAATAGATTGGTGGTTGCCAAACAGGGGAGTAGAGGTAGAGGTAAAAGGGGTCAAAAGGTACAATCTTCCAGTTGTAAAATAAATTAAGTCCTGGAGATCTAACGTACAGCATGGTGACTATAGTTAACAATACTATATTGTATATTTGAAAGTTGCTGAGAGAGTAGATCCGAAAAGTTCTTATCTCAAGGAAAAAAATTGTAACTATGAGTGGTGATGGGTATTAAATAGACTTATTGTGGTGATCGTTTCACAATATATATCAAATCATGTTGTACACCTAAAGCTTGTACATTGTCATATGTCAAGTATAGCTCAAAACAACAAAAAATGTGTGCCTAGCAATGGGCAGGAGATGAAGGGAAGAAGGCCACCAACACTAAAGGAGCAGCGGCTTGGATCCCAGATTCCCTGGGGAGGAAAGTGCATGGTCAGCCCTGCTCAGAAGCACAGGGACGACAGTGATGTGAGGTGAAGTCTTCCCTGCATCCTGTTTCTAGACATTGAATATCTGGTTCCCTGCCTGAATTTTATAAGAGCAAATCACTAAATGATCCCCATAACATGAAGGGAAAACAGGAGAGCGGTCCAAGCCCAAATGCTAATATGCCAGTTTCTGCATCAAAAGAGCATTTATTAGGGGCTTGAATCGACGCCAGGCCCAGGCAGCCAGGGTAAGCCGGAGGGGGAGATGGAGAATGTTTCCTTTGAAGTTTGGTGGTCAGGTTTCTGCTGGCTGTGGTAGTGAACCTATCTTGTCCCACCAAAGAGTAAGGCTATTATTTAGAAGGGAGAGGGCCCACATTTGAAGTTCTGCATTAACGTTGCTACAAATGATAGAAACCTTTTTATTTCTAGGCAACTTTTATGTTGCAGAGACCAATGCAACTTGCCTAATGTGGGTTTTGCCCACTCCCCTTAGAGTAGTAATTTTAAAAGAGCTTGAATTTAATGGAACATATTGGCAAGTCAGATAATCCCCAGCGGTGGTGGAGATGGTCTGTAGCGCTACAGGGGCTCTCAGGCCCTGCCTGAATTTTCCAGGCTCTGGAGTTGTCCTGGGCCTGCCCTCTGCCTGGGGAAGGAACAGGGTAGGGGACGCAGTTGTGTATGAGTAGCTCTCGTGTGCCAAGCCGAGAGCCAGGATAAACAAGGATACGTGGGACCCTAGTCTGCCCTTGAAGCCTTCAGCCTCAGGGGGCGGCTTGGAAAGGGAAAAGAAGATGCCCAGTGTGAGTCCAAAGTAGAAAACAGGAAGGGCCATGAGAAAGTCAGATAAAACATGGCGGGGAGGTCACCACCAGGTGGAGGGGATCATATTTCACATGTGCCTCAACAGATGGGTAGGATTGGGGCGAGAAATAGTACAGAAGATAGATCGAAGGGGGTGAGCGTGTGGGAAACTTTGAGGGGTGCTTGTGGAAGAGCAAGTCTTCCAGTGTGATTGGAAAGTGGGGGAGCCTTTGGAGCCAAGTTTGGGAAGAGTATGTAGGGCTAGGTTGGGAGGATCTGGCTTAGGGAAAGGGCTGGGGGCTGCCAGAGTAGCCCCAGGGAGAGGAGGTGAGTGTGCTGCTGTGAAGGGGATGCTGAAGGCATGCCGATGCGTCCGCGACAGCGGCTGTCAGCATCGGCTGCACACGGGATCACCCTGGGAGCTGAGAAACTGCTGCTGGCCCCACAGGACCGGAGCTCTGGTTTAAATGGTCTGAGGTGTGGCCCCGGGCAACAGGATTTGTGAAAAGCTCCCCGTGAGCAGTGATTCTAAGATGCTGCCAACGTTGAGAACCTCTGGTTTGTGGCAGAGTCTGGTTCAGTAGGGTGGGGCTGAATCACAGTCTTCGAGTGGCAAAGGTCTGTAGGACTTGGCCATGCCACGCCAGCAGAGCACCTGCCTGCAACTTAACCCTTCTGCGAGGAAAAAGTGAGAAAACCTTTGGCCTCTTTCATCTGGTTTGCTCTGGGATGCTGGGCCCCTGCTGAGGGAGGGCAGCCTTGTTCACTAGTGCTCACTGACCTTCAAGGGCAAATGGAGACTTTAAACTGAAACACACATACCCCTGGGGCTCTAGGAAGCCCTGCAGGGGGTGTGTGGACAAACGAGTTTTTAGCAGAATCAGTTTTCTCAGCTTCCAGGCGTGCGCTCTTCTACAGCAGACCTGCCTGAGCGACCCCTCCTCCATACCCATGCACCCATGCGGCCTCCTCGCTCCCACTGTCCCGCACGTACTCAAAATACAGCATTCTGCATCTTTGGTAGTTACTTAAAGGTATGATAGAAAAAAGTTATATATCAAGTTTAAAATTTGGCTCCGTGATTATGCGGTCTTGGACCAATCCCACCCCTTCTGAGGTTCAGCGCCTCCCCTGTAAAAACGGGGCCAACCAGCTCCACTCAGCAGGGTTGTTGAAAGATCAAACAAGGGAGCCCCAGAAGTAGCCTGGCCTGCAGCCAGCTCTGGTGACTGGCAGATGTTAATAACGGAACCGTCTTGGCATGTGGATGAGCTCCTTGAATGTGAATGCCCTTCCCCCTTATTAATGGGTCCCAGATTTTATTCCCATGGAAGCCCAGACCTCTCATGGAGGGTGGAGTGTGATGCAGTGAGGTTCTGTGGCTCTCTTGTCTTCCCTTCTCCACCTTTCTTGAGGAAGACCTTCCAATGCACCTCCTCCAACTGGCCTTCCCTGAGTAATGAAGCCTCATGACACACGACTTTTCTCTTCTCCGATCATTTCACTGGCTCACTCTAGGTATGGCATAAATGAGTTGATGCATCAATGAATGAATGCCGGGAATAGGGTAGTGAATGAGGCAGGCATTTCCCCCGCCCTTTCCAAACTTGCGGTCTAGATGTCACCAGACAGTTACAACACTGACAGATGCCACAGTAGTAAAAAAAAAAAAAAAAAAAAAGAAAAGAAAAGAGGCCAATGCAAGCCCAGTGAAAGGGCATGAAGGAAGGGAAGGCTTCCAGGAGGAAGCATTGTCTAAACTAAAATCAAATGGGCAACTGGAAGTCAAGCAGCAGGCTTGCCTCTGACCGGTGGGTTCAAGGGCCTGGAGGTAAGAAAGAGCATACTTGGCTCTGAGAACAGAAAAGACTTAGGCAATTTGGCCATGGAGATGAAGGCTTCCCAGTGTTTTTCTTTCCTTTTGTTGGCCCTCCCAGATGGTGGTATGCTCTGGAAAACACAAAGGATCTTCTACATCTTTTATGTTTATCCCCATATTTGCTCCACTATGCAAAACCCACTACTGACACTTTAATAAATGCTCACTGGGCATTGAACTTGCTAGAAAAGGAGGCCTCCTAGAGCTTCACTGGAGCTCTTCTCATACCTCCCTGGCTCTGGACAGCAGTGCATGGAACCCAGCCTAGCCAGGGAAAGGGCTAACAGAACCCCATCTGCTGGCCCCTAAGGCATGAATCCCTGGGAAGCCATGCTCTGAAATATCTTTTCATGCAATATTCCAAAATTGGGATTATGGAGGAGCATTTCATCTCCCAGGGGTGTGCACCCCAGTGGCCCTGGGGCTGAGGCCAGGGGCCTGGGGGATGGATGAAATGTGTGGCTTGTGTCAGCCTGCCTTTCATGTCGAGACCAGAGAAGGGCAGAGAGACAGCAGCAGGGACGGGAGTGTAGGATCATTCATTTACTCTCTGGCTCTATCACTGGCCCATCAGGTCCCATCACCAGCAGACAGATTCAGCCTTGCTTGCTACCCCACGGTGGCCCTGGCAAGCCACACTCTCCCCCTTCTCCCTCACACGCTTCGGGGCTTCCTGTTCAAGTGTACACAGTTTACTCCTGCAGATGACTCGGGAACAAGCTCTGGTCCCTGACAAAACCGACTGAGATCAGATATATCTTTTGAGGCACGAAAGCGGGAATTGTCTGTGATCTTTCGGCATGGTATTTTCCTGGAAATCCACAACTAAGTGCTGCTTGTGGTCTAGAAAGCAGTGAAATTCATTCTTATGCTTGGCTCCAAGCTGGTCAATGACCGCACAAGCAGCTTACTCCCTATCTGTCTGCGGGACAAGGCCACATGTATGTCAAATCAGTTTATATGCTTCAGAGCTGATTTTCCCTGTGGTTGGATGAGCGGGTTGGCAAATAAAAATCAACAGAAGAAGGAGGCTTTCCCAAAAGGCGGAGGAGGACGGAAGCAGAATGTGAGAAGCCTGGGCTCTGTTGGCCTGGCCTCACGGCCTTGGACCTCTTGGAACCTGACTGATACCTTGACCATGGTCAGAGGTCCATGGTGAAATTCCCCATGTGCGGACACTGGCCACTTGGTCTATGCCAGAACCTGCCATTTCCTAAGAGCACCTCTTTTTGCTACTGAAAGCAGGCCCAGCTGTCCTTTATGAGTCCTTTCATGGGCATGTTCTATAGGATGTCTTTCCTGACAAATCTCATCTGGCCCCATTCACTCCTGGCTTTGTTTCATGGGTGTGTGCCCTGCCTCAGGTTGTAAGTGCCCTGAAGTCAGAAGCAAGCCTGCCTTCTCACCTCTCCTCTCGGGAACTGTAGAGGAGACATTTCATCAATGGTAAGGACAGGGTCCTGGGCTAATGACTACACATGTACCATTTCCCTGGTGATGTGATGTTTGCCCCCAATTCAGCCCCCATCTTTCTCCATCATTTAGGGCTACCGTTATAAGGATACGATTCTTTCAGGAGACGCCTTGCACTGAGGTTCTTGTGTTTGACTGGAATCAGTTCCATGGCCTGTGCCCACTAAACAGTCAGCAAGGGCCGTGCTTCCAGCCGAGCAAGTCCCCTGAAATGAAAACACAGAGAGGAGGCCATTTTGCCGGGACCATTAGCCGCCTGCTGTTAGCTGGAGAGGAAGGACTTTCATCGGTTACTGTCACCAGGGTGACACTGTACCAGACCCCACATCTGGAAACAGTTATGACCCTGCAGTCTTCCTTTCTGCTCCTCCATTTGTTAATTTACTGGTTTGGAATGATCAGCTCAGGTCCCCGGTGTAAATCATAGGAACCAAAGTTAAAAAAGAGGCCATGACTGTCACAATACTCTTTGAAAACAGACCAAGGCCTTTTTATGGGGTCTTGGATGAACTTTGTATCTAAATATGTTTTTGAAGTTGCGTATTGTGTTGGACTTTAACCACCAAGCCAAGCCTTTATAAGCTCTGCCGTGAGCCTCATACCCCTCCCCGACTCAGCACAACTCGGCCCCATCTGCCTCAAGGGCCCCATAGGACTTGCACTTCGTGGATCTGGACCCACACAGTCCGCTGTTTGCATGCACATCATACAGACACACACAGAGACGTACACTTCTTGGCCTACCCCGCCCCCTTTAAAACGTAAGCAAGTAGAAGGCTTGGAAGGAGCCTGAACGTGTTTGCACGCCAGCAGCACGACATGCCATTAGTTGCTGATGGTGCCCTGAAGATGAAATAGAGCCCAAAAGGCGTAGGGGCCTGCTTCAGTGCCTGTTGCTTTTGGAGTGGAAAGTGCTCACATAGAAGACCCGGGTCTGTTTTTGAGAGGAACCAAAAATTAAGCCTTAGGATATTTAGTAGATTTCTAAACAATGGAGGAAAAAATCCCTGGATGATCTTGGGAAGATGGCGTTTTCCTTGGCCATTAAGAGTGGACGCACAGAAAAGCAATTCTTTCAGGCTCTTTTGTCTCGGGAACTGTAAAGCCCTAACGAGAACCAGAAACGCAGACCAGCAAGTATGTCTCTGGTACTAACCCTGTCTCCGGTTTCTGGTTTGATGAGTTGCAGTCTACCTTGCTGACTTGGCCTCTGTTTCAACCAGATGATGAATCACCTTTTCTGGGAAGAATCCCGGTCCCCCGTCACCCCTCCCACCCTCTGCTACACCCCCCATCCTCCCTCTTCTTCCCCGTTACCCGCCCCGACACCACCCGCGGCAGCAACCGAGTTGTTGGGTACTTCCCTTTGGAGTTCCTTTCATATCAAGCCATGTATTCGGCACTTATTTCATCGTATGTGCGCCTGGCTCCCCAACCAGACTCAGTGCCTCGTGTTTAGAGAATGCCTGACTCATCCACGCTGGGCTTATAGCATGAGCTTAAGGAGTGTTTGTATTAGAATCCGTCCAGAACCAGTCTCTGGAGCAGAGCAATTTGGTTGTCCATACGTTGTTGGCAGCATTTTTGTAAATGATGTAGACCAGCAGGACTAACTCAAACTCTCATTCAACTGTAACTTCAGAAATGTGCCAGTTAATGTAGGCAAATCTTTTCTACAGACACTGGGGGTCATTTTAATTCTTTCATCGTCCTGGGGTTTTGTTGTATTAAATGTTAATTAAAGTGCCCATGCCGGGCTTCCCTGGTGGCGCAGTGGTTGGGAATCCGCCTGCCGATGCAGGGGACACGGGTTCGTGCCCCGGTCCAGGAAGATCCCACGTGCCGCGGAGCGGCTGGGCCTGTGAGCCATGGCCACTGAGCCTGCGCGTCCGGAGCCTGTGCTCCGCAACGGGAGAGGCCACAACAGTGAGAGGTCCGCGTACTGCATAAATAAATAAATAAATAAAAAGTGTCCATGCCATTCGTTTGAAGAAATCTTGGGCACAGATACTTAATATTTGATCAGTAATTTAAAAAGGAATAAAAGGAAAGTTTTTTTAAATGCTCCTTGCCAAGGTGTTGTCGCAGGTGGGGTCGTGCCAATTACCAGGAAAAAATTACCTTTCACTTATTTTACATCCTTTCATGGTGCTTTCAGAGAAACAATGACCACCAGGTATAGATTAGTCCATCACCAACGTGAAATACATTAGGAAAGAAAGTGACCCATCTTGCCAACCAGAGTCAGACAGAGGTCACTGTGGAAGCACAGAAGGCTGTGAGAGGCTCCTAGATAGTTAAGGAGGAATGGTGGTGCCTTGCCAGCTCCTGCTGCAGTATGTTGAAGAATCCCACGTGAGCTGCGACCGTAAATTGGCCCCTGGAGCCCAGAGGAGACCTGAATGGGGTGTGGCTCGGGGGACGTTCCCTTTAGGAGGTCCCAGGCCGCAGGGAGCCCAGGGTCAGTGATGCAGATTCCTTCGGCTATCTACCCAAACCCCAGGGAAAAGACAGGGCTGTGCTTCCCACACGTTCAAGGAAACAATTCCCCTCTTGCCCAGGCTAGCTGAGGAGCAATTTTATTTGTTTAACTCAAATTCTAGAGACTTCATCAGAGGGGGATCCTGCAACTGGATGATTTGAAGGAGCCGAAAGTCGGGGCTGCCGGAGCATCAGTGGCCCTGGGCTCATCGTCCGACCCCGGACCCTTGTGCCTGGGAGGTACTGGCCCCCACGGATTCACTGAGCAGTAGATACAGAGCACTCTATTTGCAGGCTGGAAGTGGCCACGGCAAGGTTGTTAAGGATTGCTAAATAAGTCTAGCTGATCCGTTCAAGGAATACTGATTTCCTGGTGAAGATAAATTGCGGTTCCAACAGCTCAGTTCCCCTGCCTGTCTAGGGTAGGGGGGCAGTGACTGTGCCGGCTGCTTTCCTCACCAAGCCTGCCTCATTCTCCAGAGTGGCTCCTGGGGACTTGCAGGGCTTTGCTCTCCCTTGCTGTGCGAGGGAGAGAAAGTTCCAGGGCTCTCCAAAAATGTGCAGCTACACTACCTGGAGAGGGGCGTAGAGCAGTGATACAGGTAGGGCAGGCGCTGGGAGCTGGGCTGTTTGCATTCAAACCCTGGCTTTCTGGCTTCCTCACTACTCTGGCAGGTTGCTTCACCTCTCCTGGCCTTTCCTTCCTCATCTGTAAAACAGGAAAAAAAACAATACCCAACCCACAGGATGACTTTAAGGATGGAATGACTTAATGCATGCAAAGTACTTAGAATAGCACCTGCCCGTTGGTAAGCTATAGCTCTCCTTTACTAGGCTCTGACTGTGTGTGTGCGCGTGCAGGCACACATCCGCTCTCCTCCCTGATTGCTTCCCTGCATCCCTCTCAGGCTCACAGCCTTTCCTAGACACAGCCTCACCTGGGGGAACCTCAGAGGCAGAGACCTCCCTGCTTTGGCTGTCCTTAGAAGCAGCCATCCAAGTCCCTTTAAGCGCCTCCTCTTATCGCAGCATTTACCCCATTCACGTCCAGTAAAACATCAGGAGGCCTCTGAAGGAAAGAATGAGGAGGAAGATGCAGGAAGAGGCTGGGGAAGGGGTGTTGCACTAGCTGATGCTGACAGGTGTGCCCTTGGGCCTGCCTGCTGGGTAAGGGGGAGTGGAGGGTGCAGAGAAGTTGGGGTGGGTATCATGGGGCACGCGCATGGGTTTAATTTTGCCCTCTCGTTCCAGGGTAAAGGAGAATGAGTTTGTTCCACAGTGTTAAAACCAACAGGCTAAATTTTGTGGCTCTCATCTCACAAGCTCCCCAGCCTACGCAGATTGCCTTCTATACCCTGGATTCGAATGTCCAGAGCTTTTTGGTGGAGGCAGGGTGGTGTCAGGTTAGAAGCAATTTCTTGGGCACTTTTTTTTTTTTTAATAAATGTATTTATATTTGGCTGCGTTGGGTCTTCGTTGCTGCGCGCGGGCTTTCTCTAGTTGCAGAGAGCAGGGGCTACTCTTCGTTGTGGTGTGCGGGCTTCTCATTGAGGTGGCTTCTCTTGTTGCGGAGCACAGGCTCTAGGTGTGCGGGCTTCAGTAGTTGTGGCACGCGGGCTCAGTAGTTGTGGTTCACAGGCTCTAGAGCGCAGGCTCAGTAGTTGTGGCACACGGGCTTAGTTGCTCCACGGCATGTGAGATCTTCCCAGACCAGGGCTCAAAACCCGTGTCCCCTGAATTGGCAGGTGGATTCTTAACCACTGCGCCACCAGGGAAGCTGTCTTGAGCACTTTTAATGTGGCTCTTAGAATGGCTGCTACAGAGCCAGCAGCTTCCCCTTTCTGCTCTCTGATGCTGGCACAGCTCTGCAGCTGAGGAAGTGGAGCCTTTCTTTTCAGCTAACATGGGGGAACCTTCCGTGAATTGGGGAACACCGGCCCCAGAGACACTGACGCCTTCCTGCTAGGGAACTGAACACCCGGTTAGGGAAGGTGGGGAGACGAGCCAGGACCAATGTTCCTTAATGCCCATCAGAGTCTCTGCCTGACCCGGAAGACCGCACAAGTCAGTCTAGCCCAGGGTGTAGGGTGGAGCACCCACCTAAAGCAGTGCCAGTCTCTGTCTAGAATCCACTGGAAGAGGTGTGAATTGCACCAGCAGGGATTTAGGCTAGACCTTTCAAAACACAGTCAATGAATCTGTAAATGTTAACTGGGTTCCTTGCTGAGTTATGATGAGGTTATAAAAGAAGCACAGGTATAAATACATGGGCCAACTGTGATGGCAGACCCAAGGGCTAAAGGCTAGAGCTGGTGGACATGGCAAAGGAGAATCTCCATGAAGTGGGAAGGTCATGGAAGGGAGACCAGCTGAAAGAACAGTAGCCCAGAAAGGTTAAGGAATTTGCCTGAGGACACACAGCTTCTCAGTAACAAAGCTGGGTTTAAAGGGAGAGTATTATACAGGTAAGTGGAAGCAAAGAGGTAGCCCAGGGCTCTGCACAGAAGAAGCGGAAGTGGGCTGTGTGAACTGTGTGTGGGGAGGGTAGAGGAAGCACGTACCCTGCAGGAGCCAGAGCTGACCCTGGGGCACATGGGAGAGCAGGCGAGATGGATGACAAAGAGGAATTCTACGAAGGACTTAGAAGCCAGGAGCAACAGAGGGAGGGCAACACCTTGGAAGTGTTTTGGTGTAGGAACCAAATTTGGTGTAGGGTGGATAACTTTTATGCTCTAATGTAGCCTTTTCAGTGTGTTCCAAGCTTTGTTCAGTGTGCATGTATTTCTTTTTAAATCAGTGGCGAAAAAAGATGTTCATTTAAAAAAAAGAAGAAGAAGAAAATAGGCAGAGAAGTCTGGATTTTCTCTCATAAACAATAAAAGCCATTGGTAGTGTCCTAGGAAAGCAGTGCTTTGGTGAAAGTGGTGTTTGGGGAAGATAAGACCGGCAGTGGTGGGATAGATGGATGGCTGCGGGTCAGAGGAGGGGTGTGGGCTGCTGGTGGTGAGAGGTGAGGCCTTGGGGATCTGGGGTATTTGAGTGGTCGATGGGGAAACAAACATCTAGGAGCAATTTAGAAAGAACACTTGTAGGGTCTTGGTGACCAATCGCATGTGGGGGGGGTGAGGGGCAGGGAGAGAGGCAAAACTGGAAGCAGGCTTTCCAGCCTTGGGCGGTTCCATGCAAGAATACAGAAATGGAGAGGAGCTGGACAGAGGTGGTATGAGGATTAGTGGACTTGGGAAGGCGTTGTTTCTCTGAGGCGTTTGCCCTCCATGCAGGAAAACTTGACGGGAGCAGAGGAAAGGCATGAGTAAGCTTTGCTTCTCAGGCCAACAATCGTCTGGTAAGTTCCCTACAGTGGGCATCACTCCATAGGAGTATTTGAGGTCAGGCAATTGAAGCAACCTCAAAAGTGCCTCTGGATTCTTCTCTTGTAAGATATTTTATCTGAGCCAAATCAGTGCAACTCTCTTGTGAAAAATCAGTTTCCCTGGAAAATAAAGTTGGGTTCTAGCCAACAAGTAGCATTTGGCAAGCCCTGATTAAGAAAGCCAGTGTTCAGAGAAATTGTGAAAATACAAGTCATTTAGGAAGGTAAACACTGGGTACCTAATGCCATTTTAGGGCTGTGACAGCTGTTCTGTCTCCATCGATTGTACAGCCTGAAACTACAGGTTTATTTTAAGTTCTTGCTGTTACAAACCTGTAGACCACCCACGCCCCCTTTGCGGGCTTTGAAAGGGGAGACGAATTGAAGATGACTTGGACTGAACACAATTTCCTTTCCCAGTTCAGTGAGTGGAAGCCACCAAATATCCAACAGCTGGACCTAGAGAAAAAGTCACCTGCCAGTCACCCAGGCATCTTGACTGTCATTCACAGTGTGAGCTGGGCTTCCATGAGAGCAAAGATTGCCAATGTGGTCCTTGGTACAAATTTTCAGGTGGTTTTTTTTTTTTTTTTTGGTCGATGGCTGTGTTTCTCAAAAAGTTTCATTCTAAGTGCTGTGTATTGTACAAGGAATGGAAAATTTCTCCCAAATTTGATTCAAGTACTCTTAAAAATTGGATATCTCATGCCAAAACCCACCCTTCTTTTTCCCCGGCGAGTGTAGTAGGGAACTGAATTGTAAGAGCTCTCTCATTCACTACACGGTGGCAGGTTAGAAAGCCCAAGCGTCCTCTGGGAATTATTTTGACCGTGTCATGTATCTTCACTGATGCCTGACATCGCCCAGAATACCACCCAGGGAGGATGGCAAAAGGGAGGTGGGAAGTTGGTCAAGCGGCAAATGCCACGTCTCCTGCCGACAGACCCAGAACCAGTTTCTTTCTGTGTTTCCTTTGTGGAGAGCTTGTTGGAACTACTCACTCATCTTGATGTTGAAGCCCTGTTGTCAAGCACAACAGGGTTATTTTCAAAAACTAAACTGTTTTTGGTGATCTCGTAAGAGCCACAAAATAAGAAAGTGGTCACTTTTATAAAGTGTCTGAAAAAGTCTAGTAATTATTGTTCCAAACAAGCCTCTCTTTCTCTTTAGTTGGTCTAACATGGAAAGAAAAGGGAAATCTTTCCCAAATAAAAGTGAGCGGGGCCAGCCCCAGTTGGTGGCAGGATATCTGGGATGGAGGACCCCTGTTCCTTTCCCCGGCAACATCTTCTCCCGTGGAAAAGCACCCCTCCCACAAAGCAGCAATCTGTGGTGGAAGAACGTGTTTACATTCACAGGGCTCTGCATTTTCTGGTTTTGGAGGGAGGCGAGTGGTGGGACACAGAGTTGGAATTTTTTTTACATCTAAACAGTAAATGAAATATTACTGTAATCTCCTTCCTGAGCTCATGGAAAAACTCAAGTCATCGAATGTTAGTTTTACAGATCAGGGAAGTTTTTCGACGAGATTGCCTGACTTGTCCTGGAGCCTATAAATCTTGCTAGAGGGAGAGCTGGGCTGGGGAAGGCACAGCTCCCAGGCTCTTACACACACGGGGCATCTTCCCTAAAACTGTGATGCATCCTAATACTTCACCCCCAGGGGAGACATCAAGCCCAAGCTTGAATCTCTTGGAGCACTTCCCAGTGTCCTATGCCAAGCAGTCCTGTTGAAACAGAAAAATGTTTTGTTTTCAATCAATTAAATGATTATCTTCAGATGATTACGCTTCTGTACGTGCTAACCTATCATATCTTTTCAGTGATCTCTATTACATAGTGCAATCACTGGGAGAGGTGACTCGTATCTGTTGGCCACTTTACATGAATTATATCATGTAATCTACCCTAGAGTCCTGTGAGGTAGGTTTTGTTATCAACTCTATGGGAAAAGTAGCAACTGAGGCTCAGAGGGGTTGAACAACTTGCCCAAGACCACACAGCTTGTAAGTAGTAGGACTGGGATTTGAACCCAGGTCCCCTGCCTTCAGAGCCTGCACTCAGCAGCTTTGTTTTACCAATGCCATCACTCCAGCAAGGCTGGCAATCTACCTGATGGATCCTGGCTTGGGCACCCAAGCTTTAAACCTAAACCATCAAGCAAAGTTGCCAAAGGCTACTTCCTCACTTCTCAGCATGTATCCTTCCCAGAAACTTCCTTTCATTCCTTACCCTACCCCTCTGGTCGGGACCACCTTGATTTTATAAAGGAGTTATTTTACAGCAGCTTAGACTAGACAATCCATGGAGGCTGCTATGTTCTTAGACCTCAGCCCAGCTTTCCAGCTCATGATCTTAGCAGCTGTCCACTTTGACTCACCGAGTAGTCATTGTCAAAGACACCTCTTTCTTTGCACGAGCACTGTCTGAGAACAAAGCCAGCAGATAAGATTTTTGATGTGGAAATCATCAAAACAGTTCTTCCTATCCCCTGGCTTTTCTTCTTGAGGCTCCAGAAAAAAAAGAAAATGATAAACCCTACAGTGAGGAAAAAGGACTCATAGATAAAGTGGAGCTAAATCCCAGGCGCCTGAATGCTGAACTTTAAGCCACTGGAGAGGCATCCTCCTCCCTCAGAAAGTTGTTTCCAGGAAAGTCCACTCATTCCAGACTGAAGTATGTGTTTGACAGTCCTCACCAGCCAGCAGAATGAGCCCCATCTGAACAGAGACAGGCAAAGGGATCATCTCCCCCAAAGTGGCAGAAGTCCCAGCCCGGGAAGCAGCGCCCCACAGCTAGCCAGGGGAGGGACTGTCCCAACCCTCCCTCCAGGGGAGATGGGAGGAGAGGAATGAGCAAGGGGATCAGGGAGGGACCTGGCTCTCCCCAAGGTCAAAACCACCTCAGAACATCCCCTAGTCTTCAGTGAGGAAGGTACAAGCTGGGATTAGAATGTTCCAGAAGACATTCCGTAGTCTTGTGGTCTTTGGTTTCCTGAGAGCCAGCCGCAGTCTAGGAGCCGCACAGTGATAGGGTTCAGCTTGGATCCTCTGCCCCACCTGGTAGTGATGGTGGCTCTCTGAAATCCTCCTCTCCTGTGGCCTCTCAGGGTCTCCCTGGGCCTCGGTTCTGTCAGGGTTCCTGCTCTGTTTCCCCTCAATCCCTCCAGATGGGTGCTCCCCAGGGCCTGCCATCTCCTCCTCCTGTTCTCCAACACACGCGCCAGAGGGAGACTGCCCAAGTACAGGGCTTTAGCCACCACCTGCTGGTGTGATGACTCCAATCTGCATCTTCAGTGCTCACACCTCCCCTGAACTTCAGACCTTCAAAGGCAGCTCCCTCCTGCACATCTCCACCCCGAAACGTGGCTGTCTTGTCAGGCATGATACGAACGCACCTGGAGTCGTGCCTCCCTCCCCACGGGCAACCCGATGTGCACCTTCACCAGCACAGTGTGCCCATCGTGCCCGTCCTGCATCTGATCGTCCCAGCTAGAGACCCTGAGGTTGTCCCTGACTCCCCACCCCGCTCCCCTCCATGCCCTCAGGTTTCCCAGTCTAGTCCATGCTACCCCTGAAATCTCCCTGAAACCTGAACCGCCCTCTCCTCTCCCTCCGCCACACTCCCAGCTCAGGCCCTCAATGGCTTTTCCTCCCTCTGCGCTCTGCCCCTCCTCCAGCCCCAAACTGCTCTGCTCCAGCCTCTTCTTGCTTCCCTTCCCCTCACTCTGATGATCCCCTCCTCCCTCCCTCCTTTCCAGCAATGTCCTAGCATGTCCAGGCCTCTGTAGACTGTGTCCCCTGTCTTCCACACTGACTCTCCCCTTCCTTTCTCAGATAATCTTCTTGGAAGAATCGTCCACACTCTCTATGGTGCCATCACTTCATCAAACCACCATCATCTGGCTGCACCCTCCTGCTCCCATAGCCAAGTCCCCAGCGCCTGTCTGTTTCCCACAAAGCAGATAAGCTTCAGATCTGTGTGCGGCGGTACTCGCTGCTCACAGCCCCCGTCCTTCTGGGGCTGCCCATTGCCTCCTGCTCTCTGTCAGCACTGCTTCACCTCCTTGCTGGCTGCTCTCTGCCATGCCTCCTCTCCATCGTCTATCATCACCCACCTCTTGCTCCACACGCCCAACCAGAGAATCCATCTGCTCCCATGCCTTCAGCTGCCTGCAGCTAAGGCGGACTCCCATGTTTGGATCTCCATCCCAGGATCCTCGATGGAGCCCCAGATCTTTACATACAACTGCCCACAAGACAGCTGGATGAGTCGCAAGCCCTTAAAGTCAGTATGTCCAAAACCACTGACCCTCTTGCGGCAAATCTGCACCTCCCTCCATGCCCCTGCCAATAGCACCTTAGATATCCCTGGCTCCTCCCCGCCCCCCCGCCACTCTCTGGGTACAGCCTCCATGTTCTGCCGAGTCTGTTACCTCCTAGACACCCCCTGGTGTGCCACCCTTCTTCACGCCCACCTCCACTTCCACGGAGCAAGCTCTTGGTCCCCTCCTGGTCAGCTGACCTTCCTGCCTCCAGTCTTGCTTATTTTTATGTTATCCTCTCCTAGCCTGCTCCTGCCCCTGGCCTGCTTCTCCGTCATCTGCAGGACTCTTAGCTTGGGTCTGGGTCCTGTGACATGCCTTCCCTTCTCTCTCTCCTTGACTCTGCCTCCCCGTGCTTCAGCCAGCCGGACACTTTGAGGGCCCAGAACGCCCTCACTTTGCCTGGCTAACTCCTTCTCACCCTTCCAGCCTAGAGCAGGTGCCACCTCCTGTCAGGCCGGTGCTTCCTCGAGGCTCGCAAGGCCCCAGCTGCTCCTCCCCATAGCAGCTTGTTTTCTGGCCCGCGGGTCTCCGGCCTGTGAACTTATTCAGAAAGAGCCTGGATCTCACTCACGCATCCATCTTTGTCTCCCCAGGCTAGCAGCGCCAGGTAATTGGCAGGTAATTGGTGGGCGATTAATAGGTGCTTGAGTGAATACTTATCTTCCTGCCAGGTGACTATTTGTTTACTTGCTCTGAGCTCCTCCAGGGCAAAAATCTTGTCTTTGCTATCTTTTTGCAGCATCTTTCTCACACTTAGTGCTATACAGATGTTTATGAACAGAGACATTTCTCCAAAGAAGATATACAGCCTGCCAACAAACACATGAAAGGATGCTCAACATCATTAATCAGTAGAGAAATGCAAATCAAAACTACAATGAGATATCATCTCACACCAGTCAGAATGGCCATCATCAGAAAATCTACAAACAATAAATGCTGGAGAGGGTGTGGAGAAAAGGGAACACTCTTGCACTGCTGGTGGGAATGTGAATTGGTACAGCCACTATGGAGAACAGTATGGAGGTTCCTTAAAAAATTACAAATAGAACTACCATATCACCCAGCAATCCCAGTACTGGGCATATACCCTGAGAAAACCATAATTCAAAAAGTGTCATGTACCAAAATGTTCATTGCAGCTCTATTTACAATAGCCCGGAGATGGAAACAACCTAAGTGTCCATCATCAGATGAATGGATAAAGAAGATGTGGCACACATATACAATGGAATATTACTCAGTCATAAAAAGAAAGGAAATTGAGCTATTTGTAATGAGGTGGATAGACCTAGAGTCTGTCATACAGAGTGAAGTAAGTCAGAAAGAGAAAGACAAATACCGTATGCTAACACATATATATGGAATTTAAGAAAAAAAAATGTCATGAAGAACCAAGGGGTAAGACAGGAATAAAGACGCAGACCTACTAGAGAATGGACTTGAGGATATGGGGAGGGGAAGGGTAAGCTGTGACAAAGCGAGAGAGAGGCATGGACATATATACACTACCAAATATAAGGTAGATAGCTAGTGGGAAGCAGCCGCATAGCACAGGGAGATCAGCTCGGTGCTTTGTGACCGCCTGGAGGGGTGGGATAGGGAGGGTGGGAGGGAGGTAGACGCAAGAGGGAAGAGATATGAGAACATATGTATATGTATAACTGATTCACTTTGCTATAAAGCAGAAACTAACACACCATTGTAAAGCAATTATACTCTAATAAATATGTAAAAAAAAAAAAGACAATGAGCGTGTACCAAGGTGGCGGACCCCACCCTTCTCCACGGTTTCCAAGAGTAGCTTGGAGTCTAACAAAACCTGCCATATATATACATATATACATATATACATATATATATATATACACATATATACATATATATGTATATATATATATATATATATATATATATATATATATATATATATATATAGTCTTCTGTCAATCAAAAGATTTACTCCCTATCCATCTTAAAGTTAGCAAGCTGGGGGAGGAGAGGGGTGCGTGTGGAATGCAGAGGCAAGTGTGATGGGTAGAATATTGTGGGAATCAGTATGGCCTGAGACCGCTGAGGCATGTTCGGGCTCAGGACCCTGCAGACCTCGAGGAGGGAGTGAAGGAGTGAGACCCCGTAGTCCCGTTGGTGGACGCTGGGGAGCACGGGAGAGAGGGGCTAGTTGTGAACGACCTTGGGCCGCGGAGGGGGAGTGGGCGGGGCGTCCGCAGCCCGCCCTCCGCCCGCTCCCCGCCCCTCGGGCGGCTCCCTGCGCTCAGCTTACTTAACCTGCCGGCGGCTACGGCACTCGCACTCCCGCGCCGCTCGACCGCCCTCTCCGCGACGCCTCTCGCTCCATGGCGCTCCTCGGGCAGCTACTGCCCCTCGCCCTGGCACTGGCCCTAGGCCCCGCCGCCACGCCAGCGAGCCCCGCCAAATCTCCCTACCAGCTGGTGCTGCAACACAGCCGCCTCCGGGGTCGGCAGCACGGGTAAGAGGGCGCCCCCATGGGGGGCGGAGGGACTGGGCGTCGGGGCCGTCGGAGCGGGCTGGGGGCGCCCGAGACAAAGCCCGAGCCTAAAGCAGGCTGTGTGGGACGCTCGGAGGGACCAGCCCTGCAGGAGGTGGAGGGAGGGAGGCGGGGACGATGGACGAAAGTCCGCAGAAGGCACTGTGTAGAGGAAGCGGATGGGAGAGCTGACCCGTCACCCCAACTCAGGCCAAGAGCCTGAGAGGGATCCCGGGCTTTGAGCTTCTCCCAGCGGAGAGCGCTTGGCAGCTCTCTGCCCCAAATCACCGTGGGGAAGGTGGCCAGGGCAGAGAGGGAGCCCACCAAGCAGGGCACAGATTCCAGTCCAGCACCTTCAGATGTGTCGCTGGGGCCACACAAGCTGGCAGCAACCAAGGCCCCCAGGCTCCTGTTCACCTGTCCAGGCCTATACCCGCGACCTGGCCCCAGACACTGCTCTCCAGGCGCAGCAAGGGCAGTGCGGCATCTGCCCCCTGGGTAGATGAAAAGCAGGAGAGTGTGCTGAGCCTCGCACACATTGTACAGATGGGGAAACAGTCTGGAGGGGACACACCACTTCCCCACGGACCTTCAGTATGTACTGGAGCTGGGATTGGAATCGGTCTTAAAACACTGGCTGGGTTTGTAAATTTGGGACATCATCATTGCAGATATTCCTTTGAGACACTGAAGATGTGTTGGTTTTAGGGGGCCAACCCAGGCCAAAGGTCTGACCTGGTAAAGACCCTGGCCCAGACGCAGGCAGGGGTGGGCAGTGTTTCTACATCCCAAACTAGGCCCTTCCGCTTCACACATAGCCAGGCTTTGCTGCAGCTTCCAGCCTACCTGGGTGCACCGCCTCCCTTTTTCACAACTAGGTAGAACTGTATGTGGATAGTCGTGTCACAGCCCAAATACCATTGGGTCTGACATTTGCTCCCAGGTGGTTCCCAGACCACCATGTGACTGGGCAGATCTGTACTCAGATCAAAACTCACCGTTGGAAGTGATCAGAGTTGTCTCCATAGGGCTTTACAAAGCCTTGGCTCCCCGCCCTTCAAAGCGCCCCCTCCTTGGGAGCAGTCATCCTTGTACCCTCTGCCTGTGTGTGGCCTTGTGGCCTTACTTGGCCTTTCAGGTGCCCAGGGCTGTGGGGAGGGGACTGATGGGAGTGAGTCTGACCCCTCTGCAGAGTGAAAGCCATCCAGGCTATGCTGCAGCCTCAGCGCCCTGAAAGAGAGAGGAGAGCACAGGGGATGTCCCGGGGTCTTTCAGGAAGTGAAAGATGCCCCTTTGACTTAGGCCGGGTACAGAAGGGTGAGGGGACAGGGCAGAAAGACGAGGGGGAGACGAGGCATAAAGTCAAAATGTGAGCACCTGGCATTGTCATTGTCTCTGCCCAGCTCACCATTGTCCCTCTGCCTTTCTTACCAATGGAGCATGTCCTGTTTGGGTGTTGCAATCCTCCTGGGAGGTTTCTGTTCCTGCTGTATCTTCTTAGGCACTAAGGCAAGAGAAAGCCCCAATAGCATGCCCTGCAGCACTGTTACCCGGAATGGTGGCTCTGTGCGCTCCGCAGTGAAGCTTCCCCAATGGTGTTGACAGGGTTCCTGCAGGAGCCACCTCTGCAGCAGGCCTCCTTCCTGTCAAAGCCCAGGAAAGCCACAGACCAGCTGGAAAATAGGTTTTCTTTTTCTTTTTTAAAATGCAATCGCTCTTTATTATAAAGTTCAGACATTAGATCAGTTTCCTCCCTCCCCGCCCTCCCCCCACCCCTGCAGGCTAATCCTCTTGATTAGCTGCTTGCAGTACAGTTGGAAAGGCCTATAGTGATCTGTGATGGACAGGATGGTCTAAGCAGTCCCTGGTGTGCACCCTCCCCCAATAAAGTCTGGACACACAGGCAGGTGAACTGTGACAAACAGTTGCAGACACAGTTGCGTTTACTCTGATCTAACTGTCCCTGAAAACCTCACAGGGCTGCCTGACTTTGCCCTTGGGGGTGGCACCCTGTGCAAAATGGATAACCTTGTTCAAACTCCCTCCATCTTTTAAAGTGAAATCTGGTGGGAAGGGAGAGGTAAGCTCTTTTTTAAAGGAAATGTATGTGTGCTTCACAAGACGTGAAGGAAGAAATAATAAGCAGGCCCTGCTCACCCTTTATCACCGTCACCACTTTTGCTTTCATCTTTACCACAACACAGTGAGCTCTGTAGTGTGCGTTCCCATTTTACAGATGGAGAAACTGTGGCTTAGTGAGGTGGAGTGACTTAGTCCAAACACAGAAATATGTTGGGAAACTAGTGACTATGATGTGGTCTCTTGACTCCCGGCTGTTATCTGTGTTGCTATAGGGAAGGAAAAAAACAGTACTGAAAGAGAAGTAAAAATGCAGTCACACTTCCAAATATCAACAACCAAAACTGGACTGAATTTTCTGAAGCAGTTGATTTTCAAATCCAAGTTGAACAGCAGAGCTGTTGTGCTTGAGGTAGAAGGCCCAGAAATGGGGTGCACATTTTGATTAAACTTCAGCATAAATTTCCTGTGTACACAGCCCACCCCTCCCACCCCGATGTGAGAGGGAGTGCGTCACAGAGACCCCCAGCCTCCGCTCCTGTCTCAAAGGGCAGCAGCAGTGGAAACTCACTCCGCAGAGGAATGTTGGAGCCACATCCACAAGAGACACTGAAGATTTTGCCAAACGCCTACGGAAAGTTGCAGGGAATTCATCAACAGTAATTGTTTCCTGCTTGGTCAGATAGAAGAACTTCTGAAACTGTACAGCAATAAACAGCACCTATGGCTGGAGTGTGGCCAGCGGGGACTCTCTCAGGGTTATCTGGGACTGCTGTAACCTATGAATGCCGAGCAGCAAACTGAGAAGCAAGTTGGCTTCTGTAAAAATCCTCTGGAGGCTGTGGGCATTTGGTCAGACCCAGCCAGGAGCAAGGGGATAAGGGCTGTTCTCCCTGCTGGCCTGCGGTTTCCTCTCTAGCCTCAGCTTCTCTCACCCTCAGGTTCTTAACAGTAACTAACTAATATTTACTGGGCTTCCTTGGCCCACTCACCTTTGCCTGCTGAACCACGAACTGGACAAGAGGTGACATCCAGGTGGTAGAAGAGACAGGGCAGAGAGGTAAAGGGTCAGTGTGCCTTCCCACCCAATAACCTGACTCTGAGTATTTGAGAATTGACCAAGTTCCTGTAGCCACGTGACGGGGACGGCAGGTGCTGCCCTCACTGCGGTATCAGTGTCTTCCCGAAAAACACCATGCATCTCAAATGATGACAATTGATTATATTTGTAAGGTATCAGAGGAAATGATATTTAGAACTGATACCTGAGGTTCTCTGGGCATAGAGGTTTTGTGAAAGCCCGTCTCTCCGCTTTGCTTTTCTCTGGCTTGTGATTCAGCCAGGTGAACTGCCTGCGTCCGGCTCAGGAAGACTACCTCCCACTTGTCACCACAAAGCCACAGCTGCCTCCTTCCCCAGGGGCTCCCAGTAACTGTTCTGCCACCACATGGCCTGAGCATGGTTTGGGTCAGAACTTGGTACACTGGGTAAAATACGCAAAGACAAAAGCCCACGTCTCTGGGAAAGCAGACTTCTCAGCAGAACCTGGGTGTTTGCACAGGGTTGCTCAGGATGTTTCTGAGCTGGGTGCTCCTGGGAGCAGGTCTTTCCAAGCCCCTCTGCACCTGATCTGGTGCTCAGCCGCATCTAGAACATGAAAGAAAGAACAAGGCAGCACACCTGCCCTGAGGGTTCTTTGGAGGGTAATCGAAGAGAAGACATACACGCCCTGATCAGTTTTGGGTTCTGTTTGGTAGCCAGCGTCAAACAAGGGGTGTATCACCGGTCAGAGGTGGACAGAAGTGTGTCACCTGGGGCACTGGGAGAGGGCTTTCTGTGGGGAGTGGGATGCAAGCCGGGGCCTAAGTAATAAACGACTGAGTTCAGTGAGTGAGCATCTCCTTCCAGGGTCCTGACAGCAGCTGGCCATGCCCCCTAGTTTCCAGGGTGGACGCTTCAGATAGGCCGTGTTTGGGAGCCAGGCAACTGCCTAGGGACGCAGAGGATGTCTGTGTGTGGAGCTGCCTGGGAGGTGCTGGGGCCCGGACCTCATGACCACGGGACCAGCAATGCCCACAGGGAGGCCAGGTTAAAGCCTGTGGATGTTTGGGCTCAGTGTGGAGGAGAGGTACAGAGGAAGGCTGGGGGGCCTCTCTAAGCTGCTGTTCTTAGCAAGCACACCTCTTTTACTTAGCTGATATTCTCCATCTACAACACGGGGTCTAAAATTTTTAAGATGTTTGTAGTTACGCTTACCAAATGTCTGTGTCAAAGAAGAATGCTTAAATGAAATTACATCACTGTATGAGATATACTTTGACAATTTTTAAATCGGTGGTGGGGGGGGATATTTTCAGGGGGATGCTGGAAATCTAGGTCATGAGGGCCAGAATGTAACCCCCAAGCCAGCCCCTGGAACCAAGACCGAAATGACTGTATCTTTTCCAGATCTAGAACATTCTGGTGACCCAGGAGGGCCCACGTGGTGGGAAGGATGTGGAGGTGGGTGGACATGCTGACCATCTTGCTGACACGGCAGCTTCTGTTTTCAGCCCCAACGTGTGCGCTGTGCAGAAGCTCATCGGCACCAACAAGAAGTACTTCACCAACTGCAAGCAGTGGTACCAGAGAAAGATCTGCGGCAAATCCACGTGAGTATCTGGAGCTCCCCGAGACCGCCAGCCGCTGGGGAGGCTGCCCTCGATGTGCACGGGCTGCAGTTGCTGCTGGGCAGGGGCCAGCCTTCTGGAGCCATGAAGATGCGTGTGCAAACATGTCAGGGGACTGTGTGCTTGGGAGTGGTGTTTTTTGTAGGCTGGCCAATTTTGTTTTTCATTTTTAAGGCTCCTGACAATACTTGGATACATTTTTCAGGGCTGACTTGGGATTGCAAGAAACATGAAACATGGTGTGGGTATGTGTGCGTGTGTCTGTGTGTGTGTGTGTGTGTGTGTGCGCGCTTCCTAATCCTCACTAAGTGATACAAACACAAATATTCAGTGGAGAAGCCATCAGCCTCTGACTCTGGGAAAGAAAGCCCATTGGTGAACTTATACCCAGTTCCTGCTCTGCAATCCAAAAGACTTAGAGCGCCTAGAAATATGCACATAATAAGACAGCATAGCATATTAAGAACACAGGCTCAGACTCCCTGATTCAAGGGCTGGCTCTGCCACTTACCTGGGCAGGTGGCTTCACCCTTGGAATCCTCAATTGCCTCATCTGTAAAGTGGGAATAACAGTAGGACTACCTTATGTGATTGTTATGAGGATTGAATGAAATAATGCACAGAAGAGGCTAAATTAGGTACCTGGCGCATAGTAAGTGCTCAGTAAATGCGATCTGCTGTTATTTGCAAATCTCAACCCCTCAAACGGAAGTGAGACACGGGGGGTGTGGACACCTGTGGTTACAGGAGGCCTTGCTGGTGCCTCTGTCAACACAATCAGCACGGAGGGAGACGGCATTCACCCCAACTGCCCTGCTGCGGTCTGCGTGTTCTAACAGAATTCCGGGGAAAGCTAATCTATTTTGGCACCAACAGTCAAAAGATCTCAAAGCTGGCTCTCTCCTACAGACAGGAAGATGTGCCGTGCATAACTCCCTGAGCCACTTGTGAGGAACGGACCTTCTTCTCTTCTGTGTAATGAGAGGATTAAGAGATGCTAAGCCATGATCTTGAAGCCTTCCCCATGTTAGGGATTTTTAAATGTATTGCTTGTGACTTGCTTTTGAGCAGATGTCTTCTCTAACTGAAGGAAGGGAAAACGCTCTTTCCTTGAGATGTACCTGGAAATAAATACCCAACTTGTGACCCTGACTGTGTCTTAACACAGTTATCAACTCTAGTATGGATCAGGGAAATTGTAGATCAGGGCAGAGGTGGGGAGAGACCAGTAGCTCCCTGGGAGCCTGTCAAGGGCAGGGCCATGACAATTGGTTCCCCACTTGACCAAGCCCAGCCACAAAGGCAAGAGTTGAGTGAGCTAAGAGGACCCACCTCCCAGGTTTAGGGAGCAAACAAACCCCCAGCTAGAATTCTTGCTGCTGTGGACAAAAAGAGATTATGCAAATAATATACCACATGTCCTTACCTGGAACCCAAGTTAAAAAAAAAAAGAATACCTTCAGTACTCTTTGACTTTTCCCATGTGTGTATATTATCTATTAAAATAAGCAATGAATTACTTCATTAAACACAGAGCCAGGCCTCACATAATTGCTTCTTGGAAGATGACCAAAGCCCTGGTATCAAGCATCTCAGAGCCCTGGGTTTCAAGATGCCACCTTTTTGTTCTTTCTGGTTTCCCTAAAAATGGGACCCACTTAGGATGTCAAGCTGGCAACAGGGTGGCATTGGCCATGGTATTTCAGGGTGGCCCGTGTTGAAGCATTTGTCTGACTAGTTAACAGTAGCTTGGGAATATTCCCCAGCAGTTCCCAGGTTGATGCTGTTGTGGGTGATGAGCCGCCTTGACTTATTGGCTCTCGGTACCTGCACCCTTCTCCACTGATGTGCCAGGACGGGTGCAGGTGGCACAGCTGTATGTTGGCCAGATGTTCTTGATAAGGGGTCATTAAGATGTGATGGTGCAGCACCAGTGAGCACAGGGGAGCCCAGGCACTGGGGGAAGGAATAGACAGGTAGGTGTGAGTGGGGAAATGGAGGTGTAGAGCAGGGCCAAGCAGAGCCCAGGGCCCAGTCCCAGCCATTGAGCTGGTCTTACAGAGCCAGAGGGGGTGGCCTGCACTTACAACTCTGCAATGTTCTGTTGCTTTGGACAGCTTAAAAAAGAGGAAATGGGGGGCTTCCCTGGTGGCGCAGTGGTTGAGAGTCCGCCTGCCGATGCAGGGGACGCGGGTTTGTGCCCCGGTCCGGGGGGATCCCACATGCCGCGGAGCGGCTGGGCCCGTGAGCCGTGGCCACTGAGCCTGCGCGTCTGGAGCCTGTGCTCCGCAACGGGAGAGGCCACGGCAGTGAGAGGCCCATGTACCACAAAAAAAAAAAATAATAATAATTTTTAAAAAAAGAGGAAATGGGGACAGAAAATCATGAGTTGATTAAAAAAAAACTTCACGATCCAGGATAAGAAGGTCCCTTCCTGGAACATTGCATGCAGCGTCAGGAAGGTGAAGCTGACCGGGGAGAAATCCAGAGAACTCAGGGAGGGAAAGGGGAAGTGGTTGGATTCACCTCCACTGTCCCCGAGAGAGCTGAGAAGGAGCAGCCTTGTAGTTTACTCGCGCCCGGGATTAAGACCCATGAAGGGGCTGCCATCTGGGCACCGGGAATTCAGTGCCATAGCTGGTCAGGAGAGGAGAGGGTTGTGCTGGCTGGAGTTGATGTCATCCTGGTGACAGTGGGTCCCTCGGTGCATTTATTTGGGAGATGACCAGACTGGGAAACCGCAAGCATGGTTGTGGTTGGAGCAAAGAGGGCCTTCTCAGCATGGGGTCAGCCTGGGCAGTGGGAATCTTCCTAGCGTGACTCCAGGGAAGAGGCTGGAGCAGAGGTGTGCCCTGGGATGCACGGCAGCAAAGGTCACCAGGGGGCCCAGGACCCACAGGAGAATTTGAACTTGAAAGCAGATAATTGGCACTAAGTACAGGACCAAGGGATGAAGGCTTTGCCGGGTGGGGTCACACAGAGACCCAGGAGCCTGGAGCCAAATGTCTGCTGCAGTGAGGCCCCGACTCCACCTCCACAGAGGGAGGGAGGGGGATGGCCACATTCAGCACTCAGCACTCCCATCAGGCCACTGCATCCATCATCTTTAGACGATAGCTTTTCTGTATTACCGAAAAGAGTCTTGGTGCTGTTTGTCAAGCCTGATGCATGGATTTTATTATAGGAAGTAGTTACCAGTGGGCCCCTATTTAGTGACTTGAGTGAACTCTATTACTTAGAAATTCATTTAACTTCAGATCCTAAAGAGCACCAGTGTGATGATACAACAGCTAATCAAGCAAAGAGGGTCATTTTAGTCCTCAGTTATGATCAGTAACCATAACATTTTTACATACAGCAGCTGAAGCAATGGTGCAGGAAATCGTGCTCAGGAAGCCTGGCTGCCTCTGACAGGCCTTCTTTCAGAAGCCCCAGCAAGAGGGAGGCCCATTTAACAACCAAGTCAGAGCTGACATCATGGGGATGTAATGAATCACAGCAGGAGCTCAGGCATCCTCAGTGTGGCACAGGGAGGGCCAGCGCAGGAGCTAGCAGGTAGGGGTGGCAGCTGCCCATTCCAAAAGGCTTAATGTTGTTTGACAAGCAACGCAATTCACAAGCACAGTAGCCAAGATGAGCTGGCAGGACATTCCCCCTTCTCTAGTAGCAAGCATTGCTTTGCCCAAGGGCTGAAATATTAATACTTCTTCAGCACTGCCTTCAAGTTTAGACATTTCACTTCTACCAAAGCCAGCTGGTGTATGGTCGAGATTTTCCATCATTTGGCAGAGCTGTTACCTGTAGATCTCATTCGGGCAGGGCACCCAGGGACATCTGCAGTGAAGCTGAGGAAGAGCCTTCCTTTCCTCCTTCTCCTGTATCCCACAGCCTCGGTCCCAAGAGGAAAAAGAAGAGGATGGTGAGAAGCCATCTAGGGGTAACAAGCTATCCTCAGACCCACACCAGCACCTCCTTCCCTGTTTCATATTCCCTGTGCAGCCCCCTGGGTCCGCATGGCTAACCTGCTCTGAAATAACTCAGGTTTGACATATGCCAAACACCTCTGTTGTGCAGTGCTTCCTGAAGGTTCTCTCCCATTCTGTAGACTCCTAGGAGTCAGCTTAGCTGACAGGGAATCTTGTTCTGTTGAGTATTTACATGAACCCATGTACCATTTGGGGTAAGACCCTATGGTAGGCATAATAATGACCCCCTAAAGCTGTCTACATCCTCACCCCTGAACCTGTGAATATGTTACCTTACAAAGGAAAAGAGACTTTGCGGATATGGTTAAGTTAAGGATCTTGGAGGGGGTGGGGGGGGCAGATGATTATCCTGAATAATCTGATGAGTCTAATATAATCATAAGGGTCCTTGTAAGAGGAAAGCAGGAGGGTCAGAGTCAGAGAAGGAGATATGACAATGAAAACTGAAGTTGGAGTGATGTGACCACAAGCCAAGAAATGCAGGCAGCCTCTAGAACTGGAGAAGACAAGGAGTAGGTTCTCCCCTAGGACCTCTGGAAGGAATACAGCCTTTGGTTTTAGCCTCGTAAGGCCAAATTCTGACTCTAACATCCAGAATTGTAAGATAAATTTTGTGGTTTTAAGTCACTAAATTTGTGATGATTTGTTCTAACCACAATGGACCCTATCTATTAACTTCCACAGCTGTGTTATGGGGAATTTATTACATGTGATTTGATCAGTGGTCTCCTGCAGGGCACGGCTTTCAATGAAGTTATTAACCTAACTTCAATTTGAAGTTTATACCTGGAATTTTTTAGGAAGAAGCTCCACAACTGAGTGCTTAGTAACTAATATCAAGTAGCTGGTAAGTGCTTTTCATAGGTTAGCTTGTTCAGTTCTCACAATCATCCCTTAAGATCAGTGTGATCGTCAGCCCATTTACAGAGGGGAAGACTGAGAGGCTCAGAAAGCCTTAGCAACCTGCTCAAAGTCATCCGCTGGTAAGTGGGAGAGGTCCAGTTATTCTACATGCTGCCTCCGGGGGAGAACCAAGCCCAGCAGCTAGTTTTGGTGACATGGGGGGAGCCCAAGTGAGCAGCCCTGGAGCGCCTGGGTCAACTGCCCCAGATCTCTCTCTTCAGCCCTAAAACCTGTGACTCTAAGTCCCAGGGAGAAGGCCTCCTCGGGATGAAAAGAGGCCCTTTGGCCCAGAGCCACCAACCTTTTCCTGGTTGCTCACCCGCAGCCTGGTGGTCACTGAGAACCCCTGTTGCAAGGGGGCTCCCTCCCTAGTCAGATGGAGAGCGTGGGAACTGAGGAGACACAGCCAGCATCCAGGAGCCCTCCCCACCCAAATACCCTCACAAACCATGTGCAAACAGACGTCACCAAAAAACGTAAGTGTATTTTCCCAAGGTTCCGTCTCATCACTCGCCAAGCTGGGCCCTGGTGAATGGGATAGTGGTGGAGTCTTTAGTGGTAGACAGGTTAAAACAAGCCCTTTTTTTTAGCAGGGGGCTCAAGATTTTCATTTTCTCCTGGGAGGCTTAAGAGAGCTCAGCTGAGTGCGGAAAATGAACTCATCCAGGCAGGCGCCTGTCTAGACCACGTCAGTCTGTGTTTGTTCAGTGATTCCCTTGGAAATCATGACACGCTGGATGGTTTACCTTCGGTCACAGGAAGCTGGCTCTCAGGCTCCGTTCCTTACCGCACTACTTCAGAGTCGGCTTCATCCCTAGGTGTTTACAGCCGTCACAGCGGCCAACATTGTGAAGCATGCTTGGGAGAGAGTGATTGTTTTAACTTATTATATTACCTCCTTGAAAAATTATTTTGGGGAGAGAAAAACCAATGCTTCTCTCTCTATCCAGTCATGAGTAAAACTTTGGAGGGGAATGGAGGAGAGCTTTGAGACTCTATTTCAATTCTGTAGGCCTTGGATTGACACTACCTTTTGCACCCCACCCCTGCCTCTTTCAAATGCCCTTCTAAGTCAGGCACCTTCTCTGACTTTCTTCCTCAAATTGCTCTTCTGACCTGGGAAGTTGGAATAAGAAAATTCATGTCTCATTACCCTAGAGGATATACTTTTTCTGAGGTTTCTGCTTATTGGACTGTGTCAGGCCAAGGAGAAGCCAGGAGCCTTTAATCAGAGCAGCTTTTGCTGATAAGATCCGATCCAGAGACCAACAGATTGGTTCTCTCTGTGCAGGGAAGCCAGGGAACCAGGGAGGCACAGATGGGGGCTCCCTGTGTCCGTCCTTTCCTGCGTTCATCCTAGAGAGATGAACCTCTCCGTCAGAACCACGACTCTGTGATTGCCCCAGGGGCCCGTCTCCCCACAGCATGTGTGTTCTCCCCAGGGCCAGAGCCCAAGGAAGGTGGCACACGGGGCTGAGAAAAGGGCGTGTGAGTCCTGGAGGGTTTGGTCAGGATCACCTCAATGGGCTGTCTTCTTGGTCTGCAATTTACAGCTGCCCTCTGCTTCTCCAGGGCCAGACAGGCTGCTTCTGAAAAGACCTGGTATTGCTGGGATAGTTGAGCAGGGTAACAGCCAGCTGTGGAAGCGTTTCAACCCATAAGGCTACCAGGCTGAGGGTGAGAGGCGTGGGTCACCCCATGCACCTAGAGAGTGCCGGGAATGCCAGAATATGGGTAGCACAAGGGAAGAGGAGGGACAGGCCAGCAGGGCGAGAGGATTAGGAGAAGCTAACCAGGAAAAAGCCTTTGGCTAGGGGGCTGAGCCCCTGCAGGGGGTGGTGTGTCCCCCCACGTCCAGCCTCTGTGGGACCCGGGTACAGAAAGCCCACCTGGAGAGAAGGGGCAGTGAGTGCTGACAGGGGTTAGCTCTGATCACATCGGAGAGACCGCCTGCGTCCTTCTGATGTCAGACTTTCCAAATCAGTCCACTTTCCCCCAAATATGTGCACTGTCAAGAGCAACGGAAAAGGGTCTGGACTTGCTGAAATGTGGGGAGAGTCCTAGATCTGCCCCTCCCCAGCTGTGATCCTAAGAAACCCCTTTGCCCCCAGAACCCTTTCAGCTCTGATTCCATTCTGCATTTCCTTCTGCATGCGGAGACGTCCCTGCTTACGTCTGTCCCTGCTCCCCTGCCTGGCAGCCTCCATTTCTCCTGTCATTCTCCCCATCTCTCCCCACCTCCACACACACGTGGCCACAGGAACCAGTAAGTTCACACTGTGGGGGCTGACTTTCTGTTGTCCTCAGGGAAATCCTGGTGAGGCCCCCTGAGCTATTGAGCTCTCTTGTGGCTTTGTAGGATGAAACTCGGACGCTGACACCCCGGAAGAAGGGTCTTTGGCCAGAAAAGTCTTTGGCTGGGGGCTCCAAGGCATGGAGTGTCAGCACCACATGCATGGGGGATCCCAGAGATGATGAAGGCTTTGAGGAGAAGATCCCCCCCTCCAACTGTCCTTCTCCAACTCCAGGGAAGGTCACCAGGCACTTTTAGAAAGAAGCTAAGCTTTGGGGGGCTTGACCAAATCCCACTTCCTCAACCCCAGCCATAGAGCCCTGGCATTTATCAGAGAAAGCCTGAGATTCCACACATGCGTGTTCCCGGTCCTATGGGCCCAAGGCTTGCGGCTCTCCCTAGGTTTAGCTACGAGAAGCTGGCAGACACTATCCTACTTTGAAAAAGTGCTTCTCTACCCCCTAGAAATAATCCCATTGGCTGGAATTCTGAGTGTGAAATTGGACGTAACCTTAGAGGTCATCTACTTTAACTTCACCTTATTTTAAAAAAGATCAGGAAGCTGAGACCCAGAGAGAGAAATGGACTTTCGAGGCCACCCTGCTAGGTACTGATGGATGACAAGCCTAGGCTCCTGATGCTAATACTGTTTAGTTGCATCCTGTTGCCTTTGAAAGGTTGTGTGTCAGTCAGATCTCACGTTTGCTGCAGGAGATGACTGGTTTTCAAAGAGAAAACCGTGGGTTGGTCAAGATCAGTCCGGAGACCACCAGCCTGTTTAACCCTTTTAAATAGGGCTGAAAGGTTAGAAAGGAAAAGGCTGGGAGGAAGGCTGGGAGAGAAGGGGGAAGAAGAAATCAGGAGGATGGAGAGAGCAGGGCAGGGAAGAATGTGCATGGTGTCACTCCTCAGAAATGTCCTGGGGGCTCATTTCTGGCACAGTGACACCCACAGCTCCCTAGCAGCCTGAGAATCCTAACGAATCTGTCTCTGAAAGATGAGTTAAAAGCAGATGAAGCGTGGATAACAGATGAGCCAGGCTTCATCTTCACTTGACTCACCCGGGCTTCCCTGAGACAACTCCAGTGGAATTAGTAAGAGCAGAATGTCCTGGGCTCACTGAGAGCACCCTCCCCCACTCCAAAGGCCAGACTTCTGTCTGATCTGCCTGCTTCTCTTCTGGTGATGTCATTACACACCCCGTGAGTGGCCGCGGTGAGCGGTTCTGTGGTAAAGCCGCTGCAATTCAAGGCTGAGTTCTCTCCTGTCCTGAAGGGCACATCCATGTGAAAGAAAGGAAGGGGCAGGACAGGGCTGTTGGCTTCTGGTTCCAGGGCTTCCGAGGAGGGGCTGTGCTCACGCCGCTGGTGCAGGGGTGGCATTCGACGGGATAGGGGGTTTGACATGAAGCAAGTCTTTCCTAGAACGCTTCCTTCCTTGTGACGTTCTTGGATATTCTCAGTCTTCTGGGTCTCACCAGGATGTTTTAGCTGAAGCTTTGCGTTTCAGACCTCCAGGAGGTGGTGAGTGTTCCACAGTGGACCAGTCTGAGTTAGAAGAGGAGGCTTTAAGTTTTTCTGCCAAATGACTTCAAAGTTTAAAACCATAAATGGCCAGACTTGTTCATCCAAATACAAAGAATCTCACAAACTGGTAATATCAGTTGCCTCCTGGAAGGACAAGGAGATGGTTGAGGGATGAGGGTGGATGGGGAGCATTTTACTATAGAATCCTTTGTAGATTTTGAAACTATATAATGTTTTCATTGATAAAAACTTTTGTTTTTCATTTAAAGAAACAGAAGAACAAGCGTCTTGATAAAAAAAAGGGCTCTGTTTTTAAAGTGTGATCATGAAGATTGAGAGAAAACTTGATCATTTATACAATACACTACCCTTCTTGGTTAGTACGTCAGAGAACCAGAAGACCATGGGCTGTTTAATCCAATGACCATTGCACAATACATGAGAGGAGACGGGACTGGCTGGCGTGGTCTGGTTTAGTTAGTGGCAGACTCAGAGCCAGAAAGGCCCAGGGCTCCTTCGTCTCCTCCCTGCTGCCTCTCGGGAATGCTGCCCACTGGGTTCCCCATGAATTGTGTTGGAGATACATTTTTGGTGAGGATGTTTTCTAATGCCACCGTGGATATGCTGCCACCATCCTCTGACTGTATCCCGGTTGCATTGCTGTAGGTGATGGCAACTGCTGGGCACCTTGTACAAAGCTGAAGAGGCGTGACAAGCTACTTGCCAACGAAAAGCACAAAGATGACCGAGCGTGTGGTCTCTTCTGAGAGCAGGCTGTGTGCCCCATCGTGTCCCTTCCCGGAGTGAGGGCTGATGACACGGGAGCGGGAGGGAAGTCCTGCCTAACACATTTGTGTGTCTCGTTACAGAGTCATCAGCTACGAGTGCTGTCCCGGATATGAGAAGGTCCCGGGAGAGAAGGGCTGTCCAGCAGGTGAATAAGCCTTGCCTGTTGGCACGGATGGAAAGGAAGGAGGGAGAGAGGAGCACCCACGTGAAGGGCAGCAGAGTCGGAATGGGGGTCCAAGGGATGGGGCTCCATGACAGGGCCAGAGGATGGAAGCTGGGAACAGCAGGTTTCCTGCACTGCTCCTTCCTGTACAAGCCGACTGCTGAACACGCCGGGGGAACAGACTCCGATCCTGACCTGCCTGTGCCCTCTGCACCAGGCACAGGCTCCTGGCCTTGCTGTCTCTGGCTGGGAGTGATTCTAAACACATCCAGCATTTCTCATCAGCCCTGCTGGAGAGTGGATGGCGTGGGCCTGGTCTCCAGCTGGGCTGGGAACACCGGGCCACCCCACCTCACTCTGCCGGAAGCCGTCCTAGTGGAGCTCGTAGGGTCCCACGATGGCCATGCAGGTCCACAGACAACGTGGTACCTGTGAATTTCCTAGATCCTTTCCTTAGGTTCCACACACCCCTGGGGTACAGAGGAGGATTTTTTTGTTGTTTTAACTTTGAAATCTTTCGCTATTTCATTAGTTGAGAATGTGAGACTGAGACTTAAAAGGAAGGGGGTGATTTGGTTGGTGCCATGGTCACAAAGGGGGTGTGGTCGGCATGGGCTGGAGCCGCGGCCTTCCTGACTTAAGTGGCAGGACAGGTGGGAAACGTGGGATGGGGAAGGAGATGACCTGGAAGGTGGGACCCAGCCTCTGGGCCTTAGTTTCAGGCCCTTTAAAAGGAACACAAAGCTCCCTGTGTGAGGGGAAGGGCCTCCTGAGCTTCTGGCTAGTTTCAGGAAATAACATTTTATTACTTATAAATACCTAAAGTACTTCCAAGATCTGTTCCATTCTGGTGGAGGCCATTAGGGAACCAGTTTCAAAAACAGCTAGATAGATCCGTAAGGCTAGCTTGTAACTGGATATCTGTTTCCGGTGTATGTTCCCACCTGTGTTATCTAAATGTCTATGAACAAAAGCTTTGCTCTGCTTTAGTTAAAAATGATTAAGAATGACCAATCAGTTGAGTTCAAGTAGGGAGGCACTTGGCCTGTGGAGTTGTTCTAAGAAGCACGTGACCAGCCTTTTGGGCTCCCCGACAGCAGGCTCTCTGGCCTTCTCCAGCGGGTGTGCCATCCCATCTCAGACAAGGGTATGGTCTGGTTGGAGGGGCATCCTACAGGCCATTCCCGCTCTGTCCTCTGCCCCTGCAGCCCTGCCGCTCTCCAACTTGTACGAGACCCTCGGAGTCGTTGGTGCTACCACCACTCAGCTGTACACGGACCGCACGGAGAAGCTGAGGCCCGAGATGGAAGGGCCCGGCAGCTTCACCATCTTCGCCCCCAGCAACGAGGCCTGGGCTTCCTTGCCAGCTGTGAGATGACCTCCTTCTGCCCGGGGACCCATACTGGGGACGCTCTTACTGAGACTCTCTAGTGATTTCCCACTGTCTCAGGAAATGTCTTCCTTAAGCCCTCAGATAAAGCCATGGCACTTGAGCTAAAATAAGCCTCCCCAGGTGGCTTCCAATGCCCCACCCATTTAAGTGTCCAGACAGACGTTGATGCTGACGGGTGGGGGTCCTTGGCAGAATGGGGGTCCCCGGGGAACCTTTCCCAGGGTGGCAGGGACCCCTCTGTTGAACGTGGGGCCTGCAGCCCCCTCACTGCCGCGCTGACCCTCCTCCTAGGAAGTACTGGACTCACTGGTGAGCAACGTTAACATCGAGCTGCTCAACGCCCTCCGCTACCACATGGTGGACAGACGGGTCCTGACGGACGAGCTGAAACATGGCATGGCCCTCACCTCCATGTACCAGAATTCCAACATCCAAATCCACCACTATCCCAACGGGGTAAGGCATCCCGCTTCCACAGCTCTGCCCCGTGCCCCCCCTGAGCCCGCGCCCGGTCCACATGTGGGGCTGGCTTCTCGGGTGGTGTCCCGCGGGTGAGGTCAGCTGTGCATCGTCATCTGCCTCCAGCCCCTGCTTCTCCGCCGCTCGTGGAAGCCGCATTCTGTCCTGTGTTTTCCCCGCCTGGGCCTTCGAGGCCGTGCCTCCGAGGTGTTAACTGCTCACTCTTGCTCCTTCTCTGGGCAGATTGTGACTGTCAACTGTGCTCGGCTGCTGAAAGCCGACCACCACGCGACCAATGGTGTGGTGCACCTCATCGATAAGGTCATCTCCACCATCTCCAACAACATCCAGCAGATCATCGAGATCGAGGACACCTTCGAGACCCTTCGGGTGAGGGACTGTCCCGGGGGAGGCCCAGCTGGGGACCCACCACCTCCCAACAGGGCCTTCTTCTGCGGGAGGGGTGGAGGATGTCTCCATGTTCGTGGGTGCTTAGGTGACGTGGAGCAAGTTCCTTGAAATTCCCATGAACATGGCGAGTCCACTAATCAGGCTGTCACCTTGACCCCAAGGAGACATCATAATTCCCTGCTGGGAACTTCCCCCTGCTGGTCTCCTATTGACTTTCCCTTCCTTGACTCCCCTGGGAAGCTCAGAGGCGGTGGCTGCAGCAGGACGGCTGCCTGGGCATGCACTGTGGGTTCCAGCGGTGGTAGGGCCCTTCCTCCCAGTTGCTGGTTCTCTCGTGTGGGACTAGATAAATGGCCTTTCAGCCCGCATGATCTTCTGGGTCACACGACCCCACCATGGGACCCCTGATGTAGCCATACCCCTGTTTCCTTGGAGCCCTGACCATCAGAGAGGACACAAGTATAGACACAGGCACGGAGTCTGGGATTAGACTTCCGGCCTGAGTTCTGCCTGCTCTGGAGCCCCAGAATGCTGTTCCTGCCCCCCTGCCCAGCAGGCATTTATCTTACTACTGGGGTGGCAAATGGGCCTTCCTCTTGGCAACGGCCGCTCAGAGGAAGTTAGCACAGGCTGCCCTGTCAGGGTTTTTGCCCCGATTCAAGGAGAACTTCCTGACCACAAAGGATACCAAGTGGGCGTGGGATGCTTCTTCCCCTGGAGATCGCCAACACAGAGAGACAAACATCCCCGGGCTGGGCTGGCACTCAGGTGTCCTCAGGAAGTGGCTCTGGAGGGCCCTAGGGAACCTGCCCTCTAAGCTCTTCCCATGCTTTCCTTCCGGGTCACTCAAAGGTCAGGGGTCTGCAGGGGGACAATGTTCCCACAAAGTTGGTGGCACAGCTTTTGATTTATAGCAGCTGGTCCCCACTGAGTAACGTCCTCTTACTGTTTAGGTTTGGTACGTATTCCTTCCTTTCTTCTTCCCTTTGGCTCTTCCGAATGCCCATCTGTCCTTCTGCTAACACATACTCGTTAAGCACCTGCTACTTCCCAGGTGTGCTCTGTGTGCCCGAGGAACAGGGGAGAACAAGACAAAGCTCTGTCCCCACTGGCACTGGTATTCTTCCGGGGGACACAGACAAGAAACAGACAAGGCGGTCACAGGTCATGCTAAGTGCTGTGAAGTCAGGCAGTAAGTGGTGAGCAGAGGAGGCCCATGGGGACCAGCTGGTCTGGGAAGGGTCTGTCTGGAAGAGGTGACCTTTCAGCTGAGGCCTGAATATTGGAAGTGGCCAGTTACACAAGACACAGGGGCAAGAGCTGAGCTGGCAGAAGGGGGATGGAGGGTAAGGCTCCGAAGCAGGATGAGCAGGAAGGAGGCCTGCAGGGCTGAGTGAAGAGTACTAGGCAGCCAGCAGGCGAGGCGGGAGTGGCCAGGCTGGTGAGGCCCGATCCTACGGGGCCTTGCAGACCCTGCGAGGAGTGTGTCTCATCCTGGGAGCAGCCGGATGCTTTTAGAAGATCATTTTCCTGCTCTGTAAAGAAGGAGTTATGTCATCCTTATGCTCACGGAGCCCACGCAAATAATTATCGCCAGTAACGATCGAATTGCACGATGTGAGAAGGACGGCGAGCTGTGCAAGTGTGTCTAATAGACTCATTTTCATCGGGGGGCAGGGGCAGGGGCTGGGCAACGCCAAGCTGACTACCTAGAGAAATGGTGTTTTCGTCAAGGCCCAAGGAACAAATAGGAATCAGAGAAGCAAAGAAGGGGGGGAAGGGCAGAGGGAACAGCAGGACAACGGCCCCGGGGTGGAAAGGAGAAAGGCAGGGCAGCAGCTAAGAGGTGGTCAGAGTGGGCGGAGCTCAGGCTGGCAAGGCTCCTGGAGGCCGTGGGAAGATGTAAGCCTTGGTTCGGCCTATCTTTTCATCCAGGGCTTCTACAGAAGTCTGGATCCCTCCAGAGGAGCACTGGTGAGACCATGCGTGCCCAGAGCCTTCAGGGAACGCTGCATCTTCTCCCCTCCCCACAGGCTGCTGTGGCTGCATCGGGGCTCAACACCCTGCTCGAAGGTGACGGCCAGTACACACTCTTGGCTCCGACCAATGAGGCCTTCGAGAAAATCCCTGCTGAGACCTTGAACCGGATCCTGGGGGACCCAGAGGCCCTGAGAGGTGAGCACCCCTGGGCTTCTGCTGCCGCGTCATTGGAGTGGCCAGACTAAGGCCAAGGCCTGCTCTTGTCCAAGATAGACACGCTGCCTGCCGTCCTGTCCCATTGCGCCCAACTGACTGTATCTCTGCAGAGGCCACAGCAGAGCGCTGGTCAGAGGGGCGGGTGAGGAATCCAGCAGCCTTTTTCTAGGGACACAGCTGGGCTGAGGAGGGAGATGCAGCTGGAGGTCCAAAGCAAGCTGTGGCCGGAGTCTGGAAGAGTTAAAGGCCCAAATGATCAAAGCTAGAGTGAGGCTGCCGGAGTGGGCAGTAGCTTGGAGGTGTGGGGAGGGGGTGGCAGGTGCTGGCATCCTCGAAATGGAATCATCGTGTTGACCCTTGAACTCTTCCTGTGTCTGGCCGGGGGCCTCAGGTATAATCCAAAATTACAATGAAAAACCCGTAACAGTCAACTCTTGACTTCATTGCTGGGTCCTTCCTAACCTTCTCAGTGAGCTGATAAGTTAGGAGGAGTATCGATTATTGCTGGAGGATAGGGAAGGACCATGTGAGGGAGATCAGGAAGGGAGGCCAGGCTCTGCCACCCCAGCTCCCCGACTCCAGGACCACTGACATGCTGCTTGCGGGTCCCTGGGTCCCCTTCAAAGGGGAGTAGGCCCCAGGTCCCCTGTGCACTCCAACCCTCCAATCACACTTACTCCTCCCAAATATAATCCAGGGATGACTTCATTCCTTTTGAATCTATTTAAACCCACCTTCGAAATGCCTAATGCATTTCAGACACCCCATAAATGTAAAACGTTCTCCTCGCAGCTATGCAGGGCTGGGAAAGGGCACATTTCTGAAAGCACAGATGGGGATCTCTCATGTCCAGATATTGTGGTGCCAGGAACCCAGGCCGCAAAAGTGAGCATGGTACAGTCAAGGAAGTTTAAACCTCGTTGGTGTAACAGGCTTAAACACGGGTTACTGGGGATCTGATATGCTGAGCGTAGTACTGAGATACTCCCAAGGTCACGGGGATGAGGGCAGGGATGGGCGTCTGCAGCCTGAGGATCCTGAAGGTTTCCGAGGAAATGAGACTTGGGTGCGTCTCAGCATTTTAGCTTTTTAGTTAGAGCTGTTTTCCCCCTAAAACATGTTTTGTACGGGGCACATTTTTATCTTTGTAGCTATCAGAACACCTTATTATAAAGTGAAAAAAACACCCCAAGTGTATCCCTTTTGCACATCTGCCTTTTCCCACTTTAAGCTGTTTGTTCAAAGCGAGGGAGCTGTGTGTGGGGCTGCCACTGCAGGCTGGAGGGCGGGCGGCCACGGTCCACCTGACAGCCTCCTGGTTGCTAGCGGGTCGGCAGATGGACGAGAAGTGCCCGTTCGCAGACTGGCTTCCAGCCCTGGCCTGGCTCACCCTCCGAGGGGCCCTGGCAGGTCACCCACCTCCCCGCCCCCGGTCTTCAGCTTCTTTCCCTGAGAAACTAAATCCCCAAGGCCTCATTCCCACCGCGGTCTTGCCGTCCTTTGTCTTCCCCACCAGCTGAATCGGGTCAGCACTGGCCTTCAAGGCCCTCAGCACTTCTGTGGGGCCTCAGAGCTTCCTCCTGCCTGTGACAGTGCGGTTTCGGTTCCCACACTCAGGACACATTGGAACTCGCCTCCGTGGTGAGCACGCAAAACAAAGGGCCCCGGGGACCCTGGTGAGCGACAGTCCCGGAACGGCTCTGCCTGGCTGGGGCTGGGGCACGTCCCCTCCACTGCTCCTGCAGCCTCAGCGCCCCCAGCCCCTGCCCTGTCCCTAAAGCAGCACTTGGGCAAGTAATTAAACGATTCTATGATTTACGGGTGGAGTGAGTGGGGCCGCAGAGACCATGTCTTACTGATAACCGTCCCCAACCTCTAACAGGCCCTGACAACTAAGTAGACCCTTGGGGTAAAATGAACAAAAACAAATAAAATGTATAAATAATTCAGAACTTTCATTTGCTACAGTTTTCATCTTTTTCTACCACATTTTCATAAAGGTCGTAGATAAAAAAAAATCCCAAGGTAAACTCATTTGAGTTTTCCCCCTATCTGGGAAATTCAGATACAAATAAGAGAATTCACCCTGAAGTTCAGGTACTAAGAAGCTAATCACGAGCATTTGCTGGGCGTTTACTCTGTCGTCAGCCGCTGTGCTGGGTGCTCACATTCAGAGTTTCATGTCATCCTTACATCAGCCCTAGGAGGTGAATGCTGTGCTTATCTCCACTTGACCGATGAGGAAGTTGAGACTCAAAGAGGCTCAGTGACTCGCCCAGGGTCCCACAGCTGCTAAGTGGCCGAGCTGGGATTCAAACTCAGGTAGACTGCACGGAGCCCAACTAGTTTTAGAGGCTAGGAGGAGGAGAGAAAGGAGGATCCAGACCACGTGGTACCCCAGGCTCGTCTGATTATTAGCCTCGGAGAGAATGGAATCCTAGCCAGGGCAGGCGGCGAACTGGCGCCTCAGGTCAGCCCGACTGGCACTGACTTGACCTGTGTCCTGTTCGGCCCCCAGACCTACTAAACAACCACATCCTGAAGTCGGCCATGTGTGCCGAAGCCATCGTGGCGGGGCTGTCCTTGGAGACCCTGGAGGGCACCACGCTGGAGGTGGGCTGCAGCGGGGACACGCTCACCATCAACGGGAAGCCCATCATCTCCAACAAAGACGTCGTGGCCACCAACGGTGTGATCCACTTCATCGACGAGCTGCTCATTCCAGACTCAGGTGATCCAGGCCTCGGGGGCCTCGGGCCTGCCGGGTCTGCTGTCCCCTGTGCCGTCCACGGTGGCGCGGCTGGGGGAATTTGGGGATCTTGGGAGCCGCTTCCATGTCTGCACCCAGCTCACAGCCTTCCAGGAGAGACAGCCTGGGCACCTGGCAGGTTGCAGCCAGATTTTGGAGAGTCTTGAGCTGCAGGCCTGGGAGTCCAGGCGTTACCTTGTGGGCAGGGGAGAGCCATTGGAGGTGTCTGGGGAGGGAGCGACTCAATCACGGAAGCCTTCCAGAAGATCTGCCCACGCTGGTTGGGCGCAGAGGGCCATTTGCTGACTTCAGAGCGTTTGCCTTCTCAATCATGCCCAAGGATCCCAGGGTCACTGACCCAGGGAAAAATGACTGAATGGACTTTGGCTTGGGTCCCCTTCAGCATCCTTACCCCATCCTGGATTTCCAGGCAGTTCTACTGCTAACGAGTGAGGGAATGTCACAGGAAAAAACAAACCCAGAAGAACACTTTCTGTGGGTGTGGTCACTGGCATTGTCCACTCTTCAGAAGCCATGACGCAGACAAATGCTTTCTTCCTCCCTAGCATTGGACAGGACCCTGACCAAGGGCTGGGACAGAGGCCCTCTGCCCAACTGAGCCTCACCTCACTTCCCCAACCGGTGAGGTTTTCTGGGTGACCGTTCCCCTGATGACACAAACCCGCTGTGCCCCAGCAGTGTTCAGAGGGGTTGTTGACTCAAGAGATGACATGCCTGCTGATGTATGTCATGCTCTGGGTTGGACGGATGATAAATGAAAGCAGTACTTCGAGCTTTTGAGCCCACTTTCTCCTTCCTTGTAGCCAAGACGCTATTTGAGCTGGCTGCGGAGTCTGATGTTTCCACAGCCGTTGACCTTTTCAGACAAGCTGGCCTTGGCACTCATCTCTCTGGAACTGAGCGATTGACTCTCCTGGCCCCCATGAATTCTGTCTTCAAAGGTATCGTGGGGAAGGCATCCCTGTGCGTTTGTCTCTGGGGACAGCTGCCCCACCGCTGTCACCTCCACGGCACCCTCCCCAATTCACAGCTCCCCGTGGACCATTCGTGCTTCCACCCAGCTCAGCCAAAAGCAGATGTGACTTCACCAGAAAGTGAAGAGGCTCTGCCATTTCATTTGGTAGAGCAGAGGATGCAGTCTTGTCCTCAGAATTCAAGAGTGTGCATCTGTTGGGAGAGCAGAGCACTCCCTTGTCTTTTGATTTGCGGGGTCAGTTGCCAATGTGATAGTCAGGAGGTCAGAGTGAGGATACAGCTGAGCCATGGCCATGGGGAAGGCAGAGAAGGGCCAAGTTGTGTCCGTGCCTACCCCTCCCTCTGAGGGCAAAATTCCAAACACCCTTGATTATCTAGACTTTTTTTTTTTTTTTAATTCTCAGAAGATGCCAGATGTTAAGGAATATTGGCAGCCTTGCTTGATTTCTCAATTTCTATTTCCAAATGGAAGGAGGGATGGGCTTTCTGCTGCATTGTCTGGACCTGACCACACCTCCTCTTGCAGATGGAACCCCTCCAGTTGATGCCCGATTGAAGAATTTGCTTCTGAACCACATGATTAAAGATCAGCTGGCCTCTAAGTATCTGTACCACGGACAGATCCTAGAAACTCTGGGCGGCAAAAAACTGAGAGTTTTTGTTTACCGTAATGTAAGTTCTGGGTCCTCAATCGTGCTCTTTCTTTGTCTCAGCTCCAAGAAATGCAAGCTATATTCGTGTTAAAAAAAAAAAAAAGTGTTCAATAAGCAGGAGCTACACTCAGCCCTCCTTGGTCCAGAAGCTTCTCTTCCCTCTTCTCCTGTTTCTTCTCTGTCTTCAAACCCAATAGTTACCCTGGAATATCAAATAGGAAGTACAACACAACATAGCCCTGGCTCGGGACCAGCCAGCACCATTTGGCTAAAGACGGTTGTCGTTTGTTAAATAAATAAATGAAGAGACTCGATCTCTTTATTTGATCATTGTCAATGGCCCTCTCGTGTCACGTGGTAATCCCATTATGGGCCCTCTCTGTACATTCATTGGGGCCTCTATAGCTCTTCTTTCTTTAAGGAACGCCATTTTTATTTTCTTCTTTCCTGGAGGAAACACATGCTTTTATCCTAGTCTTGACGCTGCAGCCCCGTATATATTCACTGATCTCTGCGGATGAAGCCATCAGGACATGCCCTGAACAAATCGGGAGGCCCCTGCTTTGGGTTGGGGGGTAACCCGGCCTCTCTCTGCCCCTCTTTTGTACAGAGCCTGTGCATTGAGAACAGCTGCATCGCCGCCCACGACAAGAGGGGCAGGTACGGGACCCTGTTCACCATGGACCGGGTGCTGACCCCCCCAGTGGGCACCGTCATGGATGTGCTGAAGGGAGACAGTCGCTTCAGGTAACCGGCCCCATCCCAGGGCGGTGCTTCTGCAAGTGGCCGTGCTGGGGCAGGACGGTGGCCTCAGCTGTCTGTCGAGCTCCCCACTTCCTCGAGGCTCCAGTGAACACTGGCCCTGCACCCGTGTGATCTCCCAAGCCGGGGATTCGGAAAGGACGAGGGTCACCTTGAAAACTTAGGTTGAGAAGAAGGGTCGCTTCTGGGAGTGTAATCCTCACGCCCGTGGGAACAGGGAGGGGGCTGCACCTGTATTCCTGAAGGGGAAGGGAAACATCCTGCTCTCCGTTTAAAGTCCCAGGGAAGCTGAGCACACCTGGCTTTGCGCGCGTGATGAGTCTCACTCTGTGTCGTGTCTGCTTACTGCCCCTGAAGTTTCCTTCCTTCTCAGGCTCCTGGTGTCCCTTTGTTTTCTGGCCTCGCTCTCTCCATTTCTGGTTTGCTCACTCACCACTGGGTGCTGTGACATCGAGCATTTCCTGTCACTGACTTCAGCCATCTGCACAAGAGCCTAGGAGACCACCCACCCTCTGCCCCACCCCCACTCCCTGGAATCACATCCCTCGGGCACTGGGGCTCGGTCGGTCTCTGGGTCAGCCGTGGCACTGACCTCTCCCTACCTCCTTCCGCCTCTGGCCACTGACTTCTGGCTTTTAACTGAGCTTAGCATCTATGGAGAGAAGATGCAGAAAGGAATCGTTTCCTGTCTGTACGAAAACCAGTAAGGGGTGTGAATGCCAGCGCTCTGGGCTCCACCTACCCACAGCGGTGCGGTGTTTGGGCAAATGACAACCCCCCCTCACACACACAGAGGGAGGTGACCTTTTCCGTGTATGTATCCGCAGCATGCTGGTAGCCGCCATCCAGTCTGCAGGGCTGACCGAGACCCTCAACCGGGAAGGGGTCTACACGGTCTTCGCCCCTACCAATGAAGCCTTCCAAGCCTTGCCACCGGGAGAACTGAACAAACTCTTGGGTAAAGAGCAACCTAAGTACATTTTTCAGCTTCTCTAAAGTAACTGTATCGGTCAGGGTTTCAGCAGGAAACAGTTGGCACATTATGAAGGGTTTGACTGTAAGGAATGTAATGACAAGACTGTTTGCAGAGGTGTGGGCAGGGTTAAAGGAACCAGCAAAGGGTGATGGTACCCAGTGTTTACCGCTCCAGGCCTGGGGGAGCCGGGGGCAGGGGGTGGTGGGGGGAGGGCCGGTCCAGGGAGACCCTAGGAGGAGGGGTATAGCACAGTGGCTAGAGCCACAAGCAGCTGCTGTCAGAACCACGGCAAGGAGGCCACTGGGTGCCTTGGCCTCCTTCAGCGGCCGCCTGGCAGCTGATCGCAGGAGGGTGAGGGAGCCTGGATGATGCACTTCACGGTGGTCAGCTTTCCCGGGCAGTGAACAAGCCAGAGGAGAGTAGAAGGGAATTGAGGGTAGATGACCACCAGCCCAGTCAACAAGGCATGGCGTCCCCTGCGGACCTGTGAGAACCTGCTCATGAAGCCATTTATCTGCATCACGTGTACCTCGGGATGAAAGCTTTACCGAGAAGCTCCTCAAGGCCCTGAGCAATTAAGTTGAGTATGTTTGAGAGACAATCTAGTGGTGAAGAGCTTGGGCTCCCAGATTACCTGAAAGCAGACCAAACCCTGGCTCTGGCGTTTACCAGCTGAGTGACCTCTTGCAGGTTGCTTAACCTCTCTGGGCCTCGGTTTTCCCAGTAGTAAAATGGGGGTGGTAAGAAAGAGTACCTTGCTCAGAGTGTTAATAAGGATTAAATGAGCATTGCCCACAATGCTGGGCACACGTCCCCCATCGATAATGGGATAATGGCTACGATGGTGCGGAGGTAGGATGGGCCTGCGGCGTTTACTCTGACGCATGCCTGTGAACGACGCATCCACCCAGTGCAGAAGGGTGAGTCTGAGGAGGAGGAGGAAGGATCTTGGCTAAGCCTTGGGACCCAAATCGTCTACACCTCCCTTCCTGCTCTGGAGTACAGAACAAAAAGCTCGGGTAGCTGTGAACTGAATTTGTGTCCTGTTTAATTTTCCTTATTGCTAAGTGAATGCCTGTGTCTCTGGTGCTGACGTATGTTCCTGAGGAGAGGGGAGACATTCATCCTGGACATAAACTTGCCATTCTCTCTCTGTTCAGGAGGAACGGAATATTCCCCAGGTGTCCCAAGCCTGCTTGGCTTGCCTTTCATTTTCATCTGTGCGGGAGCTGAGGGAGGGATTGGGCAAAGCTCCCCCTACACGCCCTCCCTCAGCCCTGTGGGCAGGATTAGACCCCAGCACGCCTGGGGCATGGAGCCCGTCCCCCGTGTTAGAGGTCGATCCAGATGTTAGAGATCTCAGAAGAAGGAGACCTCTCCCCTCCTGGGGGCTGGCTTGCCTCAGCACCTCCAGGCCGTATTTTGGTGGAAGGGAAACTCTTGCCAGCTCCAAGCTGTGGATGTCTGGAAATCCCTTTGTACCTGGTGCCTCCATCCCGTGGCACTCATGTGGATTCGTCCATAACTAAGTGAACTCCCCAAAATACTTTAAAGCTTCCTCTGTTCTCAGTTTCAAGTTGCTGGAAATAGCCGTCCATAAGCCCTGGGGATGCCCGGCCATTTGGCTGGTAACATGAGTATCAGGGGCAGCCTCGATGCAGAGGAGAGGGCAGCTGGCAGCCTTAAGATCGCCTCCCACTCTTAATTCGGGGACTGCCTGTGCACCTTTATGAGTAATTGGCTGCTTTCCGCAGTGGGTGGAGGAGCTGATGCGGGCCGGAAGGAATGCTGAGACGTGACGAGGAGGGACGCTGTGGAGGGATCTCCCCTTCGGCCCTGACCTCATCGGCTCCATAGCTCCTCCAGACCGCAGCTGTCGACTCTTTTAAGTTCTCCCTTCAGGAAACAGCCGTCTCAAAATATGCATTTGTGGGCAGAATGTGTAAATATTTCACTGCTGTGTTATAACTATTGGGAGCCATGTTGATGATGAGATGTCTCAGATACCAGTGCTGTAAAGGCCCCTGGCTTTCCAAGCAAATATTTAGTCATGGAAACATGAGTCATACTCACAGAAGAGTATAGATTAACTCCTTCTCAGCATCACAGAAGCATGTACTTAACCTAGCAGCCCATCCAGTGCCCAGGTAGAGTCATGGCCACGGTCATATGCCTTGTTTCCCTGACCATTATGCACATGGTGGGTCGGAGGGCAGAGCACACAGTAGGTGCTCAATAAGTGCTTATTACCTGGGCAGGGGGTCCTCCATCTTGGGGGTGACTGCTTACATCTTCTCCTTTGGGCCCTCCCTGACCACACCAGTTACCAGCCTTAGGATTAACTCTGCTTTCTTTTCCCACAAACCTGCAGGCAACGCCAAGGAGCTTGCCAACATCCTGAAATACCACGTTGGCGATGAAATCCTGGTTAGCGGAGGCATCGGGGCCCTGGTGCGGCTGAAGTCTCTCCAAGGCGACAAGTTGGAAGTCAGCTCGGTGAGTACGTTGAACAATTAAAAGGCTGGCCGTGCCCTACCACTGGGATTTAGGGCACATCTCGTCCCTAGGATGGCATTAGACACACACTCTGTGTTTAAGAAGCATCTTGAATCTCTGAGTGTATTTTGAAAGAAAAGAGAAGAAAAAAGGAAAGAAAAGAAAAAAGAATGGGCTTCCTTGGTGGCGCAGTGGTTGAGAGTCCGCCTGCCGATGCAGGGGACACGGGTTCGTGCCCCGGTCCGGTAGGATCCCACATGCTGCAGAGCGGCTAGGCCCGTGAGCCATGGCCGCTGAGCCTGCGCGTCCGGAGCCTGTGCTCCACAACGGGAGAGGCCACAGCAGTGAGAGGCCCGCGTACCGCAAAAAAAAAAAAAAAAAAAAAAGGAAAGGAAAAGAAAAAGAGTCTTCAGGGAAATCAAGGGAGATTGTGGTTAGACCGGAATAAGGACTTCCAGATCTTCAGGGGAATAAAGCATCTGATTGGCATCTGGGAGAAGCTATTAAATCTCCCTTTCCTTAAGGAAATGACAGTTACTTACAAGTCTTGAAAGATCAATTCCCAGTCCCCTTCCCACTCTCTCCCCCCGCAAGTCCAGGGGTTCACTGAGCCGTACCATGAACCAGACCAACCCAGGAGGCCTTTTCTTCTGACGCTTGTTCTGTGAACCTTCCCTTACTCTGCACATTCCACTTTGGAGCTGCCTCCGAGGGTCCCTACCTTGAAGAGAGGGAACAGATAGGCAGCCCAGCTCTGCGAAGCTGCCTGTGGCCTCCCTGGCTGTACCAGCCGAGGCCACTGACACCCCGTGGAGGGACCACCCTTGCAGCATGTGGCTGGCTCAGCTTCTGCCCCCTGCGCCTCTCTCCTGGCCTCCAGCCATCCCTGTGCTCACCAGCTTCTCCCGGGAGCACGGGAAGGCAGGCAGGGATGGCATGACTTGTTTGACTTCTGCAGGTCACCTGAGAATCTCCCAGCCCCTAGTCTGGGATGTCAGGGTCCTGTCGGTCTCAGGCTCCAGTTCCCCCTTCTCCCTTGGGTCGTTCAGGAAAGCCTGAGACAGATTTACCCTGTGAGAAACTCTGAAGCCAGGCATGGAGGAAAAGTGGAAAGAGCCCTTCACCCGGAGCTGGACGCCTGGCTTCTGTTCCCAGCTGCCCCACCTGCTCAGCTTAAAGGAGGCCATAATATCGACCTCCTCACCACGCGCTGCTGTGAGGATAAGGGAATCACACAAAAGAGCATTTTGTAAATTGCAACATGCTGGGTCCACACAAGGATGAAATTGAGTCTCCCAGACCGAAGGTCTGTAGCTGACAGGGTCTGTTCCAGTCACCAGAGTATCCCCAGCACTTAGCACAGGGTCTGGCATCCAGAAGTGCTCAGTAAACATTTGCTGGGTTTAAGAATGGTTAAGGGAACCGTGCTTGGTGTTCAACAATTGCTGTCTCTTTTTCTCCCAGAAAAACAATGTGGTGAATGTCAATAAGGAGCCTGTTACTGAAGTTGACATCATGGCCACCAATGGCGTGGTCCACGCCATCTCCAGTGTCCTGCAGCCTCCGGGTAAGGCCCTAAAGAACCACGTCCCCACTCACCCTGCTGCTGGCCCTTCTCGACACGCAGCCGTTGGTGCTCGATAGAACCCTGCTGTAAGCAAAGATGAGAATGATGTGGGACGTGTGGACTGAGCATCTGTGGACGGCATTGCTGGGTCTGGTTGAAAAGTAACTTAGGAACTCTTGGTTCAAAGGCACTACACCCAGCAGCTCAAGGACAGATCTCTCTTTGCTGAATTGCCCGGCTGTCCTAGCCCTGTTCGAACAGAGCCCAGTTGTTGTTACATGTGAACGCTGTGAACACGGGTCAAAGCACCCCTCCTGCAGCATCCCGCCCTGGGTGAGCTCTCTTTACCTCCAGCAAAGCTGCACTGGAGCCTAGCCTCTCTCCTCAACCTGTGCATTCACCTTTCTTTGAGCTCTCTCCCCACGGGCCAAATTCCACCACGAGTTATGGAAAGTTATAAAGGAAGACTTCGTCTGAGAATGTGAGCCAGAAGACCCAACAGTGCCCCCTCAGTCCTGGTGGTTATGAATGACACGCTAATCATTTCTCTCTCATTGAAGCTGCCTTTCCTTTTATCTGCAGCCAACAGACCTCAGGAACGGGGGGACGAGCTTGCAGACTCTGCGCTTGAAATCTTCAGACAGGCATCCGCGTTCTCCAGGGTAAGATGCCTGCCTACGCTGGCCCCTGCCCTGAACAGCCTTGGGTCCTGTGCTTGGGCTCCTGTCTTCCTTGGCTGTCCTCCCAGGGCTCTCCCGTAATTTCTCTCCACTCCCATGGGGCATCCTTAGCCCTGGCCCGTGTGGAGTTTGGAGAAAAGAACCCAGGCAGCCCCGGCTTCCTTTGTGGGCGACAGCCGAGGCCTTCCAAGCGAGGCGTCTGAGCCTCAGTGCATGGGGAAGCCGTAGCTGGTGAGAACGGACACAGCTCTGGAATCCAGCTGACCGAGAAGGGCACTCCATCTTGAATTTTCCTTACAGCGGACTGGCCTGCCCTGAGCCTGGGCTCCGAGTCACTCATCTGTTTTCTGTGATGCAGCCCGCCATGGCCAGTGCTGGGGCCCTGCTGGGCGGAGGTGTGGGTGCCGGATCCAGGGCCCTGTCTGTGTGGGGCACCTTCCTTCCTTGCCTCAGCGCCACCTCCCTCTCAGAACCTCTCGGACTTTCTGTGCTTTTCCTCCCATTCCCCAGCTTGCCCAGGGCCCGGGGGTCCCACTCAGGCTCCCTTCAGGTCAGGTGGAGCCCCTTGGGAATACGGGTCATGTTACAGAAGGTTTGCATTCCCGCAGAAGAGCCTGCTGGAGGTAGTCTTTAACCCAGAGGTATGGAGCTGGAACACGTCCCTTTACTTTTGGACATAGGGCTCTCCTTCGCGCCCCTTGAGGAGGGTTCTTGGCCCAGAGTTCCTATTCCTGAGAGCCACCCCCTGTGTGGTCCCAGCTCCGCAAGCTCCAGCGAATAGTCTGGGGGGAAGCCCGACTTCGGGGCATCCCAGGAATGTCCGCCTCAGAGTCCCCTTGGTTGGGGCTAGCGCATCATCACTTGGGGCTACCACGACTGACTGAGCGGCTCCCCGGGGCCCAGCAGTTCCACATTCCCCTTCCTCTTCCTCATTCCCACCATTTTTTTTTTTTTTTTTTTTTAAGAAGATGTTGGGGGTAGGAGTTTATTAATTAATTAATTTATTTTTGCTGTGTTGGGTCTTCGTTTCTGTGCGAGGGCTTTCTCTAGTTGTGGCGAGCGGGGTCGCCTCTTCATCGCAGTGTGCGGGCCTCTCACTATCGTGGCCTCTCTTGTTGCGGAGCACAGGCTCCAGACGCGCAGGCTCAGCAGTTGTGGCTCACGGGCCTAGTCGCTCCGTGGCATGTGGGATCTTCCCAGACCAGGGCTCGAACCCGTGTCCCCTGCATTAGCAGGCAGATTCTCAACCACTGCGCCACCAGGGAAGCCCCCATCCCCACCATTTTTTTCTGAGCTAGGATGGCAATGGGCAAAGCCACTGCCATGAGCGGGTGTAGGTATTACATCCACTAGAAAACTTGACACCTTGTGTTTTCTTTCAGGCTACCCAGAGCTCTGTGAAACTAGGTAAGTGTGGTCTGGGTTTGAAGTCCTTGTAGACTTGTTTGGGTCTTACCCCCAGGCAGGCCCAAACCTGCCATCTGCTGTCTATAGCTAAGAACAACATGGTACAATAAAACATGGCCTTTGGGGTCAGACACAGAACACCTAGTTTCCTTCTCCCTAAGATGGAGATAATAAGAGTGCCAACCTTTTTAGGGTTGATATGAGTTTTTAGGTTTGAGAACCTGGGAATATCGCACAGGGGCTTGGCAGGAGCCCATGATGAGGTCGTGGCCCCAAGCTGGTAGACGTAGAAAATCCCGGTTCAGAACATCACTGAGTAAGATACAGAGTTTCACAAGCCAGAAAGCACCTGCTCTGTGCAGGAGAGGATGGCAGAAGAAGGCTGCTTGGCCCTCGTGCTCGTGATTCTGACAGTATCCTAGACAGACGTGGGAAGCCTGCAACTCTTTCACCTTTCACATCTCTCTCTTTCAGCCCCTGTCTACCAGCGGTTATTAGAGAGGATGAAGCATTAGTGCGAAGGACCGCAGGAGGAATGCATTTCAGCAGCTCCCCACCAGTTTCTCTCCGTTTGCCAAAGAGACTGAATGTTTTAGAAACCAAATATCACACTTCAATGTACCTGGGCCATAGTGTACACCGTAATGAGATCTGAGCCTTGGGAGGGTGGAGGGAGAGAGAGAGACTTTTAATTTTTGCCCCCTAAACGACACTGTTAGCCCATTGCATGCAGAGACCTGGATGTCACTGCCTGACATTCACTTCCAGGAAGGACCTGTCCCAAATGTGGAACTTCCTGCCTATGCTACTTACTCTGGAAAAGGGAGCCAAAGTTTCTGAAGCTCACAGAACATGAATCAAGCAATCCAGCATCATGGGGGTGTCGTGGCACTGTTTCTGTAGAGCTCTTTCACAGTTGGAGAAGTAGAAATGGCATGCTTATAAGCTATGAGTTGAACTGCTCTGTCAAACATTTCTTGTACCCACATGTGGCTTGGACCCTTCTGTGTGACCTGTCCAGGTAGAAAAGAGAGGGTAGGTAGAGCACCCAGAGCTCAGGCTTCCCCGGTTGTGGTAGAGACATGGTGTGTCTGTAATAATAAAACCAAAGAAACGTGTGCCTTTGTGGATGGGAACTGTGTACTGGCTTGGGTATCTTACAGGGTTGGGTTTCTGTTTCTTGGGGCTGTGATGTGCCTTCCACGGAAATTCCACCAGGAGCAGTTAGGCGAGAAGCCCTGAGGGATGGTCTGTAGGGACGACCATAGCATCAGCTTCATAGGTCCGTCGCGAGGATGAAGGGACATGATTCTTGTAAAGCACTCGGCACAGCATTAAGTATCCTTATTCTTATCACGCTGTCTGGAGCTGCTCAGGATCGGCGTAGCTGAGAGCCTTTTGTTAGTGTCTTTCCCACAGGCAGCCCCCTTTCCTGGAGACTGGGACGCCCCGCCTTCCCCCACATCACTGCCAAGGCTGACTGAGAACTCATTTCACTTAGGGGACCAACTACCCGAAGGTGGCGCTGCCGGGAATAGAGCAGTGGCGCAGCAGACAGCCCCTCCCTGGTGGGGCTTCCGGTCTGGGGAAAGACAGCCGTTAACACGGCATCCGATACAATCGTTCATCCATCCATTCCTCAGATGTGAGTGTTAGGCCTTGGGGAGCAGACATGGCCCTGTTCTCATGGGGAAGAGACTCGTTCGTCAGCTAATGGCAGTGCTGCCTGCCCAGCCACGTGGACTCGGAAGGACGGCACCGTGGTTCTGTGACAGGAAGGAATCTGAGCACGTGGGGGCCGGAGGAAGGGACACCCAGGAGCTCCTGGATGTGGGAGGAGGTAAGAGGAGTTGAGGGAGCTGACCTGGAGGGGTGGAGGTCAGGCTGCGGGGGGCTCGGGAGACGTCCCAAGAGGTGAGGTTTAGCCTTCTGCACGCTCCCGCCACTTTCCCACCGCTCTGCCCGGCTCCCCGCCCCCAGGGGCTCGTACAGGCTTGGGCTGCCTGGGATGCCCTGCTCCCCCTAGAGGTGCTGCTGTTTGAGCACCCAGAATTGTACACACCTGGACACTACAGGATGCCGTCAGAACCCAAAGAGGTGATTAGTATAACTTCTATAGATCCTTTCATTGAAAACAAACATCACCACGCATTTCCTTAAAAATGCCAAAGCCCCTCCATCTGTCCCTGTGACCCCAGCCCTGTCCCTACCCCAGCCTCCCCAATACGGGGGGCTCCATCCATTCTTTCAGCTGGAGAGTCCTCCTTGTGACTGAGAAGCATGCACGGTCATGGCCCTGCCTCCCCCTCCCAGCCAAAGAGGATTGAATTCCCTTTTGGGGTCCTAAACATCCCCACCCCTGTTTTTCCTGGAGACTCAGGCAAAGCATTAGGTGCTGCCATCTGAGGATGGACGCCCAGGGCCAAGGGGTCGGCCACTGGATGTCTCCAGGGAGGGGTGATCGCTGGAGGGAGGGGTGTGCTGCCCTATGTTGCCTCAGAAGGTCAGAGAGCAGCCCAAGCCAGGAGGTTGCCCAGGCCTCTCTGAGCACTGCCTGCTGAGCGCCAGCCGGGTAAAGGAAGGCGAAGGAGAAGGGAAAGGGGCTCTGCTTGGTTCCCTTCGCTCCCTGCTGTCACTCTTGGGCTCCCAGGCCTCTGGGCTAGAGAGGACCACAAAGACCCTCAGCACTGGGGCCCCAGGGCCTTCCAGGCTAGGGTGTGCGTTTCCCACACAGAGGCCAGCTCAGTGATGGCGCCAGGGCCACTGCATTGGGCTATGCTCCTAAATGCATTATCTTTTCTATTTCTTACATCCGTCCTTCTGTGAAATGAGTAGGTACTCGTAGAATCTCTATTTTACTGCTGTCGAAATGGAAGGTTAAAGGGGTAAGGTTGTTTGCCAGGTCACAGAATAGGAAGAGGCTGGCGCACAAACCCTACACTCAACCGTCCCTTGTGTCCCACCCACCCCAATGTCCATTGAGGAGGAGCCCCGGCAGCCGGAGGCCAGCAAGACATGGGTGGCCTCCTGAGAAGTCCCGGCAGGCCTGAACTCTGCTTGCACAGCCTAGACCGTAGCTTGTTTACGTGCTGCTGGGGAGCCAGGAGTGGGGTCAGCACCAGCCATGGACACCCCAGACACATGGATGTCAGCAAAGAAGGGAGAGGAGAGGGATTTCTCATGCAGGGGAAAATACCTCTGTGCTTGAAACCATAATTCAATGTCATGGTCTGAGAGGAGCTGCCCGGAATATTGTGCTCAGAAATCTTTCTAAAGCCAGGAAAGAAGGCCACGGAATGAGGGTTGGGCACGGTGCCCTGTCCTGAAAAGTCAGATGGGGCCACCTCCCTGGCCTTCCCTGCCTGGCGAGGAAAGGAACACACCCGCTCCACGGGATCCTTTGTTCAAATCCCAGATTGAACCAGTTCAGAGAAGAAGCGGAGTGGCTGTGGGAGTCTGGTACAACCCTCTACACACACACCCCCCTCCAATGGCCTGAGCAGCCCAAGACGGAGCCTCAGGCACAGATACCTTGCACTCCACACCTATTCCTGGGTTGGGGGAGGACTCTGGGTGCGGAGGAAGACAGCAGCTGAGGTCTGGTTGCCCCACAGGAAACTTCCAGCTCTGGCCTGCCGGGGGCGGGTTCCACAGAACCATCTGTACCCCAGGCAACGGAGCTCCTTGCATGACAGGGGCGGTAGAGTTGACACTGAGACCTGAAGAGTGAGGGGCTGGGGAAGAGAATTTGGGCTGAAAGAACATGAAGTGCATAAAGTCTCCAAGGCACGTGCTGGAGATACTTGTACGGCCGGAGTGGGGAGAGGAGAGAAAATTCCTCTGCTGAGATAGATATCTGGGATCCGACCATGCCTGGCCTCGTGGGCTGCGGTAAGGATCTTAGACATTACCTTTCTGACCGGAGCCACAGTGGGCTATAGCTGGGAGAGCTGCGCCATGATCAGATTTCTTTTATTGTGGTAAAATAGACGTAGCATGGAGTTTACCATTTTAACCATTTTTAAGTGGACCGTCCAATGGCATTAAGTACATTCACACTGTTGTACGACCCATCTCCAGGATTCTTTTCATCTTTCAAAACTGAAACTATATCCGTTGACACGAATTCCTCATTCTCCCTTTCCCCCGGCCCCTGGTAACCACTGTTCGACCTTTTGTCTTTATGAATTTGACTACACTAGGTACTTCATATAAACAGAATCGTACAGCGTTTTTCCTTTTGTGACCAACTATTTTCACTTAGCATAATGTCTTCAAGCTTTATCCTCATCGTAGCACGTGTCAGAGTTTCCTTCGTTTTCAGGGCTGAATAATATTCCATTGTGTATATACCACATTTTCTTTTTTCATTCATTTATCAGTGGACAGTTGGATTGCTTCTACGTTCTGGCTGTTGTGAAGAATGCTGCTATGAATGTGGGTGGACAGATATCTGAGTCCTGCTTTCAATTCTTTTGGGTGTATACCCAGAAATGAATGGGGGAGAAGCTGCCAGTAGAAGAAAAGTGAGGGTTCTGCTTTGTATATTTTACATTGGAGAAGTCGTTCAACATCCAAGTGGGATGTCAGAAAGGCCTTTAGAGCTCAGGGAAGAGGTCAGGCCTGAGATGGGGTGTTTGGGTGTCATCAAATGCTGTAGGTGCTGTTCAAAAACACTGACTGTGTGAGATCACCTAGCGAGAGAATACGGAGAGAGGACAGTGCCTCGGACAGAGCCTGGGGCTGCTCCAGCGTTTAGAGGTTTGGCGGAGGGAGAGAAAGCAGCCAAAGGGATTGAGAAGGTGTGTGAGGAGGACTGGAAGTCACCAGAGGAGAGCCTTTCAAGAAGGAGGGAGCAACAACCGTGTTAAATCACTGGTGTGCCCACTGGATTTGGCCACATGAATGTCATCAGTAACCTCGGCAAGAGGACTTGAATCTGGAGTGAGAGGGAAAGAGGGGGTGAGAAGGGTGCATTTTCTGGTTTGAGTGCTTGAAGGGATGCCGTTTTCAAGGACTGATAAGCCTGTAAGTAAATGAAAAACTGGAAATAATCTCTTTGTTCAGAAATAATCTATTTGTTCAACCTCATCCTTTATGCCTGGATCAGAAACCCCTCCCTCCATTCCCTGTGAATCCATTATCACAGCCCTAATAACTTATTTGGAGTAATTCCCTAACTTCCTTTTCGGCTTCCCCTGCTAGCGAGTGATCTGCTGTGAGGGAGGGACTCTGTCCCACCCCCAGGTCCCAGCGCCTAGCACAGGGCCTGGCACACAGTAAGTATTCAAATGGTGTCACCCCAGAGCCTGGTTTCCAGAGCACAAATGGTCCCTTCATTCAACATGGCGGGCCCTGTTGCTCTCTGAAAAGGAAGAGGAGGCTTCCTAGACAGTTGGGGTATCCTTCTGGGGGGCTCTCATGGATGTAGGTTGGAGGAAGCCTGCATCCAGCACCCTCCTCAGGTCTCTTCCAGAAAAGCAGATGGTGGCCTTGTGGGCATCCCTGTCCCCGAGGCAGCTTCAGTCCACTTTGGCTAAGAAGACTCCCTGAGAGAGCACACCCGTGGATCAGCAGGCCCCAGGTCAGGGAGAACATCTGGGTCCAGAGAACAGACATATGGCTACTTAATCACACCGCAGGCGACTCCCCGCTCCCAATGCAGGGGGCACGGGTTCGATCCCTAGTCACGGAACTGAGATCCCACACCGCGTGGTGCAGCCAAAACAAATCACACCACAGAGCAAGTAACTTCGTCTCAAGCAGGTGACCTGACCTTCTAACAACTTTGGGGAGGAAGTTTCATGCTCAGAGAGTTACTCCCCCTTTCCAGGATCCTCTTCCTCCAGTTCTGTTACAAGGAAGAAGGTCTGAGATTTGGGAGCAGAGAGAGAGAGAGAGAGAGGAGAATTAAATAGCCTTTAAATATCCTTATTTGGGTGGAAATGAGTTTTTAAATGAACAGATGGAAAACTACTCTCTCCACTGTCAGGGGGGCCAGTGAGTCCCTGTGGCTTCTTGGCAACAGCTCATACATAATTCAAGTTCAAGGAAGCCATCTGTACGCAGGGCCCTTTCCCTGATGACAGCTCTCAGTCGGGCTCCCAGACGCGAGGATGACGGAAGTGGAGGAGAAGGTCAGTCCCACCGTGGTGGGGGAGGAGAGTGAACACAGGACCAATGTGTAAGCACCCTGTGACCTCAGTTCTTCAGTCACGCAGCTCCTCCAAACGTGCCTGAGAACGAAGGAAGAACAGTCTCTGAAGTGCCAAGACGCAGCTTCCAATCCCAGCCCGACTTGGAGAAGAAACACCTGCATTCAGATCCTAGTAACTTCCAGCCTAGAGCAGGGATTCCTCATCTTCCATAAACCAGGGACTCCTGACAAAAACTGGGGAGCCTTTCCTCAGAGAAATGCACAGGGACCTACAACACAGTTTTGATGACCACTCCCCCTTGAGTCCTATTCTAAACACTTTCATACGGGCCTGAATTCCACAGCACTGCACGCTTCTTGGTGCGGCCAGCAAGTCTTCTGCCCCAAAGCATCTAGCTTAGATACACAGTAGGTCGTCAATAGATATAGAATGAGTAGGCCATCAAAGCGCAACCCGTTTATGAGCCTACAACAGGGCATCGTGGCTGTCCCTCAATGGGACAGTAGCAGCTTGACAGCAAGAGAGGAGAGAAGTCGTAACCCGGTGTGATGTGGAAAGGCCTTCAGAGAGCATTCACAGAGCAGCCCACCTGCGCAAACCTGCAAACACACACTGGTGAGAAACCCTGCGGGTGTCAGGAGCGTGGGAAGACCTTTACTCAGAATCTAAACAGTTTGCAACATGGGAGAATCCACACTGGTGGGAACCCCTGCGTACCTGAATAATGTGGAAACACCTTTATTTGTGGTTTATAGTTTACATACTTGAGACATTCATCTAGGAGGAATACCCCCTACAGAAAATAGATCTTTGAAGGTATTTATCAACCATTTTTGGAGATTATGGAATTTACACCAATGGATGATTAAAAACAAAAGCCCTTTTTCATCTTTCTAACCTTATGTTTAGCTTTAGGTCTTAGTTGTACATTTAGTTGTATTTCCTAATATGTCTATCATTTTCGTGTTAACTTTTCAATCCAATTTGAATTTGATTTAGTCTAAGATTGGGAATTTCACCTCCAAATTTTTATCTCATCCCCAGGAAGCCAGCAGTTCCTTCCTTTCCCAACATTTTGTTTTGCCTTCTTGGAGATACATTTGATTATTGGTATCAGCTTACGTCTCGACCACATTTTTCTGTTCCTTTGATCCACATATCTGTGCTTGTACCTGTATCACACCACTTAAATTTGTGTTAATTTAGTATCTTTTAACATCTAATAGAGTCAGATGTCTTTGCTTTTGAAGATAACTTTTTCCCTTTTGTAAAATTAACACTTCCTCCTTGCAAAAGGTTCAGAAAATATAGAGAAGCAGAAAGAAAAAGTAAAGATGACTTATAACTCTAACAACCAGTGATAGTCTTTGTTAAGTTATTGCCACAGCTTCTTCCAGATTTTGTCTTTGAGGAAAATGTGAGCGTACATCACATGCTGTAATCCTCCTTTATTGTGCCCAAATAATTTACTAATGAGTTTCAAGATAAAACAGGCATTGTGGTAGGCCAAATTATAAGACGGCCTACTTGACCTCCTCACTCCCTTGATGGCCAAAGGGAGATTATCCAGGTGGGTCCAATGTAATCACATGCCCCTTATTTAAAAGCAGACTTTCTCCAGCTGGTGGCAGAAGAGTCAGTCAGAAGAAGTTTGCAGCGTGAGGAGTACTCCGTGCGGGGTTACTGCTTTGAGGATGGAGGGGACCAAGTGAGAAGGCACACGGGCGGCTCTAGGAGCAGGGAGCAGACCCACGGACAGCCAGCAGGGAAATGGGGCCCTCAGACCCTCAACAGCCGCTACCTAAATGAGCATAGAACCCAATTCTTCTCCAGAGCCTCCAGGTAAGAGCCCACTGACACTGTCAGTTCAGCCCAGGGGACCCTGAGCAGAGAATCCAGGCATGCCCACCCGGAATTCTCATAGAACCGCGAAATAGTTGGTGTTGTTTTAAGCCACTAAGTTTGCAGTAATTTGTTACAGGGCAATGGAAACTAACATAGGCATTTAAACGGGTAAACGATTAAAACGAAAAACGCTTTGATCAACTTTCTAACTGTATTTTCAACATTAGAAAAATCATGTTTGGTGATAAGCCTGAGTTTCATTTTCTTTACTCAGCATCTGCGGGGGCCTCTGAATTGCCCTCGCTCCGTGAAAAGCCTGTGTCCTGGACCAAGATGGGGGTCTCTGGGGCTGGGCTTCAGGACCAGGCTCTGTGAAGCCCCACCGGGCAGGTCACGGCCCTTCCTCTGGAAGTGGGGTGATCCCCTGCCTCTAAAACTGTCCCAGACCCACAAGAGACCTGCTGAGAGCTGGGGGTATAGAACTACCTTGGGTTGGCCACACCCCCTCCTCACATGTTGTAGGGCACCCCCCCCCCCGGTGGGTTAGCTGTCAGCCCAAGGGCACCCACACACAGTGGAACTACACTTGACTGTCAAATTATGATGCCCATCAGTTGGGCCTGTGCGTGTTCATAGGGGCTTCTCGGAACAAGTGCCCACCTTTGCATTTTAACGTTCTTAACAGCCTGCAAGTGTCTATCCTGTAGTAGCCACAGGTGGCTGCAGAGCCGGCTAGTAAGAGGGAAATTGGATCACAAAGGGCCCTGGAGCTCCTCCAACCCGCGCCCCCACCCCATGCCAACCATAATAATTTGAACGCTAGGACACATTCTCTTGGATTCCGACCCAACTCTGACTCAAAGCTCTTCTAACCACTACTTCGGGTAGCCAAGGGGAACCCCTACATCCAGCAGGGACCCAAGACCAGTGGTTCTCAATTCTGCTGCCTGTTAGAATCCTGAGGGACTTTTTAAAATCCCAAAGGCTAGACCTCATTGTCAGAGATTCTGATTTTAGTTAGTTTTAAGGGAATCAGGGCCTCAGTAGTTTCAAGACCTCCCCTGGTGATTTTAATGTGCAGAGCAATGGTTCTCTACCACTGCCCTGCCTAAGAACCCCCTAGGGACCTTGTTACAGACGCAGATTTCCACACCCTACCCTGTGAGATTCTGTTTCAGCTGGTCCTGGAGAAGACCAGGAATTAGCATATTTAACACACACCCCAGGTCGGTTCTTCTCGGACTTGTTAAAATGAGGACTCTGATTTAATTGTTCTAAGATGGAAGCTCAGATTCTGCATTTCAAGTAAGTTGCCAGGTGACACTAATGCTACTTGACCGGGGGTTACACTCTGAGTGGCAAAAGTCCCATCAGATTTGGAAGAACTGCCACAGACGAAAGTTCCTAAACTCGTAGTCACGGGAAGTGTCGTCACAGCAGCAACACCTGTGAACTGGTCAGAAATGAAAATCTGGGGGACCCCACCTCAGACCTATTGGATTCGAAACTCGGGATGGAGCCAGCAATTTGAACAAGCCTCCCAGGTGATTTTGATGCAGGGCAGAGTTTGAGAACCACTGTTAGATAAATGGCCACATCTGCTGGGAAAGCAGCTCAGGGCCGGCAGAGGAGTGGTGTCTGGTTCTCTGTCTTCTCTGCTTTGGGCTCCAAAGGCAAAGGTTGTTTCCCCAGGGGGTCAGGTCAGGTTGAGCAGGAAGCAGATGAAGGTCCTGCCAGCCTCATCTGGAACCCAGCATGAATCCCCCAGTTTCCAGCCGTGTTGGTATCATCATGCAAATATGCAAAAACAACATTCTTAAAAGGAAGCCACTGACTTTATGATTTTAATGAGATCTGGCTCAGCCCTCTCTCAAGATGTCTATGTAGTGGTTCACCAACACCTGCCAGGGAGAGCAATACAGAGTTTGTTTGTTTTCTCAATTGAACGCATCAGTTTTTTGGAGCCTAAACATCCACTTCTGGAAAGCAAAGGGATTTCCCTGGCCTGAGGAAATAGGGAAAGTTAACACCTCCCTGAGAAGAGGGGGTGGGATTATCCCTCTGAACGTTCATTCTTTCAAATGATATATATCGGATGCCTGTTGCATGCCAAGAACTATGCTAGGAAACGGAGACGTGGCTCTGGTGGCGGGGAAGTGAGGAAATTCTCCTGGGTGTACGTGAACTGATTTTATGAAGTATAAGACGGGGCCGTCAGTTGGGGAGGAGGTATGAAATAATTCTCCTAGAGTTCTTTAAAAATGCAGCCTCCAGAGCACCACTGAATGACCCTGATTCGGCTGCCTGAGGTGTAGCCCAGGAATGTGAGGTTTTAACGAGATCCTCTTGTGATGACTGTTGGGGGTGAGTCCTCTGAAGCATGGCAGTAAGGGTTTGCTGGTTTGTTTTGTTTTAGTTACGTAATTTGTGTTCTTCAGGTAAATTTAGAAAATCAGGATTGAATAAGGTCCAGTTTAATCCCTCCCCCCTCCCCCGTCACAGCTAATAGCTCAGCTTCCAAGCTGGACCTAGCGCACCAGTTCCCCTCTCACTCAGTTTCTCCCCCTTGCACGGTTCAAGGTCCTGTGGTTGGTGGGTGGGTGAATGGGAGAAGAGAGGGAAGCTCCTCTTTCTGCGCCAGGACTATTTTCCCCCAGATGAGGGGTGTTTGCTTTCGGGCTGTCCGCTGTTCCCAGTCCTCTTTCAGGATCCTGCTGCCGATCTGGTGGGGAGAAGAAGGGGTTCACGAGCCTCAGCTTTCTTCGTACCCACCAGCTTGAGGGGCATCAGGGGACCACACGAGGCTTGGTCACCCATCGCCCGAGGGCGCGTGGTTCCAAGGATTCTCTCTGCCTGGGTCGCCCACAGGCTGAAGCGAGGTGCTGGGAGCCCCAGGCCTGAACCAAGCCTGCGGGCTGAGCAGTGTGAGGGGAGGGGGTGGGGCAGCGGCCCCTGAGAAGACTTGAAAGCGGGATACGTGGTGGCGTGGTCCAAGGCGCGCCAAGGCGGGTGGCAGGCAAGGTCGGCTGGTGCGCGGTCCCCATCCTTCAGAGCCGAGAGGAGAGTCGGAAATGTAGCTTGAGAGTGCCTCCAGGAGACCCTTTCCGTGCCCCTGGCCTCCTTCCCCCAGCGCGCTGTCTCCTCCTCCCCGGGGTCGCTGGGATTTCCTTCCCCAAGAACCAAGGACCCTCATACCAACCGGCCTTTCCGGAAGGTAGCACGTATCTAAAGCCCGGAAGAAAGCAACTCCACTTCCAGGCATTTCATCTCAAAAATACTTGTGCGCGTCTGTGCGCTCAATCTGGCCTACAAAGTGCTAGATGGGGCAGATACTACGAAGGTCGAAGGTCCTACCTGAGTGCGGCTCAACCCCACATTAAACCAAGTCACGTACAATGTCTGGAGATCATGATGGAAACCAGGTGGAGGAAAGATAAGGGCAGAGATCTTTTAGTTGGGAGGGAGATGTGCGGCCGATCGTTCCACGGGCATCGTTCCATGGGAGTACAACCGCGTTAGTTGCAAGGGAGGGCCGGCTGAGGTGTAAGGAACGGGAGATCTCACTATGTGGTCCACCGACCGAAGCACACACAGAGAAAATGTCGGCAAGGATAAGATAAATGGCAGTGATTGTATTAAAGTTGCAGAGGCGTTTTGTTTGTACTTGTATATGTAGGATATCCATAATCCGCACCACGGCCTCAAGGTCCGGGGACTCTGACCTTGACTGTAAATCTCTAGTGGCGTGCATTTCTTCTTCTTTTTTTTTTTTTTTGCCGGCACCTATCCGACCTTGCAGTAGATGTTGGTCAGTCGGTCATCTAGGGCCAGACTGACTTGGAACCCAAGAGTGACCCATTCCATGCACTCCATCCAGCCATCAAAGGATTTTTAATTCAGTAGACAAAAGGGTGAGAAAGCACCCACGGGTCTCAAACCCCAATATAGGAATCAGAAAGTCCAATGGAACTGAGTAACCGCTTCAGCTAAAGCCAACCCGGATAGCTAGTAGTGATCCTAACCTCTAAAGGCTTAAGGAGTGACGAGGAGGGGCTGGGCTGCATCTGCGCCACGCCCCCGAGTGGTTTGCGTCACCCTGTCCTTCCCTGCCCCCAGCTCCGTGCCTGAGAGCTTGTCCCAGGCGTAGGGAGGCCTCTCTCAGCCCGGCACACCCGCCCTTCTATTGGCACCACGGAAAGGGCCGGGAATCCGTGGCGGGAGGACGGAACCATAAAATAACCCATGAGCAGTCTCTGAGCTTGCCAAGGGCTGAGGCCAGGTTGTTTTAGCTCCGTGTCAGGCGTTGAGCTGGGCCCTGGGGACACAGAGTTTGTAGTCAGCAAGTGCTTTTTGCATGGGAAGGTGGGTGAATTAATCAGGGTTTCGAAGTCCAGGAGAAAGCCGAGATGGGGCCCACAGGCCCAAGAGTTTAAAGGCCCATAGCTCAGGAGAAAATCCATGTCTAGGATAAAGTAGCGTGACTTGTTTTTCCTTTCCCCCACCCCACCCCTTTGTCTCCACTTCTTTTCTTTTGGAGGGTTCGGAAGCTAGATGGAGACCTTACCATAAATTGCTAACACAGGGGCTGAGACCTCAAGGATAACGATGTCTCCGTTTATTGAGCGCACACCAGGTACCAAGCTCTGGCTTAAGCATTTTCCTCATTTAATGGCCAGAAAAACTCGGTGAGGTTGTTAATGATGGCCCATTTTGCACATGAATAAACTGAGACTCAGAGCTAAATAACTGAAACATTAGAAATTACAAAAAGCGACAGACTTATTCAGGAACACAACCAAAGTTTGGACTCTCAGGAAAGGGGAAGAGTTATCTGTAGAATCTGTCTTTTTAAATATTTCAAATAATTAGTAAGCTCCACTAGACAGATCTCTCATTTTGCTCTTTACTCTTTCCCTGTACCTAGCAGAGTGCCAGGTCCACAGTAGACACTCAGTAAACATGCAGTGAGTGAATGAGTGAGTGAGGCAGTAGAAACCCATTATGTAAGAAACCGTGCTGCCACCAACCTGAGTTGAACCCCAGCTCCCCCTACTTCCTAGCTATGTGACTTCAAACTCACACTTTGCACTGTTTTGTTTTGTTTTTTTTTGCTTTTGTTTTAGTTTTTTTATAAATTTATTTAGTTTTGGCTGCATTGGGTCTTTGTTGTGGTGTGCGGGCTTCTCACTGCAGTGGCTTCTCTTGTGGCAGAGCACGGGGTCTAGGCGCGTGGGCTTCAGTAGTTGTGGCACACAGGCTCAGTAGTTGTGGCTCAGGGGCTTAGTTGCTCCACGGCATGTGGGATCTTCCCGGACCAGGGCTCGAACCCGTGTCCCCTGCATTGGCAGGCGTATTTTTAACCACTGTGCCACCAGGGAAGTCCCTGCACTGTTTTTTATATTCATGCTGTATGAAACAAAAACCACATGAAAAATTAAAACCATTACAGGCAATAAAAGCTATACTTGACATATTCCCGGCTACCAATACAAACCCCTCCCCAGAGGTGACAGCTATTTTTAAAAAGTTTGTTGTGCCTCCTTCTAGTCCTCTTTCTGTAAACTTACATATAGTAGTAAATAAAAACACATAGCTTTGTTTGGGTTACGGCTCTGTTTTGCTTTATATGATAGGACTGTACTGCACCAGCTTTGTGGGAAACTTCACCGTGTGTCTGGGAGATGTTCCCACAACAGCATCTGGGGAGATCTCATTATTTATAATAGTTCCCCAAGAGAACATGAACTATGATTTATTTTGCCATTCTCCTGGTAGGACTGGACATTGAAGTTGTTTCTGTTTTCTGCACCAGTTTACAAATACTGTTCCAGTGAACATGTTTGCCCAAGCCTCTTCACGAACAGAGACAAATACATCTTGAGGATAAATTCCCAGAAGTGGAATCGCTGGGCTAAGATACACATTTAAAATTGTAATTGCCGTGTCGCCATCCGAAAATGGCTTTACTAATAGTATTTACCGGATGGAGGCCTGGAAAGATACACTGCAATAATGCGCTTCATTCAGGCCAGGCGCGCGGTAGGCTCGCCAAGCATTTACCAAAGCAATTGCCAACGTTCACTTCTATCCATGCCCAGCCCCTGATCTGAGCCAGCCCTGGCTGTGGTGCCTTGAGCCAGGTTGAGGAATGAGAACTGGCCAGCAGAAAGGGGAGGACTCAGCGGCCGCGTTCCAGGTGCTCCCCCTGGTGGGCACATGTCCCTGGACAGTAAGAAATCCCCCATCTTTGTAAACCCTGAAGCAGATGGTACTCATTCCCGCTCAGAACCCTGATACACCTCCTCTCATTCTTAGAATCCCACCCAGACTTCATTTTGCTGGCTGCTCTGGTGCCTTCGTGCCTGTCTCATAGTACCTCGTGCCACTCTCCTCTTCCCTTGTTTTGTTGTAAAACCACATTGCCTCCTCTAGTTCCTCAAGCATGCCCTTTCTACCTCCTTCATTCTTTCTCAGAGATCTCCCCACCCTACAAGCTCGTCTCTAATACTCAGCTCATACGCCACCTCTTCAGAGGGCCCTTCTGTATACACGCTGTCCAAAGAGCCATCTCTCTACTCTCCGCATCCCCGTTCCCCACCCCTTACTCTTTGTCTAATCAGCCTGTGTATTTCCTGTACTAGCAAGTTCACGCCTAAATAAACCCAGACGTTTCCAAGTGTGGCAGAGTGCAGTGTCATGACGGCAGGGACCATATCTGTCTAACATGTGATCCCCATCTCCCAATGCCTGCCAACAGCACCTGGCAGTAGCACGCACTCAACATGTGTTGACTGAGTGGATGAATGCATAACTAAATAAGACTAAGAAGCAGGAATAGAATTGACATTGGGAGCTACCAGGGGCTAAGGCAGAACACACTTCCCAGGGTTTTGGCTCCGTTTCTCTTTTAGATGCCCTTTATGATCAATAAGAAACAATTTTCCTGGGGTAGGTTTTAGCCAGAGCTATCATCCTGGGTGCTCTGCGGTAGAGTGAAGGCGCCCAAAGGCAGGGGTGGTTTTGACATCTTTGCCTCAATAATCCTTGCCTTAGACTACGAGGTAGACCATATTTTCTGGATAAGCAAACTGATGCTCAGAGAGGCAGAGTAAGATTCACAGCTGGTATCAGCTCAAAGAATGGGAGTGTCTGGTGAGAGGAGGGTTAGCAAACAATCTTTTCCTCTAGTCCAAAAGGACACATTGTCTAAAGGAAGTACAGCCCCACACTTGTGGCATGGTGGCCCTTGTCAGTGGAGAGATCTACACTGGCTGGGATTGGGTGGTGGACACACCCTTAAAATCATCTACAGTGTGCCAGGCCCCTCAGACATGATTAAGAGGTGAATTCAGCCTTCAAAAGCCTCACAGTCAAGAGATGTAATAGACCATTGTTCTGTAGGATGTCAAGTGTTATGTTTGGACCGTGGACAAGCAGGGAAGCCCCATGGCCGTGTTGTGCATACTTCAAATCTGGGCCTTGCCTTTCAGAATGACCACAATGTGAATGGGGCTCTCTGGAGCTGAGCAGTTTGCAACCTGAGCAAATGTATGTAGCTCCTGATGGGGATGGGGTAAGTCATCTGGAACTAGGTGATCAGTCTGAGAAGAGAGTCTAGATCTCAGGAGAGCACCAGTATGTAGGAGTCTGTGGAAGAAGCAAAAGCCAGAGAGGCAGGAGGAAGACCAGGCTGTTAGAGGAACCCACAGAAGAGGAATCAAGATGGAGAGGTAGCCAACAGCACCAAAGGCCCTGAAGAGTCAAGCAGAGAAGGGCTCCCAAGTGACTGGCAGCAAGGAGTTCGTTGGTGACCTTGGCAGGAGTGACGAGGATGAGAGTCAGTCATGTTTACTGAGAGGTGAATAGGCTATGCGGACAGAGTGAGGGTGTTAAGTTCTTTCTGGAAGTTGGGCTGTGAAAGGAGAGAGGAAGCAAGGGTGGTGAGGGCCTTCAGGAGTGAGGAGAGCTTTGTTTTATTGTTGGGCTTTCAGATGAGAGCCTTGTGCGTGTCTCAAGGCTGTTGGGGAGGAGGCGGTAGCAAGGAGAAGTTGAACACTCCCCAGACAGTGTCTTTACCTGCACGATTCACAGAGGACAGTGGGAGGGGGGTGAGATTCAAAGTGGGCAGAGGTTCCAGAGGATGGCTAGTCAGGGTTCCAGAAGACTTCTTGGAGGTGGTGTACCTTAGACCTGGGCAAAAACGGCCCCTGCCCTATGCCTAGGGCTTTAAAGAGCCTTGTCTGCAAGGCTCTCCACGAGGCAGGAAAGAATTGTTGAAGAACCAAGGGAAAATGCATCCCCAGGACTCTTCTAGATCATACTCTAGGTGACTGGAATACCAAAATCACCTGCCAGAAGGGCCCTGATGGTCTTCCAGGGTCTATGTGGGCCTTTTTCTCAGGATATCCTCCCAAGAACAGACCCCACCCAAGGAGAAGCCAATTTATTTTTATGTTGATAGCATCACTCTAATACTACACCAGAAAAGCTCATTATTAGAAAACAACAGACCGGCATACCCCATGAGCGTAGATAGATGTAAAAATTCTAAACAAAATCTTGGCAGAATCGAACAATCTATAAAAGGGATAAAATATCATGACCAAATAGGGTTTATCCCAGAAATGGAAGGTTTGTTTAACCTTCATATAGTTGGTTAACTAGCATATAGTTCACTATATTAACAAACTAAAAAGATATGTATACACATACATACACATGCACACACAGATACATAAACACACATGAAATCATAGCAGTGGATACAGAAAAGGCATTCAAAAATCCAATATCCATTCCTGATTTTTTAAAAAAACTCAGCAACCTAGGAACAGCAGGGAACGTCCTCAACCTGACAATGGGGATCTATAAAAGACCTATGTCCAACATCATACCTAAATGTCAAAGACTGAATGGTTTCCCCCCTCTAAGATGAAGAACCAAACAGGAATGTCCACTCTTATCACTTTTATTTACTATTACACTGAAGGATCTACTCAATGCAATAAGTCAAGAGAAATAAGTTATCCAATTCAGAAAGAAGTGAACCTGTTCTTATTGGCCAATGACACAATTGTCTACGTAGAAAACCCAATGGAATATACAAAAAGCTCCTAGAACTAATAAGTGATTTTAGCAAGGTTACAGGATACAAGATCAGCATACAAAAATCAATTGTATTTTCATCTACAGCAATAAATGACTGAAATTGAAATTTTCGAAAATACCATTTACAATAGCAACAAAATTTATGAAATACTTCGGGATGAATATAATATGTGCAAGATCCATAGACAGAAAACTGTAAAACGGTGCTGAGACAAATTAAAGAAAACCTAACTAAACGGAGAAACATACCTTGTTCATGGCTCAAAAGATTCGATGTTGCTGTCAATTCCCTCCAAATTGTTCTATAGAGTCAATACTCTCCCAGTCAAAATCCCAGCTGGATTTTTTGTTGATAATCAGATTTTTTTAAATTCATATAAAAATTAAAGGACCTAGAGTAGCCAAAACAACTTTAAAAAGGAAGAATAAAACTAGAGCACTAACACTACCTGACATTAAGATGGCAATAGTTAAAACAGCGTGATATTGGCATCAAGATGGACAAATAGGTCAATGGAACAGGACAGAGACTCCAAAAATAGACCCATGCATATAAAGACAACTGATTCTCCACGAAGTTGCAAAGTTCAGTGGAGAAAGTGGTAGTCTTCTCAATGAATGAGGCTGAAATAACTGGTTCTCCATATGCCCCCCCCAAAAAAAGTTTGAGCCATTCCTCTCACCATATACAAAATGGAATTATTTTTAAAAGCTAACTAATGATGGATCATAGTAAAATCTAAAAACCATAAAACTTTTAGGAGGAAATATTTTTGACCTTGAGTTCGGCAAAGGTTTCTTAGATATGAGAGCAAAAAGCATACTTCATAAAAGAAAAAACTCATCAATTGAACTTCATGAAGGTTTAAAACTGCTCTTTGAAAGATGCTGTTAAGAGAATAAGAAAACCATGGACTGAAAGTAAAATCTTGGCTAATCATGTACCCGATAAAGGGCTTGTGTACAGACTATAAAAGAACCCTTAAAACTCAGTAATAAGAAAACAAGGTCATTTTATTTTAAATAGGCCAAAGAGTTGGACAGCTCACCAAAGAAGATACGTGGATGGCAAACAAACACAAGGAAAAATATCCTCAACATCATGAATCTTTAGGGAAATGCAATTAAAACCACAGTAAGGGCGTCCCTGGTGGTGCAGTGGTTGAGAGTCCGCCTGCTGATGCAGGGGACACGGGTTCGTGCCCCGGTCCGGGAGGATCCCACGTGCCGCGGAGCGGCTGGGCCCGTGAGCCATGGCCGCTGAGCCTGCGCGTCTGGAGCCTGTGCTCCGCAACAGGAGAGGCCACAGCAGTGAGGGGACTGTGTACCGCAAAATAAATAATAAAAATAAATTTAAAAAAAAGGAAAATTAATCCATTTTGGCAGAAAGCAGAACAGCGGTTGCCTGAGAATGGTGGGGGGTGGAGCGGGAGGTATAGGAGGGTGGAACTATAAAGGGCGGAAATCTTTGGGGAGTATTAGATGTTTTCACTATGTGATTGTGGTTCCATGGGTGTATGCATATGTCAGAACCTATCCTGTGGAGTTTATTGTGTTAATTATACCTCAATAAAACTGTTTAATATATAGGCCCATAGTATACGGGCCTCCCTTAACACTGCCGTTTGGTCCATGAATGTTAGAAACGAGCTTAATGATAGCCCATCAAAAGATAAGGGTGAAACATTTAGAAAGATGAGGAGCATATAGCCTTTTCTAAGCATGTGTCTGTGAGTGTGCTGTGTTTGTGAGTGACAGAAAAAGACATTTTTCTCAATTGCCCAAGCAGCCAGAGATTTCAAATAGTTACCAGATAAACATAACTTAGAGCAAGTATTTCTTTACAGAAGTATAGTTGGTTTACAGTGTTAAATATTAATTTCTGCTATATAGCAAAGTGATTCAGTTATACATGCATATATTCTTTTCCATGATGGTTTAGCACAGGATATTGGATATTGTTCCCTGTGCTGTACAGTAGGTCCTCATTGTTTATCCATCCTCTATATAATAGTTTGCATCTGCTAACCCCAAACTCCCACTCCGTCCCTCTACACCCCACCACTTGGCATCCACACGTCTAACAGCAAGTATTTATTAAGCAACCACCGTAACACCAGGCTTGAGTTTGATTCTTGACAAATATGTACAGTAATCCTTTTGACCCTTCCAGCAAATGTACAATATTTTGACGGTTTAGAAAACTGAGGCTCAGAGATCTCAAGTCAACTCTCCAAAATTACCCAGCAAAGAAGCAGCAGCACCAGGACATGTGGGGCTTGAAGTGGCTGGACTGGTTCCCTCGCTCTCTTTGTGGACCCCTCCCTGCAGGCAGTTCCCAGTTGGGTGGCTGTGGCTTGTGGCTGCATGTGGGCGGGTGTTAAGACAATAGACCAAGCCTGTCCAAGGGTTCAGCCCTCCAAGGTTTGCTATTGTATGTGGAGCTATATATAGCCAACGGTGGGGAAGAAAGGGAAAATAAGATTTACTTTTTGGAGGCTCAGAGGTTTTAAGCAACTTGAAAGGTCCTGGCAGCTTTTGCAGACCGGAACTGAAAAGTCTTTGGCTAAGTACTCTAGGACTGTGGTGTTTTGGCAAGGGGGGAGATGTCCTGGCCCCGAGGTGTGACACGTCCCTCTGCTCAAAATAGAGACCAGCCATTTCCCAGATCAGAGTCAGCTGGGGGTGGGAAGACAGGCCCAGCCCTAAGGCCTCTGACCATTGGAGGGTCTGGCAGCCCTGCTGGAGAGTGGGAAATGGGGTGAACATTCAGGGCCCCTGAGGGCCTCACGCTGGGTTTAGGGGATGGCAGACAAGGGCAGTGAGAAGGCTGCTGTGTCGCAGATGAGGGAGGGGCTGGTTCTTACTCGGCCTGGTATGGGGGGCGGGGAGAGAGGGGAACATGGAGGGAGCCTTGAGGACTGGGAAGTGTTTCCAGGGAGAGGCCAGTCCCTGCCAAAGTGCGATGGTGGAGGTGTCGCTGAGGCTACAGGTCGCTGGGTGTGGAGGGAGATGATGTTTCCTATGTGGGTAGTGAACAAAGAAGGGTCCAGAGGCTGGACTGGACCCTGGAGGTATGAGTGAGTATTCAGAGGTGATTTTCTAACTGGGCGAGAGTCAGCAGTGCCTGTGGGTTGAGATCCCCTGCGAGATCTAACTCAGTCCCAGCTCCAGGGCTGACTGTGAGCTGATTTGCCACCCTGTGGGTTAAATGCAGAAATATTTCTGAACTGTTTGGTAAATAGCCACTGCCCAGATCCCCTAAAATGATCCCCCCCCCACCACAGCCATCCCTGCCCTCCCCTGACCCATGGTAGCCTGCGCCTCGCCTCCCACAAATCCAGCCACCAAAAGGTAAATGCTTAGCCTCCCTCTGATTGGCTGGTGCCAGAGTAGTTAACTATTTGAATACCACCTTTGATGAACCCCAAAGAATCACAGTAGTCAACTGCTATTTGCTATGTGCCAGTTAACCACCATTCTAGATGCTTTACCTATTTTTACAAGAACAGCAATAACAATGAGATAACAATAGCTAACCAGTATTGGGGGATCGTTAGGTGCCGGGATTATGCTAGGTGCTTTGCTTTGATTATGACGTTTTAATGCCCACTCATGAACTGTAACCCTACGTGGTAGGTTCTGATATTATTCCTGATATTATATTATTCCTTCCTCCATTTTGGAAGGAAAAAGACAAAAACCCCAAGGCCCAGAGAGGTTAAGTAACTTGCTTTGGGTCACATAGCTAGTAACTGGCAGGTCTCGATTCAAACCCACACCTTGCTGAGTCTAAATCCCTCACTCTGGCATTAGTCTATATTTGAGAAATAATTTGTAAAATGCTCACAAAATGGAAAACCTTGGTTCTGATATTAAAAGCACTCCCTTCCCTTCTGATCTGAGAGTCTAACACCTTCGTTAGGAAGTTTCTCCAACTTTGCTGCTTAGATGTTTCTAATACATCCTCAGAATTTGATGGATACCCTCTCCTGGTATGAAAACAAGTTTGTGCCAGGAATTTCCCAGTTAATCTGGTTGAACAGTAGCCCTGAAACACTCTGTACAGAGGATGCAAGTGAGTCCTGGCCAAAGTCTACAAGAGACAGATGGGAAGACGGAACCTTCCCCAGGTCCATGCCATCCATTTGCTCTCCAGACTCTAGGCTGTTCCTGGAAACACTCCTTCCTGATTCTTTTTTTATTGTTGGACTGAAGTCAGTGTAAAGGCCATCAATCTATGCAGCGTCTCATTGGCAAGCCTTATAAGAGATGCCCTGTTCCTGAAAGCAGGCCTCTTTGTGACTGTGTTCCAGGAACTGTCCAATGTATTAATGGCTGGTCATTAGCCTGCACTCATCCATTCACCAACCATCTAGGGAGGGCCAACTATGTGTCAGGCACTGTTCTAGATACTGGGGATAGAGCCCTGAATGAAACAGACCCTGCCACTGCCATCACAGGACTTGTTGTCTAGGGAAAGGAACAGATATTAGACACATGATAGCAGAAATACAGCTAACCATGTAATTATGCTTTGTGATCAATGCTGTGGAAGAAAAGTAAAAGGTAAAATGAAAGTTGATGTCAGATCTTAGATTAGATTGTCCTGGAAATAGGAAGAAGGAATATCACGAGCAATATTCAAGCTGACACATGAAGAGGCAGCCAAGTGCAGGAAGGAGAGGATCTCAGAAGAAAGAAAGTTCCAGGCAGGGGGAACAGCAAGGACGAAGGCTCTGGGGTCGGGTAAAAGTTTGGCACTTTTGAGATCATGATAGAAAAAAACCCCAAAAAACCCACATCGTATCTGGAGTTTAGTGAGCAGGGGAGAAAGTGAGAGGGGATTATGAGGTGGAACAGTGAGAGTGGGGGCAGATTTTCTATGAACAAGAGTCTCTATTTAGGAAACGCAGATGAGGATTTAGGACTTGAGGAGGGCAGTGGAACCATCCCAAAACAACACTCTTTGGCAGAACAAAGATCACGATAAGAGGAGGAGCCCCCTCAGATTTTTTAATACATAAGGAGAATGAGGATGGCCGTTGCTTTCATTAAAAAAAAAAAATTATCTTGGGCTAAAATCATATCATGCTGGCAAGGGAAAGCATTCTTGATTAAAATAAACCCAGACAGGTCAAGTTAGTAACATATCCTGAACTTTTAGGGGCTGGGACATTGCCTTAGTCAGGTTTCTTTTAGTTAACAGTGACAGAAACCAACACTAATTATCTTAAGTTAAAAAAAAAAAGTATGGATTTAAACAACTGGGGAGCCTAAGGAGTAAACTGGCAGGGTAGAGAGAGTCAAGCTTGTCATTTTCTGTCCCTTTCGGTCTTCTTAGCTCCATCTGTTCTCTCTTTCCTTCTCTCTCCTCACTGATTTACTCTGACGTGGCTTCATTCTAAACTAGGCAACGATGACATCACGCTACTTCGGATAAAAGAGCTAGATTATTATGTGCATTCTGAGTCATAAAGTCACATATTCATGGATCTTATACCCATCCCTGAACCAACTGCCAGGAGGACAGAGCCACCTGATTGCCCGGGATCAGTTGCACCCAACCATATGGATCAGGGAATAGGAGTGTGGAATGGAGAGAGGTAGTCCCCAAAAGTGTCCTGGCAAATGAAAACAGATCCCTCGTACTTAAGGGGTGCAAAACTTGTCCTGCCTCCACACATAGAATTTAATTGTTCCATTGTTTTTATAAATTAAAAAAGAAATGTTACCCATAAACCCACCATCAATTGTTAATATTTTGCTGTTTATCCCATCAATCATATACACACTTATGCACGTAGAGATACACACATTTTATTGGCTTCGTTTTCCTCTTTTTTTTTTTTTGTAGTCATTTGGTAGGAGAATTTAACTCCAATGGCATTAACTTTTAATTTTTTTCCAAAGAAACTTAAACCTCTATTCCTCTAATCAGAGATCTCCCAAATGAAACTCTTGTTGACATTCCTCTATGTAAACCTCAATCCAAAGCTTTTACTCCTTCCCATCTTTCTTAACATTTAACACTGATATCAAAAGCCCTCATCATCATTTGATTTTAGATTCAACCATAAAGGTTACAGTGCTCTTGTTCCCAAATGTTTTTGTACTTTTCATCTTACCATAGCTTACAATCTTTATTTCTGATTTAAATTTAACCTAGAGTACTTTCCGTAGTCCTTTCTCCCAGAAAACACGAGTGTATTTCTGAGTCCTCGCATATCCAGAGAAAATAGTCTTTACACATAAATGACAAGTTGTAGGATTCTTGGAATGTAGTCCTTTTCTTTCAAAATCTAGGATCACTGTTTCACTGTCTTCTAAGTTTCCACTGCTGCAGATGAGAAGTTTAATACCAGTCTGGTCATTTTCCTTTGTAAGTAAGATTTCTATGTGCCTGGAAACATGTTGGATTTTCTCTTTAACCTCAAATCTGAGAAACTTCACCAGGGTATGATGAGTTTGGACTTCTTTGTGCAAGCTGAAAGTTGATGAGCCTTTAGTTCTAAAATTGCAACTTTTTCTATAGCTGATTGTTTTCTTTCATTATTTCCTTAATTATTATTTTTCTCCTTCTATGCCTTTTGCCTTAAGGATCTCCTGTGGTATGCACACCACATCTCCCAGAGCTACCCTTTATGAACCTTATCTTGTACCCATGATTTGCATTTATGTGGGGGGTTTTTTTGTTTTGTTTTGTTTTGGGTCTCTGGGTATGTGTGCTGCTTCCCTCACTTGATTTTCCAGAACACCAATTCCATTCTCAGCAGTAACTGGTGTCTTTTCCAGTTTCTTGGTTAGTTTAAAAAATTTTTTTGCAGTCTTCAGGCTATATCTTCTTTACAGTTTTCAGTGTTAGATATTTCTTGTCCTTTTTCCATTGGAACTTCTTCCATAGGTGCATCAGTACCTGTTGGGGACTTGGCTTCCCTGCTTTAACTGGCTGTGAGCTTTCTTTCCTCAACACATCGACAGTTTCACTCCACTGCCTTCTGCTGTATTGTATTGTTGAGGAAAATTCTGATACAAGCCTGATTTTCATTCCTTTGTAGGACACCAGTTTTATTTCACCTGAGTACCTAGAAAGCTGCACCTATGCTGAGGTTGGTGACGGGGTGTCTTCTCTCTTTAGTTAGGGAAGGTGACATCTAACAAGCAGTGGACCACCCTAAGAGCACTTAGATATCCTCCATTATCTTTTTTTTCCCCCCTACCCGTGACTCCAGCAATCAGCTATAGGGCTTTAGCCAGTTTGCCATTGATGGAGAGTCCTCCTGATGTCTATGACCACTGCCCAGTAGTCTGGTGTGTAATATTCAAAATAGTTATTTGTCTGTTTGCATGGATAGTTTTGTGAGAAAATGTTGGGGGTGGGGGAGAAATGATTACAGACAGTAGTTAAGCTTCTTTATTGCTAACAACATAAACTCTGTTTCTGTTGTGTTATTCGAAAGCCATTGGGGAGCTCCAAGAATTGATGTTTGCATTAGAGAAGTAGGCTTGGAAAATTGGGAGAAACCGATGGAGGTAGGATGGCTGGGGATGAAACGGGGAAAAGTCTGGTTACTACACTTTGCCAGCTCTGCTCTCCTGAAGACTCATCATGCTGCTGGATTCTTAACCTAGCTACTGCCACCGTGAATTGTTCCTGACGGTCCCTGAATCTTTGCACCACTCGTCTGTTGCAAACACCGCAGGCAGGGTAGAAACATTCCCCATTTGGGCTTTCATGGTGGAAAGGGGGTTTAGCCTCCCTCCGGGAACTGTAGCATAAAGGAGTCTCTCCCAAAAGAAAGGGGTTTTAGATGCTGCCAAGTCAAATAGGGCATGTGTCCATCTTAGCAAACATCAGTGGGTTTCTGATTTCTTCCACTAAGTAGGAGTTTTTAGTTCTGTTTGGGAATCGTGACACTTTCTCAGAAATGATGAAGCAGATGCTGTCATCGCCTTGCCTGCACCCTCTTGGCACTCACCTCTACACAGCTCCTGATTACTCCAAACATCTGCAGCTCTCTGCCAGCTACAGGGATGCACTTGACCTCTACCCAGGACAGGTTGGAAGAGCCAGATATTTAATGCCCCTTGATTCACTTCTCAACCAAAGACAGGGCATAGCCATAATGGATAAGTACACCAGCTTCCATGTTCCATGGTTGGGGTATCTCTGGGATGTATTCCTTACTCTTTCCTCGTGTTTCCCAGCGGGGTTGAACCCCAGCTGCCCACAGTGGGAAATGGTTTGATAACACAGCCTTTGTTTCCTGTCTCCCTTACCCATTCCCCTACTTGTATTTCCTGAGATCACCTCCCGAATAAACTACTTGCACTTAAATACTTGCCTTAGGGTCTGCTCTCGGGGTTACGCAAACCCCGACCTTTGGTGAAGCCCTGTTTGGAGTGGGTTCAAGAGTACCTGGAATGAAGGGACAGGACTGAGGTGTCCTGATCCTTTTCCCGCTTCTCACTTGGAGCTGCTGAAGAAGTATTAAGGCTTTATCCTGAAATCCCACCCTCTGTATACCTTTTGACCCAGTGTTTTCACTCCTACAAGTTTATCTTACAGAAGGACTCCCACTTGTGTGCAAAGACACAAAATGACGTTTGTTTTTTGACTGTGATAGAAAACCAGATGGAAACACTAAAACATCCATTGGTTGTGTCAAACAAATTACAGCGCATCCCTACAATCTAACACAATGTAGCAATTAACAATAATGCTACCAATTTCCAGGAGCTAATATGGAAATATGCCCAAAGTATTCTGTTGAGAGAAAAAAATCAAACTGCAAAAAGAGCACTGTAGTTTTAATTTGCAAATCGGTATCTAAATAAATATTTATGAAATGTCTATGTGACAGGCTTTCATTGTCCTGGTGTTTAAAAATTTCATCAGTTGCCTTACCTAGTTGTGTTTTACTTAAAAAATGGCTTCTTTTCTAAAAGTATTCAAAGAAGATAAGAAAAGGAGGATTCAGGGTACCTTTTGAAAGCTGTTTAGGGTTGATACTTTGAACACCTTATATAGAAGCATTTTCCGCCATTTTTTTATGAAAGACCTGATTTGAAGATAAACATTATATATGAATATTTGTATATATATCTGAGTTTGACAGTTATGGAACATACATCACTGATTCCCTTCTGTGCTGTTTGAATTTTTACCCTCACCCTGCCAGGGTTTTCTAAGTCTCCCTTCCTAGTTAGTGGCTTCCTACTCTTTGGAATCCTTGCCCTTTTTTCACTGCCAGATTCTTCTGTGATCTCCTCTGAACTATCTACCCTAGCTGGGCAAAGAGCCATATTTAACCATCCTGATAGGACTGTTTTCCTTTTTCCAGTTCCCTCACACTTGCATCTCTTCCAAAGATATTCAAAGAAGATGAGGAAGAATGCAGGGAAGCATTTTAGAACTGTTCAGAGTTCATAGCTTGAATACTTTAAAGCTTTAAGACACTTTTTTTTTCCATAAAAGACTTAAGTTGAAGAAAAATATACTGTGTAATATTTTCCCTGCGCCCCATCCTATGCCCGACTGGCATACAGTGTTACTTATTGTAAAGCAATTGGTTATTATGACTCCTTCCGCAATTTAATTTACCTCAGGAAGCCACCTTCCTCCATAAAGTGGGAGAAACAATGGAGTCTTTTACATTCTCAGTAATATGGTGCTCATTAGCTAAATGCTGACTTTGTTGGGCTCTGGAACAGAACAAAATATCCTAAAGCAAGGTCATGGGTGTAGCAAACTGTAGAGAAAGGGGACCCTCACACCTGTGTCTGAGTCCTGGGTGGGGACAGAGCCAGGCTGGGAGTCTAGTGGGGGAGGCTTGCTGCCCAGGAGGCCTCTTCGCCTTCTCTTGGACCTGAGCCCCTAGGGAGTGATGAAGAAGGGACAGAGGGGGACAATTAAACCTCCGGGGCCAGGTGTGCCAGAGTATCTTAGAGACTGGTGGTCTCCGTGTTTTTTTTCCCCATGATTTTTTTTTTTTTTCCCAGTACGTGGGCCTCTCGCAGTTGTGGCCTCTCCCATTGCGGAGCACAGGCTCCGGACGCGCAGGCTCAGCGGCCATGGCTCACGGGCCCAGCCGCTCCGCGGCATGTGGGATCTTCCCGGACCGGGGCACGAACCCGTGTCCCCTGCATCGGCAGGCGGACTCTCAACCACTGCGCCACCTGGGAAGCCCCCCCCATGATGTTTTGATCGCAACTACCTCTATTGGTAAAAATGTCTGAACATATACTCCCAATATAAATCATAATGATACACTATTGAATATCTTACAAACAAAAAGAAGTCAACATCTTAAAGGATGAAATTTTAAAACAAAGAAAAATTTAAGTGTAAATGCAAGACCACTCGATAGATAGGTCAGGAGCAGTCAATCCTACGGTCCCCAGATGAATCATGAAATGATCCCTGGAACTTGCAGCTTTAAATACAAGCAAGCAACCTCATACCAACCCCTACCCCCAATATTGCATCAAAATATTTGTAAAGGTACAGAAAACTTCCACAGCTTACATTGCCTGAAGGATAACCTTAAACTGAATTTGGGAAGAATTTTCACCAAATTTAGGACTAATAGAGTAAGACAGAGAAAAAAAATGGTGACAAATCTTGCTTCATCCATGAAATAGAGTATCCCTGTTTTCTAAAAAGAAGGCAGAAAGAATCTTGAGCAACCTCTATTTTCTACCCTTTAGGAGTTCTGCAATACCCATGCCATCAGATAGACATTTCAGAACACCGGGAGGCTGTATTTTGAGGAGCCTGATTTCCCACACCCCACAACACCGTATGTTCTACATCCATCCAAAGACTGCAAATCGCAGAAAGGAGGGCAGGGAGTTTGCGGGTGGGCAAAAGAGAGAGAGAGATGGTATGGAGAATTTTAGAGGGCTGAGGTCCCAAGGTCAATGCTTTGACAAAAAGAAAGAGCAAAGAAATCTTCACAGCGGCACCTGATGAGGGTTTGCAATTCTCATTTATTCCATCAATTGAACCCATCAGAGAGCCAGGAACTGAGAAGTAAGAGAAAATCTCCCTTAGGACAAGAAGCATATGACAAGTGATATTCAGAGCCCTTATCCCTCACTTAAATCAAGCTTTTATAGATTTTTTATGTCAGAGTTCCAAGTAAGATCTTACATGAAGAAAAAGTTCTGCTGAAAATCATAACCGGTGTTCCTACTGGACACTGGAAATTGGATCATGAGCTATTACAGCCACCTACTCTACTGTTTTTCATCTATTGATGAAAAGTGGAGCTGGGCAATCCACCCACTCATCTGCCCCTGTAGTTAGTTCTCTCTTTGTGCAGAACCAAGTGGGGAAAGTGAAGCCTGACAAGGGACAGCTAAAACCCTCGTGAAGAGTCACAGGAACAGAAATACCATCTTAAAAATTCAGTGGAAGAATGTAACAATAAAAATGACATTCAGCAAATCCCAGAAGAAAATTTTAGAAAACTGTTTAGCACCTTCAATAAACAAAGCTTCTATGAAATAGGAGTAGAAAACCATAAGAAGAAAATAAGATGAAAGGGCTAGAAGGAGGGCAAGGAAAGTACTATATTAATGGTAAGATTAAAATCATCTGAATTGGAGGCAATAAAAAACTAAATGACCAGAAAATTGAATCACTGACATGAAGGATAAACTCTAGCAGTCTGCAAAATGCAGAGGAAATGGGGAAAAGCAGTAAAGATTAAGAGAAAGGAAATGATCTACTTGGAGGATAAATAATAGAGACTAATTCCAAGAAGAGTAGGCTATCCTAAGTAAGAATCAAAATAAGTGGGTGTAGAAGCAATAAAACATAATTGAAACATTGCAGAGATTTTTTTTTAACTATAAGGATGTGAATCAAAAACACAACCACAAAAGAAGAAAATGTAGGAGAATGTTCATCTGAAGTTAAGAGGGGTAAGAGCTCTCTAAAGGGATGAACAACATCAGCAATAACAAATATATTTATCGAGCTATCAATGAGTTTGGATATATAAATTTTTTTAAGTTTAAAGAGCATCACAGGGCTTCCCTGGTGGCGCAGTGGTTTAGAGTCCGCCTGCCGATGCAGGGGACGCGGGTTCGTGCCCCGGTCCGGGAAGATCCCACATGCCGTGGAGCGGCTGGACCCGTGAGCCATGGCCGCTGAGCCTGCGCGTCCGGAGCCTGTGCTCCGCGACGGGAGAGGCCGCAACAGTGAGAGGCCCGCGTACCGCAAAAAAAAAAAAAAAAAAAAAAAAAAAAAAAAAAAAAAAGCATCACAAAATTGAAGTGAATTACAAATTTTGAAAGCTGTCTCTGATAACTATGATAGAGGGCTAATATATTTAATATATAAAGAGCTCTCAAAAGTAAATAAAAATACAGATGCCCCCACCAAAGAAACTTGTGCAAAGATCATAAATTCATTAAAGAAAGACTCAAATATCTGATAAATATTTGAAGACATATTTAACATATTTATTAAAGATACACACATACAAGACAGTAACGACATATAATTGTTTGCTTTTTACATTGTAGTTTTTATTTAAAGTGGTAATACTTAAATACTCAAGGAAATTCTAATGTAGTTGGTTTTGAAGAGTATATTTGATTAGTGCTGACCTTCTCCTATTTGAAGGATTCTTCTTACCCTTTAGGTTTGCGTTTTACATTCACTTCCTCCAGCAAATTTTATCTGACCACCCAGGCAGGGTTGGTTATGTTATCCTGTTATAATTTCTCATTACACTTTACACTTTTTTGACATTTATCTCAACCATACTGTGACAATTTGTGTGATGTATTTATTCAACATCTGGCCCCTCACAGAGACTATAATAATAAAGTTTATATTGAGAATTTGCTGTGTACTAGGCAGTATTTAAGTGCTTTTTACAAGTTTTATCTCATTTACTCATCCCAATAACATTATGATGCAGTGGGCTTTTTTGGTTTTTTTTATCAAGTAGAACTTCAAAATTACTTTTTTTTTTCTTTAACATCTTTATGGGAGTATAATTGCTTTACAATGGTGTGTTAGTTTCTGCTGTATAACAAAGTGAATCAGCTATACATATACATATATCTCCATATCCCCTCCCTCTTGCGTCTCCCTCCCACCCTCCCTATCACACCCCTCTAGGTGGTCACAAAGCACCGAGCTGATCTCCCTGTGCTATGCAGCTGCTTCCCACTAGCTATTTCACATTTTGTAGTATATATAAGTCCATGCCACTCTCTCACTTTATCCCAGCTTACCCTTACCCCCTCCCCATGTCCTCAAGTCCAGTCTCTATGTCTGCATCTTTATTCCTGTCCTGTCTCTAGGTTCTTCAGAACCTTTTTTTTGGATTCCATATATATGTGTTAGCATACGGTATTTGTTTTTCTCTTTCTGACTTACTTCACTCTGTATGACAGACTCTAGGTCCATCCACCTCACTACAAATAACACAGTTTCGTTTCTTTTTATGGCTGAGTAATATTCTATTGTATATATGTGCCACATCTTCTTTATCCATTCATCTGTCGATCGACACTTAGGCTATTGTCCTGGCTATTCTAAACAGTGCTGCAACGAACATTGTGGTACATGACTCTTTTTGAATTATGGTTTTCTCAGTGTATACGCCCAGTAGTGGGATTGCTGGGTCATATGGTAAGTCTATTTTTAGTTTTTTAAGGAACCTACATACTGTTCTCCATAGTGGCTGTATCAATTTACATTCCCACCAACAGTGTAGGAGGGTTCCCTTTTCTCCACACCCTCTCCAGCATTTACTGTTTGTAGGCTTTTTGATGATGGCCATTCTGACTGGTGTGAGGTGATACCTCATTGTAGTTTTGATTTGCATTTCTCTAATGATTAGTGATGTTGAGCGTCCTTTCATGTGTTTCTTGGCCATCTGTATGTCTTCTTTGGAGAAATGTCTATTTAGGTCTTCTGCCCATTTTTGGATTGGGCTGTTTGTTTTTTTGATATTCAGCTGCATGTGCTGCTTATGTATTTTGGAGATTAATCCTTTGTCAGTTGCTTCATTTGCAAATATTTTCTCCCATTCTGGGGGTTGTCTTTTCATCTTTTTTATGGTTTCCTTTGCTGGGCAAAAGCTTTTAAGTTTCATTAGGTCCCATTTGTTTATTTTTGTTTTTATTTCCCTTTCTCTAGGAGGTCGGTCAGAAAGGATCTTGCTGTGATTTATGTCATAGAGTGTTCTGCCGATGTTTTCCTCTAAGAGTTTTATAGTGTCTGACCTTACATTTAGGTCTTTAATCCATTTTGAGTTTATTTTTATGTATTGTGTTAGGGAGTGTTCTAATTTCATTCTTTTACATGTGGCTGTCCAGTTTTCCCAGCACCACTTGTTAAAGAGGCTGTCTTTTCTCCATTGTATATTCTTGACTCCTTTATCAAAGATAAGGTGACCATATGTGTGTGGGTTTATCTCTGGGCTTTCTATTCTGTTCCATTGATCTATCTTTCCGTTTTTGTGCCAGTACTATACTGTCTTGATCACTGTAGCTTTGTAGTATAGTCTGAAGTCAGGGAGCCTGAGATCCTCCATCTCCGTTTTTCTTTCTCAAGATGGCTTTAGCTACTTGCGGTCTTTTGTGTTTCCATACAAATTGTGAAAGTTTTTGTTCTAGTTCTGTGAAAAATACCACTGATAGTTTGCTAGGGGTTGCATTGAATCTGTAGATTGCTTTGGGTAGTATGGTCATTTTCACAATGTTGATTCTTCCAATCCAAGAACTTGGTATATCTCTCCATCTGTATCATCTTTAATTTCTTTCATCAGTGTCTTATAGTTTTCTGCATACAGGTCTTTTGTCTTCTTAGGTAGGTTTATTCCTAGGTATTTTAGTCTTTTTCTTGCAATGGTAAATGGGAGTGTTTCCTCAATTTCTCTTTCAGATTTTTCATCATTAGTATATAGGAATGCAAGAGACTTCTGTGCATTAATTCTGTATCCTGCTACTTTACCAAATTCATTGATTAGCTCTAGTAGTTTTCTTGTAGCATCTTTAGGATTCTCTATGTATAGTGTCATGTCATCTGCAAACAATGACAGTTTTACATCCTTTCCAATTTGGACTCCTTTTATTTCTTTTTCTTCTCTGATTGCTGTGGCTAAAACTTCCAAAACTATGTTGTATAATAGTGGAGAGAGTGGGCAACCTTGTTTTGTTCCTGATCTTAGAGGAAATAGTTTCAGCTTTTCACCATTGAGAACGATGTTGGCTGTGGGTTTGTCATATATGACCTTTATTATGTTGAGGTAAGTTCCCTCTATGCCTACTTTCTGGAGAGTTTTTATCATAAATCGGTGTTGAATTCTGTCAAAAGCTTTTTCTACATCTATTGAGATGATCATATGGTTTTTATCTTTCAATTTGTTAATATGGTGTATCACATTGATTGATTTGCATATATTGAAGAATCCTTGCATTCTTGGGATAAGCCCCACTTGAGCATGGTGTATGATCCTTTTAATGTGCTGTTGGGTTCTGTTTGCTAGGATTTTGTTGAGGATCTTTGCATCTATGTTCATCAGTGATATTGGCCTGTAGTTTTCTTTTTTTGGTGACATGTTTGTTTGGTTTAGGTATCAGGATGATGGCGGTCTTGTAGAATGAGTTTGGGAGTGTTCCTCGCTCTGCCATATTTTGGAAGAGTTTGAGAAGGATAGGTGTTAGCTCTTCTCAAAATGTTTGATAGAATTCACCTGTGAAGGCATCTGGTCCTGGCCTTTTGTTTGTTGGAAGATTTTTTTAAGGGTGGCTAGCTTTTTTTTTTTTTTTTTTTTTTGTGGTACGCAGGCTTCTCACTGCTGTGGCCTCTCCCATTGTGGAGCACAGGCTCCGGACGCCAGGCTCAGTGGCCATGGCTCATGGGCCTAGCCGCTCCGCAGCATGTGGGATCTTCCCAGACCGGGGCATGAACCCGTGTCCCCTGCATTGGCAGGCAGACTCTCAACCACTGCGCCACCAGGGAAGCTCTGTTGGAAGATTTTAAATTACAGTTTCAATTTCAGTGCTTGTGATTGGTCTGTTCATATATTCTGCTTCTTCCTGGTTGAGTCTTGGAAGGTTGTGCTTTTCTAAGATTTTGTCCATTTCTTCCAGGTTGTCCATTTTATTGGCATATAGTTGCTTGTAGTAATCACTCATGACCCTTTGTATTTCTGCAGTGTCAGTTGTTACTTCTCGTTTGTCATTTCTAATTCTACTGATTTGAATCTATCTCCCTTTTTCTATTGTTGAGTCTGACTAATGGTTTATCCATTTTGTTTATCTTCTCAAAGAACGAGCTTTTAGTTTTATTGATCTTTGCTATCGTTTCCTTCATTTCTTTTTCATTTATTTCTGATCTGATGTTTATGATTTCTTTCCTTCTGCTAACTTTGGGTTTTTTTTGTTCTTCTTTCTCTAATTGCTTTGGGTATAAGGTTAAGTTGTTTATTTGAGATGTTTCTTGTTTCTTGAGGTAGGATTGTATTGCTATAAAGTTCCCTCTTATAACTGCTTTTGCTTCATCCCATAGGTTTTGGGTCATCGTGTTTTCATTGTCATTTGTTTCTAGGTATTGTTTGATTTCCTCTTTGATTTCTTCAGTGTCCTCTTGGTTATTTAGTAGTGTATTGTTTAGCCTCCATGTGTTTATATTTTTTACAGATTTTTTCCAGTAATTGACATCTAGTCTCATAGCGTTGTGGTCCGAAAAGATACTTGATACAATTTCAATTTTCTTCAATTTACCAAGGCTTGATTTGTGACCCAAGACATGATCTATCCTGGAGAATGTTCCATGAGCACTTGAGAAGAAAGTATATTTGGTTGTTTTTGGATGGAATGTCCTATAAATATCAATTAAGTCCATCTTGTTTATTGTGTCATTTAAAGCTTGTAGTTCTTTATTTATTTTCATTTTGGAAGATCTGTCCATTGGTGAAAGTGGGGTGGTAAAGTCCCCTGCTATGATTGTGTTACCTGTCGATTTCCCCTTTTATGGCTGTTAGCATTTGCCTTATGTATTGAAGTGCTCTTATGTTGGGTGCATAAATATTTACAACTGTTATATCTTCTTCTTGGATCGATCCCTTGATCATTATGTAATGTCCTTCTTTGTCTCTTGTAATAGTCTTTATTTTAAAGTCTATTTTGTCTGATATGAGAATTGCTACTCCAGCTTTCTTTGATTTCCATTTGCATGGAATATCTTTTTCCATCCCTTCACTTTCAGTCTGTATGTGTCCCTAGGTCTGAAGTGGGTCTCTTGTACACAGCATATATATGGGTCTTGTTTTTGTATCCATTCAGCCAGTCTATGTCTTTTGGTTGGAGCATTTAATCCATTTATATTTAAGGTAATTATCAATATGTATGTTCCTATTACCATTTTCTTAATTGTTATGGGTTTGTTTTTGTAGGTCCTTTTCTTCTCTTGTGTTTCCCACTTAAAGAAGTTCCTTTAGCATTTGTTGTAGAGCTGGTTTGGTGGTGCTGAATTCTCTTAGCTTTTGCTTGTCTGTAAACGTTTTAATTTCTCTGTTGAATCTTTTTTTTTTTGCGGTACGCGGGCCTCTCACTGTTGTGGCCTCTCCCATTGCGAAGCACAGGCTCTGGACGTGCTGGCTCAGCGGCCATGGCTCATGGGCCCAGCCGCTCTGCGGCACATGGGATCTTCCCAGACCAGGACACGAACCCATGTCCCCTGCATTGGCAGGTGGACTCTCAACCACTGCACCACCAGGGAAGCCCTCTGTTGAATCTTAATGAGATCCTTCTTGGGTAGAGTAATCTTGGTTGTAGGTTTTTCCCTTTCATCACTTTAATTATGTCTTGCCACTCCCTTCCAGCTTGCAGAGTTTTTGCTGAAAGATCAGCTGTTAACCTTATGGGAATTCCCTTGTATGCTATTTATTGTTTTTCCCTTGCTGCTTTTAATATTTTTTCTTTGTATTTAATTTTTGATAGTTTGATTAATATGTGTCTTGGTGTGTTTCTCCTTGGATTTATCATGTATTGGACTCTCTGCACTTCCTGGACTTGATTGACTATTTCATTTCCCATGTTAGGGAAGTTTTCAACTATAATCTCTTCAAATATTTTCTCAGTCCCTTTCTTTTTCTCTTCTTTTTCTGGGACGTTTAATCTGAATGTTTGTGCATTTAATGTTGTTCCGGAAGTCTCTGAGACTGTCCTCAATTCTTTTCATTCGTTTTTCTTTATTCTGTTCTGCAGTAGTTATTTCCACTGTTTTATCTTCCAGGTCACTTATCCGTTCTTCTGCCTCAGTTATTCTGCTATTGATCCCATCTAGAGTATTCTTAATTTCATTTATTGTGTTGTTCATCGTTGCTTGTTTCATTTTTAGTTTTCCTCAGTCCTTGTTAAATGTTTCTTGCATTTTGTCTACTCTATTTCCAAGATTTTGGATCATCTTTACTATCATTATTCTGAATTCCTTTTCAGGTAGACTGCCTATTTTGTCTTCATTTGTTAGGTCTGGTGGGTTTTTACCTTGCTCCTTCATCTGCTTTGTATTTCTCTGTCTTCTCATTTTGCTTAGCTTACTGTGTTTGGGGTCCCCTTTTCACAGGCTGCAGGTTCCTAGTTCTTGTTTCTGGTGTCTGTCCCCAGTGGGTAAGGTTGTTTCATTGGCTTGTGTAGGTTTCCTGGTGGAGCGGACAGGTGCCTGTCTTCTGGTGGATGAGGCTGGATCTTGTCTTTCTGGTGGGCAGGACCATGTCCAGTGGTGTGCTTTGGGGTGTCTGTGAACTTATTATGATTTTAGGCAGCCTCTCTGGTAATGGGTGGGGTTGTGTTCCTGTCTTGCTAGTTGTTTGGCATAGGGTGTCCAGCACTGGATCTTGCTGGCCGTTGAGTGGAGCTGGGTCTTAGCGTTGAGACAGAGATCTCTGTGAGAGCTCCCACCGATTGATATTACGAGGGGCTGGGTGGTCTCTGGTGGACCAATGTCCTGAACTTGGCTCTCCCACCTCAGAGTATCAGGCCTGATACCTGGCCAGAGCACCAGGACCCTGTCAGCCCCACGGCTGTCTCAGTTCTGCTCTCCACCTCAACTTTGGAGCATGGAGAAGGAAGACTGGGTTTCCTGATGCAGAGTTTTTAATTGTGCTTGTTTTATAGAGGAGGAAATTGATGAAGTTTAGAGAGGTTCAGCACCAGGTCCTCGGTTATGGGACTGGTAGCTGCCTCTACATACTAGAAGCTGCTGCTCCTGATGTGAGAGCTGTAGGCATCTTTTCTAAACCTTTTTCCATCCAGACTGATCAAACAGAAGCAAAGCTCCCTCGCTTCAGGAGGGGACTTGATCTTTCATTTTCTGAGCCTCAGGAAGCACTAAAACACCATCTGAGGCTCCACCAGTAGAGCAAGGGTACATCTCAAAGATACAAAGCAAGTTAGTTTAACTAGAAAAGACTCAAAATTCACCCTCATCTTCTCATTTTAGTGAGCAAAACTTTTCCCCATGACAACCACCTCCATATTTCAAGATGCCACATTACACCATAACGATACAGAGCAAAGCTGGGGCCACTGAGGAATTCATGACTCCAGTGTCCATATCTTTTCTTGGATCCAAAGGAAAATATCTCGCCACTCTCACATGCTGCTTTGTAAATGCCAAATAGCAAGATAAACAGCATGTTTTGAAGATACAGAACACATTGGAATTATTAAACGTTTAATCAAGTGAAGAAAGGATTATCTCCTCTTGTGCATCAGGAGTAGCTGGGAGTTTCCGGGAGGGGGTGAACTGGTGCGAGTGGCTTCCAATTTAGGGGAAGGAGGGGAACGGGCAGCTGGTGGAGAGAGGGTTTTCTAATTAGCATCTGTCATCAGTAGGGAGTGGGAAAGAGTTGTTGAAGGCGTGCTGTTTAGTACAACTGGTATGAACTTCTAATCTGTCACAATCCCCCTTAATGCAGGATTCACACACCAAAGAAACCAGTGCAGCTCGGGGTCTGTGTGCCAGTTTCTTAACTGGGGCCCAACTCTCGCATCATTTGGGAATATAGAAGGGACTGTTTCATAGTGTTGTCATGAGTGGTACATGACATAGGTAAGCAAGGTGCTTAGCATCGAGCCAGGTTTGTCATAGGCTTCCTGTACATGTAAGCATTATTATTTCATAGCAGCAGTGAAAATGAGCCTTTCCTTTCTATTTTCATGATTTTTCTTCATACCTTAGTTATATTTTATGGAAACACGCTAAACTGGAGTGCATTGTTTTCCAGGCTTTTTCAGTGGAACATACGAAATATAGTGAAGGCTTTTGATTTTGTTGGGCACTTGTGCTCAATATACTTCACTGTACAAATATAAGCAATGCAGGAGGGTGAAAAGTCGAAATTGCAAGTCTGCTGGGTCCGCTCCTATTCTCCAGATAAACACTCTTCGAGTTTGTGACGTGTCCTTTCTGATTTTGAATGTTCTTGAAGGTTTCATCAAATGCTGTGATGCGGGGCTGCTCTCATCTACAGCTGGGACAGTGTGTGGCACAGGTTGCCCGTATACTAACTGGTACCAGCCAGCCAAGCCCTCCAAGCTCCAGCCTGATTCTCAAGTCTTTCTGCCCCTCGATGGGAGCCTACGGCTTTCCACCTACTGCTCCTTCCCACACTAGGTATAGTTTATCATCCCCGTTGTTTAGAAAACAAAAATTCAAATCTATTATAAGAGTAAGCTACTAGGATAGCCATTTCAGCTATTTCAAATACATATTTCATATTATTTCTGAGTTTATGATTATACCATAAAAATAGGGGTAGCATCCCAGGAAAAAGCCTAAATGAGACTCTTCTGAGGAACTGATTTCTAGTCCTGGCCCTACTATTTAGCATATTGCATGAACTTGGAAAAGTCAGTGAATCTTATGAAGCCTCTGTTGCCCCACCTATAAAATGTGATTCGTTAATTAACTCACCAAACTCATAGTTACTGATTCCTTCCTATGGGCCAGGCACATTTCTAGGTGTTGCACACACAGCAGTGAACAAGACAGCCAGGGTTATCAGGCCTTCCAATAAGTTTCATCAAAGGGTTTTATAAACTCTAGCACATGATATAAAGTATAATTTAATTCTTGAAAAACAAAAAAGTACTCATATATTTGTAATACCGAGCACCCAAGGTTCTGTGATTCTGAAAGGAGTGAGAAAGGGGAAAGGGGGATCCAGAAGACATGCAGCTGAGAAACGTCGCTTTACAGTTGATAAAATGCTTTGTCCGTACTTACTTCATCCCTTAAGTTTTCAAAATGTCTCCCAAATACAGTGGCAGAGAGTGAGATGAGAAAAGGAAGAACTTTTTTCCTACGTACAAAAGCCAGCCTTGTCTATTACGTGAGCTGGACCCCTCCCCTACCATTAGCACTGGAAAGCTCACCAACAGGAAATTGGAAGGTGACCCTGGACTGAAGCTCTGCAGTGTCCTTCGGCAGTGCCACCTCTCACGTGTTTACGGATCGTTTAGCACTTTAATGGTGGGAGAAATTCAAAGCAAAATGCTCCAGCCACCGCTGATGAAGACCAGTGAGACGTTACGATGAAGCAAATCTGGTAACATGATAGAGGCAGGTTTGCGTACCTCAGGTTAGGATTTCCATTTTATTGGAAAATAAAATGATCGTTCTCTCAAATATCCAGTGATTTTGGTATCACTCTCCAACTTTATAGGGGATAAAACTGAGGTTCACGGTAGAAACATCCTCCAAGCTGTGTTGCTGAATGTGCTTCTTGGTTTAGCAGCCTCTTTCAGAGTCTCCCAGGAGCTCAGGTCACACTGGTTTTCCTTTCGAGTCTCTGGGCCCCCTGACAATCTTGCCTGTCCCCAGAACTTCGCTCCTCATGCTTTCTCTCCTGGCCTACTTCCCCATCTGAATACAGGTCCTCCTATTTTTCTCTACCATAACACTTTCCTTCTAGGCACTTATGAAGAAGTAGCATTGTATTTTCAAATGCGTTAATTCGTGTATTGTCAGTCTTCATCATGAAGTCAAAGTTCATGACTGTTGGGTTCACTGCTGTATCCCCAGCACTGGGCGCAGTGTTCAGTAAATATGTGTCAAATGATGAATGGAAGAAGGGAAGGAAGCCAGGCCAACTCATCACTTTTATTTATTTATTTATTTATTTATGGCTGTGTGGGGTCTTCGTTGCGGTGCGCGGGCTTCTCGCTGTCCTGCCTTCTCTTGTTGCGGAGCACGGGCTCTAGGTGTGCAGGCTTCAGTAGTTGTGGCATGTGGGCTCAGTAGTTGTGGCTTGCAGGCTCTAGAGCTCAGGCTTAGTAGTTGTAGCGCACGGGCTTAGTTGTTCCCTGGCATGTGGGATCTTCCTGGGTCAGGGCTCGAACCCGTGTCCCTTGCATTGGCAGGCAGATTCTTAACAACTGCGCCACCAGGGAAGCCCCAACTCATCACTTTTATTTGAAGGTTCAAACATAGAATAAAAATTATTTCCCCTGATATCATGTTATGAAAATGTTCAGACGCATAGAAAGTTGAAAAAATTGTGTAGTAGCAATTCATCCATTGTTAACATAAGTGAAGGGCTATCGACTACAGTTCATTTCAGGGAAAATGGAATTTCAAGTTGGGTTGGTTGGTTGTGACACAAATAGGCACTGGACCAGCATCACTAGCAAATGCTTTGGAAAGCTCTCAGTTTCAAAGAATTGGTTCTACACCTTGCGGCCCAGAAACGGCACCTTGGACAGAAAGTTCCCCATGTGCCCACACGTGGGGCTCAGGCCTCTTCACAGTTCCTGGTGACTTATGAGGTTGGGCATTGTAGGGACAAGGACAAGTCTGGGCCTGGAAGCCTAATCAAGGCCGAATTACTTCTCTTTTCTGAGCCTGTTCCTTCTTCTGTGAAATGGAGATTCATATCCCAGGCCTGACCCTCATGCCTCACCAAGATGGGATGATGGGAATCACGTGTAGGACATTATCCTTTGTAAACGGACGAAGTGCTGTCGTGATGTAAGGGATTATTGCAGTCGGGAGCACACACAGAGCATCCGAGTATCTGTTTATTTTCCTTCTTGCTAATTTGCACTGTTAATGAAGAATCCCAGGTTAACTCCCAGCATCTGTTATCCGGCAGGACTTCGGATCAGAGCTGTACCGGCTCCTCCTGCAAACATGGCAACGAGCCAAGGGCAGACCTGTGAGGGCCGCTTAGATACCGCTCACTCCCCGGAAGCCGGAGTGCTTTGAATGTTTTGCCAAATTTCCATCCCACTCTTGGAAGAATATTTGAGCTCAAAGAATACCAGAACAGTTGTTTTTGCCCGCCCCTTCCCCCCTCCCCCAGCTGCAGGATTTCTGTCTCACATCTCCCCTCCTACTCTCTTTCTTCTCCTCTCTCCCAGACTCAATCTTGTAGGGGAACTTTTGCCTTGAATTTTAGCAGGAAACACAACCAGCAACCAGATGTCTGACTTTTTCACCCCATTGGCAAGGATTAGCCGTCTTCCCTGTAAACTTCCGGCCTTTTCTCCCCTTTAGCTCTTTCAGCTTCTTCACGCCCCATCTCCTTTGGCTCATACACATGAACACCCTCCAGAGGAGAAACAAAAGGTAGCCTGCAAAGTCCTGCAAATGTGCTGAGTATTTATATACCCAGTTCAGGAAGTGAGTGTTGCTGGATGTCATGTCGGAGGAGGTGGGGGTGGGTAGGGTCAGCTCTTGGATTCATCTGGTCCATCATTAAATTCAGATCCCATGAACAATAGGTGGCCTTGATCAAAGACAGAGGTAATTAAGTGAATTTGCAACTTAAAATAACACACAAGTGAAGATCAATGCAAATTCTGTTATCATCGAAGTGTTTGGGTATGAAAAAATAATAGGTAAGGCAGCTTTCTCAACTTCTGGAATGACGAGAGCCCCGGATCTTCTTTGACCCAAAGCAGAGGACTTTGGAACTGGGAGAGACCTTAGGGAGCAGCCCAGCCTGTTCCTTCCCTTTGCAGGTGGAGAACCTGAGGCTCTGCCTGGTTAGGAAGGACTTGCCCTAGGTCCCTGTGTTGATGGCAACTCAAAGGCTCACTCTAGGCTCTATTTATACCTCCCCTGAGATGTCTCTGGTAAAGCAGACTGACAGTCAAAGGTCTGGGCTTGGCCTGCCTACTGCCTCTGCCTCCTGTCCTCCTGCGCTTGGTGGTCTGGGTCTCCTTCTCAGGGGTCACCCTGATCTAGACAACCTCCGCCACGCAGCAGCAGCGGCTGTGATGGGGCTTCCAGCCACTCAATAAACACCTTTAGGGGGAGGAGACACAGAAGCCTTTGTTTAAACATAAGAGGAAATATACCTAGAAAAGACTCTGGTTTTCAAGTCAGCATGCTTGGACTATCTACAGGCCACAAGGATCAAGTGTTTCCCAAAGAAATCCATGAAAAGCAAGTGGTCATCACAGGAAGCCTTTCAAATGGGATTTTAAGGAATTTCACTCAGTTGTACACAGTCCTGTGCCCCGATTCCCCTTTCCCACAGACGTCTGTGTTCCCTGGTGTACATCCTCTTTCCTCCAGCCCGGGGTGTGTGACTCCAGTCAGGTCTGCCCTCTCTGTGCCTTAGTTTCCTCACCTATAAAAGTGGAATGATAGTTGTTATTTGATATAGTTGCACAGGGATTATGTGAAATGAGGGCAATCACACTTAGTATATGTTTAATACATTTTAGTTCTCTTCCAGACCTCTTCCTTCCATAAGGGAGACGGTACATGCGGCCCTGAGGCCTTGGGTCCTCCCAGGACAGCCAGGTGTTTCTTCAGCAAGCCCCATAGTACTCTGTCTCCTCACGCACCTGCATCTTTGTCCTGCAGCCTCAGCTGCCTCCAAAAAGGACTGATCTGGACCCTGAAGGGTGTGTTTACCTTGTCTAGGTGGCCAGGGCCACCTGACAGCATCACTGTGGGAAACGTGTATCCCTTCTGTCCTGGGCCCACAACCAGGGACTCTAGCCTGGTGTTTCTAATTGTTCACTTCACAAAACCTGAAATTTTCTTCTAAAAAAAAAAAAAAAAAACGAAGGAAAGAAACCAGGGCCCCAACATTAATATAAATGAATCCCAAGGGGTTCCTGTTAGCTTTGGGCCCACAACAATGAGTTAATTGAAAGTGGTAATGAGAAAAAGCAGCTGGCACTCATAAAACCATGCGCCAATGAGCAGTTCAGTTCCTGGGCAGCGGGCGACAGCCGGGCTTTCTAGCCAACCAAGATGTCAATGGCTTCTGAAAATAATTGCCCTAGGAATACCAGGCTGCCAGCAGGGACCAGGCTTATCTACAGATCTTGTCACCTGGCTGGGAGCTACCTGTGATGGCTGAGTGCCCAGGGATTCAAGTCCTGAGAATACCCTGTGCTTTGAGGAAATATGTGAGAACTAAAGACAGTCAACTGGGGTGTCATGTGAGAAACCCCAAAGTCAAGGGACTTGCTTCATGGATTTCTTTGGGTGCATCTCCAGGCCTCAGCTTTCCCAGCTATCAGATAAGCCCGTTAATATGTTTCCTCCCAGACTCCCAGCATTGCTTTGTTTGGACATCAAATGAGATGATGTTTTTGGAACTTGGAATGCTCTATAAAATGAGAGACATGATGTGCAAACAGGAGAGCTTAGCAGGGTGAGCTGAGGGATCAGACTGTTTCACTCAGGTTAGACTCAAAAAATAATTCATAACACCTAAGATTGATGAGAGGATTAAATTTAGTTGTATATATATATATAATATAAATATAAAACATATTAAATGTATTTGGAATGGTACTGAATCAATGTTAACTATTGTATATGAGTTATTATTTTCAGAGCTGCCTTGTCTTTTTTTTTGCGGTACGCGGGCCTGTCACTGTTGTGGCCTCTCCCGTTGCAGAGCACAGGCTCCGGACGCGCAGGCTCAGCGGCCATGGCTCACGGGCCCAGTCCCTCCACAGCATGTGGGATCTTCCCGGACCGGGGCACAAACCCGTGCCCCCTGCATCGGCAGGCGGACTCTCAACCACTGCGCCGCCAGGGAAGCCCTGCCTTGTCTTTTAGTGACTAAGCCAAGCTCATGGCCAGAGGCCCAGTTTGGGCTTGTACTTTGCTTCTTTATCTAATCATTTCTGGTCACGTGGCTCAGATGCCAGCTCTTCCCGCAGCAGTCCTGCATCCTACAAAGAGGGGTAGGCGGAATAGACAGGGCAGTGGAGGATTTTAAAGACACCATGGTTCACAATGCAGCTGAGATCTAACCAGTCAAGATGCCATTTCTTTCCAGAAGCTGACAATCACACTGCATTGCAGGCTCACTACGCACCTGTCTACTTGCAGGGCCAAGCAGGGACATAATGGAATCTACATTGAGCCTTGGACTGTTTATCTGGATAATTGATGGAGTCCAGGGCACAGGAAACTGGGAAAAGTGACTGTGTGTGTGTGTGTGTGTGTGTGTATGTATGTGTATGTGTGTCCTGGAGGGGGAGTGCAGAACATCCAACAAGAAAACGTGGTTAAGCTCCTTGGATAAGAGAGAGGACGCAGGGGTCTCCCCAGCTATCTGTCTGTCCACCTCCATTCTGCCTGTGTCTCTCTCTCAGCGTTTCTCAGAAGTTTCCTAGGACCTTCTCATTACTCGCGTGCAGCCTCAAGTGGGACTTCCCGGCAGGTGCTGAGTGATGTCGCCCATACTGTGCTGAGCAGAAATCCCACGGCAAGGGTTAGAAACGGGGTCCATATAGTTGTGTTTTAGCACATCCCCCAGTAAAGCCAAGGATAACACTAAAGCACAGCTGAGTAATTCACACACTGCTAGTAGGAGTGAAAACTGCCACAGCCTTCTGAGAGCACCATTTGGAAGTATTTCAAAACTAAAGATGCACCTACCCTTTAACCCAGCTTTTATTTTGAGAAATCTGTCTTGTTGAGAAACAAACACACGTATGCACAGAGGAAGAGGCACAAACCTGTTGACTGCAGCAGGCCAGTAAAGGAAAGGAATCAGAAACAGCCCAAGTGCCCATCCCAATGCCATGTTTGGAATCACAGAAAAGAGGGAGATCATGCAAAATCCATTTATACGAGCTGTTTAAAATATTGAGGTGATTTAGTATACAGACTAGAAAGGCACGGAAAGGTTCCAAATATGTATTAAGTAGAAAAAGGTAGATTGCAAAATATTAAATGTAGTGAAATCCCCTTTGTTGGTATATGCTTGGAGACAAGGTCTGGATGAATAGATGTGGAACTATTAACAGTTGTTACCTTGATGGGGGAGGGCGGTAGCATACAGGAGCTTTGCACTTTAATATTTACTTCGATAATGCTTAACTTCTTCAAGCTGAAGATATATTAATTTTGAATTTTAAAAAACCCAGTAAAGATGATTAAGGAAATGCACATCAACAAACCTGAGGGTAAATAAATCTAAGGGGCTGAGGCTACATGTCCAGCCTTGGGATATTCGGCTAGGTTGGAGTGCAGTGTCAAGGATCCAGAGAGGTGGTTTGATTCAGGCTCTTTTGTGGGATCTTTGGTAGGAGAGGTCAAGTTTTGCTGGACCTGGAGCACAGGCAGCTCAAGGATCTGTTCCCCCACTGAGGGCAGCAAACGCCAACCAGCTTCAGAGCAGAGGTGCGGCGCAGATGCAGGGACAACCCCCTCCTTTTTCCTCCCGCGGAGCTGGCATGTAGGGAGGTTGTGGTCAGAGCCTGCTCCCCGTCAGGAGCAGATCTGGGTCTGAGCCAGATGGGAAGGAAGGGCTTCCTTAGGACCTGATCCATCTCGCAGGCTGGGAACTCAGCACAGCAACTCTTTCTTTCTTCCCTTCCTCCCAGAGGCCCCAGAAAAACTTTTGTGTTTCCCCTCATGACCCTCTAATTCTTAACATTTGGGTTCCAGATGAGCTGGTCTAGAAAACTCTGACCATACACTGGGGATCATCAGTTCTGGGAACTGACCTTCCCTGAGTATATAATAGCAAAGGGACATATGTGCTCTGAAAGATGAAACAGGTTCTATGGGAACCAAGAACGAAGGAATCCCTCTAGTCTGGGGATCGGGAAGGGCTCTCTTAAGGAAGTGATGCTGGGCTCTGAGAGGTGAGTACAAGTGGGCAAGGGTGGAGGGGCGTGGGGAGGGAACACTCTGGTAGACCCTCCAGACAGAGAGAATGGTGTCATGAGCTGGGGGGGCAGCAGGGAAGACGGAGAGGGGTGGACAGGGGTGAGAAGGCGGGCAGTGAGAGAGAAAAGAAATTATTTTTATGGAGATACACTTGACTACAAGCACCACGAGCCCCTCTACACACACACACACACACACACACACACACACACACACAGCCCCTGAATATCTTACTTGGAAGCAGATGGAGGGTGAACTGGTCAAGACCAAAGGATTCCTCACAGGGCTGGATCCCTCCTTTTACTATTCAATCCTTTACTGAGAGAGAAACTAAGAGTTGAATTGACTCAGGTTCCTGCTAATTAAGAATCAATGAGAAATCTACATAAGAGGATCTGAAGTAAATATAGTAAAAATATACACCTGACTGCCTAGTTTTAATTTTCATCCTTTTTACTGGACAGGAAGCTGAAATGCCAGATGGTCTGGTTCAAGGCCATGCACTCCTTGTCCGGACTCCTGGGCCTCCTTCCTTCCTCAGGAAACGTAGGCCGTTGCCCTTGGACTCAGATGCCCAGACCCTTTTCCTCTTGAACCCAAAAAGCTCCCCACTCCAAGCCTCAGGGGTTCTCTCTGCCAACTTTCCTCTCGCCCTCGCAGACCCTGGCTCCATTCCCTCTGGTTGACGCTGCACAGCCCCTTCCTGATAGCACCTGCACCCAACCTCCAGCCTCCTCTAGCTGCACAGAGTCCTTCCTGGCCCAGCGCTTCACTCCACCATTTTATTTCCTTTGTCCCAGACCAAACTCCAAGGCCCCTCTGACCAGATCCCCCCAGGCTATGAGTAATGAGAGGGGAATGGGAAGGACTCTCTCAGGACCCCTGGGCCTCAACTACCCACCCACGTCCTGCCCCTTTCTCTCTGCCTCTTCCTCGGTAGCCAGCGGTCCATCAGATCCAGAGTGCCACCTGGGAAAGCAAAGGTGCTGTGAGTATCTGAAGATGCCTTCTTAGAACTGGAATCTCGGAGCTGTTTGGCCTGAGGAGTGGCACAGGTAGAAGGCCTGGTCTGGGGCTAGAAAGCACCTCTCTGTGAGTTCTGCTTCGAAGGAGCAGGTATCTCCCAGGGAGAACGCCTTCCAGCCCCATAGGAAGCTTCATTCATGGATTCGGTGGGCCACCGTGGGCCGGCTCTCCTTATGAGGAGATGGTCTGAGACGGTCAGACCAGAATGAGGCCACGGTCATCTGGGTTTCTGCAAGATGAAATAAAATTTTATAAAGATAAGAGTTTCTTAGCCTCTTGGCGATCACAAACCCTTAGAATGGATGAAGGGTCCTCTCGCCAGGAAGATGTCCATGGGCAAAAGTGCCCAAAGCTCTGCACACAGCAAGGGGTCCACCCTGCAGAGGGCCAGGGAGGGACCGGGCCTCCAGATAAGCTGTGTGCCAGTGGGCAGGCAGGCACCTGAGTCCCTTTCCCCAGGCCAGAGAGGGCAAGGGTGACCTAGTCTTATCCTGGGTCCGATGCGCAAGTCCTGGCTGCAGGGAAAGAGTGAGTGAATGAGCACCTTTCTTTTCTCTTTGGGGACAGTGCCATCACATAGGGGCCCTTGCTGTCTACCAACATTTCACTGCGGCAAGAATTTTCCTCCAGGTTGAGAGGTGAGTGAAATGCTATTTCCAATGCTTTCATAAGGGAAAAGTCTACAGAATTCACCCTATGGCCTTGAAACAGTCTGTTGACTCCTGACCAGCCAGCCAGATCTAGGGCCTTCCTCGGTCACTCTGAGAGGAAAGTACACTCCTAGACACACACAGGGGTCAAGAGACCAGTCTCTACAGTAGAAACTTGTCTGGGCTCCAACCTTTGCTGGAATGCTGACCAGGGCCAAATAAATTAGGTCTCTGCAATTCAAATAAACAAGCAAACAAACAAAAAAACCATGTCTCATAAGCGAATGAGAGCAAAGTCTACAGGAGCCCTGGCTTAGTCTAAGACTTCTCTATCCATTTAAATTTTTAAAACAATTTTATTGAAGTATAGTTGATTTACAATTTTGTGTTAATTTCTGCCGTATAGCAAAGTGATTCAGTTATATAATATTCTTTTTCATATTATTTTCCATTATGCTTTCTCACAGGGTATTGAATACAGTCCCCTATGCTATACAGTAGCACCTTGTTGTTTATCCATCCTATATATAATAGTTTGCATCTGCTCATCCCAAACTGCCAATTCTTCCCTCCCCTGCCCCCCTCCCCCTTGGCGACCACAAATCTGTTCTCTATGTCTGTGTGTTTTTTTCTGTTTCTTTGATGTGTTCATTTGTGTCATATTTTAGATTCCACATATAAGTGACATTATATGATATCTGTCTTTCTCTTTCTGACTTACTTAGTATGATAATCTCTAGGTCCATCCATGTTGCTGCAAACCCATTTCAATTTATAATGAACTTACCCTGCCCCAACCCAGAGGATAAGAAATGAAATTGTTTTCCCTGTCAATTTGGGGCGTTCCTCCCACATTTTTCCCTCAAGGTAATAAGAGAAAAAATTGCCTTTTGTATGTTTTGCATTAGGATTCAATTAACAAACATTTACCGCGGGTCTGCAATGTACCACTATACACCAGGCATCACAGCAAAGAATTGGACAGATGTGTCCCTACCCCTTCCCTACACCACAGAAATAAGTCCAGGTGCAGTAAGTCTTCCCACAGGCGCTCCTGGAAGTCTTGTCATCTAGGAGTCATGGAGGAGTCCCCACCACCACCTTGGGAGGAAGTGACATTTAACACCTCCTGGAAGGGTGAAAGAAGCACGTGGGGCTCAGTCTTCCATGGGGCTTGTTTGCCCCAGACATACTTTCCCAGCTCTCCAATGTTCCATCTCACTCCTGCCCTTCCCATCAGTAGGTGTGCAGGGGGGTGAGACACAGTCCATACAGTTATGGGGCCACAACAGGAAGGTGGTACAAAGCCCCAGGAGTGCCAGCTGGGGTGGGTCTGGGCTGGCCTTGGATAGAAGCCACAGGTAGGACAGAAGTCACAGTCCTGAAATGTTGGTAGAGAGCTTGTCCTTCGAGTAACCCCATCTTCCGTTCTCCTTCCCCCCAGTAGCCCTGTCTCTTCTCGGGGAAGGCAACCACCTAAGGCGCAGCTCTGACATGTGGAGCACGTTAGGATAATGCCACATGCCAGCCACGGCCTACAAAGCCCTGGGTCATCCTGCCCACCTCTCCAGGCCCAGCCCCACTGGCTGTCTGTGTCCAACGTTGGTCTTCTCTCAGTCTCTAATTGTTACCACCACGCTCCTGTCCGTGGGGTCTTCACACACGCTGTTCCCTCCTCTGCCTAGAAGGCTTTCCCCTGACTCATCCCCACCCAACCTTCACCCTCACTTAACTGCCTCCTGTTCATCCTTCAGATCTCAGCTCAAGCACCATTTTGTCAGAGCAGCCTTCCCTGCCCCCTGCTTCTGTGTGCTCCTTGGCCCTTGTTCCTTTTTATACAGCATGGTTATTTGATCGATACCTGTCTGTCCTACTAGTTCATACAATCTGTGTGGGCAGGGACTGGTCTGTTTTTGGTCATTGTGTGTGGCATCTGTCACAAAGCCTGTTGCATAGTAGGCTATCAGTAAAAGTCTGATGAATGCTTGGATGGATAAATGGATCAATGAATGTCTTTTATGGAGGAAGCTGTCTGTACCACGCTGATCCCCTGGTGCTTACTTTGTGTGCTGGGTTGGCAGTGGTGGAGTCCAGGGAGCCCAGGGTGTCTGCCATGCCCACAGCAACCTTGTCAGGAAAGTGGCCCGAGCCACTTCATTCCTGGAGAGGTCGTTGTGACTTGTGCCCTGTGGTTTGAGTGGAAGCAACCCTATAGCTCTGGCTACGGTTGCCCAGATGAGGTCTGACGCCCCTGCCAAGTGGCAAATGCGCTGGATGCGGAGAAGCCAATACTTTTTGAGGAGGATTGGCATGAAATTCTACCCAGTAGAATTCATTTTGGGTGATGGCAGACTTGGGAATTTCTCTTGAGAAGTCTAACTACCAGAAATTCTGGAAAAGTGAAAAAACAAAAGAGGGTCACTTTAGGGCTGGCTCCATCCCCAGCCATGCCCTGAGTTTTTGTTCTAGAAGACTGCTGGATAACCCAGCCTTGGTAGCCCCGGGAACGGAGTGACTCTGTGGCTGAGGAAACCACATCCCCTGCCACACTGCACTGCCCCATAGCCTTGCAATATGCCTCCTTTACCACTGGTGATTCATGTCCATCCCTTCCTTTCCATTTTAAGGAGTAAGAACAATCCTACTGTGAGGATGAGGGGTGGGTTTCTCTGTGTGTTTGTCCTCATAGTGTGCTGAGTAGAAAAAAAAAAAAAAAACGGACTTCTTTAGTTACTTCTTAAGGCTGTTCGGAGTCTCTACAGCAAGCAGCTAGGGACCACGCAGCACAAAGACCTGTGTCTAGTGTCTTTTCTTCCTGATATGCTCACGTAGCTGCTGCTCCAATTGTTCATGGCACCCTAGTAGTTCCAGAACTGTTGGGGTCCTTAAGGTGACATATCACAGCCCGGTGAGGACATGGTCTGTTTGTGAGTCAGTGGTAATCGCCAGCCCCCCAGGCGCTGAAGCTTTCAGGAGTCGATGCAGGTGTGGGTGCCTGGGTGTCTGGGTGCCTTAGTTACTCCAATTTGTTTGCGGTTATGTCAATGTTACAAAAATCAAAAAAGCAAGCAAGATGTGAGTGTATCTATGTCCATGAGGTTGCTTATAGACCTAAAACATGAATTCCAGATGTGTGATGATGAGATGCGTAGAGGGAGGAAAAAAATTTGCAGTTTAAAAGTTTAGCTCAGGCGGGACTTCCCTGGTGATGCAGTGGTTAAGAATCTACCTGCCAATGCAGGGGGCATGGGTTCGATCCCTGGTCTGGGAAGATCCCACATGCCGCAGAGCAACTGAGCCCACAAGCCACAACTACTGAGCCTGTGCTCTAGAGCCCGCAAGCCACAACTACTGAGCACGCGTGCTTCAACTACTGAAGCCCACGCGCCTGGGGTCCATGCTCTGCAGCAAGAGAAGCCACTGCAATGAGAAGCCCGTGCACCGCAACGAAGAGTAGCCCCCACTTGCTCCAGCTAGAGAAAGCCTCCGTGCATCAATAAAGACCCAACGCAGCCAAAAATAAATAAAAAAGTTTAGCTCAGACAGTGCTGATCAGAAGAATAAAAGGGTGTTTTGGATCCATCTTAGTTAGGCAGACTGGAAAGGGAGCCATTTACGCCTGTTGTCCTGGCTTGTTTGCGGTCCATGTGAGCAGGGGCCCTGCCTGGTTTTGATCTCTAAGGCATTCCCAGCGTCTGGCCCAAGGCCTGGTACATGGCAAGCCCTCTACAACTGTTTGTTGAGTGAATAAATGGATCAGAAATTAGGTTTCAATCCTGAAGCCAGAGGTCAGAATAGACAACTGACTGAAGGAAGAGATAGGGAGGGAGGGTCAACGAGAGAGGCGAGTATTCTTTTCCACTGATATCTTTATCTCCAAATAGCCTTATTTTTCATGAAAAAAATAGAGGAATGTTTGGGACCTTTTCCTTACCATTATAGTGCCTGGCATATAATAGAAACTCATCCAGCAAATCATAAGCAAAGAAGATAAATATTTTAACCTGTATGACAAGTGGACTCCTTTCCTGTGGTCCTGAAAACCGGAAGCATTCCCAGATGGTTTTTGCTCAGACCCCAGAGACATCATAGCCAGGACCACATTGGAGCTCAGACATCACATTTTTGGCAGAATGACCCGGCAGGGGGCTCCCACTACTCCATCCATGACACATTCAAGGCAGGCGACTTTGTTGACTTCTTACCTCATTTTTAAATCGTTTGAACTCTGGTTTTTAGCACACAGTGCGATAGCACTCTTAACAAAACAGGTTTGTGGAAGCAACACAGATGAGATCAACCCCCCTGGACCGCTTAGCACAGCGCCTCTCTGCAATGGAAACATTACACCGCATGACTTCGGGTAGCCAGAGTTGGCTTAGAGGAGCTTAACTGATTTGATTCATCAGTTCAAATCACCTTTAATGTGGCACATTAGTGATGCCACCATATTGTAAACGATACATCCACAGAGGCATTAGTCACTATACAAATAGAATTAATAGGTTTCACTACACTTTAAGATAAACATGTTGGAACAGTAACTCCATTCACTCAGGGCCTTTTGAGCTTGTTCCTTCAGGGTCCTTACCTGACTGTTCGAATAAACACAGAGTTTTATGGCCTACTTGTTCTGTGTGACTTCACCGTCACCAAATGACACACATCCAGTTTAGAAATTGCATTTGTGTTCATCCACACGTTTATTTATTTGTTCGTTCATTCTTTTATTTAGTAACTGAGATTGTTTTCCAGCTCAGTTCAGAGAGTATTGTGGTTCCCTGGCTATTCTCATGAGTCACAGAAACCATTCTGTTGGAGTGCAAAAGTTAAGAATACTTCAATGCCGGTGAGTCAAGAGAGCAGGCAGCGTGCGTAGTAGTTAGAGCAGGAGTTTGGGTGTCAGACACGCCTGGATTTGAATTCTAGTATCATTACTAACAATCTGTATGAACTCAGACGTTGACTTCACTTCTCTGAGTCTCCATTTCCTTATTGTAAAGTGGCTGTGAAACATCTCACCTCCCACCATCTCTACATTGTATATCTCTTCCTTCTTATGCACCTCTCATAGGGTCAAGAATCACGTGAAGTCCATTCTCTATGTCTGCGTCTTTGGGATAGGGAGGGTGGGAGGGAGATGCCAGAGGGAGGAGATATGGGGATATATGTATATATATAGCTGATTCGCTTTGTTATAAAGCAGAAACTAACACACCATTGTAAAGCAATTATACTCCAATAAAGATGTTAAAAAAGAATCACATGAAGATCCCTGAGAGATCAGGAGGACCAAGCAGGCCTCCTGAAGGAAGCAATTAAGTTGCCCTGGGAAGGAAAGGTAGGACAGGGTGTCGGAGGGGCCATTCCCTACAGAGGTTACTGTGAAAGCAGGAGTGTGTTGATGGGAATGTGATGGCATGTTGGAGGGAGTGGGGACAGCAGAGACCAGCTTAGTGACGGGAAAGGCGGGTGGTGCAGGGGCATGTGGGAGGAGTCAGAAGACACAGGGTCGTGGAAAGCAGAGTGCAAGACTTTATAAAATGCACAGTGAGGATTGGGGCCTAGGTACAGAATATTTCAGCCAGATTCTGTTATATCTTTCAATGATCAGCAAAGCGTTTTTGCAAACATCAGTGCTTAAAAAAGACACCCTCCGCCGAGATGGAGTCAGGAACATTTCTGGGAGTTATAACCCCTAGCAGGCTGTAGAAAGATGTGCATTCACAACAGGTAGTTACTTAATGGCTTGTGCCTTAGTTACTTCATTGAGAAAAAGGAGGATGACGGTGTTAGCAACAGTAACTACATTGTAAATTTTCTGTGGTATTTAATAAAATATATAAAGCACACTTCTGTACTTAGCATAAAGTATGTGTTTGATCAATATTAACTATTATTGTACACATGAAGAGATGTCTGGCAAGATTTTCCATCAACTGATTAACCATGGTTATTTCTGTTTGTGTGATTTCAAGTAACTTTTACTTTTTTTTGTCTTTATAATTTGAATTTTTCTAAAAAACATGCAATATTTTTTAAAAACTTTAAAGTATTTTTTTTAAAAATCCATACTTAGCAATGAAACATTTCAGGAGATGTAGTCTAGAAGGATGCAACTCTGTAACAGCCTTTCAAATGATCAAACTGAATAGTTTAACCCTTTAGCACTAAAAACTCCATTTCAGAAAAGCGTCTTCGTTTTTCATTTTCCTGATTGAATGGTCTATGATATGTGGGGAGGTTTTTACAAAAGAAGAGATCCTCAAAGTATGAAAAATCTCCTCCATTGTAAATACTTGGGCTTACAGCTTTGAAATGACAGATTTTGATTTTCTAGTTTCTGATTTTTCCATCAAATGTTCGAGGATTGTGAAGATAGAAGACAACCAAACATTCCCCCTGGAGACTATGAACTTCACTTCACCAGGGCAGACCTTTGTAGTCCCAGTACTTGGCCCAGTGCCAGAGACATAGTTGGTACTACATAAATATTTAAGTTGAATGAATAAATGCATGAATGAAACCTAAATCTAAGGGCTGAGTTTTTGCTTGGGAGGTGGGGGGAATGACACCCTATTACATATTAAAATTTGATTGGGAAATTTTAAAAAGTTAAATGCAAGCAAAGTGATTTTACTAGGAGTAAATGTAAAACCAAAATTGAAGGAGAAAATCCAATGACTGTTTATTGAGGGCCTATGGCACTCCAGGCCCTGATCTAAGTGTTGAGGATTCAGTTGTGAAGAGGAGCTTAACTCCAGTGGGGAACATAAACTTTGATCAAGTCATGACATGTGAGAAGAGAGTCCCATGAGGGAAAGAGCTGGATGCTCTGGAAGTGTACACAGGGGTGGAGGGGCAGGTGGAGTGGAGTGGCAGAGAAAGCTTTTGTAAGGAAGGGACCTTTAAGCTGAGACTTGGGTTGGTGAGAAGGAGTGAGACAGGTGAGGAGTGGTGGGCAGGGCATTTCAGAAGTTACCAAGTTACCTCTACCAAGGTAGAGGGCGAGAACAAGAAGAGGGAAGCACAGGTATAAAGCCTTAAGTTGGGGAGTAGCTCGTGGAGTGTGAGGAACAGAAAGAAGGCCAGTGTGGGCAAGGTGCATGTGAGAGTGTTGGCAGTGGCAGGGACCACATCACTCGGGGCGGGGCCATGGTAGAGGGTTTATCCTAAATGCAATGGGAAGACCTTGAAGAGCTTTGCTTTGAGAATGACCATAACCTCATTTACATTTTCAGCATGTGGTATCTATTGGGTGATCAAGGGATTGGAGCAAGGCTGAGTAGAAGCAGATGATGGTCCAGGTGAGAAATTATAGTGACCTGGACGAGGACGTGGACCTGACTATTGGTGGCTGGTAGATGTGGAAAGAAGTGGATAGATTTAAGGTATGGCTTGAAGGTAGAACTGACGAGGCCCGATGCTGGATTGGAAGTAGAAGGATGACCTGATTGAACCCTGACTACTCCATCCAAACAGCAGCCGTTGTTCTTCCTTATCCCAGCACTCTGGCCCCCGACTCCCATTCGTGGTTTTATTTTTCTACCGAGTGCTCATTACCACGTGATATGCCAAATTTTACTTGTTTTCATATTTTTTTAAAATTATCTGTTTACTATCTGAGAGCCGGGATTTTTGTCTGTTTTGTTTAATGTCTTTTTCCTGGTGCCCAAAAGTATGCTTGATGCCTAATGGGCATTCAATAAACATCTGTCACATTCTTAAAACAGGGAGTTAACAAATGAATAAATAAATGAGGGTGAGAGATAGGGATAAGCAAAGAATGTTTTAGTTGGTTATTACAGCATACCAAACAACCCCAGAATATCAGTTGTATACCATAACAAACATTTTTTTTTCCCACTTACGGGTCTGTGAATCAGCTTAGGTAGCTGAGCTTCAGGCTGCAGGTCTGTCGAGCTAGGCTCCAGGCTGTGGGCTGGGATCAGCTCTGTTCTTTGTGTATTTTCATCCTCCTTGGACCAATGCCTACCTCAGGTCTATTCTCCTAATGGTAGATGGCGAAAGCACAAAAGACCAAGCCAAATTACCAAGCACATCTAAAGATTTATGTTCATGTCATGTCTACTGTCCGAAGTCAACATGGCCAAAGTCAACATCAAAGAGGCAAAGAAGTATGCGCCACCTTTTCTAGAGGAAGTTATGGCAAAGTCACATGGCAAATGGTATGGATGTATAGTGTGTACTCCTTCCACAACAGGGAGGGAGTGACGTTTTAGAACAATAATCCAGTCTATCACAGATGACTGCCAGGTATGAGCAACTATGTGGATAGAGCTGTTCATTGATATGGCAAAGACTGGAGAAGGACCAAGTTGGGGAGGAAGAATGAAAAACATCAGGAGTTACATTTGGACCTGATAAATCCAGTTATACTGCCAAGGGCAGACGTTACAAGTGGCAGACACATAACTAGCTTAAACTAAAGCAGAATGTATAGGGTAATGTGATTGGGAAGTGTAAGGGAGATCTGTTGATCTTCAGGAACAGCCAGATGAAGGGGCTTTGTCAGGGCTTTGTCTTCTCTCTATCTCGGCTCTGATTCTCTCTTTTGGCCTCATTTTCAAGCAAACTCCCTCTACATGGTGGCAGGATGGCCCCTGGTAGCCTCAGGGTCACCCTTAGCTTAGCAAGCGTGACAATAAGAAGGAAGGCTTCTCTCTCTCAATATCCATACATCAGTCTAAGAGATGACACTTGTTACTTTGCTTGAGTCGTATGTTCTTCTATGAACCAATCACAGTGGCCTGGCTAGCGGGGAACTATGGTAACCCTCCTGGGCCATGTACCCACCTCTGGGGTAGGGTGTCTGGTCCTGTGGTTAAAATAGAAAGGAAATGGTACCACAGAGGAAGCAGGAGAAACTAGATTGGAGAGTATGGCATGCAGACAAAATCCACAACTACTGTAGCTCAGTAGAGACGTTAAGAGCATTTAGGTTTAAGGGCATTTAGGTTGCTTCCGTGACCTGGCTATTTTAAATAGTGCTGCAGTGAACATTGGGGTGCATGTGTCTTTTTGAATTATGGTTTTCTCTGGGTATATGCCCAGTAGTGGGATTGCTGGGTCATATGGTAATTCTACTTTTAGTTTTTTAAGGAACCTCCATAGTGTTCTCCATAGTGGCTGTATCATTTTACATTCCCACCAAAAGTGCAAGAGGGTTCCCTTTTCTCCAAACCCTCTCCAGCATTTATTGTTTGTAGACTTTTTGATCATGGCCATTCTGACCGGTGTGAGGTGATACTTCATTGTAGTTTTGATTTGCATTTCTCTAATAACAGTGATGTTGAGCCTCTTTTCCTGTGTTTTGGCCATCTGTATGAAAATATATGTTTTTAAAATAAGTGCTTAAATATCGCTTGCTATATGCCAGGCACTGTTCTAAGTCCCTAACAAGTCTCTATTCATTTAATCCAAATAATAATCCTATTAAGTTAATTTTACTGTTACCTCATTTTACAGATGCCAAGACCGAGGCACAGATTGGGTAAGAAACCTGTTCAAGGTCACACACGTAGTAAGCAAGAGAGTCTATGTTCAAACCAGGAAGTCTAGCTTTGGAATGCTCACCACTACGGTTTTATCTAGTTAAAGGGCATCCTGGAGAACGAGAAGTTTCTGTCTCCTTCCCCTCTCCCCAGTTCCACAACACTTCCAGATTTTCACCTGCTGCTCTGGATTTGCAACAGAGTGCACATGTGGTTTGGCTCATCAGAGACTATGTGTCTGAGGATGAAAACTGAGAATGTAGAAGCGGGGAGGTCAGTTGAGTTAACTCAGAGGGTGTTTGCCATCAGGAGGGACAGATGCTGTTTAAGTCAGGAAGAAATGAGCGTTCACTCCAAGTCTTGCTTTAGAAAGCCTCTTTGTTTTATGACTCTGGGTGCATGCAACCCTTTTAATTTTGTGTTTTGGATTCCAGCCATAGCAGGCCTTCTTTAATGTAACAGATGGCTGGAGACGGGCAAGCGGGTTCCTACTCTCTACATGAAGCAGCCTTCCCTAGAGAGGAATCTCGCAATTATGTTGCTCTGCAAAAGAAAGGAGAAGAAAAGATAACTTAAAATGGACACATTAAATTTACACCACACGTAAAGTAACCACGGCTTTATGCATCTGCAGACATTTGGAGGTCAGGAAAACTTTTGAAAATCTGATGAAAACTACAGACCTTTTCTGCAGAAACTTTGTACATAGGTATATATACAGAAATGTGCATGTTCATTCCAGGGGGGCTCCTGGAGGCTCTGATGTCTATCCCTGAAGCTTCAGGGAGTCTCTGGCCCCAAGATTCCTGTGCTGCCAGGGGAGACAGCTGTTACTCTTTTACTTTACTTTTCCTTTTTCCGATACATTAAGATTCTCAAGTTCTGTGTTGTGAAAATAAAGGACCTGTGGACTATTAAGGGATCATTTCACACCAGGACACTCACATTTTACTGGAAAAAAATCCTGTCAAATATTGGATAAAGTCACTTCAGTGTATTCTCTGGTTGACACAGAACCTTGGCTCATTCTGTTAAAAACTAACGAAGTTTCTTTTGAAAATTGTAACATGATTTTTTTCTCTCTGGGATCGTGGGGTATGTCTTTGCAGATCATTTCTTTGCGACTTCACTCTTCTCAGAACTTTTCTCAGTTTAGCTCTGCCTTCTACACCGTTTCCAATATTAAGGATGTGGGGTGGGGCTAGTTTGTCAGTTGAAGAGCATAGAATTTTCAGAACTTGGAAAGGTGGCTTTATTGTTTCCTGGACAATGTCCAGAGGAGTCACACAAACTTAGACATTTCTTCCTTTGATGTCCACTTGCCACGACTGTGTGAGGAAGTGAGAGGTTTCTTAGGTGGCTACCAGGACGCTTTATGGATCTCTGTGATGTCATTCACTGATACTTCCACACTGGGTGACCCCTCTGAACATCACCACGTTCTTCCACTTCTACTGGGTGTGCACTGGTCATTTAGGGAGAATCTTCTGAGCTATAGCAAAGGGTCTAATTGAGATCTATATTAAATATATGGAAACCAAACCCAATTCGCCTCAATTACCCTACATTTAAAAATAAAAGTTTAAAAATATGGAAAGACTGAGTTAATTATTCCAGTTCTTCTTTTTCCATATATACTCCCACATTTCCTGAAAATTATCTCCATATTGGATCTGCAAAATTCAGGGTGGGAGTAGGTCATTGACCAAACATTTAGGCTGGTTCTTTACATCAAATGAATAAATAACACAGTTATTGGAAAAATTCAAAGAAAGGGCTCATTTTCTCCCTAAACATCAACTGAACTAGAGGGAAACTGTTTCGGGCTTAAATCAGGGTTTGTGAACCTCAGCACGATTGATATTCTGGGCTGGATAATTCTTGGTAGAAGGAGGCTGTCCTGTGTATCGTAGAATGTTTAGCAGCATCCCTGGCCTCTACCCAGTAGATGTCACTAGCACCACCCTCCTAGATGTGACAACCAAGATTGTTTTCAAATATTGTCATATGTTCCCTGGGGGGCCACAGTCACCCCTGCTTGAGAAGCATTGGCCTAAATTATCCAGAATTAGGTTTCTCTGTAAGTAATATAAAATTGAGTACTGAAGCTGCTTCTGTTTGATCTTTCTGATCAGGTGAATGCTAAACTGAAAAAGCAGATTGTCTATTTTGATGCCGCACTAACTATATGTATCTGTTCAGGTCATCCTGTTCTGCATTTGCTTTTAGATCCCATTTGATTGCCCAAAACAGGGACTTCCTTACTCCCTTCCTATGGCTCTGACAGGCCTGTTCATTTGCTGTTTGATAATCTTTTTCACTATACAGATCTTTAATGAGCTGTCTGATTTTTTTATGCCCTCTGAGGTCTGGGTAATGTCTCAGTCCTTTGGAAGGAGTTTGCCTTCCTGTCTTCTATGTTATCATCTGTTCCGATTTAAGACCTAAGCTGAGCCTACACAGCAACTTGGAGAAGTTGGTGTCTCTGGTTGATTTGATCAGTATTTGGACACATAGTTCAGGAAGCAAAACTGTTGGCTTTGAGATCAACATGTGATTGTCAGAAGGAAGCCCGTAATCACAAATTGTTCTCTCCATATGTGGGTGCAGTGACTGCAAGACAGCAAACAGTTTGTTTTGGGAAGGATTTTACTGGCTGTTTGAAGGCAGGAGTGGCTGAAACATACAAAATATTTAAACCAAATTTTTATGTCTTATAATGTTCAACAAAGCTCTCTGCAAACATCAGTTCTGGGAAAAATATTAAAAAAGGCATCCTCCAAGGCAGGGTTATGGGCACTTTTGGGAGTTGTAAAGCCATGCAGGTTCCAGAAATATGTGCTTTCCAAGGGCTGGAAACTTCTGAATTAACAACAAGTAATCAGTGAGTGTGACAAAGAGTTAAAGTACACAGACTTTACTTTCACAAAGTTTATGATGTAGTAAAGAGTTTTAAGACGTAGACCTGAGATTGCAAACTGATGGCCAGCAGGCTAAATTGGGACCATGGATTTGTTTTACTTGGCTTGTACAGGGTTGGCCTCTTGAATGTCTAAGAAAGAAAAAAGAGTGAAAGAAGTTGCTAAACTGAGATTTTTGTATTAAAATCTGGATTTCCAGCTGTTTTTGAAAAATCAGAAGATCTGCCAACACTGGGTCCTTATTCCCACATTTCCCCATGGTGACATTTGGCTGGAGTGAAATAGCAGCTGCCCTCTCTAGTTCCCCACCCTGGCGCACTACATTCCCTCACCAGGCCTCTGTCCCTATCTGAGATGACTACCCTTAATGCAGAGACTTGGACAACATTCACCACGCCTCTTCACTGTGGAAACAAACTGCTAAAGCCTGGAGCAAAATAGCAGATTCCCATTTGTTTCAGGAGAGATGACCCTGGCTCAGGCCACCAGAGGCAGTGAGCAGCGGTCAGATTTGGGATATATTTTGAACATGGCATTGGTAAGATTTCGTGATAGTTTGGTTTAGGGAATGAGAGAGAGGATTTGAAAATGACTCCAATTTTGATTTTTATTTAGATTAATTTATTTCAAAAGCAAACCTACAGTGGAATATTGGAAAACCAGGATTGAACTTTTAAAATGAAAACAAAATTATTTAAAAGTTTTTCTTCACTAGTACTCTCCGAATTGGGTGCCCTAGATGGTACTATTACCCTTTTCTGGGAAATGCTGACACTTTGGGGAATTGGGGAAGGGGAGAGCATTGAGAAGAGCCCCAGTAACTACAAAAAGAGAATTCGGCTCTTGCCCCCAGAGACGGAGTAGAGGGACATCAGTCTATGGATGGCCTCTGTGCACCTCAGTGTCCCCACCTGTCCAGGACGGTGTATCTTGAACTACTGGGGTGTCAGTACGTGGGCAGGCCTACTTCAGGGAGCTACAAGGTGTGGCACTGCAAGAGCTGTGGGGATTGGTAGAGGCTCCAAGATTTCCACGTGGGAGGGGGCTTAGGGCATCCAGTAAGAAGCTGCAAGATGTTCAGAAGCTTGTTTTGTAGCTACTTTTTCACAAAAAGAGGACTCTCTTCTCTCAGATTTATATTACAAATCATTAAGAGTAGCAAAGTTGTATCCGAAGATGTTTTTATTTACACTTTATACGTGACTGGGAAAATCTCCAACTGTCCATGTCGAGGACAATTATTTTATAATGTGGGTTGATTTGGTTAGTGGAGACTACTAGTGGCTATCAGGACGGTGGGAACTAGCCGACTGCCATTTCTGGGGCTGGCCATGGACGAGAGAAGCCTCCGGCAGATCGGAAGCCAGAGTTTGCGGGCACCGAGCCAAGCGCGGTGGCTTCCTTCAGCCGCTGTAGCTAGGAGGCCCTTCCCTCGGTGGGTCCCACAGCGGTCACTCGGCGGCTTGCGCGCATGCGCCGACCCCGCGGCGTCCTCCCCGGCTCCTTCCCTCCTTCATCCGGGTCCTGGGCGAGCGGGCGCCGTGCGCGTGTCCCGCGGCCGAGCTGCTAATAAAGTTGCGCTGTGGGCAAGCGCAGCTACGGCGCCGGGAGAGCGCGCGTCGCCGGCCCGTGAGTGAACGTGGGGTCCCGGGAGGGGCGGGCGAGGGGGACCGGGGTTGCAGGCTCTACCCGGACGCGGCTCTGCCCTAGCGGCCGGACTCGGGCCGAGGCGGGGGCGTGCGGCCGCGGGCGGAGCGGAAACCACCCGCCTGAGGGGCGGGAGGTAGGCCGAGTCCCGGCCTGCCGGGGTCCAGGCGGGCGGCGGTGGTGCGGCCCGTCTGGCTGCGGAGGCCTCGCCTGCCCCGGGGCGTCCCCGGACTGTGGCGGGAGGCGTTCGGGACGCCCTCGCGGGGATCCCCGGCCCCCCTTCTGTCCGGAGGAGCGGTTTGTTCTCCCTCATCCAAGCGCCACCCTCAGTACACACCCCTGGTAGAATTGCCGAGCTCGGCGGAGCAGCCTGGTCGGCTACATTGCAAAGCCGTCCAGTGGCTTGATGAATCCGTGCCGCCGTCGCTTTGTGTTTCAAAGATAAGGATCTACGCTTATCGGTGGAAATTACACTCTGGGCAGTTGTGACCTGCTGCTGCGCTCAGCTGGTAGTTAGACCCGGTTTCTGCCACTTGCCATGCCAGTTTTCATTATTGCAAAGATTTCTTCTACTTTATGTAAACTTTAGCTGCAAGGAAAACGACTAGCGAGGTCTGTTTGCCTTCACCATATTCACCCCCTACCGGGGTCCTTCACTTCAGTGTCTGTACTCATATTCCGGTCTGTCCCCCTCCCCCTCCGTCTTTCCTGCCTTCCCCTTTCAGCTGCTGTTATTACGTGGAGTTTGGAGCCTAAGCTTTGAAAACTCCCATGTGGCGCCTGTCTTAAGTCGGAGCATGCTCAGTAGCCAAAACAGATTTTGGTTGCAAAAAGAACTGGGGCGAGGATAGTCGGTTATTTGGACGTTTGCCCGCTTCCTAACAAAATGTTCCAATTCTGGTTTGGATGGCATTGGAGAGTGGAGCTGTAGGCCAGCCTAGAGGTGAGGAATGCCTGAACACCCTGGGCCAGATCTCTATCTTGATTGTAGAGACATTGTTTCCTGACCAGCTGGAGGTTTAGAGAGCGACTGGGGGGCCGGGGGAAGCATTCCTGGCTGCCTGTGAGTTTATATGGGTGTGGCACTCACTGTATCTTGTTTACCTTATCTTTCTGTGGAAAAAGTTTTGAAGTCTGGTTGGGTTTGTCACATCATGCCTGTTGCCTAGCACCACCAAAGGTGTTCTTATCTAACAACGAAGACTGGATAGGTGGAAGGTTGTGGTTTGGCCTCACAGAAGTTGAGAGGAAGGGGTGCTTGAGTTGCTGTTTTTTTAATTCTTATTTATTTTTGTTGTTGTTGATTCGGCAGGTGAGTTGTTATAAATTCTTTTTTAAATTATGTTTCTAAACGGCAGTAGTTAAAGTTCCTTAAATTAGAGTACCTGAATTGCCCAGAATGAATTAGTTTTTAACTTTAATTTGAAAGCTGAAAGGTTGAAAACCTTAATCCCAATAGATTAGTAACTTTCCAAGCAGTTTAAAGTTGCTGCTAGATGCCAGTTTTGTGGGGAAGACAGTACCTAGACATGATGTGAACATTTATTGATCTGAATGTTTTTATGCAATTGGTGTGTTCCAGATTCAGTAAATAGGAATTATTTATAGCTCTGAACAAATTATTTTATATTCTTCCTTTTACCGCTACTTTGGTAACTTTTTTCCTCTAAGATGAATCAGAGGTTACAAGAATATGAAACAGTTCTTAAGAAACAAGTTAACAAAGTGTAACCTTCGTAAAGGTTGTATTTATTATGTTTAGATTTTTAAAATTTAACCTTTGCGTAATTGTCTCTATAGCATCCTCCGTTCTTCCCTCTCTACCTTGCTGCTCCCTTAGTCAGTGTGCCTTTCCTTTTCACATAGCTGCTGTTATCACATACACTTTACCCCTTTATTTTTGTTAATAAAATCGATTTGTCATTTATGCTTCCATTCCTTTCCGATCACAGCTGAAATAGGCAATAAAAGTTTGATGAACCTTCCCAACTAACTTTCCTCTTAGATTTTTAAATGCATCCATATGATATGGTCTAGTTAAAAGAAGAGAACAGTGAACGGGAAGAGAAAAGAATAAAATATTTTTGTAGGTTCTGTGCAGATTTGATGGAATTATCTACTTGTCTGGTTCACTGCGATAGGCGCCACAAAAATGGGTATATTGATGTGTGTTGCATTTCTTTCCCCTCTGGCAAAGTCAGTTATTAATTTCAGAGGGAGACAGTGGCAGAATGTTGTTACTAATGAGGTTTGAATCAGATTGACTGGTTATGTAACATGTTGCTGGGAGTATTATTAAAAGTTGCCTTCTGTAGCAAGGTAGAGGCAAGTAAATTCTGCTTACCCTCTTCACTGGGTTTTAATTCTTGGCTGAACCTGAAGGCACATTAGACTATAACCATAATTATACCTGGGCAGCCTGTCTGTTTCCTGTTTTCATCATGAACCCAAACATGATTTGCAGTGATGATCTTTTTTGTCCCTTGCATTAAGCAGAGGCAGTACGTTTTTGCCTGCTTCTGAAAACAGATTTGTAACTTGGTCAAATCAAAGATACTGGCGTCTTAGTGTTTTGAATACTAGGCAGTAAAATATCAAAGTTTTAAATTTCTTTGTAACTTGAAATACTATCTTAAAAAATCTGTTTCACACATATTGTTTAATTGTAAATTTTAATGTTACCAGTAGTTTGTAGAGTCTTTGAGTAAGAAAGCCCTTTTTGTTTATGACTTACCAGTGTTTATTATTAACCAGATGTATATGTTGATTCAGGCAGTGAGCCACGCATTTGGGTGAATTTCATAGCTGACTTGAGTATTCTTCAGAATATAGCTGCCTTTATTCCCCTGGTTTATCAGTCTTCCCTGTTCGCTTTACTTCTAGAGGGTCTATGTTCCTTGTCTCTCTTTTTTTGTGCTCCATACTAAGCACAAAAAAAGAGACTGAAATAGTTTCTTTACTTCAGATGTTACAGGTGCTGTATACCCTATGGGTTTGCCAGTGTATTGATAAGGTCAAAGACATTGGAGAAGATTTCCTTTTGTTAGAGACAGTGTTATAAAAGGAAATCTTATAAACAGCCTGGGGGATGATTCTTATTTCTACTGGTCTGGATATTTTGGGGAAAAGAATATCTGGGAGGATAGGACCCAAGAAGACTGTACAGAGATAGTACGCATTCTCCACCAAAGATGATGATGAATGACCTCACAAAGTCTCTCCATGTTTTTTTACACCTTGTTTTTCTACTTCCAAAGTTAATAGAATAAAAGTAATTGAAATTCTTAGTGCTGGATTATCCAGTTCATTGCCATTACCTAGACCTTTGAATCTGAGAGGTGCATTTACTACTTGGAAGGTTAAGATATAAAATTCTCTTTGAAGAATTGTTAAAAACTAGATTGTTGTTAGGACCAGCTCGTTTTTCAGTCTCATATTCTAACAGCTTTTGTTGTTTCACAACTTTGAAAAGATGGCATAATTACAGAGTTACTAGGTTTTTCATAAATAATCAGCTAGTTCTAGGCTCTGTAGTTTTGATACTTTTTTGCCTTGGGCACCTAGGTGGGAGATTTTTGTTCCTTTTCTAGTAGAGAGGTGGTTTTAGTGACTTTTCTTATTGTATCCCTAACTTGGTTATGATAGTATTTTAGAAGAAGGAATTCTTTATTAGATGGTTCTGTGTGTGCAATACTATAATTGTAATTCACTATTGGAAGATGGTTGTTAAAGTACATATTGTAAATAGGGTTTGCTCTTGAATTCTTTGGTACACCAGTCTCTGCTTATTTTATATATATATATATGTATATATATTCATATGTATATACATATATATATTCATATATATATATGTATATATAAAATTTACAGACTGGTATACTTTGGAAATTTGAAAATGGCCTTATCTGTTGTGAGATTTAACTGGATTTTTCTTTTTGGTTTCCGTTTATGTTGTTTTGTTATTACTGAAAATAATAGTAAGAAAAAAACTAGTGTCACCTCCCACCTTTCTTTGAGCGTAGCAGCTGGAGTCCTGTGAACAGTCTTAAACTTTTCAAATTTAACTGTGATCTCAGAATATGGCTGGTACTTTCAAGGCAAGTTTTGTTCTGTTCACTTCTGTTTTCATGATGTGTTAGGATTTGCCTAGCATCCTATCTGGTAGGCTGTATAACTTGAGATCTAGTTATTCTGGTTTGTGTATTTCCAGGAAAAGTGGGGTGCTGCAGAACTTTTTCAAAGCTAGTCTTCTGTTTTCTTTCCCCTTCCTCACATCATTCTGCCCACTTAGGTGAGTAGGTGACTTGACCTCTGGGGTACACATGAGGTATCTGGAAAACATCTTCATGAAGCATTGGAATATATGTTGTGTACACAAGTTAGCACTTTGTACTCCAGAGACACATTTTATAAAGTAATGATTTGGTATCTGCCCTTGATGATTTTATAATTTAAAGGAAAGCACTATAAAGATTGACCAGCTCTGTGTCTATTCCTGTGCCTACAAGCCTCTACAGGTATACTCAGACACATCTGGCAGCAGTGTCAGAAATCTTGCAGGCTCTGGCGGTGAGTGATACATCTAGATCAGGCTCTGCTTAATTAGAGGACTTAGAGGAGCAGGCGAGGTTTAAAGAGTGATTAAAAACTGGGCAACAAAAGTCTGGATGTAGGAGATTAAAAAGTAGAGACTTGTGTAGTCACAGAGAGAGACTAGGCGAGAGTATAATGGTGTGAGAAGTGTCAGGGATCATGAGTTCAGCTCCTGAATGGCTTTGAAATCCACTGTGAGAACTTTGGATGTCTTTGGAAATCGGGAGCCACAATTGGGAAAAGTGGTGATTTAAGTGTTTCTCTAGGAAAATGATTTTGATTTTACGATTGTGATTGTATTTCCTCCTCTTTTGTAGATGTTCCAATAAAGAATAGGATTTCTGAATCTAGGAGAGTTTTGGAGCCAACGTGCTCTTGGTTTCTTTCTGTTACTTGAGTGTAGTCATGGATGTGGCTTACGTGCTTTATAATAATTGTATACCTAGATCTAGGATTGGTTTGACAGTGGTGGTGGGGTGTCTACTTTTGCTGATACTTGGTGACTAAGGATGTTAGAACCACAGGGGTAAGACATTTTTAAAGCTTTACCCCTGCCAACCACAAAATGTTATCTTTGAATGTATATAGGCAAGTGACTTTCTCCCATTGCAGATGGTCCTAAGGGCCTTGGCTCTCAAACCTACTGCAGAACCTGGGACGCTTGTTAAAAATATGGGAGGTAGGGCCCTACTCTCAAACCTAATGAATCTGAATTCTGTGGAATGGTTATGAGGAATTTGCTTCTTTAAAGCCCCCACCTGTAATTCTTCTGTGTAGGTTTGCCTGAGACGATGGTGGCTTGTGACCCATATGCACATTTATTTGCATGGGTTGATGTGCTCAGGAGATTGCCTTTTGGCTAACAGTGTTGGGTGAAATTTTTGGATTGGTTTGCTTGCCTTTTATTTTGGATTGAAACAGTTAGAGAGATGTCAGAGCAGAAAGTGAAGGAGCTGTTTCTATGAATTTACCACTGAAGTCTGGCCATGAGCAGTGTGTGTCTATGTGTCTGTCTGTCTGTTTGGGGGAGACTGTTGAGGGAAGTTTGTGTGTGTGTTTATGGCAGGTCGGAGGTTCTACTCAGGTAGTTTGAAGTAAGAACAAGACTTTTGGTTTTTTGACTTTAATAAAAATTCATTTGAATGGAAGCCTGGTAAAGTTTAACAACATTTTATTCATACACTTAATGTATGTAAAATGTAACTCCAGATCATCCTTTAGCTTCCCTATCAGCCTTTCCCAAACCATTTGATGACAAATCCTACTCTTTGGGTAGCTCAGGCTGACGCCTTGTAATCATTATTGACTCCTCCGTTCTCACATTCCCCGTTCTCTTCCATCAGGAAACCTTTTGTCTCCCAAAACATGTGAAATTGTCCATTTCTTACCACCCCACTGCTGTCCCCCTGTTCTGAGCCATGATCATCTCTTACCTAAATTGCTTCAACTCTGAACTGATCTCCCCACTTTTTACCCCTGCTGCCCACCCCGCCCCCATTATTCTTAACATGTGGACCAGAGTGATTCTTTAAAATAATAAAAGTCTGAAAATGTCATGTCTTCACTCAGAGTTCTCAAATGGGTCCACATTTCACTTACCATAAAAGCCAAAGCTCTTATCATATCCAGCATGGCTCTCTTACCTATTTGATCCCATTCCTTGTTTTCCCCTTCTTGTTTACTTATTCTCAGGCTTCATGGTCTTGCAGTTAACTTGAGTGTGCCAGGCATGCTCCCTCCTTGGGATTTTCACATTGCCTGTTGCCTTTGCCTGTACTAGTTTCCCCCTAGATATCTGCCCGGCTTACTCTTATTTCCTTAAAGTATTGACTCAGCTGGTACCTTCTCAGAGAGGCTCAGCCCAGCCACCTTAAAATTACACCTCCCCCACAGTGCTGCCCATCCACCTTCCTCTGCTTTATTTTTCTCCATGCCATTTTTCACCTAACAAACTATACTGTATCACTTATTTATTGTCTTTTGTCTGTCTCCCTCCACTGGAATGTAAGCTACATGAGGACAAGGATTTTGGCTCCCTTTATTCACTTGTATATTCCCAGCTCCTAGAATTCTACTTCAATAAATAGACTTTTGAATGAATAACTTGAATCAATTTAACAAGTTCTCTGAATATGCTTAGTACTGTTTTTTAAAAATTACATTCTAGTGGGAGAGACGAAAATCAAGTAAACCAACGAATAATTACAAATTGGTAGTACAGTGAAGGAAATGAATATAGTATTGGATTAGAGATTAGGGAAAACTTACTTTATATAGAGTTAGATGATCAGGGAAGGTCTCTGGGATGATAGCTAAAGCTGAAGCCTCAGTGATGAGAGAGCTAGAAATTAGTGGTTGGAGCTTGAGGAAAGTGGTCCAGGCAGAGAATCGCATTTGTAAAATCTGTGAGGAATCTGTATGGTACAAATGCCATACAGATTCCAGTACAGGAAGATAAATGCTTTTGAAAAATGAATTCTTACTATTATTTATTGGAAGCAGAAAGTATTTGCCCCTAGTTTTTGATTGACTCTTAAATTTCAGCCTCCAAATTTAGTTCATGTTTATTTTAAGATGTACAGAATTGCATGAAGCAGAAAGTAAAAAGTACCCTGAACCCCACCCTACCCCCATGGCTAATATCTTTTCAAATGCTTTGTATTCACATTCTCTTTCATTCATTAGACAAATATTTATTGAGCATATGTATCACTAGGCTTACAGTGATGAGTGAAACAGATATGGCTCTTCTCATTTACATTCTTGCCAGGTTGTACAGGTAAATGTAAAAACATAGATATGTTAAGTGCTACGAAATAGAGGTATGTGAAGGAGTAAGTGTGTATAATAGGGGAATTTCACCTAGGCAAGGTAGTCTGGGAAGGCTTCCCTGAAGAAGGGATGCTTGAGCTGAAATAGAAGTAAAGTATGTGTGTGTGTGTGTGTGTGTGTGTGTGTGTGTGAGTGTGTGTATGTTTTGTAATGTGAAAGATTCTTTTGTAATGAATGATATCTCTTAATTTTATAAGATTTTCATTTATGGTTGAGATGCCACTCTTTTTCTTTGGATTTCCAAGGTACTGCTCTGTATTGTTATTGTCCAGTTGATAGCTGCAGTTTTTCAGAAGAATTTCAGGGAACCTAATACACACAGGGATTTCTGAAGCTCATAATTAAATCCCAGTTTTCTTTCTAGCTGTCTGTAATTAAATCCCAGTTTTCTTTCTAGCTGTCTGAAATGACAAAACCCATTAGTGAAAGAGTCATCTAGTTAGGTCTTCGTAAACCAGAGGTGAACTATAAAAAGCCAAGGTAGGGCTTCCCTGGTGGCGCAGTGGTTAAGAGTCCACCTGCCGATGCAGGGGACGCGGGTTCGTGCCCCGGTCCGGGAAGATCCCATGTGCCGCGGAGCGGCTGGGCCCGTGAGCCATGGCCACTGAGCCTGCGCGTCGGCAGCCCGTGCTCCGCAACGGGAGAGGCCACAACAGTGATAGGCCCGCGTGCCGCAAAAAAAAAAAAAAAAAAAAAAAAAAAAGCCAAGGTAATAGCAGATAATGTGTTCACAGTTTTCTTAAGTCCCTCCAAGTTCTGATGTACGAAGTAGCACACATTCCTATCTACTCAGTTACTGGCCTTCTGTGCTTGCTGTATATATTTTTTACTCTGTTTTAATACCCCATCTCTGTTGAGTATCGTATGGAAATCTATAGTAAAACTAAGTGATGTGCTAAACAGCATATGAAGCTCTTCATAACGTCTTCTCTTTTTCCCATTATTCTTTATGATCATTGAGATTACAGATAGTATCTTTTAAGCCTCAGTTCCTAGCACAGAGTATTCCTGGCTTACTAGGCACCCAATAAATTTGAATAAATCAAATTCAACTCTTCTCTTTGTATCATCCTCCAAATTTTTATATTCATTCCTCCTGTCTTGAGCTTTAAGTGTCACATCTGCTTGGACTTGGATCAGTACTTGCTTCCTTGTACCCCTCCACCATCACCTTTTTGCTTCATCTTGGCCATAACTAGAATTCCCCTTTTTGGGTGAGCGGTGTCTAATTCTTTCAGCTTTTAAACCTTTACTTGCTTTTTTTTTTTGGCTGTGTATGTGGTCTTAGTTCCCCGACCAGGGATCGAATCCGCACCCCCTACATTGGAAGCGCAGAGTCTTACTGCTGGACTGCCAGGAAAGTCCTCAACCTTTACCTTTCTTGACTGCCCCGTTTCTCTTCTTGGTGGTCAGCAAGTCCTATGGATTGTTTATCTGTAATGTCCCTCATAACTCTTCCTTTTCTGTCTCTACTACCGTTACTACCTGGTCTGTGTACCACCACCCTGGTGCGACTTCCTCTCATAGTTGGATTACATGTTTTCCATTTACCCTCTCTGCCCCTTTTGGTTAAGTCTTTTCTTGGCTATGTGCTATTGCCATTTTTGTCTTCTCAAAATGGCTCTTTGAATATGTCTTTCTGCTTAGATAGAACTCTGTACTGCATATAGGATTACTTCTAGCAGCCTGACTCCTTTGCCTTATATTGTCTTTCTTTGTTTGGCTCTCATTCTGTGGTAGTATCTTTCCCTTTAGCTTCACGATCTAGCTGATTGTCTCCTCCTAGTCTTTCTTGCCTCATTTGGCTTAATGATACTTGGTTTTCCTTATTCTTTTCCTTTATTACCAACTGGATCATGAATTACAGATTGTCATATTCCTTTTTGGATCTTGTGATAGTCATTCCTAAAATCTGTGCTAATATCATGAGCAATTATCCACACCTAATCATTAAGGCTTTTTTTTTTTTTTTTTTTTTTGCGATACGCAGGCCTCTCACTGTTGTGGCCTCTCCCGTTGTGGAGCACAGGCTCCGGACGTGCAGGCTCAGCGGCCATGGCTCACGGGCCCAGCCGCTCCACAGCATGTGGGATCCTCCCGGACCGGGGCACGAACCCGCGTCCCCTGCATCGGCAGGCTGACTCTCAACCACTGCGCCACTAGGGAAGCACATTAAGGCTTTTATTCACTTAAGTGCTATGTGTGTGTGTGTGTGTGTGTGTGTGTGTGTGTGTGTTTGGGTGGGGGGAACAGGGAGCCTGTCAGAGCTAGGTTATTGTACGTTTGCTGAGCCCTCCCCTTTTTGTTGTCACCAGCCATTTGAAGCACAGTTAATTCCTTCTTAAGCAGTCGTATTCATAAGTGTGTAATCTTTTCACCTTTTCCTCCCGTTTTCCAGTTATATTGGCATAATTCCTCTTCCTTTCTGTTTTTATGGTTCCCCTAAATAGGTAGAAGTTTGAAAATGTTTGATCACTAGATATCATTATATTCACTCAAACTGCAATACTGATGAGAATTGACTTACTTTACACAGATTATCCTGTGTATTTCCTAATGGGATATTAGATTTGGGGGGAGTCTCTGGGTTTTAAGCTAGAAATAGAAATTCTCTGAAAGATATCTTGGGCATTGTTCAGTTTAGTTTGTGAGATTTGTTTGTTTGTTTTATTGACTTCTTTGTTAGCCTCCTGTGCATTGTTTTAAGAAGACTTGGCTTTTAAGAAGGCTCAGTTAATATTTAGCATTCAAAAAGGTTGGGTTAGTATGACTCCAGAAGAGCAAAAAGAAAACAGAATTTGTCTCTGTGCCCAATTATGCTATTGAAATATGGCTTTAACATTTATAAATAATAACTATTTTGAAAGAGCTTCTCGTGGAGGTTTATTGCAAAAGAAAATAATTCCATGATTTAAGTTCCTTGAAGCCTACTGATATTTTGGTTTTTGTAGGAACGAAATAAGTCACCTTTAAAGAGTAATAACAAATATTTTACTCCCAATGGTGTACTTTAGGAAAGCTTCAATGTATTAGGTGGCCCAGGATGAGGATGACAGAGGCACAAATAGAATTTGCTCAGAAGCCAGGTTTTCATGTAGGGTATTGTCTTACATATCTGGGCTGTTAAATGCATCTTCTCTTCTACTTAGAAGAAAACTCGGAGGTAAGCAAGCCCTGGAGCACTTGAAAGTACCAGAGGTACAAAATACGTACTCTGTGCTAAGTAGGTCCTTTTGGAGTTAGAAGAAAAGTTCATTTTCCTTAGGTAGTTTATACATCATTAGGTAGTAGCCAAGCTTCTCCAAAATCAGCACTCAGGAATGTGGGAGAAGCGGTGAGGAATGGAGAAAGGGGAGGCAAGAAAGGAGAATGAGAACAAGAAAGAAGGGAGAGCAGTAGTATAGTGGGAAGTGATGGGGAACGTCAGAAAAGACTTTGGGACAGGAGGAAAGAAAAAGCTGCCTTATTTCTTCTAGATATGCATTTTTCCCACCTCATAATATCTCTGAAATTGGTATGTGTCTTAGAGCCGATGGCATCTGAATATTGGTTTCGGCTAGGTGGCAGTTTTGATGTTGTCATTGCACGTGCATGATGTCTGCCTTTGCTGTTTGCATTGCTGTCATTTCTTTCATTTACACCTTCTGGGAAGATCAAGGAAGCAGCAGTATCAAAACTTGAAGGATGGGTGTCAGTGGCTTGAACAACAATCCTGGAGTAATACTGGAACACTCTTCAGACCTACAGTCTTGATGGCAGAAGGATGATATTATGAAGAAAAAAATCTAAGCGATGAGAAAGCATGTTGTGATAGTTTAATTTGCAGCCTTTTCTTCCTTCAAGGTTCATAAAATAATGGAACCTCTTAAGTAGATGGCTTTGTATATTTGATGAAATAAAGTAGCCCAGGGCTTCCCTGGTGGCGCAGTGGTTGAGAGTCCGCCTGCCGATGCAGGGGACGCGGGTTCGTGCCCCGGTCTGGGAAGATCCTGCATGCCGCGGAGCGGCTGGGCCCGTGAGCCATGGCCGCTGAGCCTGCGCGTCCGGAGCCTGTGCTCCGCAACGGGAGAGGCCACAACAGTGAGAGGCCCGCGTACCGAAAAAGAAAAAAAAAAAAGTAGCCCAGCTGTGTATTTAAAATCCTGAGCCTGATGTCAAAAAATTTCATGATTATTGCAATAATAATGACTGCAGTTTCCCTTTGCTCAGTATGTACTATGCCAGGCATTAAGTGTGTATCTCATTTAATTCTCAGAACTGATACTCATTATACAAAATAGGAAAAATGGATATTTAGGTGTGTTAGATTCAGAATTTGAACGCTAGTTCATTAGACTTCAAATCTGGTGTTTCTGTGTGTTACAATACGTATATTAATATCCCTGTGTAGATTAGCCTTATTGTATGTATCTAGTCAGTTTTCTTGTTCTACCACCTATGTTCCAGCAAACTGAACTGTAGTTTTTCCCCATCCTGGTAGATAAAAACTCTGATTTTATGTCTTTATCAGAATAGCATTTATGCCTAAGATACAGCTACTTCATGCTTTTTGTCTCCCTCCACTCCCTTCCCCCAAGGGCCATGCTCTGAATTTCTTTTAGCATCCTGTACACCCTAGGAGATCTGCCATTCTCCATGGTGTATTGCAGATAGGAATGGGCACATCTCAGTTGATTATTAATTTGTAATTCTTACAGTTAAGGTATGGACCTGATTTATCTTTTAACACTTTAGCATCTAGTTCAGTGGCTTGCCCTTTTTAGGTACACTCAGTAAGTGTGTGTTGTATAAATAAGAGTATAAGTCTGCTCTTGAGTTTAGCATGGGTGGTATATACTTGTGCCTCAGTAGACCCTGAAAGCATTGTAGAAAGGGAGTACAGAGGGCCAAATTTAACTACCCAGCAATCTGTAACCTCTAAAGGCTGAAGTTAGTGAATATAGCCTTTTTGGACTTTTCTCTATTACTGGGATAGAGATAATATAGAAGAGTATTGTTGTTGGTTGTGAACACAATCAGCTGTTTGAATTGAGGATGGGTGTTCTCAGTGTTTCTAAATTCATTTTATTTAGTGAAAGGCAAAGGGGGTGCGAAAAATTGAACCAACTTTTCAATAAGAGATTTGAAATTAAACCGTTTGGGTACTCGAAAACCTAATCATACTCTTATTTTCAAAGGTATTGCAAGTTCACTTGGGACTCATATTGCATGTGCTAGTATTTGCAAATCAAAAAATTATTACTCTATTTTTTGTATACGTAATGAAAAAATTCTATCGTAATGGAGGACTTTTGTGAGGGTAGTAAAATAAATCTATTGCTCTATCCCAAGCACTCTGATACTTTTATTTCAATTTGTGGACCAATATCTGATTTTAAATATATATTTTACAGAAAAGATGACAGGAGAAAATTGATCTATCACATGGGTACCATAAAACAGTTTTACCGGGACTTCCCTGGTGGCACAGTGGTTAAGAATCTGCCTGCCAATGCAGGGTACATGGGTTTGAGCCCTGGTCCGGGAAGATCCCACATGCCGCGGAGCAAGTAAGCCCGTGCGCCACAACTACTGAGCCTGCGTGCCACAACTGCTGAAGACCATGCACCTAGAGCCCCTGCTCCACAACAAGAGAAGCCACCACAGTGAGAAGCCCACGCATTGCAACAAAGAGCAGCCCCCGCTCGTCGCAACTAGAGAAAGCCCATGTGCGTCAATGAAGACTCAATGCAGCCATAAATAAATAAATAAAATTTAAAATTAAAAAAAAAAGAAAAGCTTATGCTATATTTAGGTCTTCACGAGCCAATGATAATTGGTTCAGGAAAACACCCATTTAAAATGAAACCACTTAAAATGCAGACCAGTATTTCATACTGAATTGTGAATAAAAGGTCTGATTCGGACTTTATCTTAAAAACTTAAAATTTTGGAAAATCATTAGGTTATAATTGTAAACATGCATTAAGTTTTATAACGAACAAAGGCTGAATTGAGTATGGATAGGCTTAATTTTTCTCACAAAACAATTTAGTAGCATGATATGACATCCTTCGTGTTTGACATTTGTGGTACTAATATTAAGAGCATTTTTATTTTTGTGAAAATATTCATAAAAATATTTATGGATTTTCCCATGGACTTCTGTTAATCCATTGACAGTGAAGTTATTATTGCTTACTGATAACTATAAAAGTGGTGAATTTCCCAAACTCACTGTTCATCATAAGTGCAAACCACTGCAGGAGTACCGTCCATCTGGGTCATATTGCAATATTCCTGTGGGTCTTAGCGGCAAAGGGAACCGCACATCTGACGCTTACATTGCTTGATGGGCCATGATTAATAAAGGAGTCTCATGTTCTTTGACAGTATGCATGAAACAGCAATAGACTTATTTGTTCATAGGATAGTAAGGTAAAATTAAATCCCAGACCTTGCATCTTTTGCTCTCATTTTAATAAACTTTATGAAATGTTACAATTTTTGCAGAGTTTGCAGTTTCATTTGTGGTTTAGAAGCTGTTACAGTAAGGGAGATGCTAGTGAACAAGAACTAATTATAAGTGATCAGTACACTAGTAAATTTTTAAAAGATTTTTAAAATTGAAGTATATCTTAAAGTGCACAAATCTTATGTGTATAGCTCAGTGAACTTTTATGTATGTGTACATCTATACCACCATCACCCAGATCAAGATGTAGAAATTTTCTAGCTCCCCAGAAGGCTGTCTTGTCCCCTCTTAGTAATATTCTTGCCTCTGATGCCATAGGTTAGTTTTGCCTGTTTTTGAATGTCATGTAGTTGGAATGATAAAATGTGTAATCTTTTGTATCTGACTTCTTCAGTATATCAGTGAGATTCATGCATGTTTTACATGTGTGTGTTCTTTTTCATTGCTGTGAAGTATTTTGTTGTATGAATTTATTACTGTGGTTTATCTACCCACTCTACTGTTGATGAATATTTGGGTTATTTCCAATTTGGGACTATTACAAATAAAGTTGTTATGAACATGTACTTGCCTTTGGGTTGACATAGCACTTGTTTCTGTTGGATATATACCTAGGAATGGAATTGCTGGGTCATAGGGACCTATGTTTAGCATTAGTAGATGTTGTCAAACAATTTTCCAAAGTGGTTGGGCTAGTTTATATTTTTGCTAGCAATATGTAAGAATTGTTCTGATTGTCATGAACACCTTCTCTCTCTCTCTCTTTTTTTTTTTTTTTTTTAAGTCTAGCTATTCTGGTAAATGTGTGATATCTCACTGTCTTTGTTTGTTTTTTAAATTTCTTTGATAACTAATGCTGTTGAGTCCATTTTACCATCTAATGGCAATTTTGATATTTTTTGTGAAGTGCCTGATCAGGTCTTTTACTTATTCATTAGTGAATTTTTATGATCAATTTTGCTCCCTTTTTAAACTTTAGATAACAAGTACTTGGATTACTTGCGCATACCAGTTATGCAGTTTGGAAAGTTATAAAACATTTTTAGAAAGAATTCAATTAAACATGTTTAAAATTTTTAATCATTTCATATTTAAAGAAGTGAGTGCAAAGTTTGTCCCTTCCCCTTTCCCAGTGCTAGAAGTTCATGTGTGAATAGCATGTTTGAGTTTATAAAGCATCTATTACATGTATGTATATGTATATGTGTGTTTTCAATACTTCAGGCACACATTATTTTATTACTTCATCATTTTAATGACTTGGGAACCATCATCCCTATTTTATAGAAAAATTAATAGGCTTAGAAAGAGTGATACCTGGTCATGGTCATATACCTAGTAAAGGACAGAATCTGATCCTCTTCTGTTTTCATTACATTGATAATACTTAAAAAAATTAAAAATAGTGCATTTTTGAGTTATAAAATATTTACATGTAGAAAAGTAGAGAAAATAATATATGTGATGATTTGTCAGATTTTCTTCAAATCTAGTTTTAAAAGAAACACAGCTAAAGCTTTTCCATTTGTTCTTCCACCTTCTTTCTTCTTTCACCAGAGATAGTCAGTATTCAGTATCCTGAGGTTGGTATGTATCATTTCCATGCATACTTTTATTCTCTTTTACTATATCTGTGCATGTCCATAAAGAACTCCTTTTTTTTGTTTTAAATTTTACACAGTTGCTCTTATAAAGGTATGTATGTTTTTACAAATTGCTTTTTTTCAACTCTCTACTCACTCACTTATTTAATAAATAAGCACTATTCTAGGTCCAAGGGAATATGATGATGGATAAAGAAGACAAGGCTACCTGCCTTCTAACATTTCTGTGGGGAAGGCATGTAGTTAATAAATAAAATTGATATGATATCAGATTATTATAAATGTCATGAAAGAAAATTGAGCAGGACCAGGGGATAGAGAATGATGCAGGAGTGGGATGTATGCTATTTTAGATAAAGTGGTCAGGGAAGTCCTTTTTCAGAAGGTGACTTTTGAGCAGCTGAATTAATTGAGAGAGAAAGCCATGTTAAGATCTGGGAGTGGAGAATTCCACGGGAGGGAACATCAAGTGCAAAGGCCTTGAGGTAGAAATGACTTTGGAGCATTTGAGAAATGGAAAGCCTTCAAGTGTGGTTGTGTGCAAAGTTAGCTAGGAGAATGCTAAAAATGAGTTTGGAGGAGAAGCCAGAGGCTGGATCATGTAGGTCCTATAAAGTAATGTTAAAGAATTTGGATATTGAGTGTAATGGGAAACTGCTGGATGATCTTTGAGCAGAGAGATGACGTAGTTTGATATACTCTTAAGATTACTTTTACACTAGAATTCTGTGTATTAGAAAAGAATATGGAAGCTGTTTCTATATAGGTATGGAAAGATCTTGAAGATAACATTGTTTATACATTTTTCTGTACCTTGCTTTTTTCTTTTCAATATACCACTATTTGTGTGAAAAAAAGGTTATGATTATTTATATATCTGTATTTGTGTAAAATTTCTCTGGAAAGACATAAAAGACAATACAAGAGGGATTGCCTGTGAGAAGGGGACCTGAAGATGGGCGAAACATAGGAAGGGAGCTGACCACTCTGCACTTTACATAACAGGAAAATATTTTAAAATTGTTAACAGAAAGTGTGTACATCTTCAGTATTCAGCCAGCCAAATTTTCACAAAGTGATTCTCTCATAAAATCACCCAGAGCAAGATGAACTTTACCAGGATGGCAGAAATCCTCAAGCTCCCTTCCAGTCAATACCCCCACCCTTCCCTTTAAAGGGTAACCACCATCCTGAGTTCTAGTAGCATGCATGAGTTTCACCTGTTTTTTTGTACTAGCACTCTTAACTCCATTCTGTTCTATAGTAGATAATAAATTCTCTCCTATTTTTTTTATTTATTTAATTTATTTGGCTGCATCGGGTCTTAGCTGTGGCACTTGGGATATTTGTTGCGGCATGTGGGATCTTTCCCTGCGGGGCACAGGCTCTCTAGTTGTGGCACGTGGGCTCCAGAGCACGCAGGCTCAGGAGTTGTGGCTCACGGGCTCTAGAGCGTGTGGGCTTAGTTGCCCCGCAGCATGTGGGATCTTAGTTCCCTGACCAGGGATCGAACCCGCGTCTCCTGCATTGGAAGGCGGATTCTTAACCCCTAGACCACCAGGGAAGTCCTTCTACTATTTTTATCTTAGCATTATGACTTTGTTAAAAGGTTAAAAAAATACAGAAGCATATAGAACAAATCATGCAGGACCCCTTTCTATTTTGCTTGTCTTCCATTCCATGCCTCTCCCCAGAGGTAACTGCAATGAATAATTTAGTATGTAGCCTTTTAGTCCTTGTTTTGGGTTTATATACACAAAAACTTTCCCCTTTTTTCTTGTTAGTACATAATATGGTTAGTATTTAATAGTAATAGTGATACTAGATTAGTAGTTAACATTTATTAAGCACTTTCTGGTGGTTAACTACTAATCTAGTATCTGGTCTTCAAGCTCCTCTGCTTTTGTCTCTCCGTTCTTCAACATATCATTGCTCATACATGCTCTCTCTCATACACATGCACTACTCTGTTTCGCTTCTGTTATATTCTAGTATTACAGAATAAGGTCTCAGTCAGCCAGGCCTATCTGCTCTCTATCCTAGGAAATGCTCTCTTCATATCTGCCTATGGATTTTTTTGCTTGTGCCCCTTTTCCTTTGAAATTTTCCTTCTCATCTCAGACAACCAAATCATGCCTTTACTTTCGGACCCAGATGGCTTATCCTATATCCTTAATGTTGCTACAACTGAAGTAAGCCTTTCTTACAGTTTGTTTAACTCGTAACACTTTATACTCTGTGACCTGTTACTGAAAAACGTGCTTTCATCTTTTTGTTGTATTTCTTTGGTTTAAGGTAGGCAGTTTTGCTTACCTGATGAAAATTATCCTGTGCAGCATTGGGAAAGATGTCCTGCATAGGGTTAAGCATATCCATCCATACATAAGGAGTATACCTTCACTTCCCTGTACCCTTCCTCCCATGGTTCCAGCATGGCAGTCTGGATAGCCACTACTGAGCATCTGAGCACATGTGACTTCCCAGTGGCAGCAGGTTGAGTGGAATTTGAGTTTAGTGAAATGGGATGTAAGTTGTTCTCTGCACTTTGTATAGTCTGGCCTTGCAAGTAGGGAGAAGTCAGTCTAATTGAAGATTGTGCAGTTCCTAGTGACAGATGCCAAGAGGTTATGATACAGGTTTCTTGGGTATGGTGTACAGTGTGAATAAATGCTTGCAGCTCTTAGCCCTTTTTGGTCAATTAAACACTTTTTAAAGGAGGAACCGTAATGTTCCATAGCTCTACATGTAACCCTTTTCTTCTAAAGAGGAGTCAGTCAGTGCTCCTATACTTTTACTTTTCTGGATCAGCACCTAGAACAGTGCCTGGCACTTAGTAGGCTCTTACTAAGCACATATTGAAAGAACGAATCAGTTGGCTCTTAAGATGAAATTATTTGGTATGTGACTTCTTTTTTTTTTTTTTTAAAGTACCATCATGGCTGTTCACAGTACATGGCGACAAGCAATCAATACATATTTGATGAATTTAACTCTGTTTTATTTTACTTTATGTTTACCTGAGTTTTAACTGAGCACATGTGTTCTTTTCTGGGAAGATGCACCCCAATCCAGAATAGGCTTGATGCTAGAATTTGCTAGTATTTGTCAAAGACAGAGCTTCAGCATTATTTGGCAATTTTAGGCATAAGAAAGGAAGCATCTTTTGTTACTGACATCCTTTTTCCAAACATTACTCCTGCTATTTCACTAGCTACTCATTGTCTGTGGTTGGCTGTATAGTGACCACAGGGGATTTGTACCACTCTTATCGGTGGAGTACCACTGCATATTGCTTCCTCTTGTCACCATCACCAAGGGCTTCTTCAGGGTGTAGAATGGTGGTGTGTCTGGAGCAGGTTCATTAACTTAACATGCTTAAAATATCAGAGAAGACAATAGGAATTATGAAATTATAAACTATCTTTTTTGGGATTAAACTTTGAATTTATTCTCTTTAAATCTAGCATTCTTCATTTTAAAAGTAGATACCTCCCATTTTTCTGGCAGTTAAGTATGTTATAATTTAGTTGAGGGTTTGGTACATCTTACGACAACGTCTCATAAAATTTGCATCTATAATAATAATGTGACTTGAGTACTACTATGACTTTTGCCCAAATCTTACAAGTCTGTGGAACATTTTAAAGAGAATAATGACCCTAGGGAAGAGCTAGATTTCTCTTAAGACTTTTGTTCAAATCAGGATAATATCACGTTCAAAACTGACACAGCACATAACCTGGATTTCAATGAAGAAAAATACATTAGAATCAAACCTTAGATTTGGGGGCTTCTGACCGAAAGAAATAAAGGTCTAGGGCTGTTTTTCTTTTGGTGGGGGGATAATACATAGAAAGTAGAGCACCCTACTTTGCTTTTGGTTATCATTTGGCATTGCCAGTGAATTATTTGTTCATATTATGAAGAAGGGAGTGGTCACAGGACTAAGAAAATTTCTCTTTCTAGACGTAGGTTTTTTGTTTTACTTTGTAATCCTTTTCTGCTGTTATTTAAAAGTAATATGCTTTTCAAATTATATTGATTTAAATGTATGTTAATTGCATTCATTTAAATTTTCCCCCTTTCTCTTTCAGGACTTGAACCCATGAAAGAAGCTTATGGCACTTATGAAGATAAATGTCACTCCTCCCTTTTTAATTGGAACTTTTGTTTAGGACTTGTATATGACTTTTCACTTGTGATCTGACTTTGAGTTGCAGGAAGGTTTCTGAAGATTTCAATCAAATGACGTCAATGGCCAGCTTGTTTTCTTTTACTAGTCCAGCAGTAAAGCGATTGTTGGGCTGGAAGCAAGGTGATGAAGAGGAGAAATGGGCAGAAAAGGCAGTCGATGCTTTGGTGAAAAAGCTAAAAAAGAAAAAGGGTGCCATGGAGGAACTGGAGAAAGCCTTGAGCAGTCCAGGACAGCCAAGCAAATGTGTCACTATTCCCAGATCTTTAGATGGACGCCTGCAGGTTTCTCACAGAAAAGGCTTGCCCCATGTTATATATTGTCGTGTTTGGCGCTGGCCTGATTTGCAGAGTCATCACGAGCTAAAGCCATTGGATATTTGTGAATTTCCTTTTGGATCTAAGCAAAAGGAAGTTTGTATCAACCCATACCACTATAAGAGAGTGGAGAGTCCAGGTAGGTTTTAACTCCTCTGGGAAAAATTATAAAAACTTTTCTCTTTCTGATTTGCATTTGACTGAATTTAGTAATTAAGAAGGTTGTTTTAGCTTTATGTTTCCTTCTTAGAGATTTTAATCTTGGGAGGAGTACTGGATTTTAAATTGAGCTTAATATATGGATGATACAGCTCCCAAGTGGCTTGTTCTAATTCATTGTTCGCTGTAACAAGCCAGTCGTATATACACTCTGCCATTCCTCTATTTTATCTGAAGTCTAAGTTCCATGTGTGTACTACATCCCACTCCTTTTTGTTTATTTTTTATTTATTCCAGCATTGTACTTTCCCTCTCTGCTAGACTTTTTCTGAAAGCATACAAGCATGTCATGATACAGCCCAACTTCAAATAAGAGTTAAGAAAGAATTTCTGTCTTGACCTCAAGAATATGCCCCCACCTTCAGTCTACCTTTTATAGTAGTCTCCATGTTTATTATCTCCACATTACTTTCTTCCTGTTCTTTCTTGATACCCCTCTAGTTAGTCTTCCTTCCCTACCATTTGACTTGTCAAATTCACTAATGACTGCCTTGTTACAGATAGAGGGGTCATTCATTCTCAGTCCTCATCTTACCTGCCCCATCAACATCATTTGATACAGTTGCTCTTTTTCCCGCCCACTCAAAACTTTTTTATATTGGCTTCTGAAACATTACACTCTCCTAGTTCTCCTACCTCACTGGCTGTTTTTGCTTAGTCTCTTTGTTGGCTGTTTTCCTGTTTTCACAGGAGTCAGTCCCTGGACTTTTTCTCCATCTATATTTTTCCTCTGTGTACTCTTATGTTATCACATGTCCTAAAACTATCTATAAGCTTATGTGCACATTTTGAACTCCAGAGTCAGCTTCTCCTGACTCTGTATCCAGTTGCCTACTTAACATCTCCACCCGAATGTCTAATAAACATCAGACTTAATATGTCTAGATAGGACTTTGGATTTGTTTTTCCCACCAAGTCTTTTATTTCCTCCAGTTTTCCCAGTTGAAGTATATGGCACTAGCATTCATGTAATTGCGCCCTAGAAGTCATCTTTTATTTCTCTCTTAGGTTCTGTGTTTGAGCTATGAGCAAATGCTGTTTGCTGTACCTTCAAAATATATCTTGAGCATATCATCTCACCATCTCTAACACCACTACTCTAGCACAGACCATCATCATCTTTCACCTTAAGTAGTCTCCTAATTGGTCTCTCTGTCTTTTTTCTTTCCCCCAACCCATTCTGTTTTCTATTATAGCATCCAGAGTGATCTTTAGAAAATATATATCAAATCATGTCAGTCCCTGCCCAAAACACTTTAAAGGCTTTCTGTCACACTTAGAACAGATTTCTACAAGGGCTTACATAACCTATCCTCAAACTTCCTCTGTTCCTTGGACTTGCCATATTCCTGCATCCAGGCTTTTTTCCAATGCTGTTTCCTCTACTTAGAGTACTCTCCCCCCAGGATCTTTTCGTGTCACATTTTCTCATTTCATTTTGTCCTTGCTCAAATGCCCCCATCACTACTTGACTCTATTAGGTATTTATTTTTTTTATTGACTGATGTGAGAAGTACCTTCCTCTGGCTCATTCTGTACTGCATTCCCAGTGCCTAGAATAGTATTATTAACTTGAACTTAGTAGGGAGTGCTCAGTAAATATTTTTTTGTATTGAATAAATTATATACGCTGAGATACTAGCTGGGTACATTAGTTATCTATTGCTGCATAACAAAGTACCACAAGGTAAGTGGCTTAATACACGTTAATTATCTCACAGTTTCTGTCAGTCAGATGTCCAGGCATGGCTTAACTGGGTCCTTTGCAAGGCTGTACTCTAGGTATTGGTCAGGGCTTGGGTCTTACCGGAGGTTCACCTGAGAAAGGGTCTCCTTCCCAGCTCATGTGATTATTATCAGGATTCAGTTCCTTGCAGGCTGTTGGACTCTGTCTGGTTGTTGACTGGAGGCTGCCTTCATTTGCTTGCCGTGGGACCTTCTTCATAAGTAGCTCACATTCATGGCCACTTACTTCTTCAAAGCCAGTAAGAAAGTGTCTTCTTGCTAGAAGGAACATTGTATTCTTGTGGAACGTTATCGCTTACATCCTGTCACTTTTGCCATATGCTATCGGTTAGAAGCAAGTCACAGATAATATACTCAGAGGGAGGGGGATTACTCCAGGGGTAAATACCCAGAGGCAGGAATCATGGTAGCCACCTTAGTCTGCGGGCCTCGCTGGATTTCACTGAAGATAATATAAGAGCCCAGTATGGTAAAAAAAAAAGCTATAAAAATAACATTGATTGTGGAGACTAGCAAAAAAAAAAAAAATAGTAGTAATGGTGCTGTCAGGGAAAGTTCATTTTAAGGGCTTTAGAGCTGCCAGGTGGTATTTGAGGTGATTCTCAATTTCTTGTTGAATCCAAGGAGAGCTGTAGCCTGAGGAATTGATGAGGAAAGGAAGATGTGAAGATTTAATAGAGAAATGTAGTTTGAAAAATTCCCAGGCTTGATATTTGCTAGAAGTTGTTGGAAAGAAAGTCAAGGAATTTAGTGTATTCCCCCACAGCTAGGGTGTGTCCAGTAATCAGTCAATAGAAATGTCTTATTTTTGTAATATGTTTTTCTCAGCTGTGATTCATTCTGTAGAAAAGACTGGGGCTTAGGCCTGGTATGCTTAAGCAAGTTAAGCAGCTGTGGCACAGGATGGATCACTTTATAGTACCAGTATTAATAAAGTCATAATAATAGTAACAGTAATAGTAATAGTAATGAACATTTATTGAGCACTTAAGGACGAGACACTTTCCTAATACTATGAGGTTATTCCTTCATAGGGTTAGAAAATGGTACTAACATTTTACAGCACTCTAAGTTTACCAGTAAGTTTACAGATAAGGAAACCAAAACTTAATAGGGAAGTACCTTATATAAGATCACATATAGTGGAGCCAGAAAGTATTGCAGAATGGTAAAAAAAAAAAAAAAGGTTGGAAAATAGTTGGAAAGTGATAAAAAGAAAAATAGAGGGCCAACCCAGGTGATCCAGTGTTTAATAGGCAGTATTGTCTACTGGTTAAGACTATGTTCTGGAACCAGACTTTCTGGATTTGAATCCTGACTTTACCAATGCTATCAGTGTGACCACAGGCAAATTAATTAACCTTTCTGTGACTTCGTTTCCTCATCTGTAAAGTGGGGATAATAATATGTACTTCAAGTTAGTTACAAGAATTAGATGAGTTAATGCATGAAAAGTGCTTAGATAAAACATTAACTGGCTCAGAATAAGTTTCAAAGTAAATATTCCAATAAAATAATACATTCTAGAAATCAAGCATTGGAGAAAATGGGAAAGAGAAAATTATCAAAGAAATCGTCTAGAACAGTTCCCAGAACTGAAAATCGAAAGGGCCCAGTGACTGAGTAACCAGAACAAGGGGCAGAAAAAAGACCCACACATGAAATTTTAGCATATCATGGATAAAAAGAAGATTTTGAAAGCTCTCAGAAAAGTCAGGGCACATAGAAAAGACTGGGAATGAGAATACTGGATTTCTCAATGCAGTTTTAGATTCTAGAAGAAAATGAAGCAGTGCCCCCCAAATTCAGAGATAAAAAGTTATCTATTCTGGAATCTGTCTGCAGATAAACATAAGACAAGGTATTTTCATATAGGCCAGGGCTCAAAATTTCTCTTCCTTACATCCTTCCGTAGGAAGCTCATAGAGAATGAGGTCCAGGAAATGGGATCCAATAGGAGAGAAGAGAAGGGGAAGTCCAAGGACCTCAGATTTGTAGGAGACTTAAGTAGCAGCCAGTCTAGATTATAGCAAAGGATGGGGGATCAGGGGAGAAAATGGAATTAATAGATTATTTGTATATTTGTGGCATCTGGAAAATAATATTGATGGGAATTTGATAGATCTGTTGGACTTCTGGAAATTAGTGGTACAGACTTGAGATTAAACAAATGAAGGACCAAGGCAATAATTAATAAAAACATTGTTCAAGGAAAAATATAATCATAATATATACTTGTATTTATTATTTATACATAATAAGTACAATTCAGCAGTGAATTGTATTTATATAATTTGTATAACATATAAACCCTGGATATTGATTTAACCAAAATTTTTTATGTGACTTTATTGTGGCGAAGGGGAAGGGGAGTGGGATAGAATGGTTTAAGAAAGCTACTTCATTTGCCATAAAAGCAAGTCTATGAATAATGTCTTGACCAACCAATAACAACAGTATAAGCATATTACTTAGTAGTGCACAAAGTGAATGTTAGAAGAAATGACTAAGAGTTTAACTTTGTTGTCTCTGGAAGCAGTATGGGAGGAGCCTTAGAAATTGTTCTTTTTGTTTATAATCTCATGTAGCATCTATTTTTTTAAACTATCCATGTATTATTTTTGAATGAAAATAAAATAATTTCTAAAAAAATGATGTGTATAGATAATATACAAGTAAGAGAGAAATCAGTGATTTTAGTTCTGCCTCAAAAAAAAAAAAAAGTAAAGAAATCCTTACTGGATTGAACTCCTAAGTAGTTATTTCACTAAGTCTTTCAGATTACTAGCCAGCTACACATAGACATTCTTACTGTCTCACGCCCTACTGTCCAGTGGCATCTGTCCCATCATTTTGTAAGGGGAACAGCAGTTAGTAATACACTGTAGAACAAAGCGATTGTAATCAGATGTTAACTACATAATCACGACACTAATTCAGTAAAATGAAAAGAGATAAAAAAACAGTACAAATTACAGAGCTTCTGATTCCTCAGGTTCATTCTTATTTCAGGGAGGGGAAGTGTGACCCAGTTAACTTAAAAACAGATTGATTTTGTTGCTGCTGACTGATGTCAGAGTCAAAGTGAGATTTTCGGAAGTGAAATTACACTGACAAATATAGGAAAGTTATAAAAGAGATGAAATAGTACCGTAAGAGTTTAGAGAAATCAGGTTTGTTTCAATTTCCTGTAGGGAAAGGTGATCGGATATTTGTATGTGGTTGACACTTGGGTCTTTAGAGAAATTGAATATTTGAATAAAGTGAATGTGCTAAGAAAAAGTGTATTTCTTAAGATGTTTAGGCTTTCTTGTATATATTTCCATTATGGTCGTGTTTAGAAAAATTATTTTGAATGGAAGACCTCTACCTAGGAATTGTTACTGTTTTCAGTTGGGAGAACTTTACTGAAGAACATAAAATGCAAGATCTCTCAAAGAAAGAAAGATAAAATGTCCAGAATTGGAAACATGGAGACTTTCAGGGCATGTGCATAGCTGATCTCAACTTTAGTCTTACCTCCCAGTTCAGTGCTTAGGCCACCTGACTATTCTTTCTTATCTTTATCCATCTCCTCCTTTACATTCTTTACACTCTCCACCCCTAGCACTTCTGTGTGAAATGCTTCCTGGTCTTTAAGGTCCAATCAGATGTTCTCTTTTCCATGGTATTTTGTTTGATTCCTTGCTAGCTGGGAATACTCACCTCTGTTCAACTCTCAGTGCATTAAATTCTCTGTATTATGATTGTTTTTAATCTATTTTTTAATTAAAAAAAATTTTAAGTTATATTAATCCATTATTTTATTTCAAATTAATATTAGCTTCTTATTTCATTAAAAGCATCCACAGTCTTCAATGGTAAAGAGCAAACATGCAAAGCGGTAATGTCATGGAAATAGCTACCTTGGTTGCAAACTAAGGGATGATACTTTTGTGCACATGGTTTAGGATGTGTTCCCTGTTGCATGTAGACAAAGCAAGACCAACAGCAGTAACATCTAAGGAGATGATGACATATTTACCTTTTTTTTTTTTTTTTTGCGGTATGTGGGCCTCTCACTGTTGTGGCCTCTCCCGTTGTGGAGCACAGGCTCCGGACGCACAGGCTCAGCAGCCATGGCTCACGGGCCTAGCCGCTCCACGGCATGTGGGATCTTCCCAGACCAGGGCACGAACCCGTGTCCCCTGCATCGGCAGGCGGACTCTCAACCACTGCGCCACCAGGGAAGCCCCCTTTTTTGTTATAGGTATAGTTGATGTACAGTATTATATAAGTTTCAGGTGTACAACATGGTGATTCACAATTTTTACAGGTTATTCTCCATTTATAGTTTTTATAAAATATTGGCTATATTCCCTGTGTTGTAATTTTATGGTTGTTCTTAAATGTGCTTGATCTCTTACAGAATAGGAGTGATATCTTCTCTGCTTTGGATGTTCTGTCTTCTAGAGTATTTTATATAGGCTGAGTGCTTAGAGAATTTTTGGTTTAGTTATTTTGTAAATATAGATTCAAGGTTCTACAAAGCAGCCCTTCCTAAAAATAAATTGTTTTAATAGGTTTACAGTCTTCCCTGAATCCTTTCTGTCTTTCCCTTCATGTGTATGAGATATTTGTTTTAGTCGTTGCTGACAGATGACTTTTGATTTTTGTCTTTCAGTCTTACCTCCAGTATTAGTGCCTCGTCATAATGAATTCAACCCACAACACAGCCTTCTGGTTCAGTTTAGAAACTTAAGCCACAATGAACCTCACATGCCACAAAATGCAACGTTTCCAGATTCTTTCCATCAGCCCAACAACACTCCTTTTCCCTTATCTCCAAATAGTCCCTACCCTCCTTCCCCTGCTAGCAGCACATATCCCAACTCCCCAGCAAGTTCTGGACCAGGAAGTCCATTTCAGCTCCCAGGTAAGAATTTATTTTATTGATACAAAAAAATAATTCCTAAGAGTTAGCAGTTGTTTTAATACTGCTGATCCTCTGGGTGAACTGTTAATATGCCAAGAGCCAACTATTTTTGACTATTCTTTGGTAATTGTTTGATTTCCAGAAGAGTTTGGGATTTTATTTTGCCAAGTGCCATAAGTTTAAAAAAATGTAAGTAGACATATTTTTCACAAAATATAGAAGCAATCCTGAAATTTGTATAGTACCATAAAAGACCCCAAATAGCCAAAGCAGTTTTCAGAAACAAGGACAAAGCAGAAAACATCACACTCCCTGATTTCAAACTGTATTACAAAGCTGTAATAATCAAAATAATGGCATAAAAACAGACACATAGATCACTGGAACAGAATAGAGAGTCCAGAAATAAACTCATGCAAAAATGGTCAATTATTGGGCGGGCCAAAAGGTTTGTTCAGTTTTTTCCATAAGATGGCTCTAGTAGCACTTAGTTGTCTTTAACTTCAGTTGGAACAGTTTTGTTAGATTGTATTTGACAGCCGTCATATCAGCGTGCATTTAAAAAAAGACTTATCAAAATTGGTCAATTTGTGTTCAGTCATTTTAATATCGAAGATGGAAGGAAAAACAACATTTTCAGCATATTATGCTTTATTATTTCGAGATAGGTAGAAGTGAAACTGCAACGTGTTGGAAGTAACAAGTGTTGGTGAGGATCTGGAGATATGGGAACTCTTGTGCACTGTTGGTGGGAATGTAAATTAGTACAGCCACTTTTGAAAACAGTATGGAGTTTCCTCAAAAAATCAAAAATAGAACTACCATGTGATTCTGCAGTTCTACTTCTGGATATTTATCCAAAGAAAACAAAAACACTAACTCAGAAAGATATCTACCCCCCGCCCCATGTTCATTGCAGCATTATTTACAGTAGACATGATTTGGAAGCAACCTAAATGTTCACTGATAGATGAATGGATAAAGAAGATATGATAACACACATACACACATACACATGCAGTGGAATATTATCCAGCCATAAAAAAAGAATGAAATCTTGCCACTTGTGACAACATGGATGAACCTTGACAGCATTATGCTAGATGAAATAAGACTGAGAAAGACAAATACTATATGGTCTCTCTCAAATAAGATATGTGGAATCTTAAAAAATAAATAAGAAACTAAGCTCACAGATACAGAGGACAGATTGGTGGTTGCCAGAGGTGGTGGGGGAAGTGGATGAACTGTTTTTATTTTTTTTAGTTTAAATAAATTGAATTTTTTTAAAAAGCAAACACAATTTGGGGGAGATCAGAGATTACCCTTTAAGAATAATGACAATAAAATAAGATAGAATTTAAAAATTGCACTCCCTCCTCCCAACCCACCTTCCCTCTCTCATTGCTTGATCTTTCTCTATAGCATGTATTACAATCCAGTATAGTATATGTTGTCTTTATTTACAGTCTGCCTTTCCCCAGCCTCCCCCGTCTTGACTATAAACTCCATGAAAACAGGGATTTTATAGCATCTTTTGTTTATTGCTACATACCGACTACCTATATCAGAATCTAGTATGCAGTAGATCCTCAGTAAATATTTGTTAAATGAATAGACAAAATTATAGCAACACATAAATACATTTACTGCTAACTATAGATATACCCATGTGTCAAGTGGTTGCCAGTGCAGCTTGAGAGATTGAAGCCAAATGGAGTTAATTTGAAAGGTTTCATAGAGAGGAGTCCTATATACAGTAAAGGCAGCGTGTAGTAAAAGCTTATCAAAAACATAAAGACAAAATGACTGATGAATGTGAAGTAAAGTAGCTAATCTGGAAACAAAATGTTGTTAGATGTCAATTGACCATTTATTGGACCAAATTACTAAATCCATATATACCATCAGGCATTAAAATTAAGTTCTACCAAAACAACAGCAGCAACAAAGGAAGTAGCTATATTTGACATAAAGTTAAATATTTTCGTATAATTTATAATACCAAGTACCATTTATCAGGTGCCTTTTATGTAACTAATACTGTGATGAGAGATACCACATTAAATTTAATCTTCAGAACAACCAAGTGAGATAGATTTTTTTTGTTTTATGGATGGAAAACGAAACTGGTATTAACCCCAAGAGCTTAAATACCTTGCATAAGGTCGCACAGCTAGTAAGTGGGGTTCAGGCCCAGGTTTCTCTGACTCTAAAGTGTGTGCTTTTTTAACTTTGCTACATTGCTTGTCAAATCATTTTGTACTTCGGTAGGTTAAAATGAACCCCAGTTATCTTTAATTAGGTAACTGATGCACCGATTTGCCTGAAGAAGGATCATAAGTGGATTTTTAAAGTTGCTAAAGTTTGTTAATGGCATGCCTGTCTTACGTGAGTAAATCATGAGGTCACTGTGTCAAGAAATATTGGGATGCCTACTGTTGTAAGTAGGGTCATATGTAAATATATACTTTGTAGTTTCTTTACTGCAGTGAAGTAGCAATTGATGAAGTTGTATTTTGTTGTGTTGTGTTTCTTTGAAGAGGATTTCAGTTCCAACTGTTTAACTTGCTGTTAGGTGTCTGTTCAAAAACTAATTTTCATCCTTTGTCCTAGATTCAGTGCTGACTGTAGCTCTGTCTCAAAATACATCTTATACAAACATTGAGGTGAAAAACAAGTTAAATTCAGTATTTACAGTATGAGACAAATAAGTATAGCTGTAGCTTTTATAAAGGTTTTCAACCACAAATGTTGGAACTCAAAAGATATTCTAGTTAACTTTCAGTTTCCTAAGAGCCACTTAATAGGATTTAGCCATTTAATAGGACAGAGCAACCATTTTAAGACATTGCAGAAGAATTAGACAGCTGCTGTTAGTGTTGGCAAATTTTGAAAGAGCATGGTTTTATTTTCCAGTTTTAAATAACCATACAGTATGTGATGATCTTGATAATTCAGAAATGTCTCTGTAGATATCTATCTAAACAAGGATAATCTGTGGCCTTCAGATTGACCTGCAGTAGTTGCAGTTTCTCTGAGCATATGATTCTAAGCAAATGGAGGCAAAATTCTTGACCCTGAATTCTATTTTAGTGAATTTTAGCACTGATCTTACTGTCCTGGATTGGAACAAATTCATGTGGACCTGCAGTAGGTTTCTGGTAGCTAATGGGTATGCTGTCTTTTCTCCTTTTCCCTTGCCCTAAGGTAGCATCCTACATTTTTGTGTGTCTCTGATGTTTAGTAATGAATCCTGCTGGTAATCTTAAGAATTTACAGATGTGTTTAGATTAACTTTGAGCAGGATGAAGATTTTAACTATTCTTTTGGGACTTAACTTGTCTCATTTTCTTCCCCTTAGCTGATACTCCTCCTCCTGCATATATGCCACCAGATGATCAGATGGGTCAAGATAATTCCCAGCCCATGGATACAAGCAATAATTTGATTCCTCAGATTATGCCCAGCATATCCAGCAGAGGTAAGAGAAATACAATACTTTGTTGTTGCTCTTTTTTTTTTTTAACTTCTTAGCCACTTTTAACAACCAGCTTTATTGAGGTGTGGTAATTTATTTTTTAAATTTATTTTTTATACAGCAGGTTCTTATAAGTTATCTATTTTATACATATTAGTGTATACATGTCAATCCCAGTCTCCCAGTTCATCCCACCACCCCCCCCCACACACACACCCCCGCCGCTTTCCTCCCTTGGTGTCCATACGTTTGTTCTCTACATCTGTGTCTCAATTTCTGCCCTGCAAACTGGTTCATCTGTACCATTTTTCTAGGTTCCACATACATGCGATAATATACGATATTTGTTTTTCTCTTTCTACTTACTTCAGTCTGTATGACAGTCTCTAGATCCATCCACGTCTCTACAAATTACCCAATTTCGTTCCTTTTCATGGCTGAGTAATATTCCATTGTATATATGTACCACCTCTTCTTTATCCATTCATCTGTCGATGGGGATTTAGATTGCTTCCATGACCTAGCTGTTGTAAATAGTGCTGCATTGAACATTGGGGTTCATGTGTCTTTTTTTTTTTTTTTTTTTTTTTTGTGGTACACGGGCCTGTCACTGTTGTGGCCTCTCCCGTTGTGGAGCACAGGCTCCGGACGCGCACGCTCAGCGGCCATGGCTCACGGGCCCAGCTGCTCCGTGGCATGTGGGATCTTCCCGGACCAGGGCATGAACCTGTGTCCCCTGCATCAGCAGGCGGACTCTCAACCACCGCGCCACCAGGGAAGCACTCATGTGTCTTTTTGAATTATGGTTTTCTCTGGGTATGTGCCCAGTAATGGGATTGCTGCGTCATATGGTAATTCTATTTTTAGTTTTTTAAGGAATCTTTATACTGTTCTCCATAGTGGCTGTACCAATTTATATTCCCACCAGCAGTGCAAAAGGGTTCCCTTTTCTCCACACCCTCTCCAGCATTTGTTGTTTGTAGATTTTCTGATGATGCCCATTCTAACTGGTGTGAGGTGATACCTCACTGTAGTTTTGATTTGCATTTCTCTGATAATAGGTGATGTTGAGCAGCTTTTCATGTGCTTCTTGGCTGTATGTCTTCTTTTTTTTTCTTTTATTTTTTAAATTAAAAAAATTTTTTAACATCTTTATTGCAGTATAATTGCTTTACAATGGTGTGTTAGTTTCTGCTTTATAACAAAGTGAATCAGCTATACATATACATATATCCCCATATCCCCTCCTCTTGTGTCTCCCCCTCCCACCCTCTCTCCCTACCCCACCCCTCTAGGTGGTCACCAAGCACCAAGCTGATCTCCCTGTGCTATGTGGCTGCTTCCCACTAGCTATCTATCTTACATTTGGTAGTATATATAAGTCCATGCCACTCTCTCACTCTCTCCCAGCTTACCCTTCCCCCTCCGCTTGTCCTCAAGTCCATTCTTTACGTCTGCGTCTTTATTCCTGTCCTGCCCCTAGGTTCTTCAGAACCATTTTTAAAAAAATTCCATATATATGTGTTAGCATACTATATTTGTTTTTCTTTTTCTGACTTACTTCACTCTGTATGACAGACTCTAGGTCCATCCACCTCACTACAAATAATTCAATTTTGTTTCTTTTTTTGGCTGAGTAATATTCCATTGTATATATGTGGCACTCTTCTTTATCCATTTATCTGTCGATGGACACTTCCATGTCCTGGCTGTTGTAAATAGAGCTGCAGTGAACATTGTGGTACATGACTCTTTGAATTATGGTTTTCTCAGTGTATATGCCCAGTAGTGGGATTGCTGGGTCGTATGGTAGTTGTATTTTTAGTTTCTTAAGGAACCTCCGTACTGTTCTCCATAGTGGTTGTATCAATTTACATTCCCACCAACAGTGCACGAGGGTTCCCTTTTCTCCACACCTTCCCCAGCATTTACTGTTTGTAGATTTTCTGATGATGGCCATTCTGACTGGTGTGAGGTGATACCTCATTGTAGTTTTGATTTGCATTTCTCTAATAATTAGTGATGTTGAACATTCTTTCATGTGTTTGTTGGCAATCTGTATATCTTCTTTGGAGAAATGTCTCTTTAGGTCTTCTGCCCATTTTTGGATTGGGTTGTTTGTTTTTTGGATATTGAGCTGCATGAGCTGCTTGTAAATTTTGGAGATTAATCCTTTGTCAGTTGCTTCATTTGCAAATATTTTCTCCCATTCTGAGGGTTGTCTTTTCATCTTGTTTATGGTTTCCTTTGCTGTGCAAAACCTTTTAAGTTTCATTAGGTCCCATTTGTTTATTTTTGTTTTTATTTCCATTTCTCTAGGAGGTGAGTCAAAAAAGATCTTGCTGTGATTTATGTCATAGAGTGTTCTGCCTATGTTTTCCTCTAAGAGTTTTAGTGTCTGGCCTTACATTTAGGTCTTTAATCCATTTTGAGTTTATTTTTGTGTATTGTGTTAGGGAGTGTTCTAATTTCATTCTTTTACAGGTAGCTGTCCAGTTTTCCCAGCACCACTTATTGAGGAGGCTGTCTTTTCTCCATTGTATATTCTTGCCTCCTTTATCAGAAATAAGGTGACCATATATATGTGGGTTTATCTCTGGGCTTTCTTTCCTGTTCTATTGATCTATATTTCTGTTTTTGTGCCAGTACCATACTCTCTTGATTACTGTGGCTTTGTAGTGTAGTCTGAAGTCAGGGAGCCTTATTCCTCCTGCTCCGTTTTTCTTTCTCAAGATTGCTTTGGCTATTCGGGGTCTTTTGTGTTTCCATACAGATTGTGAAAGTTTTTGTTCTAGTTCTGTGAAAAATGCCGTTGGTAGTTTGATAGGGATTGCATTGAATCTGTTGATTGCTTTGGGTGGTAGAGTCATTTTCATAATGTTGATTCTTCCAATCCAAGAACATGGTATATCTCTCCATCTGTTTATATCATCTTTAATATCTTTAATCAGTGTCTTATTGATTTCTTCTAGTGTATTTTTCATTTCAGTTATTTTATTGTTCATCTATGTTTGTTTGTTCTTTAATTCTTCTAGGTCTTTGTTAAACATTTCTTGCATCTTCTCGATCTTTGCCTCCATTCTTTTTCCCAGGTCCTGGATCATCTTCACTATCATTATTCTGAATTCTTTCTCTGGAAGGTTGCCTATCTCCACTTCATTTAGTTGTTTTTCTGAGGTTTTATCTTGTTCCTTCATCTGGTACAAAGTCTTTGCCTTTTCATTTTGTCTGTCTATCTGTGAGTGTGGTTTTCCTTCCACAGGCTGAAGAACTGTAGTTCTTCTTGCTTCTGCTGTCTGCCTTCTGGTGGATGAGGCTATCAAAGAGGCTTGTGCAAGTTTCCTGATAGGAGGGACTGGTGGTGGGTAGAGCTGGGTGTTGCTTTGGTGGGCAGAGCTCAGTAACACTTTAATCTGCTTGTCTATTGATGGGTGGGGCTGGGTTCCCTCCCTGTTGGTTATTTAGCCTGAGGTGACCCAGCACTGTAGCCTACGTGGGTCTTTGGTGGGGCTAATGGTGGACTCTAGGAGGGCTCACACCAACGAGTACTTCCCAGAACTTCTGCTGCCAGTGTCCTTGTCCCCACGGTGAGCCTCAGCTGCCCCCCTGCCTCTGCAGGAGACCCTCCAACACTAGCAGGCAGGTCTGGTTCAGTCTCCCCTGGGGTCACTGCTCCTTCCCCTGGGTCCCGATGCTCACACTACTTTGTGTGTGCCCTCCAAGAGTGGAGTCTCTGTTTCCCCCAGTCCTGTCGAAGTCCTGCAATCAAATCCCACTAGCCATCAAAGTCTGATTCTCTAGGAATTCCTCCTCCCGTTGTTGGACCCCCAGGTTGGGAAGCCTGACATGGGGCTCAGAACCTTCACTCCAGTGGGTGGACTTCTGTGGTATAAGTGTTTTCCAGTTTGTGAGTCACCCACCCAGGAGTCATGGGATTTGATTTTCCTGTGATTGCGCCCCTCCTACCGTCTCATTGTGGCTTCTCCATTGTCTTTGGATGAGGGGTATCTTTTTTGGTGAATTCCAGTGTCTTCCTGTCAATGATTGTTCAGCAGTTAGTTGTGATTCCGGTGCTCTCACAAGAGGGAGTGAGCGCACGTCCTTCTACTCCGCCATCTTGAACCAGTAATAATTTATATACCATAAAATTTATCCATTTTAACTGTATGATTCGATGATTTTTAGTAAATGTGTAAAGTTTTACACCATCACCGCAATCTAGTTTTGGGAAATTTTCATAACCCTTTAGAAATATCCCTTGTGCCTATTTGCAGTCTATCCCCTCCTATCCCCAGCTCCAGGAACCTTCTAATCTGTTTTCTGTACCTGTAGATTTGCCTTTTCCGAACTTTTCATATAAATAGAATCACAAAATGCGTTGTTTTCAAGATTCATCCATGTTGCACCATGTATCAATAATGTTCTTTTTTTTTGCTGAACAGTATTTTATTTTATGGATATACCACATTTTGTTTACCCATTTATCTGTCGATGGACATTTGAATTGTTTCTAGTTTTTGGCTAGCATGAACAATGCTGTAATCAACATTTGCAGATAGGTCTTTTTTAAATTTTTCTGCGTCACAGGGTAAATTTAAGTATTTACGAGAAACTACAAAATTACTGTAAAGTGAAAGCACCATTTTACATTTTTACCAGTACCATATAAGGGTTCTAGTTTCTCCGTATCCTCCTAAGACTTGTTATTATTTATCTTTTTGATTATAGTTATTCTGATGGGTGTGAAGTGGTGTCTCATTTGTTTTAATTTGTATTTCCCTAATGAGTAATGATTTTGAACATTTTTAACCTAGCCATTCATGTATCTTCTTTGGCTTATTTAAATCTTTTGCCTTATTTTTTTAATTGGGTTGTTTGTCTTATTGTTGAGTTGTAAGAGTGGTGTATATATTTTAGATAGAAGTCCTTTGTTTGTCTTATTATTGAGTTTTAAGAGTTCTGTATATATTTTGAATAGAAGTCCTTTTTCAGATATGTGATTTGCAAATATTTTTTCTCAGTCTGTGGATTGTCTTTTCATTTTCCTAATGGTGTCTTTTGAAGCACAAAAGTTTTTAATTTTGATGAAATTATCAATTTTTTTCTGGATTATGCTTTTGGTGTTACATCTAAAAAATCTTATGTCTATCCCAAGGTCATAAAAATTATTCTCCTGTGTGTTCTCCTAGAAGTTCTTTAGCTCTTATATTTATGTCTATGATTCATTTTGAGTTAAGGTTTTTGTATGTTAACGGTCTAAATTCATCTTTGCGCAAGTAGACATCCAGTTGGTTCTAGCACTGTTTGTTGAAAAGAGTATCATTTCTCTACTGAATTGTCTTGGCATCTTTTTCAGAAATCAGTTGACTATAAATTTAAGAGTTTATTTCAGGACTCTCAATTTTGTTCATTGATCTGTATGTCTGTACTCACCATCTTGATTACTAAAGTTTTATAGTAAGTTTTGAAAACAAGCAGTGTTAGTCCTCCAACTTTGTTCTTCTTTTTAAAAATTGTTTGGCAATTCTGCATTCTTTGCATATTTTCATATAATTTTAGTATCAGTTTGTCAATTTCTGTCCTCCACCAAAACTCTTCCTTGGACTTTGATAGAGGTCACATTGACTCTTTAAATCAACTTGGGGAGATTTGCTGTCCCCTTCTAGTACACAGACATGGAATGTCTCTCTTTTCTTTTCTTTTTAAATTTATTGCTAGGTGTGTGGAAGAATTTTTTAATTTCGAGTTTGGATTCTTCAGTGGTAGCTAGAAATAAAATTGATTGGATGAAGGCAGTCAAAAGGCACATACTTCCAGTTATAAGATAAAGAAGTACTAGGGATGTAACGTACAACCTGATAAATGTAGTTAACACTGCTGTATGTTATATACGAAGCTGTTAAGAGAGTAAATCCTAAGAGTTCTCATCACTAGGAAAAAATTTTTTTCTGTTTCTTTAATTTTGTGTCTATATGAGATGATGGGTGTTCACTAAATTGATTGTGATAATCGTTTCATGATGTATGTAAGACAGATCATTATGCTGTATACCTTAAACTTGTACAGTGCCATATGTCAATTGTATCTCAGTAAAACTGTATGAAAAAGACTTAAAAAAAGACTTGCGTCACCTGCATCTTTAATTGCTTTGCCAGTTTGAGCTGTAATTTTAGACATAATTTTTGCTACAAAGATTTAAAATATAAGAGCATTTTAACCACTCTAAAATTTAGAAATAGGAACTTGAGACAAATTAGATTTTTCTAATAGAAATATTCTGAGCCTAAAGCCTTAAAGGAGAGTAAGGAAACCAATTAACTTTAATTTAAATAATCATGTCTTAAGTAGTGAATGAACCAAGTTCTATTGTTAAAGAACAACTGTATTAAATCCCTGAAAGGTTAGTTTCAAAATGGCATTAATGCAGTGGTTTCAGGTCTAACTAATGAAATAAATTTCTATTGGTCACTGTAAAAAAATTTTTTTTAATTAAAAACATACAGTTGATTTTTGTATATTAATCTTGTAACCTGAAATCTTGCTGAATTCATTTATTAGTTCTAGTGATAGGTTTTTTGTGTGTGCATATGTGGATTCCTTAAGGTCTTTTAAATATAGGAGCATGTCATCCATGAATAAAGAATAGTATTTTTTTTTCCTATCCAATCTGAATGCGTTTAACTTCTCCTTCTCTCTTATTATTAAAGGGCATATATGAAAAACCTATAGCTATCATAATTAATGATAAAAAACTGAATTACTTTCCACCTATAATTGGGAGTAAGACAATGATGTCGGCTTTTATTACTTCTGTTCAGTATTGTTCTAGAGAGTCTAGCCAGCAAATTGTTAGTTCTCTTCTATTCCTAGATTGAGAATTTTTATCATGAATGAATGTTGGATTTTGTCAAAAGCTTTTTCTGTATCTGCTGAGATGATCATGTGAGTTTGTTGTTCTTTTTTTCTAGTAATAAGGTGTATTACATGAATTGATTTTCTGATGTTAAACCAACCTTGTATTCCTAGGATAAAACCCATGTGGTCATGGTGTATAATCCTTTTTTATATATTGCTTGGCTAGGTTTACTAATATTTTGTTGAGTATTTTTGCTTGTATATTCATGAGGGATATTGGTCTGTAATTTTCTTGTGATGTCTTTGTTTGGTATTGCTGTCAGGTAATAATGGCCTCACGGAATGAGTTGGGAAGTGTTCCCTCCAATTTTTGGAAGAGTTTTTGAAGTATTAGTATTATTTCTTCTTTAAATGTGTGGTAGAATTTACCAGTGAAGCCATTTCAGCTTGGACTTCTATTTGCGGGAAGATTTTAAATAATCGATTCAGTTTCTTTAGTTATTATATTGGTCTATTCAGAGTTTGTTTTTTCTTGAGTCAGTTTTGGTAATTTGTGTCTTTCTGGGAATTTGTCCATTTCATCTAAATTATCTAATTTGACATAAAGTTTTTGGTAGTATCCTTTATAATCTCTCTAATTTCTGTAGGAGTTGGTAGTGAAGTATTAATTCCTGATTTTGGTAGTTTGTGTCATGTTCTTTTTTTCTCGTTGGTTTAGTTGAGGGATTATCAATTTTGTTTACCTTATTTATTTATTTTTTTGCGGTACGCGGGCCTCACTGTTGTGGCCTCTCCTGTTGCGGAGCACAGGCTCCGGATGTGCAGGCTCAGCAGCCACGGCTCACGGGCCCAGCCGCTCCGCGGCATGTGGGATCTTCCCAGACCGGGGCACGAACCCGTGTCCCCTGCATCGGCAGGCAGACTCTCAACCACTGTGCCACCAGGGAAGCCCTTTGTTTATCTTTTGAATGACAACTTTTCCCTCTTCTATTGAATTCCACTCTAATCTTTATTTCCTTCATTTTTCTTGCTTTGAGGAATGCAAGTTTACTTTTAGTTTACTTTTCTTTTTGTAGTTTCTGAATCTTACATTATTAACTTGAGTTGTTTCTTTTCTAATATGGGTGTTAAAAACTATTTCTTTCCGTCTAATCACACTTTTAACTGCATCCCATAAATTTTTATTTTTGTTTGTCTTTATTTTTATTCAATTGAAAATATTTTAAAATTTCTGTTGTGGTTTCTTCTTTGACCCATGGATTATTTAGTAGCATGTTTATCAATTTCCAAATATTTCAAGATTTCCCAAATTTCTTTTTGTTGTTGATTCCTAATTTAATTCTTTTGTGTGCTTTGAACATATTTGGTATGATTTCAGTTCTTTAAATTTGTTGAGACTTGTTTTATGCTTGTTTTTGTATAGCCTGTGACCTAAGAATGGTTTCTAGATCATTAAAGAATTGTTAAGAAGAAGAAGAATATATGACAGATAGTACGTGGCCTGCAAAACCTAAGGTATTGCATCCCACTTGGTCATGGTGTATAATCCTTCTTATATGTTGCTGGATTTGCCCATTTGGGTGGGTAGAAAAGGTTTGCCAACCCTTGGCAAAACATATAGTCTCTTTTAGACAATACTCCATGTGCCTTTGAAAAAATTGTATTTTCTGATGTCGTAGGGTGTCATAGGATCTCTGGATTTCAGTTAGATGAAGCTGGTCAGTAGTGTTCAGATCATCTGTATCCTTGCTTATTTTCTTTCTAATTGTTCTATCAATTATTGAGAATGGGAGATTAAAGTCCCCAGCTACTACCGTTGAGTATTTATTTCCACTTCTAGTTCTGTTAGTTTTTGCTTCTTGTACTTTGGGAGCTCTGTTGTGTACAATTCGGTAGCATTGAGTACATCCACAGTATTCAGCAAACCATCACTCCTATCCATTTCCAGAACTTTTTCATCATTTCAAATAGAACTCTGTACCTATTAAATAATGACTCCCCATTCCCCCTCACCTTACCTCCTTGGTAACTACCATTCTATAATTTACATTAGGATTCATTTTTTGTATTAACATTCTTTGGGTTGTAACAAATGAATAATGACATGTAGCCATCATTATATTATCATATAGAATAGTTTCACTTCCCTAAAAATCCTCTGTGCTCTGCCTGTTCATCCCTCCCTCTCTCCTAACCCCTGGCAACCACTGATCTTTTTATTATCTCCATAGTTTTGCCTTTTCCAGATGTCTTGTAATCGGAATCTTACAGTATGTAGCCTTTTCAGATTGGCTTCTTCACTTAGTAATATACATTTAAGTCCCCCACCAACCATGTCTTTTCATGGCTTGATAGCTCATTTCTTTTTAGTGTTGAATAATATTCCATTGTCTGGTGTACCACAGTTTATTTATCCATTCACCTCTTGAAGGATATCTTGGTTGCTTTCAAGTTTTAACAGTTATGAATAAAGCTTCTATAAACATCTCTCTGCAGTTTTTGTGTGGACATAAGTTTTTGACTCCTTTAGGTAAATACCGAGGAACACATTTGCTGGATTGTATGGTAAAAGTTTGTTTAGTTTTGTAAGAGGTCAACAGACTGTCTTCCAAAGTGGCTGTACCATTTTACACTCTCACCAGCAGTGAATGAGAGTTTCTGTTGCTCCTCATCTTCACCAGCGTTTGGTGTTGTCAGTGCTTTGGATTTTGGTCATTCTAATGGTTGTGTAGTAGTGTCTCTTTGCAATTTTAATTTGCATTTTCCTGATGAAATGTAATGTGGAGCATCTTTTTATATGTTTATTTGCCATGTGTATATCTTCAGTGAGGTGTCTGTTCATGTCTTTGACGAGTTTTTCTCATTACCTTGTTCATTTTCTTGTTGAGTTTTAAGAGTTCTTTGTATATTTTGTGTAACAGTCCTTTAACCAAACGTGTCTTTTGCAAATATATTTTCCCATTCTGTGGCTTGTCTTCTCATTCTTTGTGTTGTATCTAAAAAGCCGTCACCCTATTCAAGGTCATCTAGATATTGTCCTCTGCTATCTTCTAGAGTTTTATAGTTTTGTATCATAGGTCCGTGATCCATTTTTGAGGTAATTTTCATGAATAGTGTAAGATATTGTGTCTAGATTCATTTTTTTGCCTGTGAATGTCAGTTGTTCTTATACTATTTGTTGGAAAGACTATCTTGTATCTATTATTGGGGAAGTAACCAAGATCCTTCATCAAAGATCAGTTAACTATATTTATGTGGATGTATTTCTGGGCTCTCTATTCTGTTCCTTTGATCTCTGTTCTTTTGCCAATACCACACTGTCTTGATTCCTGTAGCTTTATAGTGAGTCTTTAAGTTGGATAGTGTTAGTCTTCCAGTTTTGTTTTTCAATATTGTGTTGGTTGTTCTGGGTCTTTTGCCTCCTCGTGTAAACTTTAGGATCAGTTTATCAATATCCACAAGATGATTTGTTGGGATTTTTATTGGGATTTCATTGACTCTGTAGATCATGTTGGGAAGAACTGATATCTTAAGAATATAGAGGCTTCCTATACATGAACCTGGACTATATCTCTGTTTAGTTTTTCTTTGAATTCTTTCTTTAGAGTTTCATAGTTTCCTCATATAGATTTTATATCTATTTTGTTTGGTTTTTACCTAAATATTTCATTTTTTGAGTGCTGATATAAATGGTAATGAATTTTTCATTTCAAATTCTACTTGTTCATTGCTGGTATAGGAAGGTGATTGACTTTAGTATATTAACCTTACAACTTGCAGCCTTGCTATAAGTGCTTATCAGTTCTGGGAGGTTTTTTGTCAGTCATTTCAGATTTTCTGCATAGACAATCTTGTCGTTTGAGAACAGACAGTTTTATGTCTTCCTTCTCAATCTGTATACCTTTTATTTCCTTTTCTTGTCTTAGTGCCTTAGCTAGGATTTCCAGTGTGTTGTTGTAAAGGAGTGGTGAGCACAGCCTTGCCTTGTTACTGATCTTAGCAGAAAAGCTTCTAGTTTTTCACCATTAAGTATGACGTTAGCTGTAAGTTTTTTGTAAATGTTCTTTATCTCAAGTTGAAGAAGTTCCCCTCTATTCCTGGTTTGCTAAGAGGCTTACTTAGTTTTTTAGTTCAAATTTTTGTTTAAAATAATTTTACAGATACTGGTATAGTTAAGTCTTTCAGTTTGCTGAAACAGAGGTTTGTCATCTCAAATTTAAACCTGGATTAGATTCTGCTAGAAAAATAACTTAAAATGTGATGTTGCCTATCCGTGTATATGTATAATTTTGAAAATTGTTATGATCAAGGCATTTCTGATGTTTGTTTTTTTGAAAACAAACATACAAACAGACTGAAAGTCAGGAAGGACAGTGAGACTTAAGTGAAATATCTGAAAATTTTCTTTTTCATATAGTGCTTGGGTTGGGTTAAAGGAAACACAGAGTCTGGAGTTTCTGATAATTATTAAATATTTTTTCTGTCTGGTTTGTTCACAGATGTTCAGCCTGTTGCCTATGAAGAGCCCAAACATTGGTGTTCAATTGTCTACTATGAATTAAACAATCGTGTTGGGGAAGCTTTTCATGCATCTTCTACTAGTGTGTTAGTAGATGGATTCACAGACCCTTCAAATAACAAAAGTAGATTCTGCTTGGGATTGTTGTCAAATGTTAATCGTAATTCAACAATTGAAAACACCAGGCGACATATTGGAAAAGGTAATTTTGTCATTTTCCTACTTTCAGTTGAATTCAGTCATTTGTTGTGCTTGCTATGTAGTATGCATTGTGTAAGGTTCTGGGGCATACAAAGAAGCTTAAGGCATGGTCCTGCCCTCAAGTTGGAGATGTTGAAGAATGTATTAAGTAAAGACAGACTTCTTTTCTTTATCCTACCTATTTTTTCTTCATAGTACTTAGGGTCTGAAATCATACTATCCTGTGTTTATTTTTTTAATTTTCAGTCTTTTTGACTGAAATACAAGCTGTACAGAAATTTGCGTTGTTCACAACAATATCTTCAGCAACTAGAATGCTGCCTGGCTTATAGTACATACACAAGAAATATTTGTAGAATATATGAACGCTAGTGAAGGATTAAAATTTTAAAATTATGGTATTTGTGGAATATTTTGGGTTGATGACTTGAAAGAATTTCCATTATGTTAGAGGAGCAGGGTTACTGGTAGGATATCCAGTTTGAATGACGTAAGTCTTCAATGGCTTCACTGCCACTTCTCCCAGCTTTTAAATTCAGGTAACAGGGTTTTATGTATAATTCATCCTGCAAGATCGTTGCCACAGCAAACAAGGAACTTTTCACACTGCAGTGAAATGTCTCATGCATTAAGTGGTCAGAAAGGAAACCTATCCCAGGTAGAGCTGTTTGCCTCTCTTTTAAGAAGTTTTGTTTTTACCACTTGCTACTTTTTGCTTCTTTGACTTGAGAAAGTCTTGGTCCAAATTAGGAACAAAAGGTAAATAACTTTAATTGTAATATGATTTCTTATAGAAGAGATTCAGAAAAATAGTATGTACAAAAATAAGTTGGAAAGAAAGTTTCCATTCTTTTTTGACAGAACTGTCAACTTGCCATGATTTTTTTAGGTAAAATGCCTCACTTCTATGCATTGATATTTCATTCTGCAGTAGAATAATTTAAGAGAAATCTACTTGGTGAATTCTTAAATTCTAGAATCATTTTCCTCTTTTTTCCCAGTATACAGTTCTAGGATCCTTTCTTCCACGGCTCATTTTTATTTGCCCAGAAGCAAAACTAGTTTTTAATGTCATAGCCTGAAACTAGTCTGTGACTCACATGTGTGTACTATGATGGTCTTTTTAGTACTATTTGCAGTAGAGAAAAGTTGGGAACAACTTCAGCTCTAGCTATATAATTTGAATTTTTAAATATTGAACATTCATATATTATTTATATATTTTTTAAATACCCAAAACATTTTTTTAAAGGAAAGTAAAATACATCTGCCATTTAAAGGCTTTTCCTATGACCTGAAATTACATATGTGACTTAGCTTTTTTTTTTTAAATGCTGCAGACCTTTCCATTAGCAAAAAGAGTGCAAAACTTTTTGCCAAACAACTATTCATGACAGTTGATAGCACTAAGAATTCCTTTGAAAGGACTCATCATAAGGTGCTTTTGGGGGACTTTTTTTTTGCCATTGCTTTCTTTGAGATGATAAATGATTGTTGGAAAAGGAAAAAAAAAAACCCTGAGAACTGATAACCTAATATGCTGCCAACTTGAGGCTTAAGTCTTAGTTGTTTGAGGATGATTTTAGATCTAGGCACATTAACCTCTTGATTATCTTTGGCAGCATAAGGCCATCTAGTGGCAGCTTCTGTCTGAAGACTTGCTATAGTGGAGTAGTTATTCTTGGTTGCACCTCATACAACTTCCTCGATTTCATTATACTGCTTTGTTAAGTTTACTCTTGTAATGCCTGTCTTTTTAAGGTGTTCATCTGTACTATGTTGGTGGAGAGGTGTATGCAGAGTGCCTCAGTGACAGCAGCATATTTGTACAGAGTAGGAACTGCAACTTTCATCATGGCTTTCATCCTACCACTGTCTGTAAGATTCCCAGCAGCTGCAGCCTCAAAATTTTTAACAATCAGGAGTTTGCCCAGCTTCTGGCTCAGTCAGTCAACCATGGATTTGAGGCAGTATATGAGCTTACCAAAATGTGTACCATTCGAATGAGTTTTGTCAAGGTGAGTGGGTTGTGACCTGTAGCTTAATTTGAGTCACTGTAAATATGTGTATTATATGTCTGTAGGTCATAATTTTAAAAAGTCTTTGTTAAATGAAAGGTAGTAACTATTTTTTACCTGATTTAATAGGTTTTTAAATAAGATTCTTGAATTTATAACTTAAACCACATGATTGGTCTAAGATTTTATTTTATAATCCAGACATTATAAAGTGCTCAATATTGATATTGAATAGGGGCTGAGTTTATAAAAGAATTTCAGTTAAAGGCTAAATTGCTAGAAAGCATTTAATATTAAAATTGCTTTTTAAGTTCCTTAGCTTCAGCAGTTTCAGTCATTATTGGATCCCATTAGGTAGATGTAAAGAATTCTTTACCATACTAAAATTATTTTCCTTGTTTTAAGCTCTGTTATTAAGGATTTGGAAAGATCAAAGAACTTTTCAAATTTATCATTTGCCCTTGGCCTAATTTTATTGGTATTCCAAATGATGGTGCATACGCAAAATTTAGAAAGAATTTTGGTTACATCTCAGCAACCTGTCCTGTACCTGCCATTTCCTTAAGGATTTAGCCAAAGAAGAGCAATTGTCAAATGCTCTGTGTACCTTTTTTTTCTTTTTGGCCCACAGCCCCACAGCCCAGTGTTTTCTTGCTATAGGCTTTGTTATAGGCCTGTTTATGCAGCAGTTTATCAATAGCCCTGAAGGCATTTCTCTTGCCTTCTATAGAAACATGGCTTTTGCATATTCAATTTAGTCTCCCAGTCCACCCTCATCACAGCTGCTTACTTTTCCTGGGCCAGGACTACTGTAAGCAGTAAAGCAGAGAGCTAGTTAAATTCAGGCAAGTAGAAGTGAAAAAATTCTGTTTTACTCTTTGGCGTTTTAGGCTAAAGTGGTCCAGCTCAATTCATCCCAGTAATTTCCCATCTTAAAGGATAATGATATGTGACTGCCACTTTAATTACATTTGTATGCATTGATCAGATTTACAACGCCTTATCTGATGTTTAAAAAGAACCCTGAAAATCAAAAACTTTTTGTTTACAAAATCTGATGTGAACTTACATGAGGCTATATTTGAGTTTTATTTATCCCATTAAGAGAGAATATAGCTCACTGCAGGAATATTAATATTTTAATTATAAGGTATTTTACCATTATTAACTTCCTAAAAGTAAAAAAAAAAAAGAATTCTGAAACATATCTTGTTCCAAGGGTTTCTATTAAGGGATTATATGTTATTATAACGATGCAGCTACTGTGCTGCTTTTAATTTCATGGTGAATGCTAAGATTGGTTTTGTGATAGTTTTTCCTTTAGGTGTGTCTATATATCTCTACTGTTAAAGTTTATTTTTGTTAGTGTGTTGAAATTGGTTTCGACTGGCTGACAATTTAAAACGTGGCTTGCCATGTTATCTGTTCATTTTCATAGGGCTGGGGAGCAGAATATCACCGGCAAGATGTTACCAGCACCCCATGTTGGATTGAGATTCATCTTCATGGGCCTCTTCAGTGGCTGGATAAAGTCCTCACTCAGATGGGCTCCCCTCTAAACCCCATTTCTTCTGTTTCATAGTGTAGAAGTATTCTTTTTCAGTTATATTATTAGTGGACTTGTTTTAATTTTAGGGAAAATTTCAGTACAGATACTGTGAGCTTACATGGAAAACAGATATTACAGCTTATTTTTTTTCTACATAATTGTGACCAATACATTTGTTTTTGTGATGAATCAACATCTGTTTGTATTCACGTTCATGTGATTAACTCTCAAAAGTGTTGTGAAAGACGCAGAGTGAGTATTGTGCCCCAGGTCAGAAGTTTGGCATTGATCTTAAACTGGAACATACTTTGGCCTTATTGTCCCAGCAGTTTTTTTACTTGTTAAATTTTTTTGGAAAAGTAATAGATCACATGATGAAAATTATAACAGTGTAAGAAGGTGTTCAATGAGAGTCTTCCGTTCTATTCTTGATTCTCCAGAAGCTGTACTTTTACCAGTTTCTTAGTCCTACCAACTTTAAAAAAGTGTAATTCATTGTTTTTTAAAAGCATATGGTAGGGGCTTAAAGGAAACTATAAAAAAAAAAGTCTTTTATTTGAAGGAACACTATGCACTGCTCTAACAGGTAGTGTTCAGTAAAAGCCCAGTGATAGTTTTCTAAGTTACATAAAATTTACATTTAGTACAGCTAAATGTTTGTCAGTGTATTGTGACTTCACTCAATATTATCTTTTGTAAAATATTTCCTTTTTTTAAAAAAACTTACTGCAAACAACGGATCTCCAGTATATGTCATTTACTCAAATCTGTCATAAGTACTACTTTATAGCTAGTGACAGTGCATGCACGGCCTTGTTCAGTTGTGTTTGCTGCTTTTGGCCAATGTTGCAAGAACTCTAATTTTGACATGCATTAATCTTTTATTTTGCACTTTGATGGGTGATAGTTTTTAGAGTAACCTTTTGTGAAACACACTCAAGTGACTTGGACTTACATGTTCATCCTTGCTTCCTTGGTACCCCTTTTGTATTAAACACTGCAGTTTATAGATTACAGTTATAGGAAGTTATGCTTTTTCTAGCTTTTGTTGTATTTTCAACCTAGATTATAAGACTGTTATTCTGTAGCTCCAATTGAAGGTGCCTTTTTAATTCCCTGCAGGATGATATTAATGTTGGAAAATCATGTACTTCATCCCATTGCTCTTACTTGCGTCTCTTTCCCCATGCAAGGACCTGTGTCCTGTAGCCATAGGAGCCTCTTCAGTCTGGCCCCAAGGATGAGGCCACTTGTCTGATGCTTAAATGAATTGAGCTAGCTGATTTGAAAACATTCACATGTCAAAGAATACAGACTATTCTCTCAGTTACCATGGGTGCTCTTTTTCCATTTTTTTAGCACCTATGTGGATACCAGTCTCCACAATCCTCAGAGAGGAAAGACATGAAAACTCTAAAATGTTCATTTAATCAGTCATGCTTAAGGGCTTTGAGTAAAGGACTCTTAACCTCTTTTTCTAGGGAGCAGTCAGATGGACACCTAGTTATGGCATGAAGAACAAATACATTATTTTGGAAAAAAAAATCACCTAACTTACCTATTAGAAGAAGCTTATTTTCCAGTGCCTTTTAAAAATATGTGGAGCCATGTCAGTCTTCTGTTTAAAATGTTAGTTTCATTTGACTTTCTACTTTGCCCTTTGTGCTCTTATGAGGAAAAAAATGCATTTTTTGAGTAAAGGAGAATGCAGTTCCTTTTGTTTTCCATAACATTATTTATTGCTTTTATAAAGTGCAGCCAATGGATGGTTTTAGTTCTCTCAGATGAAGTGCCATATGTGTTTCAGCTCACAGTCCTTTGCTAAGTAAAAGGAAATTTTCTGACAGTCACCTGAGCCTTAAACGTAAGTTTTACATGACATGCATTCTCAATCTTCCAGAATTGTGTCAGCCACACAAAAGAGGTTTATTTGTTTAGTGATAGAACTTAGCTACTTACATCATTCTTCTACTTAACAGGCTCATGGCACAATCTTTGGAACAAATTTGTAGAATAACTACCTAGGTTGACTGGCAGATACATGTAATCAACTTCAGTGGGCTTGAGCTGGTGGAAACTATTGAATTGTTTTATTGATGCTTACAACTGAGTTAATTAAAAATTGTTTTTATTCATGTAACAGCCTTTAGAGTTAGCAAGATTTTATGTGATTGGCTTTCTCTGTGTTTTCTCTAAGGAGCTGTGTCTCGAATGACAGTACTGAAGCAATTAACTGGTAAGAGTTTCATATAGAAGTATAATTAAGCCTGTTGTATTTCCTAAAAGTTGTTAACTCCACATCCCTGAGTTTTATATGAAAACTTCATTCAATCCAGCTGGTCCTCTAATTCCTGAGGATGCTCAGTACAGGAATGGATGGGAAATAAAAATTAGCCAGTGAGATTAAAAAAACTAAGTAAAATTCTACCAGTGAAAAAAGCACCTCTGAAAGAAACCATTTCATAAGATTACAGTTTTAAGCTTTCATTTAATCTCCAGAATGGTTTATAGTCAAATTTATGAAAACATCATCACAACCAGAAAAATCACATTTTATAGCATGTACAACATTGAAATAAATACATGCCAGCTGAAAAGACAGAGTCTGGGAATGATAAAACTACAGCCAGTTTGGTAAATGCAAAAAGAGGAATAGAATCGAAACTAATCTCAGTAATGTAGTAAAGCAACAGAAAGATGCTGACTGGAAAAGGTAATTTAAGAGGTGCATTTGACTAACATCTCTACATAATTACCTGGCTTACGTTATGGAATATAAACTAGTAGGCATGTTACTGACCTACTGAAGTGAACGTTTTTTCTTTAGAGAAAATTTAAGGAAGACATCAATCTAAATGTCAAATATATATATCAGACTATAAATCACTTTTTACATTTTCTTGTTATGTAAGTAAACTATCAGTATGATAATAGAATTGTCTGGGTTTCTGAGGTGAAATCCACAGTAAGATTACTGTCAATAGGTAGTTCAATAAGTTATACTTAATAGTATGGAAAGAGGGTGTAGCTATTTTATACTTTTCATAACATTTGAGAGTAAGACATTCTTTTAGGATGTAAAATGATCAGTAAGTATTCAGATTTGGAATCTATTGTTAAGATAAGGACTGGGGCTCACATTATATAACCTTCAGTATTATCTTAGAGTACCTGTGGGAAACAGTTCCCCTGTAATAGTGTTCTTTTAAAGGAGAAAGTTTATACAAAAATGAAATCATGCCAGTAGCAGAGAAACTCTAAATTCAACTTTGATAGTACCTGTTTAAGTGTTGTATTTCTATTACAGAGAGCATCTAATATACCATTTTAGTTCCATTTCTTTATACTTTCTCTAGTTGCTTGCTTAATATTACTTTGGATCGTTATCATTCTCCTACTTAAAATATATTAATACCTTTTATACTTTCTGAAGAAGGAAAAATCTTTTGATAATTATTAAATTCAGCTTCCGATGATGGTTTAAATTTTGGACCTAGTAACTTTTAAGAGGCTCAGAGCTCTTCCTTGTCTTATTAGTTAAATCCTCACTTAATCTCTCTGGTAGGAATTATGAATGTGTGTCCTCATTATACCCATCAGCTAGATAAGCAAGAATCTTTTAAGGTAGTAGATAGCCTGCTGGTTTTAGAAGTGTTTGGTGATTTTTATTGGCGGGAGTTTTCCTAAGTATTGGTTTATGGGCATCTCCTCAGGTATTCAGTAGCGCAGCTTTTTGGGTGGTAATCTCAGGTTTGATGCCTGTTTCAACCCCTGGAGGGTAGCATTTTCCTCATTAAAACAGGTGGGACTGGGGAGGTTTACTTCTCACAGAAGATGCATGTATGGAGAGAGAATTTGAGGCATTTCTTCTATGTAAACAATTCTATTCAATACCTGCTAAACAGAAATTTAGCTAGTTCTTTGTAATTCACTGGATTGAAGTTTAGCATGTCCTAATTACAAGAGGTAAGAGTATTTGTCAAGCCTTTGTTATATTGGATTTTTCATAATAGAAACTTCTCTTCTAAAATGCAGTTATTATGATTGAGGTGTTACCCTAAAATTGGATGATTTACAAAAACCAATGAGAAGGATTTTACATATCAAATTTTTTTAAAAATAAGAGCTTATGCTGTAATATTTGCTGGTAGCAATTGCTGTAAAACATGTGGTGAATTGTTTTGTTGAAAAGATCTAGTCTCAGAGCAGGATTCTTCTGTTATTTATGACAGAGTGAAAAAGGTTTGTGTGGTTCTCGTCCAGATAATTCAGTTCTTAAAATTCCTAAATTCGTCATAAACCATTGTCCTTTAAGGATTTATTTGAAGATAACTGTTTTTTAAAAGTTTGAAATTTTGTGTAGAGGTAGATTTTGTTTTACCCCGTTGATAGGTAGTACCTTCTTAATACTAGCTGGTGTTAGCTATAACAAAACTCCAGTGAGGCCAAACAATCTCAAGTAAAGAAGAAGTCTTTTAGAGTCAGATTTTCCCTTCTAATACCATTGGAGATGCTGCTGCTTTGATTTATTCATAAAGTATTTTAACTGTAGGGACTCTTGGAGATAATAGTTGGGCAAGTGCTTTTCTTTTCAACGTGGTTGGTTAAAGTTGCATTTTGAAAATCACTTATGCTAAAATTGGGTAGGACTGTAATCATGAAAACTGGGTATTTGTATGTAATCCTGCCCATGTTCTCTTAAAAAGATATTTCATATGCAGATGATAAAGACCAAATCACTGGCTGCACTCTAGGTCTGCTTCTTACTTGTACTTGTTCTCCTTCTGTTTATGTTTGTAGAAAATGAAATTCTAGCAACATGCTTCAATTCTGTTATCTTTTTGATACTTATAAAAATGTATTAGGTTTTACTATATTGTGCTTTTCAAAGCCATAACTCTTAAGAACTTTGTTTTTGGATATTGTTTGCTAATACTTTATTTTAATAAATCTCAAAATCTGCTTAATATGTGTTTTTGTTTGTTTTGGGGGCTATTCTTTTTTGATTTAACATGTTTCATTGAGTGAAGTTATAAAAAAGGATGAGATTATCAGTTGCTGTGACCAGCTGTGTTATCTGTTTGTGCACTAGCGATAGAAATTGAATATACTAGGCCTTTCCACCCAGCATGAGGTTTCCTCAGAAGGATCAGTATGTTTCTATTCTGTTTATAAGAGAGTTGATGTGTTTTTCTTTGTTAGTTTAGTTTTGTTTTGAAAAAGGATTTGAATCTAGAGTCTGGGGTTTTTTAGTTTAACCACTAATTTCCCTTCCCTAGCTCTATCTAAAATTAGAGGTCTTGACCAGATGATTGAGAGACAGAATAGTTGTTAGCAGAGCTGGCTTTGGAGTCTGCTTGCCTGCATTTGAGTCCTGGACCTCAGAGCTTCCTTAACTCTGTGCCCTTAGGCTTAACCACTCTGTGCCTCAGTTTCCTGATCTGTAACGTAAAAGTCTACTCGTAGGATTTGGGGGAAGTTTAAATAAAGTGATACAAATATAGTACTTAGTGCCCGCCACATCAGAACTCTTTTGTTATTATTATTATCATAACCATCATCTCTTACATTTCTGCTACTTCTTTGAATCAGAGGAATTATTTCTGATGCTACTTGACCTTGGTAGATTAATCCTTGATTACCCACTTTGCGAATTAGCCTTGCTTTTCTTAATTTTCTCCTTTTAAAAGAAGTTCAAAATCACAGATTAGTTTTGTCATCCCCACCAAATGCCTGCCTACTTTTACCACCTTCTGTGTTGTATATACAAGAAGTACAAACTTATTCTAATTAGAAGGGGATGGTGAAAATCCATGTGTCCCCACTAGAAAAACCCAAACTAAATATTTTAACCTGAAAGAATAAATATAAAAGCTCTTATTATTCTCTTTAGAGAAAAGGCTTCATCAAAAGATGAACTAATCTGCAAATTAGTTTCTTCTTATGCTTTTTTTTTTTTTTTTTCAAGTGTAAGGCGTTTAGTAGCAAGTTCACTGTTTTAGAAGCATACTTTAAAAACATTTGTTCTGGCAAAAGATTTCAGTGAACAGTGAGAGGTGGTATTGGCTTCTCTCAGATTTAAGATAATTAGTTTTCAAATTGCCGTAGCCAAAACCGTTCAGGTGACAGGGATCAATTGTGACATCGGCTTCAATTTTCTTTTAGACACGAGAACTCAATGGCTAATGCTATTCCATATTACAGCAGTTTTGATGCAATTCATATTTTATAAATATTTATAAGAAGGCTATCAGCGGGCTATAAGAAAGTATTTCCCCCTCCCATTCAACATTTTAAATATTACTGTGTTTTTTGTTGTTGAATTTGTAAGCCTATCTTAATAAACTGACTTTTGTAAAAAAAAAAAAAAAAAAAAAGTCCTGTGTTCTTTCCGTCTAAATCACTTTTTGTGGTTGTATTTTAAAGGGGCTACAGGGAAAATATAAAGAAGAGTTTTTGGCACCTTGCTTAACTATCTCCATCTTAAAGTATGTTGCATGGGGGTGGAAGGAGGATTTAGGTTGGTGGTTAAGATTATTATCAATATTGTTTCAAGTGGACGTGTGTTATAGTTGCTGTGAGGGGTGTTTCGTGAGGCAGTTTTTTGATGTTTGGGATGGATTTTGAAAGCCTTCTTACACTTTTTCTTAATCTCTTACCCCTTTCCTGTCACCTTTTATTTCATTTTAAATAATAGTTTTATCTGAGATAAATGCTGAGAATTTTAATAGTACAGAAAAGTATGAACTAAAAATCCCAAACCAATAGTGAACCACTAAACATCTGTGCATGTATCCTTCTAAACTGTTCAGGTAGTCATTCTACATCAGTCCTTTCCTTTCTTTGACAAGAATTTAGCTGATTATGGGTGAAGCTATAGCTCCTTTTTTGAAAGGGTTCTAAGAGAAATTGGTTTGGTTCCAAAGTGTTTCTTGAATTCTGTATCCCCAAGAGAGCATTGTCCTCTGAGCTGTCTCTTATTTTGTTGAATGGCAGACCTTTCCAAAACATATTACATCAAGCTTAGCTCTCCAGATATTTTAATGAGACTGCTGAAGTGACAGAAGAAGCCAATTGGGATTAATCTGGGAAGGCTTTCAGAAAGAAGGAAAATAAGACTTTGGAAAAGAAGGAGAAAGAAAAAAATGTTTTTCATTCTCCATAGCATTTATCACCATCCAACATTCTACATGTTTTATTTCTCTACCCTGTTTATAGACTGTGTCATCTCATGGGAATGTAAGCTGTGGCCAGATATGTCTTCCCACTGCTAGAACAGTTTTTGATATATTGTAAGCAGTCGAATATTTGTTGAATGAATGAGAGTACTGAAACCAGATATGATTTTTTATACTAGAATTTAGCTTTAAATTATGTAATAAGACAATACTTAATTGAATGGATTGGAGCTCAGTACTTTATTAGATCTCTTTATTACCCACCTCATAGGAGAAGAAAGGGGGAAACTCAACTAAGAACGTTCATATTTATTCTTTCTCTTTGAGCTTTTGGACCTTTGCCCCAAAGTTATCAGGCTCCTGGACTGTTGCTTAGAGAACCTACAAAACTAACAGGCAACTTGGAGCTTTAACCTGTTGACATTTAATATTTTCCCAGAGAATCGAAAGGGCACAGTTTCCTTGATGTATTTGACGAGAGAAAATAACAACAACAACAAAAAAAGTGTGCTTTTTAGTTCATGGCTTACAGGGGCAGCGGCGGCAGTGTTAAGAACCCTGTAGTTTGATTTTAGTGCCCTGGTTTAGATTCCATAATATCACCCCCAACTGTTGTGCCTGAGGGTCAGGCCTTTAATTGCATTCAGGTGGGGCACCCTATGCAGTGCCTTTGAGAAACAGAACAGTGACCTGTGTTTGTACTTCAGAATAAAAGATTCATTTTGCTAAAGAGAGAGCGTGTGTGATTGTGGGGGGAGAAAAAGCAGAGGAGGGTTCGAAGGGCTGTGCAGACATTAGTTGAGATTAATGGTAAACATCCCTTGGTTGTCTTTTCTTTACATAAAATTCTGTGAATTTTACAGAGTTTGTTTAGGCCAAGTTAGTGATGGCAGTGAAGGTGAAGATGATGAATGCAAGCACAAACTCGTTGTGTATGAACAGGGAGCCTGCAAAGATGATCTTCATATGAAAAGAAAGGTGCTGTCCTTTTACTGTCTGTTTAATAAACTGCTAGACGTTTACCATACCCGTTTTCTCTCCTTAATCGTTGGACACCTCTGTCCAGCTGCATACCACATTTCCCAGCCTCCCTTTCAGCTGTGGCCAGTCATGCGACTAAGCTATGACCATTGGCATAATAGCAGAAATGATACGTGTCATTTTGGCATAATGCTCCACAGAGGAACCCTCTTGCTTTTTCCCCCCTTCCCTGTGGCTAGAATGCAGATAGGATGGCAGGAACTAGAGTAGCCACCTCAAGGTGGACACGGGAGCCAAGGGACGAGGGTGACAGAGTTGTGCTACTCTTGGAAGGTTATGTGGAAAAGAAACTTGGAGGTGGGGAGTGCTCTTTGTTGTAACAGTCAGGCTGTAACCTGGTGAGTCCTTACTTGCTTCTTCACTTACTCTCACCAGACCCTTATTGCGTGCTTACTGCAAGTCAGGCTTCAGGCTCGGCAGCAGAGCTGTCGCAGGGAGTCATTCCTGCCCTCGTGGAAAGTGAAACTGTAACATAGTTTAGTGGTTTCAGTCTCTATCTAGTTAGGGTCATTTGATCAATTTTGGAGGGTGGAGGAGGGGCAGAAATGGAGAATCAAGGAGACTTTAAAAAATAGGCTCTACTCCTGTTTTTCCGAATATCTGGATTTTCTTCTGGTCCTACGTGAGCAGGATCAGGTTGTTCGTTCACTTGTTGAACTAATATTTGAGGGCCTATTAGATGTCAGCTGAGGAGAAACTGAATAGAACAAAAATACTTTCTCTCAAGCATCTTCATTCCGGTTGATGGAGACAAAATAAGCCAAAAAATATACAGGGTAGTGGTAAGTTCTGAGGAGAAGAAGTAGGAGAGGAAGATTTGAAATGTCAGGGGTGGGAGAAGGAAGGTGGCTGAAGGTTTAGATCCAGAAACCAGAGACGGTCTCATTGAGAAGGAAATCTCTGATCAAAGTCCAAGAAGAGGGCTTCCCTGGTGGCGCAGTGGTTGGGAGTCTGCCTGCCGATGCAGGAGACACGGGTTTGTGCCCCGGTCCGGGAAGATCCCACATGCCGCGGAGCGGCTGGGCCCGTGAGCCATGGCCGCTGAGCCTGCGCGTCCGGAGCCTGTGCTCCGCAACGGGAGAGGCCGCAACAGTGAGAGGCCCGCGTACCGCAATTAAAAAAAAAAAAAAAAAAGTCCAAGAAGAGGTGAGGGAGTCAGTATGTGAAGTAGTGATTTAGTTGATTCTTAAGTCAAGGCAATTCAGAAAGCATATGAATGACATGGTAAAGAACTCAGCTTCCCTACAGGAAAAGGAGTAATTCAAGCAGAAATAGCTAAAGGTACAGACTTTTTAGTCTCTGCAGGATACAATAATAACTGAAGTGTTACATAGATGGAGACAGGAAATGTCAGTTGCTAACAACTTGGTGGATTACTACCTCCAGGAAACAGGCCAGTCGGAGGCCCGATCAATGAGGAGCGTTCAACTCAATATTTCATCTGATGCAAGTTTAGTTTAAGGCAGCAAATCAAAGGTCAAGTGTTCAGATGAAGAACCCACAGGCAAGAGTTTACCTTAACCTCTAGCTGTCTTTCCATTATATTCCAGTCAACAAATACTTATTCCGTGTCTATTTTGTGCTTAATGCTATGCTGGGCCTTAGGAGAGCAGCAGTGAGCAGAGCAGGCACATGCTGTCCCTGACCTCATACAGCTTACATGGCAGTAGAGGGGAGACACTAGGCCACGAACTACAACACAGTTACTTGATGGCTGCGGTAAGGGACCTGATCGGCGGCTGTGAATGAATGTAACTGACCTCCTCTGAGAACTCAGGCAGATCCATTTTGAGGAAGAGATATTGAGACCTGAGGGATGAGGAGGCATTAGCTGGATGAGGGAGGGGGGACAAGCGGCTTAGGCAGAGAGGCTTTAGGGATCAACAGGACACTGTGTCTTGAGCCTGGAGTGCAAGAGGAGTGTGAGGGGATGAGGCTGGAGAGGTTGGTGGGGGCCGGAAGATGCTGCATCTTGTGGGCCAAGGTTAGAGTTTTGTTTTAAATCCTGAGGACAAGGAGAAGCCACTGGAGTGTAAGCCGGAGCTGGAGGCAGATCCTGGGATTGGACGCGTGCTTTGGAGAGAGGCAGAAGTGAATGCTGGGCTTTGAATTCAGGTCACGTTGGTGGAGATGGAGGGGAGTAGATGGAGCAGAGTGGTGTCTAGGATGGACTGCACATGGCAGGATGAAGAAGAGTTCGGGGTCAGGATGACCACCATGTGCTTTTTACTTTGGGCAGCCAGATGATGGCTCAGTTTACTGAGATGGAGAAGACTGGAGGAAGGTCTCATTTATATGGAAAGGTGATGAATTTTAGTCACTGAGGGAAAGCAGTTGCTATTTTTGCTGCTGCAAACACTTCTGAAACGGTCATCCTGATGGCGAATAATAAGGATAGCTCACATTCGAGCACTTACCACATGTCAAACATGAGCTGAACGCCTTACCTCCAGTGTCTCCCACAATGGTGAAAATCCCACGAGCCAGGTACTGTTATCGTCTCCATTTTACAGATGAGGAAGCAGGTTTTCGGAAATCGAGAAGCATGAGCGTGGCATGCAGTGGATGGCCAAGGTCAGGTTACCGGGCTCCAGGATTCTACATTATGCTGCTTCTCCTGGTTCCTGGCATCTTTAACCACTTCCCTAATTTCCACCCTACCCACCCTCTTACCCCCCATCAGAAATGTCTTCTCAACCCTCTCGCCTGCCCCAGTGACCGGTTACGGAAGAGCAGCCCAAAAACGTGTGTCATAGGTCCTATTCCTCAATTTAGCTTGCAGGCCCAGCCCTTCCAAGGTAACTCCAAGACATCATGGGCTTGATGGAAGAACAAAGGGCAGGAGGATGTGTGTGCATAGATCGACCTTCCTGATATCCATCTAAAGGTCCAGTTACCACGTTATAGTCCACTTACCCTGCATATCAGCAGAAGACAGACATGAACTCAGCCACATCCTTTCCAGGGGAGAATCTGGGTCTAGGTCCCACATGACAAAGGACCCATTACTGCTCAACTAGTCTAACACTAGCCTAGAGATGAGAATGAAATTATTTAGGGTCACCGTCCTGGCAAAAAGCAGAACTCTAGTCCAGTTCCTCGTACTGACCCTGCTTGGTTTCTAGATTCCAGATCTACACAGCGCAATTCCTTAGGAATTTCTTCCAGAAGTACCTGTTCATTTGAAGAGGGCAAACCTTTGGCTTAGGTGGCTAAGACCACTGAAACCCTGTAGAGACATCAGAAAGATGGTTTCCAAGTTATCTCCATCTTAGCATTTTTTAGCTTTAACCTCTTGATGCCTTGGGACAGTATTGTATTAAGGGATCCCAAGAGCCTCCTGGATCACTCTGGCTTCAACTGGTTCTGGTCCAGGAACTTCAGATGACCTCTAAGCCAGAAGTCCACTGATAATCCCCCCCCACCCTCACATTTTTTTGCCGTCACAGTAGAGCTGTGGTGAGAGCACATCCTGTTCGTGGGTCAGCTTCTCCCTTCGGCAGTGCTGCCTCAAGCCTAAGGCTCAGTTACAATAACAGCTAATATTTGAGTGCTAGCATGTTACACTGATTATGTCATTTGACATTCAACCCTGTAGAGCTAGGTGATATAATACTCATTTCACAGATAAGGAAACAGGCTAGGATAGATTAAGTAATTTGCACAGGTCACACAACCAGTGAGCAGTGGAGCTGGGGTTTAAAGCCAGACAGACTCCAGAGCTTGTGCTTCTGACCACTCTGCATACTGCCTTGAGATCTATCCATGGGGAGATGTGGAGGCGGAATACGCTGTCTCTACATTAGTCTCTTACCCCTCACAGACCCCAGACCAAAGCTGGAGGGTCCCGCATATCAGCAGTGTGTGATTTCATTATGCCAGCCAGGGCTCTCATACCTCCTTAAAATTTATTCCATTTTGTCTTCTCTGCAACCAAGGGTCACATGGATTAGCTGAGTTACCATTACTATAGGCTAGGAAGGTTTGGCTACATTTCTAAAAACCAAACTGTTCTGTGAGGTTATCATAGAATTAGCTCCATTAGGGCTTGGTTGGTGTTAGCTCTCCAAGGCATGGGTAATCAAGCCCAAGATGAACTGTCAGCTGCTCATCTCTGCTGCTTCATGGGATAGGAGCAGGAGGGGATCTTGGGCACTGGCTGAGGAGAAGTGGTGGTGAGGAGCCCTTAGCCTGAGACTGGAGCCGTAGCAAGTCTTTTCCCAGCCTCAGCTGGGGTCCTTAGATGGGTTTCAGTGTCAACCCTCACAAAAAGTTTGTAGCACTGTGTGCCTGTATGCATTTTGCCTGACAGGCGTCCTTAGTATTCTTCAGATTCTCAAAATCGGAGTGACCCCTAAATGGTTTAAAACTACTCGATTAGATAATCTACCAAATCTCCTTTAAGTCAAACATTCTCTAAGCTCCGGTGTCCTAATGAGCCAGGCGACTCCTGAAACTTTTAAACCCACCATAAAGAATTCTCCCTAGAATTAAATTAACTTTGAAAATGGTCAAGGTTATCACAATTCTTTCTATTCCCTCTCAGGTTCTTTGAAATCTGCTCCTCCAAGCTGGGGCTTATTCATCCATTGCTTTCCTGCTGTGTTTTCCAGAGCTGGCCTCCCTGTCTACCTCGGGCAGAAGTGCTGAGCAGCTGCCCCCGTTGCCTGACCCTCAGGCCCTTCCTTCACCAGGTGGTTCTGGTCCAGAAAAGGCTCCTGGAAGGGCTCAGGCCCAGAGAGGCTCTGAGAGCGACGGAGTGGATGCCGGGTGGGAGGAACCACCCCACAGGGAAGGTCTCCATGGAGCCCTATAAGAGGGAATTTTTTTTTTTTTTTTCAGCAGCTGAGGCAGCAATTCCTCTTTGAGACCCACTCGGAAGACACTTGCCAGAGCAAGTAACTGACTGACCCTGGGGAAAGGTGGAGCTGGAGAGGAGCAAGCATCATTAAAACTGACCTGGGCCACAGGGAGGTGGGAGGCGCGCTGCGCTTGGGTCTCAGCCTCAGCTCAGGATCGCCCTGCCCTTTATCCCCCTTTCCCAAGTGGCGCAACCAATGACCAGAGCGTCGTCAGCACTGGGTCTAATTCGGTGAGGTTTTATTGTAGAAATGCGGCCTCTGGAGATGGAGGACACTGTTTCCTGACCACAGGGTGCTGCAGGTGGGACCCTGCGCCTCTAGACCGGCTTCCCCTTTGCGCGTGCGGGCAGAGAAACTGGGTCCTCAGACCCGGGCGGGACCCATTGAAACTCGAGTCCCCTCCTTCCCCAGGGGACGAAGCTTCCGAGAGCCATCATTCCCAAGTCCGGCTGAGTTCACACTCAGATCCTAGTGGGACTCTCGGTGCAAAGAGTGGGAGAGGTGGTAATAGCCGTAAGAAGACGGCTGCAGGGCCGGAGACTCCGGACAGGCAGCTCCGGGCTGGCTGCGCGCTCGGGTAGTTGCGCGCTCACAGCGCCTGCCCCTTGGGTATGCAAAGTAGGGAAGTCAGCGCGCGGCGAGAAAGGCTCCCTTGTACGGGCAGGAGCGCCGTCTTGCAGGAAGGCACCCCCTGCCCGTCCCCGCCCCCCCCCCCTTCAGCTGGGCCCGCTGTCCAGGGAAGACAGAGTCCTCCAGGGAAGCAGAACCTTAGTTCCCTGCAGCCACGAGGATCGGGACCTTCTACAGCCTCCTAACGCCTCCTACTCCCTTGACGCCGAGGGTGCTGCTCGAGGGCGGGAAGGGTGTTGGGGTCAGGGCGCAGTGTTCCCAGGGGCGTCAGATGCACCCTGCCTGGCTCACACCGACTGCTGGTGGCGAGACCGGCCCCGGGCGCCTGCCGGCGTGGCTGGCTCCGCCGCTACACCGGCCGCATCTTCCAGGGCGCGCGGGCGTCCCGCAGCGAGCGGTCGTGGGGCAGCGCGGCGAAGGCCGAGTGGCGCAGCTGGCAGCCGATGAAGAGGACGACGAGCGCCACGGAGAGCAGCAGCAGGAAGAAGAGCAGCAGGTAGGTAGGCAGGTCGGGCTTGGCGGCCGCGCCGTCCCGCATCCCGCGCGCGGTAGCTAGCTCCAGCGGCAAAGCGCCCTCCGCCTTGACCGTGGTTGCCAGGGCCAGCGCGCCGCCTACCGCCGCTTCGGGGCCGCCCGTGGCGTTGAACACGTCGCCGTACATGGCCCGCGGGGCCGCCGACCCCGGCCCGACCGCCTCACTTCGCTTTGCGCCGCCCGGCGCCGCCCCGCGCTTCCATGGCGTGCCCTGCTCTTCCCGCTACGGGTGACTGACCGTGAGCCAGGTGCCTGCGGGGTCGCCGGAACCGCGGAGCCCCCGGGCCGCCGCCGCTCCGTAGCCAGCCGCGCTCAGCTGCCCTCCCCGTGGGGTGGTGGACCCCACGGTTCGGAGCTGGACGGCTCGGCGCCCGCGAACCCCGGACTTTTCGGGTTTTTCGCCGTCGCAACCCGCGGTCCCGAATCAGCGACCCGGGTTTACGGCCGCCCTCTCAGCTCGGACCCCAGCTCCGGTGAGCTCCGGGCTCCGGGGCGCCCCTGGGCTACAGCGGCGGCGAAAGCTGAGTGGTGAGTGTGACCGCAGCTCGGGATCCCTGCTGGGCGCCGCCAGAAGCCGAGTGCACTTAGGGCGCAGAAAGGGAGTCCTCGGAGTCCTTCGCGTCCTCCCGCGCTGCTGCCGCTGAGTCTCAGAGCAATTCTGCAGCCTCGAGTCCCTGTTGAGATGCCGGGTGTGCGGAGAACCTGTCCCCGCTGGCTTCGGCTGCTGCGCTCCTGTCTCGAGCTGGAGACTGAGCTCTGAGGCGCCCCGCGCGCTCAGGTCCAGGGCGGGGGGTGGGGGGGGGGGTTGGAGGTTGGAGGGGGGCGGGACTGGCGGCGGCTGTCCCCGGGGAGCGGCTGCGAACCAATGAGAGCGAGAGAGGACAGGTATGCACCCCCCCCCACCCCCGCCGCGCCTGTCGTCACATCACTCTCGGACAGAAGGACACACAGAGAGGGAGGGAGGAAAAACACAGGGTCATGGAAAGACAGACAGACAAAGAGACGATTACAGACCTGAGAATAGAGACACACGCAAAATAAGAGACAATAAGGACAGCCAACCGGTTCAGAGACCAGGCTTAGATAGGCATGGATACCTGTGTTTGTTCTCGTGGACATTCTCCTTCCAGGCACAGCCTGGTTGGCTCCGAGTCCCAAGACTGTAGTTTGGGGAGGGCAGGGAGGCCCTGGGTAAGGGCAGAGGGCTCCCAGACAAGCTGGGGCTGGTTCCGTGGGCCCAGGCTCCTCTCTAGCTGAGGACACATGTGCTTCCCCACCATGAGCTCACTTTATCAGCGCCCTTGGCCTGTTCTGCTCAGGCACAGAGGGCAAGAGGAAGACGTGATGCTGGCAATGGCCCACCTGCCCTTGGCAGCCCTGGCAAAGGCTTGGTGGCCAGGACAGGGGTGAGCAGTCAGCAGAACCAAGGGGTATCTCCTTTCCAGGAGTCCACACTCTTCACTTCCTTTGCGAAGTTTTCCAAGCCCCCCAGATTAGAATGGGAACCAGTGGCCTGGCCACCGCAGCCCCTGCACTGTTCAAGAAGCACCGACTGCCCTGGACTGTCATGGTCTGGCACGAAGCTAAAGGAGGCAATCGCCCTCAAGGTTCTGCAAGTGTAGAGTCAGGAGGGAGTGTGCCTCCTTCCATTTTGCACCCTAGTCCCAGCTCTGAGACCCCTACAGGGTCAGCCAAGGTCACAGCCTTGTCTCCCTCCCCCACACCTCCTTCCCCCATCAAGGGGTACAGGATATGGGAGAGCTTGGTGAGCACTGGCTGCAGGAACCTGTGGGAAGATGAGTTCGTTATTCGCCTCTTCCCCACTGCACCTCGCACCTGCCCACAGGCTTAACAAGAGCAAGCAAGGTGTGCAAGGCCATCCTCGGCCAGAGCGCATTCCCACAAAGCCCAGCTCAGCCCAGGAGAAACACCTCTGCGAGCTCTTTGTATAACACTGAATTGTGGGCCTGTCCTGACCCTACAGAGGGTTTGACTGCTTGCTAAGTGAGGTGAAGAAATGCTCCGGAGACCCTCCTGCAGTGTTTTCCTGCAGTTCCATGGACAAGGCCTGTGGGGAGCCTCCCTGAGCATGGGGGTGGGTGTGGGTGTGAGGTGGAGAGCGGGACCTGGCAGGACTTAGCATGACCCCATCTGCCCACCTTGGTCCTGGGGCGCTGCCCAATGTGCTCCAAGGGCATAGGGCCCTGAGCCCCTGTGCCCGGCCGCTGCTTAGGCCAACTTCTCATTTTCCAGATGGGAAAGCTGGCTCCGAGAGGGGCAAGGTTTATCCATGTCGGCACAGGACAGCCTCCATGTTAACAGTGATGCAGCAGCCGTGGATGTGGGCTGCTCAGGCAAGGAGTAGAGTCCCTTTCTCTGAAGGCCTGAGCTATTTGGGATAGCATTTTACTCAGCCAGCAGGATCTCAGGGACATTATGTGAAACCGGAAAAAGCTTCCTCAGGGACACTGTCAGCCAAGGGGAGAGGCAGCATGTGGATTGGATGGAGGGGATTTTATCCAGGTGAAGCCCCTGCTGTCAGTAACTCTCTGGGTCTTGGGTTTTTTGTTTGTTTTTTTAAGGTACAACAAAATTAAAATTTTCTTTTTCATTAAAGATTGTGCCCATCTGAAAAATATAAAATGAGGAAAAACATCAAAATATTTTTGGTTTGTAGCTTAGTTTGTGGTTTGGCCTGGAACTTCCTCCATATGTTTGTGTGGGGAGTCATGGTGGCCCTGCCGACCCCTGGCTTCCTCTCCACCCTGCTCATGAGGTCAGGGAAGACAACCAGGCAGTGGCAGGAAGGCTGGGTGCCTCAGCTGGGAGGTCCTAAGTGGAATCTGGGCCAGGCCTCAGCCTTTTGGGCTATAAAGTAAGGGTTTATGGTAAGTGATTTTGGGTTCCAAAATTGTGCTGTGATCATTCAGGAAGTGGGCAAAGAGCAGGGGGTGTCTGCAGAGGGCTTGGTGTGGATGGAGGGTTGCTGCAGCTCCATTGCTCCTGGTGGGGCAGGGAAATCTCTGCACCTGGGGTCCCTGGCGATGTGCATTCCTTCCTCAGAGCTGCTGCTTTTCATCATCATTTTGCATTTTGCAGGCCTTGCAGCCTGTGAATGGAGGAACTGGGACTTGAACCTGGGCATTGGGTTCCAGAGTCCGCACTGAACCACTACCGTGGGCCACCTCCAATTTAGAGCAGTTCTAGTAGCCACGGTTCACACCTCTTTCCGAAGGCCAAGCACTTGCTGCTCACAACAACCTGTGAGACAAACACGCTAGCACCTCCATTTTCCCAAGGAGGAAGCTGCCACCCCGAGAACTGGTGTCACCTGCCAAGGTCACACGGCTGGGTCAGGGTGCCATGGAGCCTCAGACTTGGCAGTCTGTACTCATCTACTCAGTCTTAAGCTGCTTTTGCTAGTGAGAAACTTAACAGAGAGTGTGGTCAAACTGCCTTTCCTGTTGGTAAAGTTGGAGGAGGTATCTTGCCCTTTTTAGGGGGTCCTTTGGTCCCAAAGTGGGAGGGCACTGTTTCCTTTCCAAAAGATGTTCAGAGAGGATGGTCACGTTCCCTGAACATCCCCAGGCAGGAAATTAAACAAGGTTGGTGCTGAGTAAATGCAGAGATGAAGTTTACACAGCTCTTTACACAAGCCAGAGCGACCTTCCATTAGGAAGCTTTGTGTACCCATACATTTAAGTCTCGGGAAAGATTATAAAGGGGCTTGGAGGTTGGCTTTGACAGGCAGAGGTCACAGGGCTGGGATCCCTGCGGGACCTCTTCCCCATTACGTGGTCGCTGAGTGACACACGCTCCCTCCCTGCTGGCCTGTCTGCGGAGAGACCAAGCGAGGCGAGGCAAGGGTGCCTTTCCTGCTGCGATGGGGCCATTTGTTAGCTGTTAAATGGAAACTTGGGAGACTGCAAGCATTACAGCCCCAGGATTTCATAAACTGTTGCACCGGCCCTTGGTGCCTGGTAAAGCTATTTTTATTTCTTCTGCTCACTAGGGGAATTATTATTAAAGCACTCAGCATCACCAAGAGGCTGGGGTGAAGATCAAGGGTGAAGTGTTGCTGTCTGAGGTTGGAGTTCATTGCTGCTGGTGTTGGTTTCCCTGTGTACTGTGAGTATTCAACCACTGTGGAGTGGTCTCCACATCCTCTGTGAACGCTGGTGATGCCCTTGCTTGCAGACTTTTATTTTAACCATCACCCTTGGCAATGTTTTTGTTTTGTTTTGTTTGGGTTTGTGTGTGTTTTTTGTTGTTTGTTTTCGTTTTTGTTTGGTACAGATGGCTTTGGCAACCATAGTGATTTGTGACTGAAGGTTGCATTTTAGAATGTCCATTTTAAGAACTGAATAGCAAGTAGGCCAAGCCCAGGCTCTGAAATGAAGTGATTTTCCAAATGGAAGCAGACAGCAGTGGGTTTGGAGAATGGTCATGCCAGGGCTTTCGAGGGGTTGCAGTCTGGTTTGTGAAGCAAGGAAAACTGGAGAAAGGATGGGGTATGAGGGAGAGACGGTTCTGGAAGGAAAGAGCTCACAAAAGGTCTCCAATCCCAGAAAGGGCATCTCCACCTCTGTCCTCTGATCCCACGGGCCTGTGGGTCTCTTAAGGTCAGGGGGTGAGATGGAGAGTCAGTGACATGATTCACGGGCTGCCTGGGACCTGGATGTGCAGGCTGTGGGTGCTGGCTCTGACTCTGGTGATGGGGTGACTCTGGGCATTTTTTGGACAAAGTCTCACTGGTTAGTGCCTCAACATCCTTCTCTTTGGTTTCAGTGACATGTGACCTCGCCTGCCTTTCTGAGTCCCTCTAGCTGTGTGGCCTCCAGCCAAGTGGGTTCCAATGACACAAGGCTTGCAGGCTGCTGAGACATATTGCCACCCCCGGGCGCCATCACCTAGCCTCCTGTGGGAAGGACAGGGGTTTGCATGAAGGTGAACCTGCACTCCTGCTGCTGCCTGGGCCCGACTGGGTGTTGGGTGGAGTCAGAGTAGGGTCATTGCACACTAAGGAACAGGCCACTGCTCTGGCCAAGAGTGGGATGTAGGAACAGGACTGTTGTTTGAGATTAGTAGCCAGGCTCAGGGGTACCTGGCCTTCTGGCTGGGGCCCTCTGGTCCCTGTATCAAGGCAGGGGGTACCTGGCCTGTGAGGTTACACTTGGAGGGACACTGAGAGCCAGAGGGGATGCCTGGGGCCCAGAAGTGGTGACCGGCAGCAAGGCAGGGTGGGGGTATGTTCAGTCAATTAAGAGGCCCCCCAACCCACCCCATCTGTGGCATGTTGGAGAACTACTTCATGCAGATGTCTGGGACTTGGTGGTGAGGCCAGGGCAAAGGAACTCACTCAGGAAGAGCTGGCTCTTTTTGGATTGAATTGCCTAAGGTCTGGTACGCATACATCAAGTGGGATGCAAGATTATTTTAGATGGCACGTGGGTACGGCATTAAACATCATCGAATCACCCAATGCGAAAGTTAATGTCTCATAATCAGCTTTAATTATTCTGATGATGGCAAGAGGAAAAATCCAGTTTGGTCCTGTGTCAGTTTGGATCCTCTGAGAAGCACATGCAAGAGATTTACTGGTAGAAATGCCTGTTGAGGATAAAAGGTGTGGGAGCTGGAGTACACTGGGAGAGCCTCCAGGTAACAGTGCGGTTCTGACACCTCTAAGAGGAGAGGGGTAGGAAGGACTTGGTAGGAAGCGCCGCAAGCTAAAAATGTCTCATGCAGGCCAGTGGGCGGGCTGTCAGAAGAGCCCCGTCAGGCAGGATGTATGCAGCTTTGCGGAGTTGGGCTCAGAGCGTGGTCAAGGGTAGCATCATCTGTCCCCTGCTGGGACTGGTGACCTTTCACCTGGGACTCGAGGCCTGAAGGAAGGGACAGCTGCCAGAGGTTGAAATCCTAGCCAGACTCACCTCTCCTCAGAAGCCCCCCCTCCTTGCCCCCAGCCCCTGGTAACCTTTCCTCTCTGGCCTCGCCCCCCGACAGTCTCCAGCTATTTACTGATGGCTTTGACTGGGTGCCTCAGATTCAGAGTCTTCCAAGGGTGAGAGTTGCACCCTTGGGTTCTGAGTCTGGGCTAAGGGCAGAGAGCCCTGGGTCCCAGCCAGACCCCCTCAAAGCCAGTGCTTTGTTTTTGTGGTCAGTGGTATAAAGTTCACGTGTGTCCTATCATTGCCGTCGGCATTGCCGCGGGGGCTGCTTCGGCCCGGGTGCTGAGCCCCCTGCCCTGCCCTGTGCTCTGTGGTCCATCCTTAGGGGCAGATGCAGGTTTTGTGGAGCCTGCAGCTCCTGCATCTCAATATACAGCACAATATTAGTTTTTTTTTGTTTTTTTTGAGGTGCGCGGGCCTCTCACTGTTGTGGCCTCTCCTTTTGCGGTGCACAGGCTCCGGATGCGCAGGCTCAGCGGCCATGGCTCACGGGCCCAGCCGCTCCGCGGCATGTGGGATCTTCCCGGACCGGGGCACGAACCCGCGTCCCCTGCACCGGCAGGCGGACTCTCAACCACTGCGCCACCAGGCAAGCCCCCAAATTAGGTTTTAAAGTAAATAATTATTTAGAATGAGAAAGAATCAAAATAAATGAAAAAGCTGACCAAGATCCAAAGTACAGGAAAACAATCCAGACTGGCTTCTGGGGCCATACGATTCAAACCATAGTTCCCTTCCATCATCACATTCCTTGGTACCCGGTGTTTGGTGACAACTCCATATCTGGTCCCCCCTCTGACCCTGCACCTTCGTGTCCTGATACCTGTGAGCTGAAGTGGTGGGAGTTCTCCTGGGATCCCCAGTGGAGGGCTGGCGGTACCTTACCTCTACAGTAACTGGAAACCACTTAGTTACATGCACTAACACTTGGAGGAAATGTATCTCCAACTTGGCCTCCTCTTAGCTGGATTGCCCAAGTTTCCACGTTCCCTTCAGCGCCACCCAACCTGAGGAAAAGTGTGATGGGGGAATTCGTAGTGGAAAACAATAGTCTTAGCTGTTGCTTTTGCAAATTTTATAAACCCACGACAGGTCAATGTGAGCTGGGGGGGCGGGGCCCTGAAGCTTAAGCTTCATTGCCTCACCGTAAACCCAGCTGGATCCATCCTGAACATGTTCCTCTACCAGAGGGAACCTGTTATCCTTAGGTAACTGTCAGAGTCAGTGACCTACAGTGGCTCCCACTGACCTTTCTAAAATGAAACTCATTCCCCTTGATTTTTATTCTGGTTGTAAAAGTAGTATTTGGTCGTTACTGAGAAAATATAAACAAGGGTAAAGGAGACAATGAACGTCATCCTGGAGCAAACCCTGCAGGCAAGCAGTAACAATTTAGTTTCAGTCTTCCATCCTCTGCTAGGGGTTTGACAGGACGTTGAGACAGGTTGGAATGTCCAGACGTCAGCACGTGGGCTCGCATTGTGCTCCCCCTTTCAGCCTGGCTGGTTATTCTAGCACGGGGAGTGACAGGGTCCGGATCCTGGTCAGAGGCTACGAGCAGACGGGACCATGGATGTGGGGACAGGCCAGAGAAAGGCCCCCTGACTGAAGAAGCAGCACATTGGTGCTAAAGAAGGTGCTGCTTCACATGAAGAAACCTGAGAGAATGTCCTTTTTGCTCTGTCAGTTCTTCACAGGGAGGGAGGGACAAATATGCCCATGGCCTGATTCATGAGGAAATGTGATTATTTAAAAAAAAGTTTTAAGTGAGAGAAATGAAGCTGTCCTTTAAGTGGCATTTTAAAACCTAAATTAGAAACGACATTAGCATTGCCATTTGATGCTGAGGTACAAGAAATTTGACCTGTTCCTCCCCTGGGACTCAGGCTCCCAGGTCAGAAGTTAGGGGGTCTCCATCTGAGAAGGTTTCTTCTGGAGAGTCATGCGTGGTCCCTGCACCTCAGTACTGCTGGGGAAGGGGCTTTTCCCACCACTCCCTAAGGAGGCTGCCTGCAGGCTCTCTCTGCTGGATGGGAGAAGTGGGCTGGATGACTGGGAATCATCTGGCCCTTCTTTGAGAAAGCCTTTAAAATGACACTCCCCCAGATACAGTGTTGAGTGGATTTTCTCAACTGCAACCAAAGAGGGAAAACAGGAAGATGCATGGGGGTGTTAAGGGCATTTGAGAAATGACAGTCCCCCATCCAGCCCAGTGGGGTCCTGAGTTCACCGGCCCGGGCAAGTAAGGGAGGGTCCTGCACTGCCCCACAAGGGTTGCTGGGCCGTGGGGTAGTGTTCTCCAGAGACTGGGTCTGTTTCCCCTTATGGTACCCGTTCTCCCCAAACTCCTTCACAATCACCTGGGAGCTTTTAAAATGCAGGTTCTGTCTCAACCCTGAAGATTTGAATCTAGCATTTGGAGCTGGGAGTGCACATGTGTGTGTGTGTGTGTGTGTGTGAGATATGTCCTCAAGCACTGACCAAGGCGTCCTCCTGCGTGCCCTAACACCTGTGATCCTTGCTTGCAGGCAGACGGCAGTCAGACTGCCCAACATTAACTGCCTCAGGTAAGGGATGACAGATTTAACAGAGGAGTCAAATTACTGGTTTTTGAGTACCAAAAGTCTAGGCCTTGGTATAAAGTTTGGAACAAGACATGATGAGAAAAGGCAGGGCCGTGGCTGGCGCATAGGGCACCTGTGGGTGAATTGTGAGAAGGTGCCTTTCTGCTTGCCAGGGCAAGGGCAGATTTTAGCCTCTGGTTGTGCCCTACCCCACAGCAGGCCACATTTGTGCAGTGCACACACTGCTCAACCTTATGTGGTAGCCCTTAGAAGAGATCTCCCTGATTTGGGGGCACGGCCGGGAGGGAGGTGAGGAGAAGAGAGCTGGTGGGAAGACGAGGTGACCTTAGATGCTGGTGGGTCCCTGAGAAGGGAGCGCAGGGGCTCTCTGCCTTGGAACAGAGAACAGAAACGCAGAGGGTTTTGGGGAACAGGGTGCAGAGGGAGATAATAGATAGCTTTCTTGGGTAGAGCCCTAGGGAGGCAGAAGCCCCCAGAGTGTGGATGGCTCCCCCAGCCCCACCGGGTGCGAGGTGGTAGAATAACTCCTGCAGGCTCACCTTAGCATATGTGGAAGTGCCAGGGGAGGGGGCACAGCTAGCTTCCTTTGGCTCTACAGCGGTTGGGAGACAGAGGAGGGCTTCTGTGCCAGTGCTCCAAGGAGGCCATGAGAGTGGCAGGACGTGCCTGAGGACGTCTTTTGGATGGGAATGAGGGTCTGTGTAGCAGGGACTTGCAGGGCTGACCTTTCAGAAGCAGAGAGAACAGCGGTGGTGGATGCTGGTGCAGGGAGGACCACCCACCTTCAGTCCGCAGAATTTAGCTCAGGGCCAGGAAAGTAGGTGTGGGGACTCGGAACTGAGATTTCTACCACTTCAGGGGCAGGATCCTTGCAGAAATCGACTCATGGAAAAGTAGCGGGACATTTCTTACCCACTTGAGGTTGTGGATTAAGACTGATATAATATGCAAAGAAAACCATAAGTAAATACCTCCTAATAATGATCTCTGCATGGTAGGATTAAGGGCAATTTTCTTTTTCTCCTTTTTGAGTGCTGAGGTTTTTGAAAATTTTTCCAGTGACCATGTTTGCTTATTTAAATGAGAATAATAATGTTTTAAAAACTGTAATTTGCTTTTTTATCTCTCTCCCCTCTCTGGGGTCCTCGTTCCTTAAGTGCCTCATCCATCACGCTTCCTTCAGCCCCTCTGAGCCTCCTCCCTGCCCCGACCTGGCAGGCACTGGCTGAAGGTGGGGCTGGAGCCCAGGAGGGTAGCGGCCCTGGTCAGGAGTCCTGGAGTCATGATGACACCGACAACACCGTCACCAAGGACACTTTCCCGTCCTCTCTGCACCCACTTGAGAGGACAGCCAGGGTGGAAGAGATACTCTCATCATTTTTGGCGTTGGGGAGATTGTCTCTCCTCCCCCCCCCCCAGGTAGGAGGGTCTAGGCTGGGCTCTGCTGAGCCAGAGGGTGAGTGGGCTGGGCCTTTCCACTGTCCAGACTCCCAAATGACACCCTTTCTCAGAATCTGCTCCTCGGGCCCCTCAGAGCCCTTGCTTGAGAAGGCCCATGTGGGCCAGTCAGGCCATTTGGAGAGAAAGGGAGAAGATGACAAGCCAGTGGGCCCCTTTAAGGCATCCCTGCCTGGGACGGGGGCCGGGATGAAAATAGAGTGGTGTCAGAAGCAGGGCGTAGTGAGCTGGAGGGAGAAACGTGCTGATTATGAAAGATCGAATTACCTGGGTCTAATTACAAACACACTTAGGCAGCACATTTCTTCCTGATACACAACAGAAGTGGCTCAGATTCTATCACAAAGAGTCGGAAAGGGTGATAAAAATAAAAAATGGATCTCAGCCCGTGTGTCTTTCCCCTCTCTCCCCCACCCCCCAATTAGTTGTGGTGGGAAGAGAAGTGGACCTCCCCCCGACCCCCAACCAACTTGCTCAGCCTGGTGGGAGCTTGGAGCGTTCTCCCTGCCATTTCTGTTGGCAGAACCCGCCTGCATGGGGATGGAGGAGATGGAGGGATGAGGGGTCCCTCCCAGGTGATCCAATGCCAGGACATCCAGGAAGCTTGCTGTCCTCACTGGGGCAGGTTGTCAGCTCAGGGCTCTGCTCTCTGACTCCAGGTGGGCCCTAAGATCCCAGGACAGAGGCATCTCTCTGCCTGTGCCCCCGTGCAGCCATGACATTTCCTCACCTCCAAGAAACAGGACACCAAATCCAAGCAAGGCCATCCCTGGAGAATGTTATTACCCAGCCCCTGTTAGTGTTTCCAGTCCCTTTACTGTGTTTTCACTTCATAATGATGCTGTTTGATAATGGTTATGCAACACGGGATAGAGTGGGGTTGAACTGCCCATCCCTACTTTTTTTCTTAGTGCCTCCAATTCTTTATGCCCCATCTTCTCTACATGTCCAAATGTTACACATCCTTCCAAAACTTCACCTTGGTGAAGACGAGAGAGCTAGCAAGAGCGCTAGACCACGAGTGCCCATCAGTCAAGCAACTTGACAACTAGACTGTTTGGCAACGGGGCTTCTGTAGCAATGGCGTCCACATACAGTCGACCCTCAGGAGCATCTTAAAATATAGATTCCTAGGCTCACTCCCTGTCTGGCAATCTATAGTATCAGCAAGTGTCCCCAGGGATTCTGAGGCAGGGAGTCCTAGGGCTGCACTGAGAAATGCTCTGAAAGACTTGTCCCTCCTGCCCCAGGCTGCCTCCCAGGACAGGGCTTCTACACATGTTGTCCAGCCGAAGGGCACCCCTCCCATTCACCTGTGTTCCTGGGCACCCACCCTGCACCCAGTCCCGTTCACCAGGCTCAGGGGCCCCGGGGGTTGAACTTCCACTCAATGGGACCCTTGCATCGCATAAGCTCTTTTCTATGCAAAGAGGATAACAAATCCTGCCCTGCCCACCTGGCTGGGTTGTTGTTTTAATTAAGTAAGATAAGGGATGTGAAAGTGCTCTGAGAGCTGTAAGGCTGGGAATCGAAGGGAAGGTTATCTGTGCCTGCTAGGCAACGATTCACTGACTGTCTTGTGACATCGCCTCTGTACTGTCCACCACGCCTATTAAAAATCTCACAAATCTACTTAACCACTCCCAGCCGAGGGCTTGGCTTCGTTGACTGGCTGCATTCAGCTTGTTCAGCAAAGCCTGCCTCCTTCCACAAGATGGCCAGAGCGGCGTTGTTGGTTTCTGTTGGTGGACAGAAACAGGATTTCTTCCCAGGTGGAGCAAAGCTGACCTGGGTAGATGGGAACCCACACTGTGGCTTCATTAACACTTGCTGCTGACTTGTGTTCTTGGGCTGTTGATTGAGGCCCCAGGAGTAAGTCATTCTCTTGGGGTGAATGGGTAAGATTCCTCTCCTCTGGTGGGGGGACCATGCTTCGGTTCCTTTGTTTGAGTTATCTACCGCTTGGGTGAGACGCCACCTCCAAACTTAGTCTTAAAACAACACTCTATTGTTTCCCGTGATTCCGTGGTTGACAGGCTTCAGCTGGGCGGCTCTGCTCCCCGTGGCTGACCCGCTGCCGAGCCCGCTCTCAGTTGGGAGCTTGGCTCCACTGGAAAGGACCAGAGGCTTCTCACCCTCCCAGGTTTCTCTCCACGGCGTCTGCACGGTGACTTGTGGAGCCGAGCTTCTCCACGACGTAGCAGCCGCCTACCACGAGGACGAGGCCCTGCTTCCGGAGCCACTGCTGGTGCTCAGCCGGACCCCCCGAGTCACAGGACCAAGCCTAGCGTCCACGTGGGAGGGGAAGAAGCAAAGGCAGGCGACCCCAGAGACATGCGTCCTGGGGGCCCCTGATGTGCTAATTCCCCACAACCTCACTTTCTTTCTTGGGAAGTCACCCCTGTACATCATAGAAGAGGGCAGCAGCCAGGCTTGTGTCTACCTGCTCTCTTTCCACTGGCACCAGTGTTGCTGGGCTTGGAGGCCTGGGGTGTAACTTGGGGAAGTTCCAGAGACCCCCGCTCCTGTGCTCTGTGCCAACGGTGGCTTCTGTCCCTGGGCAACCACAGCCTGTACGGAGGAGACTCAGAGGCCCGGCAGGTAAGCAGTTTCTCTGTTACTTTCTGCAGTAGCATAGCTGCACACGCATGCTGCCTCTTGCATGTCAGTTCTGGTCTTCTCTTTCGGGGGGTGGCCTCCGCAGAGGCCTGTGGGAGCCCCTGCACAGGCTCCATGAAGATGGCGCCACAGACCTCGTCACTCTTCACATTTGCTTGGGTTGCCTCAGGTCTCTGCCGCCAGGGGACCCGTGTGACAGTGTGTGGGGGGCCCTACCTCCTCTGGCTGGAGAGTGCTGGGAGCCAGATCCCATTCTCACCTCCAAACCCCTCTCCTCATGTCTCTGACCAAGAGGTGGGCACCGGGGGTGACCAGCGGGGTCTTGGCGTGCCTCGGGTCTCTTCAGAGTTGCGGGCACCTGGCCCGGGACCCTGTGGGTAGATGTGCACCTGGGCTGTGTGGGGAGTGACAGTTCCCTTGGTTTCCCCACACATCTGGGCTTTTGTCTCAAACCTTCGGCTCCGTTTTCTGGAAGAGGTCCCTTCTGTTTTACCTCAGGCTGAATCTTTCATGTCCTATGTATGTATGCAGGGAGAGGACAGACTGGAGGGTCTTTAAGAATCAGCAAAATGGTATTTCTACCCTTTGGGAGAAAAATTGAGGATGTGTCCAGAGTGACTAGAATACTGATCTGTACCAGCCTCTCGCTGCAGCCCCAGCACGATGGGAATCGCTCACCTCTGAGTCGCTGCCGTTCACCTGGAGGCTCGGAAGTCCCAGGGCGCGGGAACACGTCGTGTGTCTTTGGAGGGGGACATCATGAGACACTCTGGCCCCCCGGCCCCATGGCCTTTGCTGAGGCTCAGAATACACATTCTGTTCATGCTTCTTGTGACAGACAGTGATGATGCTGTGAGCATCTTTACGTGAAGACGTGTCTGAAAAAGCAGCTAGGCTCTTAGAACATTCACCTCCAGCCGGGCTCCACAGGCCTTGGGGGCTTCTAATTTAGTTCTGCAGGCTGGGGAGCCACCAGAGGCTGTGGTTTGCTGGGGTGTCTGTCTTGTGATTGATTGGAGCTGAGAGTGAAACCCTGGGGCTCTGTTCTGTTGTACCCTTGAAGTGATCGGGAGTTGCTTCCTCCCTCGAGGAGACTGACCCAGCTCCGGTCTGGGGTGGTCACTGCTCCCCCAGCAGCACCAGTCTGAAAACCCTGTGAGTCACTGGTACAGCTGCTGGGATGCATGCTACTCTCAACGACCTAAGTTCACTGATAGCAGCACAAGCCCCCCAAATCCAATATTGAGTTGTGTTGTTACTTATGTAACCTGAACAGTCTACTTCACCAGCCTGCACCTGCAAGTAAGGCTACATTTCCTATTTAGAGCAGGAACCTCATTAGCCAGAAACTGGTTATCCTCAAACTCTTTGCTGGTTATTTTGGGGGTTTCTGAGTGGTTAGCCCCCCAAACAAGGGTGATAACTGTAGTCACTATGCCCGCTGCCTCGGCCCGCTTTCTGCTTTGGCCCCCCTTGGTCTCCCCACTACTAACTGCCGGCAAAGCTGTTGAGAGGTGCCTCGCTGGGGCCACTGTCCATCACAGAAGTGCCCAGGGTGCCAGTTCTGGATCCTCTCCCGGTCCTGAGCTGCTCCCATCACCTGGGCCCCATAGCAGCCAGTATGTCCAGCGTCTTGTGGATTCACTCTTGAACAGTTTAACCAGATTGATACCATCACCCACCATGTCTTCTTTAGAGTCTCAAGAAGAATAACCCTGACAGTTTCTGGCCCTTGCCCCTCTAACTACAGAAATGCAAAACAGCCCCAGGGGGAGGATGGGGCAAATAAGTCCTGGAGTCATTTCTGTGTTCATCAGGATTCTGAGGATGTAAATGACATCCAGAAACCCAGTGGAAACTAGCATCAACAAACATGAGACTTTATCTGGCAGCGAAGCTGAGAAGGCTTCTGGAACAGCTCCTCAGATGTAGGAAGAGCTTCAGGAAGAAGGGTATCAGGGGTGGGAGTGTGGCACAGCTCCCCTCTCCACCTTTCCTCTCTTCCCTCTCCCTCTTTTTTTCTCCTCTCCCCACTCCCCTCCAACCTTTACTTCTTCCCTCTCCTTAATTTCTCATCTGTGACCTCATTTGCAGACAGCCTGTCTGTGTGGCAGGGAGGGGTCTACTGGTGTCCCAGATTCACATTCCCCTGTGCAGCAACCCTACTGGAAAAAAAGATCTCTCTTTCTCAGTGTGCGCATAGATATCTCAGGGCAGGCATGTGATCGCCCGGCTTGGGGCTGTGTTGGTTTCAGGGGCATGGGGTACTCTGGTAGGTTGTGTTGCGGTTGGGGTGAGATCTGTTTCCAGCCAAAGAGGGGTCACAGCCACTACAAAGCCTGCACGCCCGTGCCCTCTCCCACTCCACTCCTGCCTGCCCTGCCTTCCTCTGCTTTATCCACGAGCACACAGGGCCCTGGAGGTGGTTGGGTGGAAGCGGCACAGTGAGCAGTGCTATCTACCCTGTGAGTGTTGAGTCTGCACTCAGACACCTGAACGGGTCCTGGCATGCTTTTATTTGCATAGACGAGGCCTTCTCTGGCCTTCTGCTTCCCCAGCGCACTGCTGGGGCGGCAGGCCGCTGGCCTGGGAGCGTGTGGGGTCAGTGCCACGGGACCCACGGCCTCGTCTGTCAGTGGGCACAGCTGATGGGCTCGCTGGGCCCAGTTATTCCTGAGGCAGAAACTCTGAGGACGTGGAATCTGCACTTTTTAATCGTACTGTAACGAGAGTGCCCTCCACGCCTGTCCCTCCTGCTCCGGGGGGCCCCATCCTTCCCCCTCATGCTCCTGCCTCCCTGGATGCCTACGGAGGGCGGCTGGGTGAGGACCTGGCCTTCCAGCTGTGGTCCCAACTCTATGGCCCTGAGCACTGTTCCTCCACAGGCAGGGCCAGGCTGCCTTGGCCTCTCAGCTCTCAGGCCCTCCCCTCCATCCCTCTCCTGCCCCCTCTGAGGGAAGCAGGGCTGGGTAGGGGAGAGCCCTAGCTCCTCAAACACCACTTCTCTCAAACGTTTTGATTCTTTCCTCAATCCTCTCTCTTCTTTAAAGACTCAGGCCTTTGGGAACCTAAGACCTAGACACCTTTCTTTTTTCCCTGCGTCTCTGTCAATTTTTCCCTGAGGTAAAGGGCCTGGGACATCCCTGTGGCTTGACCGCGGTGGGAAAGCAGAGGGAAAAACCCGGCTCATTTACCTAGGAAGAGCCAGCCAGGCGGCCTCTGCTTCGAGGCTGGGGAACCTCGGAAGCTTGCTGTGTCTGCAGAGAGGGCGGAAGGGGGTTTGCTGCCTGGTTAACCAGCCTGGGTTGACTGAGGTCCGCGTGCTTCTCCTGGAGTCCCTTCTCACTAGTAGATCACCCTTCAAAGGATAAGAGGAAGGGATGGGATAAACATAGAATGGGGCGTGGCCTGCCTGCCACAGCGGGATCAAAACTCTTAATTCCTGTCAGCCCCCCAGAGCCTCAGGCTCTACCCTTTACAGAAGCATTAATGAGTGCTTTCAGGAGTGACAGGCCGTGAGGCCGCTTATTTTTAACCAGACAACGGAGGCTGAGCTCCTGAGTGGGACAAGGTGTCTCAGCCTCCCTGAAGCAAGCAGACCTGGAGGTGTCTGTCCTGGGCTTCCCAGGCCTGCAGCCGCTGGGAGGAACATCTGCAGAGTCGCACCCAGGTTAGGGAATCTCCTTCGGCCTGGGCTGCTTTGGCCAGTGTTTTGTCTCCTGGGCCTCCTTGGGACGGAGGGAGGTGCTCTGTGATGGGCAGAGGAGGCCGGCTGTGCTTTCTCAAGTGTGTGAGCTCTCCTGCTTCAGAAATAGCTCTGGGTACTAATTGGGGGTTTTTGCCCAGGAAGTGTTACTAGGATCTGTCAGGTCCTACTAGGAACCATCGGAAGGTGACAAGTCGCTGGAGACCTTGACACTTAACCACTGGTTACCCAGAAACCTGGACAGGGCCGCCTCTCCGGAGCCCCACAGCACCGGGAGACAGGTTACAAGCATACACTAAAGTTACAGACTAAATAATGACTGTTGTGTAGAGGGCTGCGAGGGGACGGATCGGGTGCTTTGGGAAGTGTGAGTCTGGGGTGGGGGGGTGGTGCCTGGGCCCTTTCTCCTCCCCCTCTCTGTACTTGTGCCTTTCCCAGACTCCGTTCCTCTGTCTCCTGTTTCGTCTCTCCAAGAACTGCTTCTCCTGCCTGGCTAATTCCACAGGAGCCAAGGAAATGGGGGCAAGTGAGGGAGGTTGTCAGTGCCTGGAAAACCACTAAGCCCCTGCCTCCGGCTCCAGGCTGACAGCTCTGCCAGCCCTCAGGCCCAAGGCCTCTCCAGCAGCTTTCCATGAAAGAGACGTCCCTCCCCGCCTCCACATCCCTCTGGCAGCCATGAATCCATTCCTGGACTACCGTCACCCCCCCAGATGTGGCAGCCAGGGCCTAACGGGCGCTGCTAGTTTTCGTTCCCAGTTTTCAGTTACTTAGTGGGACTTGTTTTCCTTTATCTCCTTAAGGGGCAAATTGGAGACTTGGGTTTGATAGGAAAAGATCACCCCAGGACTTGAAAAATAGGGTTGCCAGCGGCCTCTGGTAGAAAAGGCAGATAGGGAAATTGAATAATGCATCTTAGAAATGTTTATTAGCATTCTGATGATGATAAGTGAGGGATCTGAAAGGAAATCTTCCACAAGTGTTGGTCATTTGTCCCCTGGTTAGGGAGGCCGGTGTGCTTTGTGGGAAGAGTAGTTGATTTATCCCCCATTGGATACATGTGTGTCTCATGCCCGATACTTAGCAAGGGACTTGGGAGATTCTGCTGAAGGGATTCAGTCATCTTCTGCAGGCTTTTGGGGGGTGGTGGGGGTGGAGCATGGATGAGCATTTGAGAAAAGCTGCAGGTATTCTCTCCTTAACAACGCACCCTCACAAAGATAAGCTCACAATTTGATGGGCACTTCAGGATTTGCAGGTTCTTGGAAATCCATCCATGGACCCTCACATAGACCCCAGGTGAGAAACCCCTGGACCAGAGTTTACATCTGTAAGGCCCCCTGCACATACATACATGTGCCCCCGATCCCTGTCGGACGCCTCTGCTTCCTTCTTGCTGAGCACTGGGTACTGGTGCCAGGAAGGCCTGGGTTGGAGTCACATTTCAGGGCAACTTCTCCAGTCACCCATCTTGGCTGCCAAGGCCCAACAAATGTGGGCTTTTTTCCCCCTAGAAATGGGGAAGATTTGGCAAAACTGGGCCTGCATTCCTTATGGCAACAATTAGCTGGGCTTGGTGTCTGTGCCCGCATTAGGTAGGGCGTGGCTGTCTGGGTTGTCATGGCCTCTTCCCGCCACCTCAATGCTGGGACCAATTCAGTTCTGTTTATCACCCCAGTTGATCTGCACTTCTCTTAGAGCAGAGTTAAGTAAACAGTTTTATCTCTGAAGATATACTGCATATCACAAAACACAAGTCTCCTATACATATGCATATAGAAAACACTCATATATGCACAGGTACACGCACATACCTGCTTGGCCCATCCAGGTTGTCTGCAAGGCATCTGAATTTGTGACCTGATCCTCTTCCTCCTCATAGGGTTGCTGTGAGGCTTCAGTGGACTGATGCATGCAGAGCCTTCAGCACGGTGCCTGGTACACAGCAGGTGCTCCCTCAGCACATCCAGCTGGTGTTACTAATAAGTGATCCTTGGGGCCCAGTGGCATCTCCTCTAGCCCGCTCAGAATGGGCGTTGCTCGGGACTGGGGCGCCCTCTTGTGGCTGCTCTCCCTACTCACACCTAGGCCCCGCCGGAAAGATTTTAGGCTCCTTTCATCAGGCTCCCCTTCCCCTGCCACTCAAGGGGAGAGCGGGAGAGGTGGGATGGGAGAAAATGTTCCGCTTCCCTCAGCATTTCCTTTGCCTCCTTCCTGACCTTGGGGAGGTTGGGGTCACTAGGTCTGGAGACAGGAGGAGACGCTTGGAGGTGGGGGTCCTGGCTGTGTGACTCCCATGGGTGGTACCTGCCCCCTCCCACTTGCTCCTTCTCCTCCCAGAGCAGCAGAGGCCCAAGGCCACCTCCAGGGAGGACGCAGGACAACAGGAGGGCAGCGCATCCACAGAGGCTTCCCAGGCTATTATGAGGTAATTTTATTTCTTTCCATTTCAGGTAAAAATAGTAAATACAAGATAATTTTAATAAAGGTAAAAATACATCATTTGGATTTTGTCGTTGTTCTCTGAACAGTGCTACCTACAGTACAATTTTTGATTTAGGATTTTTAAACCTTTTTTTTATATAAACAAATAGAGCGATTTTGCTATTAGGCTATCTGTGTTCTCATCTGGCACTTAAGAATAGATCACAGGTCACCTCCCAGTTCCTTTGGATGTATGTGGGTGGTGGGGTGGGAGTGAGCAGGGCTGCATGGGATGAGGCATGATGGCCTCATGAGCCATGAGCCATCCAGGATGGCTTCCTGGATGCAGACAGCGCTGCAGTCCGTGTGCAGTGGGAGGGCACGAGTGTGCATCCGAGATGGCCCTTTCCTGCGCTGGTCACAGGGACATATGTCACTGTGACTGGCCTGAAGGTGTCACATGCATCGGGGGGGCACTTCCTCCCCTCCTCCTGTGGTCTAGTTTCTCACCCAACAGCCTAGATTCACAACAGTTCTGGGTCCAGGCAGGCCACTGGGCTGCAGATGTCAGCAAGGCTGGTCAGGACAGAGCCAGTTGGTCCCCTTAGAGTCCTAAAGGAGTGGCCCAGGACCCCCCCGACCAGAGCTGGTGGCCAGGGCATCCCACCTGGCCTTGGAATGCTGGTAGAAGTCACAGGTGCCGATGCAGGCTGTTAAATGTCTTTGCCCTTGTTCGCCCTCAGGTGGTCTTTGTTTAAGTTCTTTCCAAACTTCTCGCTGAGCTGTTGGATGAGGTCTGCCAGCTCGCCGGTAGCTTGAGATTTCTCTTCAAGGAGCTCATAGCGCAGGCTGGAGATATCTTGCTTGATTTCCTTCAGTTCGCCTGCAAGGACAAATGAGATTTTGGTGAGATGAGCCTGCTGAAGGGGCTCATCCCATAGGCATTTGGGGCGTGCATCCTTCCCACAGAATGTCAGGCTACTGGTCCAGCCCACCAAGGGTGGAGGTGAGGGGATGGGAGCTCTGTTTTGACCTAAATCCCACTCAGCTTCTACTGACGAAGGACCATTCATTCATCTGCTTAAGACCCCTCTCCCATTCCTGGTCATGCTCTCCATTAGGGGTTTGAGGTAGATGGAAGAATCAAGATCAGGGTTGTGAACTGCTAACACTGATTTATCACGGTTGTTAGAATGCTGGTTTTGGAGCCATTAGAAGCAGATTTCAAGACTCTAAGCAACACCCTTGTTAACTGAAACATATTTTTCTCATTATGCTCCATGTTTTGTTCTGTCGTCTCAGGGAGGAGAAACTCCCAAGTGTCTGAGGAGATCAGCTCAGGACAGTGGCTGCGGCTGTGGAGCCAGGCCTCCTCACAGGGGCAGGGTCTGTTCGCACCACGCAAGCAGCATCCCTAACCAGTGCACCACGGTAGGCCTGCCTTCTCCTCTTTCTCTAGCAAGGGACCACAGGTAGGGTCTTCCGCTTCTTTCCACAGCGAACCATGTGGTTAGAAATCCACATGGGCCTGGGCTGTGGGAATCTTCTTATTAAGTACAAAGGGGAGTCGAAAGGTTCTCTCCTGGTTTGAGAGATACTGGACTTGGCTCAAGTGTCACATTAGCCATATGTGTTTTTTAAGTATGCCTTATACACAGAAGATGCCGAGGTCTTAAAGGTACAGTTTGGCCAGTTTTGACAAAGGCATACATCCCCTATTTTCCCCTATTTTCTTTCTATGGGGGCTTCGTTGGGCCCCAGTTTCATGGTGTGATTCTAGTGGCGTGAACCTGGGCAGCCCCACCTTCTACCATCAGGTACATTCCTGTCAATCACGTTACACGCTGTGGGGAGCTGGCTGCCATGACACCCGGCAGTTTTGTATTTGAGACCCAACAGTAGGGGTGGGTAGGTGGGCTGCTGCTCGGCTCCTAGACAGTGTCAGCCCCCGGGGCCATTTGGTCATTGCTGACCTTGAGGCCGCACTGTGGATGTCCCAGGATGAAGCAGAGGGTCACTAAATGACTAGGCTCCTTCTGGAGGCCCCTGGGACCCTGGCAAGGGAGAGACTTCATGCCTTCACTCTTGGAGGAGGCTCTTTCTAGGTGGCAAATTCTTGTCCCAGGTGTCTCATGAAGATTAATTACCTGGTGTATGGTAATTTGCTTTTCGTTTAAGAGTAACTGCTTAAAATAGACTGGAAGATAACCCACACAGGGAAAATAATGCAGTTTGCAAACTTCAGTGCACATCAGGATGACCTGGCATCCTTATCACGACGCAGACCCCCAGGCCATGCCGATTCATTAGGTCTCGGTGGGCTCTAGGTCCGCATTTTTATCAAGTGCTTCTGAGGTGGGGGATTCTTTGAGAAACTGCTGGTTGGTAGCTTCTTAGAGCCAGGAAGTTAGGACAGAGCTAGCTAGAACCGGGGCTGCTGCAGAATCTGAAAGAGGTGTACAGTCTGCTGCTGTCTGTATGTGTGCTCAGGGGATGAAGAATTCGGGGCCATCCTGAGCTCCAGGGCCATGAGGCCGACTCACGGCAGCCATGACTGCACAAGGCAGAACAACTGTTGTGAGCGGGGCTCCACGCCCTGTTGCCGGTGCTGAGATGGAGGCGCTACACGCCAAGACTGGGGGGTGGCTTTAAGGTCAGAGCTAAGGGCAGCCCCAGCTGATGGTCAGCCAGGGGACAGAGACCCCAGTCCTACAACTCCGTGGACCTGAATTCTGCCAACAGCCCAACGAGCGTCCCCAGGGCCTCCAGACAGGGATGTAGCCCCACCGCCAACACCTTGACTTTAGCCTGGTGAGACCACGTCTGGCTTCCGCCCTAGAGCAGATGGATCCAATCGCTTACCTTCATTGACTTCGTCATTTTCTCTATCCACCTGGGCCTTCAGGACATATCTTTTTATGAGCCGTTTCATGATTTTCTGAAATGTGAACATAAGGAAGGGATCAAACCAGCCCAGGTCCTGTGCTGTAGGTGTGAGTGCCTTCCCTCCTGCAGGGCGCCTGTCAGCACGGGGGTCCTCCCTTGTCTGATGCCTCACTTTCGAGGGGTGCCCTGCCTAGTGGGGAAGGTTCCAGTATCCCTGGATTCAATACCACTTGAGCCTGGGTTGTGAAAACAGGGTACTCTCAGTGGCAGAAGGCCCAGCCATGGAGAGAGACAGAATCACCTGAGAGCCACAGGCACTGCTTGAGGGTCCTTAGGCCTGCCTGTACCCTGGCCTTTGTGACCTTAGCCCATCATGCCCTCTTCTCGGGGCCTGAGCTCCGAAACACTTTCTTGTATTTCAACAACTGATGTGATCACGGGGCAGTAAGGAAATCTTAGCAGGCCAGTGCCGGTGGAGCTGCCTCCGTCAAGCTGCTGGGCAGGAGAGGAGGTTCGCTTAGCCCACAGTCAGGACCAGGCACGGAGGACCAGTCCACTGTACTTTGGAAAATTCCTACCAGAGGCAGAGGCAGATACAGCCTTGGGAGGGTTGGCCAAGATACCGCTTCCCTGAAGTCTCACCACGTGCCCAACACTGTCAGTCACACTGGAGGTCCCACTTCTGCAGATTCTATGAGCCAAGGAGGCAGGAACACACAGTTAGGAGCCACCAAGAATAGAGCCAAGTGTAAGAAAGACCGCAGGCGGTGAACTTTGGATTTTGCCAGCTGGTCGGTCCAGGGTTACTGCGATATCGCAGGATTTAAAAATGTTCTGGTGGCCGAGCCTTCTGAATCTGTTAGGAGCCAAGCAGCACCGTGAAGGGGGGGCTTCCCTGCTCCTCGGCATCCCTCCTGGTGACCGACTGGCCTGCTCACTCTGAGGACCGAGGGGACAGAGGTGGCATTTGCTAGGTTGAAGGGCCCCGAATTCTGTCCCCAGCTTTGCTGTGTGAGGTCAAGCAGGTGGCTAAGTTCTCTCTGACTACCTGGGCTCAGGAAAAGCTTCTTGCAAGTAGAAGAGAAGTGAGCTGCCGGGATGCAGAGAGCTGGAGGATTGATCTCATTATTATCACCAACTGGTGGTCCCCTCAGGGCCTTTAATGGTGACAGCCTTGCCAAGGAGGCGTCTCCAGCCCTGTGATTCCATGATTCAGTGTCCCGGGACACTGAGCTCTGAGCCAGCTAATGTGGGCCACTTCTGCCCCTCCTCAGCCCCTGCTGGTGGTCCGCTTGGTTCTGTGGTTTGTGTCGTGCTCTAATTTCAGGCTGAACAGTTCATTAGTGAGTTGCCTTCATGCTGCTGCTTCTCTGAGAGGCCTGGGTCTTGTCCTGTTGGTGGTTAAACTGCAACGCTAGATTTCTCACCGATGTTCTCGTAGTCAATAAGGCAGGTCACCTGAGTTTTAAGAATCTGTGCCTTTTGTGGGACTCGATGCTCTTTTCACTTTGAATTGGAAAAACAAAACAAAATCAACTTTGTCCTGAACCAGTTCTCATGGGGGAAAAACCCCAACAAACCAGATACCCGAGTATCTGACATTCTTACTGAATAAGAAATTTGGAAGTATTCTACTGCAAACTTTCAGGCCGACATAAGACATAGGGATCTAGTTAAAGTTTGTTGCCTTTTTAAAGGAAAACGTCAAGAATTAGAGGTCCTTCCATTTCTGGATCCATCAATTAAACAGACTGTATATTTACGACATAAAATTATAAACCAGAGAATGGAAGTGGAGAGCTCCCTTTTCTGTGATGGAGCTGAGCAGAATCCTTTCATAGCTACGGCAGCAGCTGTCATCCTCCTGGTTTCACGTGCACATTGTGTTTTAGTGCAACATGATTAAACCGATGACTTTAAAAGATTTCATAGTATGTGTTTATTATTAAGACAAATTTGTTGAGTACTTCCTGCAGCCCAGGAGTTGTGTTATCCCCCTTGACAAAATGACCTCATGGAATCCTCCCAGAAACCAGGTGAGATGGGGGTTGTCATCTCCATTTACAGATGAGGTCACTGAGGCTCAGAGAGCGAGGTGACTTCTCCAGGGTCACACAGCCAGAAAGTGGCAGATCTGGGATTTAACCAAAATGGAAACCAAAGCTGGGGCTTCGTCCAAGCTTCAGAAAAAGGTTAAGTGCACGATGGTTTTGGAGATGAGATGCAGGAAAGTGGCTCCTGTGGGTCACAGAGGGCTTGGACTACTTCTGGGTACCAGTCTGTCTTTTCCAAAGCACAAGGTCTTTTATGCAAGAAGAAGCCTCAGCTAGATTTCAGAGGATGGATTGTTAGCCCGCAGAAGAGGGTCACTGGTATGTCATTGTCCTAAATGCCCGAGGCTTGCTCTTGAACCCTGGCATGCTTGATCTGAGCTGTGGTTTCTGCAGATCTGCAGCTCCAAGGGGAGAGCAGCAAGGGTTTGCTTTTAAGCGTCTCACCACAGATTAGGATTTTAGAGCAGAATCGCGTGAGCACGGCAGACGTGCAGGGACCCTCTAACCTTCCTCCGCACCCCAGGAGTGACATGTACCTTAAGCGAGAACAGTGTGACCACCTGTTGGTTGCTTAGAGACTTCATGCTCTGATGATGACCTAGCCTCCCCTCTGGCATATGCATGTTAGACCACTTGGGATCTGTGGGAGCAAGATGCCAGTCTCGTCCCCAGCAAGTCTGAAATGGTTAGAAAATGACCAAAGTTCTCTTAACGTGGATGCTACAGAGGATCTCTGTTTGCAGAAAAGATGGACATCAAAAGCCTCCCCTACTTCATTATGTGGAGGAAAAACATGGTCCTTTGTGATGAGTTTGCGACCCTTCCTGGCCATCTTCCACAGAGTTTTCACTTCATGGAGATAATAAACTTTCCCCAAATTAACACGCCCTCGTCAGTGCCAACTTGGCCCACTTTGCCCTGTGGCATTTAGCAAGTACTGGAGATGAGAATATTCAGTGATCTTACTCAGGAAAAATAACTAATACTGAGGTGCCCGATGGGTAAGAATGGTTGTGACACTGAGACCCACATCCGGGAGGGAGGCGCACAGTTGCCCTGCCCAGACTCCAAGAGCCAGGTGGCCTCTGGCTGCTGCTGGTGAGGAAGGAATGGAAGGGACCGCTCTGTGCAGCCAGGGCAGCTGAAGACAGAGACAAGGGAGAGAATACACATGCTGAACATGGCAAACAAAGTAGCATCCCGAGGAAAGCAATGCTGCCACCTAGGGACAGAGAAATTGAGGAACATTTGGAAGAGAATGGACAAAATGGATCACAGGACAAGTCATCTGTTAAACTAGGGTTTATCAGACCCCAGAATGGAAGAAATCAGCACTGGTAAGCTGTCTATCCTGTTGGCTTTAATCTCGACAGAAAAGGTCATCTAGAAGGCAAAAAAGAGGACTCCCCACTGGGCTTTGGGGAAGGGATTGCATCATAAAAGTTGGGGCTTTTTTCAGTGATGGACTGTGCCTAGATTCTACGATTCGTTTGTGATGCAGCTTGTCTGCTTTGCCTATGAATGAAATGTATCCTCAGAGACTGAGTATATGAAGTCTGTACACACCCCAACAGGTGGACATGCCAGATCTTGGAACAGGTCAAGGGTAGCTTTGATAGGAAGCACACTTTGGCCATTTTGCTGGTATCATGGTTTTGTTCCATTGTTTGGTCTCATGTCCACAGAGCCCAGATTGAAAAAAAAAAAAAAAATTACAAAAGCAAGGAAGCAATTTTGTGAAAAATGACAATTCAGACCCCTGGAAGCCTAAGAAAAGCAAAGCACAGAGAGCCTCTGAAGTTTGGAGGAACTGCCTTCCCTTATAACAGAGAGCCCTAAAAAGTTGAAGGAATGACAAGCTTCAAATAAACACCCAACCTGCTAAGGTTGAGCAAGCAAGTAGATGCACTAGAGACACAAAGGAAACAAGCTTAACAACTACACACGTGTCAACGACGGGGCTTTTATCTTATCGGGATCAACGACGGGGCTTTTATCTTATGGGGATCGCTCCAGAATGTCTCAGAACCTCGATGGTGAGAGGCTGACAGCATAAGGGCTCCGAAGGCTGTTGGTGCAGCCTGGATGGTAAGAAAGAGGGCGTGAACTGGGTTCCTCACATTCTTGGCACTTTTGGAAGTTGCTTTGAGAGGAAAGCAATACAGCGTGGAAGGCCACCAGTGGGCCCAAGAAATCGGTTGAGCCATTTTTAGATCCCTGCCCAAATCCTTCGTTCTGTACCGGTTGCTGCCCCGTGATAGCAAAAGCACCTTCCGTTCCTAGCTTCCTCCCCACAGGCTCAGATAGAGCTCTTCCCAGGGGCTGTCAGACACAGACAGGGCAGGTTCCGACACTGTGAAGAGGAGTAAGGGGACAGTGCCCTGGCAGCGTGATGGGGTGCAAGAGGGGTGCCCTTCTGAGTCAGACAGATCTCACTTCAACCATCCGTGTGACCTTTGCCACGAAGCCTGAATTCCCTCAGCTGTTCAGTGGGGGTTACAGATCCTGCCTCTCTCACATGCCCTAGTGTCTAGTCTGCTCCAGCTGCCTGTCTGTGTCAACTCAGCGTTTACTCCTATTTGAGCAGATGATAGCTCAGGAAGATGCCCAGACTTGACCTTGAAGGACTGAGCAAGGTGCCAACGTACAAATGCAAGATGCTTTCTGCTCCATCCACTGTCCTCTCAGCCCTCCCCCTCTGACGCCCACTGGCCCAGTTTTTCTGTCTTCTTTCTGGTGATAACGATTTGAATAAGTCGCCCGAGGCTTTTCTTGCTGGATTCACAAAATACAGGGTGAGCCTGCTTTCCCAGGCCATCAGTAGCCTGAAGCTGCAAACCCGCTAATCTGTGTAATCATAGCAGGAAGCTCTCCGGGAGACTGAAGGCTGCAGGGACTCAGCCAGTGAAGATGAAAGACAGAAATGGGATTGCTCAAGACTGCTCTGGAACGGGGCCTCGTTCATAAGGGATTCATCCTGGGTATAGACATTCACCACATCAGCTGCCTTCCTCGATGTCAGCTGCTGATTCTCAAAACCCAGGAGAGATCTGGCCCTAATCCATTAGGGTTTTCTTTTCTTTTCTTTTTTTTAAATAATTTATTTTATTTTTGGCTACATTGGGTCTTCCTTGCGGCACGTGGGCTTTCTCTAGTTGCGGCGTGCAGGCTTCTCATTGCGGTGGCTTCTCTTGTTGGGGAGCACGGGCTCTAGGCGCGCGGTCTTCCGTAGTTGTGGCACATGGGCTCAGTAGTTGTGGCTCGCGGGCTCTAGAGCACAGGCTCAGTAGTTGTGGCGCACGGGCTTAGTTGCTCCGCGGCGTGTGGGATCTTCCCCGGGCCAGGGCTCAAACCTGTGTCCCCTGCATTGGCAGGCGGATTCTTAACCACTGCGCCACCAGGGAAGTCCCTGCTAGGGTTTTCTATCTTTTCTGTGGCACAGATAATCTCTACTTCTCTCCGAGAAGCTAAGAAATAAAAATCCTTCCCCTGACCAAAGGATTTGTCCTGTAAAATAAATCAAAGCAGATCAAACTGGTCAGGTCCAATTTTGTGCACAATTAAAGACAAGACTTGCCCTTTGCCAATTTTTAGCCCATGTCATCTGTTAAAACTATAAGTACTATGAGGGATGAGCTGTTTCTTAACTGTACACTTAACTCCTCCTAACTGCACAGCTAGCTTCTGAAATATGGATGGAGATTCAATTAGAGACCTGTGTCTGGAAGATACTAAGTCTGTAATGGCTCCCTCGGGGATGGTGGCACCAGGGTCATATCACCTTGGCCTGAAGGAGCACTCAGGACAGCTTCAGATTTACACCTGATAGGAGATGGTCAGCATGGGTAAAACTGCTGGTCATTGGGAGTGGGCAAGCAAGAAAAGTATGGCCTGCACTTTTATAATCAATAACCTGTAATAACCATTTATCACTGGCTGATGCAAACGGATACAGAGATTTTGCATTAATTTCCAAAAGCAAAGCAAGATCTGTATGCACATAAGTTCTCCTAATTTTTATAACAACAGACTTTGCCTGCTGGCAGTCTAAGGTCAGGTGCTTACTGGAAACATCAATATCCACCTGGTTGCTTAAGACAGATCCCTGGGAGCCATCCTGCGTGCCTGCCTCTCCCTACCCGGCGCCCGCTGGTTTGCATCACGTCCCTTTGGCGATGCATCCCAAACGTATATTGAGTCAGTCAGTCTTTCTCCCTCACCCTTCTCACACTCCAAGTCGCCATTCCTTGTACCTGGGTGACTGTCACATCCTCCTCACTGGTCTCCCTGCTTCCACTTTTGTCCTCACCTGTCTCTTCTCATTATAGCAGTTAGGTTGTCTTCTTAAAGCATAAATACAATTTTATCATCTTCTCCCTCCCCCCAAGTTAAACTCCTCCCACTGCCTTCCTGGGTACATCAGAGTGAAATCCACCTCCTGACCTTGCTCCAGGCCCCTGATTTGGACTCTGACCTCATTGCCCTCCCCTCTCCCCTACTCAGAGCTCTAGCTGCTGTGGACCCACCAAGCTTCTCCCCTCTAGCTTTTGCTGGTGCTCTTCCTCTGCCTGGAAGGCCCCACGTGGCTGCCTCCTTCTCATCTCTGAGGTTTTAGCTGACTGTCCTCTCCTTGAAGATACATCCTCTGACAGCCATATCTAAGCAGGGGCTCCCTATTTTTCTCCATTTTAACATCTGATTGTTTTCTTCTTGGCACTTTTATCAATTTGAAGTTACATATTTATTTGTGCGTTTACTTGCTCATTGTATCTCTCCCTCTATGGACTGGAAGTGCCAGTAAGATAGGAACCATGTCTGTATCCCCAGGAAGCAGCATGGTGCCTGGCATACAGTAGGCACTCTATAAGTATTTGTCGAATGAAGGAAGGAATGAAGCTGTGTTCTGGGGGGAGTGACACAGCCATGTGACTAAATCGGTGTCTGAATGGAGTCTGCTTCTGCCCATACCTGGGAAAGGGGTGGTTACCTGATATCTGGTGGGCTTGCTGTAAGTGTTATTTGCTGTCAGGTTTTCAGAATTCCTCATGCCAGCCTGGTAGCGAGTCTTCTAAGAAAAAAAAAAAAAGAAAATACATAATATATAATACATGATACACGATTGTACATACACACATGCTAGGACTCGAACAGGACCTGCATACGGGGCTGTCTCTAAAATGAGGACCCTCAGGAGGTCACTATACCCACTGCTGCTTGGCTTTCCAGAACGTGTTCCTGGGGCCTCTAGCTCTGTAGAATGTCAGTGGGTTACAAATTACTGTTTGGTCAGCTTTGTTTGGAAAGCACTCAGTTAAAGTGATGTGGGTGTCCTTCCTCCAAGACTCCCCAGAGATTTTAATATGCTAATAATTGAGAATCTCCAGGAGCGGGAGATAATGGGCAGGGAACCTTTCTTCCCAGTCATCATGATCCAGATACTTTCTGGGAAGAGCTAATCTGCTTCCGAGTCCACTAAGGAGTCCCTCAGTGGGGTCCCGGCTCGGCCCGCAGGAGGAGGGGCACTACGGCTGGCCGGCTGCCCCTGCTGGGACTGCAGCTTTGCTGATGCGCTGGCTGATTCTGGAAAGCACGGGGTCCCTCCGGGCTCCTGACTTCCCTTGTATCAGGGGCACCATCTGAACCAAACACACAGCTCCCCCTCCCCCTCCTGCTGCCTCTCTAGCCCCATAAGTCCCACACTACCTACCCTGAATTTAGAACTCAGCATGCCCATTTCAAGGTCATTTTCACAGCTTTTGGCCTTAGATTTGCAGAGTTTTATGAGGCACATCTTGATTCTCATTATGAGATAATAAAATGATTTAGGACTTGGCACTAGATTAAAAGGAGCAGGTAGAGTTCTTCCTTCATCAAAATAAGACAGCCAGAGCTTTGCTCGGGCAAACTTCCACTCCACATCTGCATCTTCCTGTGGGGCAAGGAAAATAACAGCACACCATCAGAGGCAGTGCTATCCAACAGCACGTAACGTCAGCCGCAGAGGAGAACCACACAAGGGCATCAAGATTTTCTCAGAGCCACATTATGAAAAGTAAAATGAAACAAGTGAAATTAATATCAGTGATGTTTTTTAAGTTAATCTGATAGATCCAAAATGTTATCATGTAATCATTATAAAAATTATTTATGAGATAGCTCAGATTTTCTTGGCATACCGAGCCCTCGAAATTGGCATGTATTCTACACTCATAGCACATCTCAATTTGGACTGGCCACATTTCGAGTGCTCAGTACATGTGGCTCGTGGCTACCATGTCAGACGCCATCATGTGTTTCCTATTAGAAAGTGTATTTCTCATTGGTCAGAGTGCTGTCAAATGATGTCACGAGGTCTAGTGTATGTAATTCAAGGGGAGCAAACCTGATGAGCTGGCAGCAGGTAGCCTGGCCATGCCCTCTTCCCTGGTGGTGGTGGTGGTAGATTTAAAGCCCAGATCTGTTACTTCTGAGTTGGTGGCAATGCCAGAAACGCTGAGTGGGCCCCCCTGAGAGGTGGCAGGTGTGTGTTTTCTGTAGGGAGGCTCCTTGGGCCCCTGTCCTAGGAGGGCAGTCTGAGGCCGGGAAAGAGGCGTGGGGTTTGGAATCAGCTAGACCCCTACTAGCTGTGTGATGTAGGCAGTGGTCTTGGGCTCGCTCCTCTGCTCATGGTGATAGCCTGCTTCCCGTAGCCCTGAGGTCGGCACTGAATATGTGCGCTGTGGGCAGTGGGCTTTTCTCCACACAGGCCCGAGCTATACTTCAAGGGGTCCACATGAGGCTGCTGGGATGTGCCAGGAGAGTATAAGGTCATTACCAGCAGGCTTGCTTTTACTGAGACCCCATCAGCACCTGGCCTGCTCTATGGGGACATGCTATACAGGTCGTTTAGACTGGAAGCTTTGTGAGGACAGGGGTCGTTCCTGATCTCGGCTGTACAGCAGAGAGGTGTGGGAGGGACTGCCGACCTGAGAGGAACGGTGATGCAGTGGAGAGAGCACAGGCTCCGAAGCCTGGCTGGGTTCAAACCCTGCCTCTGTTCCTTACTAGCTGTGTAACCATGGCAGGTGACTTAGCTGCTCTGGGCTTCAGTTTCCTCATCTGTAAAATGAGGATAATAATACCTACCTCATAGGCTCTTGTGGGAGTTAAAGAAGTTAATGCGGGAAAAACAATGTCAGATACTTAGTAAACCCTCAGTAAGTATTATTTATATCTCCATAACTTAATACATTGCCTGATGTTCAACCTTCAGTCACTCAGCAAACCTCCTACTGTGTGCCCACCTAGTGCTCACCTACTGTGTGCCTGGCCTGTGCTAGGTAGGTACTGGGGATGGCAATCCTGCCCTCCTGGGACGCGCAGCCTGGCCAATGACACGAGTATGTTAACTCATCAGCTCTTTGTATCTAGAGCTGGGCTAAGAGCTGGGGGAGGCGCTGGGTGCTGGGGGTCCTGCCCCTGGGGGTCAGGGAAGGCTGCCCTGAGGGCTAGCATTTGAGCTGAGATCCAAGGGGTGAGTAGTTCTCAACCAGGTCAAGTGCGGGTGGGCTGGGGTGGAGAAGAGTAGCAGTTAATTAGTGGAGAGGCAGTGAGAAATGTAAACAACTCTTTGTAGGCGGTAAAGAGCAGGAGACAAAGAGGTTCAGAGCTGGAAAGTGAAATGGAGGGAGGATTGTTTGTAGTTACTTTTTTAAAGATCAAGAGATGGGACTTCCCTGGTGGCACAGTGGTCAAGAATCCACCTGCCAACGCAGGGGACACTGGTTTGAACCCTGGCCCGGGAAGATCCCACATGCCGCGGAGCAACTAAGCCCATGTGCCACAACTACTGAGCCTGTGCTCTAGGGCCCGTGAGCCACAACTACTGAGCCCCCATGCCATAACTACTGAAGCCCGTGCGCCTAGAGCCCGTGCTCTGCAACAAGAGAAGCCACAGCAATGAGAAGCCTGCGCACCGCAACAGAGTAGCCCCACCCCCGCTCGCCGCAACTAGAGAAAGCCCGCAGACAGCAACGAAGACCCAATGCAGCCATAAATAAATAAATAAATTTATTAAAAAAAAAGATCAAGAGATGCATTTAAATGCTGACAGGCAGGATTAGCTAGAGAGGAGGAGAGGGTGAGGATGTAGGTGGGGAGGGCTAATGTGCAGTGGCTGATTCTGAGGAGGAGAGAGGGCAGGGGGCCAGGGCACCTGGCTGGGGCTGCTCAGGGGGAGAAGGCCTATCTGCCTACAGGAGGGCAATGGCGGGGGGTGGGGGGCGGGGCGTGGCAGGCACAGAGGCAGGCAGGTCCATGGATTCGGACGTAGGTGCTCAAGATCTGTTGAATAAATAAGTGTTCTCCTGTAAGAACTTACAAATACGTACTTCATTAAGGTTCATCATGACCGTGAACACTAGGCACGTCCCAGCAGCCGACCTCAGGGTCTTTGTACACGCATCGCCAATGAGATGGTGGGGACATTTGCTCTCACCAGACAAGGAGAAGCCCAGCGCCCAGTGGGCTGCAGTGGGCTCTCTCTGTCTCCTGGCACCGCCCTGTGGTGGATAACTTGACGTCATAAGCCGTGGGTTTGCTCACTCCTGCCCCAAACTGGTGGGCATCACTCATGCTAATCACGTGACTTCCCATGTTATGTTCATTTGGACCAACGCACAATGTGCTCGATAGGGTGGGGCAGAACACCTGGGGCGAGTGCTCCAGAAACCCATGTATTCCAGGGACCATCTGGTTTCTCTTACATGTGGGGAAGCTGAGGCCCAGGAGGGCAGGGAGGGTTAGTTAGCAACAGCTCAGTATTCACATAGGTGACCAAGTCTGTAAAACACTTAAGTATATCTATATATGTATATATATATATGTTGTTTGTCTGCTGACGCAGTGCTGCGTTTTCCTGTAGGTGGCGGGGTGGCAGGGCGGTGAGGCTGGGGGCTAAGACTAAGGCTTCACACTGGCTCACCTCTTCCTCTCTCCTCTTACCTCTTTTTCTCGCCCAGTCTACCCTCTTGCAGCGCAGTGCTGAGTATACCACATTGTTTTATCCCTCCCTGCCTTGGCACATGCTGTACCGACGGTTTAGAATACTCTTTTTTGGAGGGATTTTATGGACCAAAGCTTTCCCCTAAAATTCATATGTTGAAGCCCTGACCACAAGTATCTTAGAGTGTGATTATATTTGGAGAGAGGGCCTTTAAAGAGGTAATTAAGGTTAAACGAGGCTGTAAGGGTGGGGCCCTAATCCAATATGACTGGTGTCATCATAAGGACAGGAAGAGATACACAGAGGAGAGGCCCTGTGAGGACACAGCAAGAAGACAGTCATCGGCAAGCCAAGGAGAGAGGCCTCAGAAGAAACCAGTCCTGCCAGTACCTTGGTCTTGGACTTCTAGGCTCCAGAACTGTGAGAAAATAACTTTTTGTTATTTAAGCCACCCAGTCTGTGATATTTTGTTGTGGGAGCCCTAGCAAACAAATACATGGAAGTCTTAATTTTTTTCTATACACAGGTAATTGTTTCTTATAAAAGACTTAAGTACAGAGGTATACCAAGCAGACACGAAAGTCCTTTCAAATCTCCTTTCTTGTTTCACTCCCTTCCCCAGAGGATACCCTATTTCTACCTTTGCTTTCTGTGTGTGCACATTTGTATTATTACGTACATGAGACTTGCCTATGGATATTTTTCTACAAGCTTGCATTTTTTCACTTAACAATATCATAGAGATTTGCTCTGTCAGCACAGAAAGGTCTTTCTCAATGTTTATACAGTATTTTAAAGTCTGTGCTATATCAGTTTATTTAAATATTCCTGTATTGATGGGCTGTTTCCAAGTTTTTCTTGTAATGAACATCTATGTAAAATCATATGTCTGCACGGATTTGCTGAATCAAAGGATCAGTGCATTTGATTTTGTTTTAATGTTGCGTTTATTTATTTGACTTTTAATAGGTAGAACAGTGACATGATTTCTAAGCATCAGAGCGTATAAAGAGAAAGCCTGTAAACCCACCATGACCTCTAACCCCTACCTCTCATCAGGCGCCCCTTGCTGTGCTCTTCTTGTGCACCCTTCCAGGTTAGTTTTCTTTTTCAAATGATTATATGATCAAAAAGGAATACGTGTTCCTTTTTCTGCCTCTCTACACAGAGTACAATATATACATTGTTCTGCAACTTGCCTTTTCTCTACTTACCATTATAATTGGAGGTCTTTCCACATCAGAATATAGAGAAAGTCCTCATCCTTTTTAAAAGCTGCACAGTTTCCCACTGTTCAGATCCATCATAACCTATTTAACTAGATTCCTAGTAATGCTCATTTAGTTTGTTTTTCGTTTCTTGCTGTTCCAAACAAGGCTGCAATCAATAGTTCACGGTTTGTGCATTTTAGATTTTGGTAAATTGCCTCCTGATATACTGTCTTGACTCCTTTGTCTGTCTGGCAAAATCAGTCTTTGAACGGCCTTCAAGAATCACCTCTGCAAGCCTCGGCGCCCCCATCGTCATGCGCTCTCTCTATTCTGCACCTCCTACACCTTCTAGGACTTCTCTGGGTGCACTGGCGCACTGGTGCATCGTAATTTGTTGATTGATGTATCTGTTTTCTCTCACTGGACTGAGTGAGAATCTCTTCAAGGGCAGAGATCGTGTCTTGGTTATCTCTGTATCGCCAGGGCCTAGCATGGGCTTGGCATACAGTAGGTACTTAATAAATAACTCGGGAGAGGCAGAAGTGAATGTAGGGTGGAAGAAACAGTCATTCCCATTTGCCATGGGTCACCTGCATGCTGTCCCGAGGGGACACGTGTAAAAGAGCAAAGATTCGTGACCCTGTTTCTTTCTGCCCTCATTGGGCCATTGCATGCATGGTGCCTGCCGTGTGTCACGGCAGGATGACTGGAAGCGCTTCTTGGAGCGATCCAAGGAAAATGTCTGTTGTTTGCTGTTCTGGCTTCACATTTAATAACACATGAGCTTCTGACGTCATTACCCCATTGCTGAAAACAGCGATGCAAATTAAGCCCAGGGAGAGAGAGCATTTTCAATTAACTGGTCTCACCTCGATCTCCTGATACGAGTTGTTGATCATGGCTATCAGCATGTTGAGCAGCACGACCACCATGGTGACGTTATAAACACCGTAGAGAACATAGCCGATGTTCTCGATGAATTTGTGGTCATATTTCAGCACCACCGAGATCACTTCAGACAAGCCAAAGATGGACCAAAATAAGGTTTTGAAGCTTTCTTCAACCCTACAAGGAAACAGACAGTCCTATCAGGAGGTTTGCATCTGCTGGCACTTCTCACAGGAGAGGTGCCACTACCCAGACATCAGTGGTTTCCCTGGAGTAGGGCTGGGGCTGCTAGCTGGTACCTGTACTCTGAAGTCATGAGATATTCAGGTTTCTAAGAAGACTTTGAGAGAACATGGTAAAGGGTAGACTCTTTCTTTTCCATTCAACCCTTTTATTGGGACCCTTGGCTGCAGCATCAGTTTTTATCTTGTTGCAATTACTTAAACATTTAAAATTAACCACCAGGGCAAATGTTTGTCCTTGTAGGTTATTAGCTTCAGAAAGCACACGCTTCCTTCAGTAGTCTCTTGAGTGTCTCTTCTCAGACTACCCAGCCCCACAGGAGAGGGAAGAGGATGGTGTTCGCTAATGGAGCCAGCATCACTGGCGACTGGGGCTTGCTGGGCATTTGACACAGGGCAGCGCGCTTAAGCCCCGTGACCACCTCTGTGGTGGGCTGGCTTATTCCCTCCATTTGACAGCTGGAAGTACTGACGCTCAGAGCCTTCCGTGCCTTTCCCAGGAGCACTCAGCTGGCAGGTGGGTGCAAATCCAGGCATGTTAGAGGTTTTCAAAAGCAGGTCCTTCTAACCACTATGCTTTACCACCATCCTGGCTTTGGGTGGTGAGGCCAGCCGCATATATCGGGTGCTCTAAACTGGGGATGAATTTTCAGGAATGAGAGTGATGAGTCTGATGTGTCCATGTTGATCAAATTCACCAGGTAACTGCCCAAACCTCACCCTGCAGCTCACTCAAGGTAGACACTGCATGTACTGTAAGGGCTGCCCAGGGAAGAGTTGGCTTTTAGGACACTGCTCTTGGACACTTGAGATTATCAAGTTACCAAATACACTGGTTTTAAGAGTAAGGCCCAAGCACGTTTCACAGTCTATACTTTGTGGCTCTGACCCTATATCAGGTTTGTGACACAGAATCTAATTAGAAAGCTGAATTTTGGTTGGGTGGTTTAGAACGTGCCTGTGTGTGATAATATCTGAATGGTTAAGTGCAGGTCTTTTAGTTTGCATCCAGAGTTTGGGTCCTATTATGAGAAAGCACTTTCTTTTTTCTCTTTAACATTTCAGATTTTTAGCACTTACCACAAATGGCCAGGATTAGCTAGATCTCAGGAAAAAAAATCAGCGTTTTTTAAGGATTGGTATTTATTTGACAAGATGTACAAAAATACTAGTACTTGTCACTTTGACTAAAAGTCTAACACTGACTTGCATGAAATTTCAGCTCTCCTGAGTGTGAGAGAGTACGTGTGTGTGTGTGTGTGTGTGTGTGTGTGTGTGTGTGTGTGTCTAGCCAGCTCTTTGCTCATTCCCTGTGCATCTCAGAGTCTGAAAACTGAACACTGAACTGAGTTTTTGTTGTCATTATTTGTTTTTGTTTTCTTTGAAATCTGTGAGTTTGGAATATTTAATTCATCTTAGTTTTAGTAAGAAGGAATTTAGTTAGGGGTTTAGCAATAAGGACTGGGTATCGAGCTATTATTTTAGAGTTCCAGATCCTGATGCTATTCTGAGAAAGGGGCAAAACTGTTTCCTCACTTGAGATGCAGCATCCATTTTGTGTGAAAAAGATGCCATTCAGTGTGTGGGCATGATTCACTGCAGGTATTGCCTTCCATTAAGAAGCAATCTTTCATTTATCACCCTAGTGGAAGGGAACAGTGGCAGAGAGAATCTAAAACCACTGAATGAGCCCCAAATCAAAACTGAAAGGAGATGGCAGGACATGATTTCTCTGACACTTGGTCCCTTCCTAGCAGGGTCAGGTGAAAACCAGAGGATACGCTGTCCAAGGGAGGGGCTGGGCAAACAGGTACTGGTGCAGGATAATGTACTTACCAGGAACAACTTAAGAAGTGGATAATACATCCAACTGAGGGACATTTAACAGAAATTCATTTTCCCTTTCTTACCTTGGAGAGCCCCACAAACCTTTGGCTGACATAAATGAAGCGAGCAATTCTAAGCAATTCTAGAACACATCCATGGAAAACCTTCTGCATTTTGATTAGGGAAAATGGCCTAGATTCGGCATGCGTTTTGTTCTCATTTGCTTCTTGCTATGAATTTTGTTACTAAGCTCTGATTTATCCCTGGTGCCTTCCCTTAGGCATTGTGTGTTAATAATCTGGAGGGGACAGAGCCAGCCCACTAAGCAGTATGTGTTCCAGTAAAAGAAGAATATTCACAGATCCCTAAACCTATGCCTTTGCCCCTCCTCTAACACCCCACCTCCACCCCCAAGGCTTGGAATGCTGATCTGTTCAGTTTGTTGTCTGGGTGTCAGACAGTCTTCACACCTGTTTCCTTTCTATTCTGTAGCTTCAGGATTCACCTCCGGACTAGTATTTGGTCATGACCTCCAAGAGAATCTAATTACAAGTGGCCCAGACTCACTGGGATTGCCTGAGTGGAAGTAACCCCCCTCCAAAGCAGTAATCCTCTGCATCAGGCTGGGCAGGAAGGGATCTTAGCCAAACTATGCCTTTTTAACAAACTCTTCTATGTTCTTTAGGGAGTGTCTATAGCCCTTGCTTCCTCTTATCATGGGGCAAAATGAGTTGCACTAACAAAGACTTCCTTTAAGGAAAAGCTGGGTTCATTGTCTTGGATCAACCATAATGGCTAGATTCACTTTTGGGGTCTCTTGGGACTTTCATTAGTACTCATGCCCCGTGACATGAACTTTCAGTGGACTAACGGAATAGACTATTTTTGCCGTTGTTGTTTCTCAGAGGGGACATTATGGGCTGAGTTTATGTCCAGTTAGCTGGGCTAAGTGGTAGGCAATACACTATTTTATCCATAGCTCAAACCATCTAACTAAATACATTCTAAACGGAGTTAAAGCATTTAATGTTTAAAAACTACATAGTCAAAGCCAGAATAAAATATTAGTAGTTATATAATCTTGGCCTGGGAGACGTTTCAAAACTACAGAGGGAAAGTTTGAAAGATATGCTCATGTAAAACTTTACTTGTAGATATTGAAAACATATTAAGTAAACATATAAGGCAAAAGACTGAGGAAACGATTTGTATTTGCAACACATATGACAATGGATGATGTCTTTCTTCCATAAAGAGCTCTTATAAATCAATATGAAATGATAGACATCCTTGTTGAAAAATAAAAGGAGGACACAATCTTTCAGGAAAACTTGATGGCTTTTTGTGGTGACAAGAGCTCCACAAGTAACTTGATAGGTCAGGTTAGTGGTGTCTTCTGGTTTAATATGTAGTGGGAAATAAGTGAAACGTGTCCTCACTGCGTTGTGTTACGTTGACCTTGGAAACCTATGATAATATATGCTTAGAGAGAAGGCTGGCCTTGGAGAGGAGTGAGTAGTACATTCCTCATCCCAAGAGCTTGGGCACTGGAGCGAGCCCCAATGTCTTGTGAAGTAATGATGCTCTCTGAGTCATGTACCAGCCATCGCCCATAATTTTCAGGAGCTATGGGATACAGGGCATTGTGCAGAAGACCAGTCACTGAAGAGGTCTGGGACTGTCTTTCAAGAAGAAAGTATCTTGCAGTTGACGTAGATGATATTCACCATGAAGCCACTTGTCTCACAAAAAGTCCCCGTTGTCAGATAGCTGGTCTCCAGGCTAAATTTGAGGTTCTTTACTGATAGGGGTGGTGGCTGCTCGTTCCATATCCTCCTCCCACCCACTCTGGCTCTCTACCAAGTTTGCCACAGATTCCTCCAATTGTGTCAGTCACAGGAATCTTCACAGAGATAGCCGGAGGAGTAAGAAAGCAGAGGTGCATACCTGGTTCAAATCCCAGCCCCATCATGTACCGGCTGTGTGAGCTTGGGCATGTTACAAAACCTGCTTGAGCCTCAGTTTGCTTATCTATGAAAGGGATAATAGTACCTTATTATTAAGTTGCTGTGAAGATTAAATGGAGCAACCCATTTAAAGTGTATAGTAAGAGTCCAATAAATGGTACCTATTATTTTTATTCATGTGTTTATTTGCCAAACATTCACTGAACTCCAGCTATGTGCCAGGCACCATACAGAGCAGGATGCAGGGGGCACAGAACTTGTTTATCTCTGTGGAGGTCCCAGTCTAAAGCAAGCCCACTGGTGTGAGCCAGTGCTATAAGGCTGTGGGCAAGGATGCTCTGGTCGCCTTGCCCTACCCAGGAACAACATACAACCCCATCAACCTTCAGGTGCCTCCACACAGGGCTGAATGGAGTTAACAATTCAGCTGCATACTGACTTTTCTGAACAAGGCCCGTTTTCCTTCCTATCTGCAAGGATCATCACCAACCCTTGATTTCATGCAAATCCTCTTTCTGATTTCTCCAGCCTGTGCTGTCTTTGATTGTTTGACTTCTGGCTTGCAGGGGAAGGGGCTGAGGTTTCATCAATAGGCCACCCTAGCATAAGAACTGCTCCTAATGAAGTCAAAGGGGAAAAGTGCCTGAGAGTGATGTTGAATAGACCGTGATTCACCCTCCTCTTACCCGGTGGGGTGTGTGTGTGTGTGTGGGAAGGTTGGGGCTGACTTATCATGCAGAAGGCAGGAGCGAGGTAATCCGTTCTCTACCAGGTCTGTCTCGCCTGGATAACAGCACTTTAATAACGGGTTGTCTGAAGAGGCAGTTGTGTATGGGCCTCAGAGAACAAACGGATTAACAAGGCGAGGGTTTGGGGCAATTGTTATGGAAATTGCTGCTGCTTCGGGATGCCATGAGGCCCTCCCCTCAGTGTCATGGAACTCTGCCCCCCACCCCAAACAGTTCAGTTCAGGGTTACCTACCCAAATCTGCAAGTAGCAGCCTCAAATTAAGCAGAAGGAATCAGTTCCTGAAAGGCTGTTTTCTCAAGTTCAAAGACAATAGCTGGCCTTGAGCTAGAGTTCTGCTGAAGCAGAATCAATGCTCACTTGCCATCCCAGTGGGGACTGCTAGAAGGTGTTTGGAATCTTGAAAGACCTCCGCACCAGGGCTGTGCTTCTCTAATGCCCAGACCTGGAGACTGAGAGCAGTTGGACCAGCCTTGAGGGCAGTCAGGGCAAGAGTGTTCAATGCCTGAGGAAGTCTGGACCTCACCCCCACCATGGTCCTCTGAATCACCTCTTGGTTTATCCTGGGCCCTAAATGAGGCGTGATTTAGACAGTCCAGACGTAGAAGAGTCTGGCCCCAGAATCAGGGCCAAGGAACTGGGATGCACAAAGCCCGGATTTATTCATACTGAGGGTCCAACTCTCCCCCTGATAGCCCGGTTGCTCCTTGAGGGCAGAGCTATGTTTTCTTCCCCCTTGAAACCCCAAACCTAGTGCAGAACCTGGCACACTGAAGGTGCTAAATAAATTAATTGTTCTTTGAATGAATGAGTCCCCGTTGCATATTCTGATTCCCTGTTCCTGATCCCAGTGTTGAGGTGAGGCTGTTGTAAAGCAGAGTACAGGTTCTGGGTTTAACTGTGAGCTTTTTGCTAAATAACTTTGTCTCGCTGTGCCTCTTTTTTTCTAGCTGCAGAATGGGAAAACAATAATCTCTACTTCACAGGGTTGTCGTAAATAAGTTAACAGAATGTTTGTGAGGGGTGCATAAAACACTGCCTGGCACAGTGCCTGAAAGACTCTTATACCCTACAATCAATTCTCAGAATAATCCTTTAAAAATATGAATCAGATCCTGCCTCTCTCCTTTAGCAGCTTTCCATAGGCTAAGAGTCAAACCTAGTCACCCAGCCAAGGCCCCCCTGACCTCACTCTGGCTCTCCCCTCACTCGGGGTGCTGTGCCCCTGACTTTAAACTTAAGTGTCACATGGTCAGGTCACCCTTCTCCGACCATGTCTGAAGGAGGTCCGTTTCTAATTATTCTTTTGCATGACACTTTTATTTCCTTCCTAGCTGTCAGCACTTAACCTAAGATGTTCTTATTTGTCTATTTGTTTATCATCATCATCATTGTTATTATTTTGCCTCTTTTCCCATTCACAGAGCATTGTGACCTCCACAAGGTCACGACTGGCTCACGGCTCTGCCATCAGTGCCCAGAACAATGTGTGGCTCACAGTGGGGGCTCAGGAAACATCTTTTGTCAATGAACGGTTGAAGCTGGGAAACTGAGGCACGGGGTGACGTGGTCTTAGCTTGCCTCAGACCCACTTAACAGCTGTTTTTCTGCTAATATTCTAGAGTGAACCCTGGACAGTCCAGTTTCCTTTCCCTGTCACTTTGAAGAATGACAGTTTAAACCTTATTCCCATCCTAGAATTGAATTTTAGTGACTAAAAGGTCAGAATTTCCCCGTTGAAGATGCTACACTCAGTCTTAGAATAAGATAGAGGACTTGAGTCCCTTAAGGATAAGATAGAGGGGAGTGCCTGCAAATATGCTGTGAAGGCCTCATCCAAAAGGGCACATTTTCTATGGACCATCAGGTCTTTTTCCTCAAAACTTTGTGGGCTTTCAGCCTGTTCCGGAAGCACAAAGGTACCAGGCTTTTAAAATTCATGTCATGAATTAACATGAGGAGAGGGTATAAATAAACATTATATGATAGTAGAATGTCTGCTGTAATAGGTACAATCATTCTAAAGTAGCTCAGAGAAAGATCTATATTTTTATCACTTATCGGAGAACTATGTGAAGATAAGAATTTACATTAGACCCAAACTATCTTTTTTGACACATAAAGGTCATTTCCAGATGCCCAGCCTGTATGAGCCTGACCTGGGCCACAGCATTGACCACTGCCGTCTCCTCTATCCAGTCTTAGACCTCGCTGTGCTAGTTTCTCCACATGAAAATGGGCATGAAGAGTTCTCTCATTCCCCCCAAACCCTTATGCCTAACTTGAATTCATAAGATGAAAGGTGAGATGATAACTTTCAAATATGATAAAGTGATGGTAATGCTTCTGTATCAGGGATGCCCATATTTCAACACGGGCCCAGGATCCTGGGAAAATCTCTCCTCGTTAAAGCCCAGGAGGCTGACTGCATTCCACATTCGCACCTGCACACGCGTTCAGCATGCTCAGCACAAAGCACGTGGCAGAGGCCACGGTCCCGTGATGCTGTGCTGATTTCTCTTAACTGGCCATTGGTTATAATGAGTTTTATGAGGGCAGACAGTATAATCCAGCCTTGGCTGCCCTAGTGAGACCTCCTCTGCAGGTGAATCCTCGTTGGGGCTGTGGCCCTTTGCTGTCAGAAGGCCCCTCTGGCTCATCACTCCCTTCTGGATGTTTCTGGGCCTGTATGGCTCACCTGACCATCTCCCTTTTCTCCCTTCCTTGGGCCAGGGAGGTCTCAGGCTCTTCTGTTTGTAAAACACATGGCATTTGTAGCTTAAGGGCCCCATTCACCCCTTCAGCAAGTCTCTGCTTGTCCCTTGGTGCTGAGGATGGGCCCTCTTTAAGGCCCCACTGCTCCTGCAGTCCTTTAGGATATGGACCACTTCAGCCATGCTTTGGGGAGGTAGATCTGAGTGTTTGACTTCAGCTCTGCTGGGTACGGGTCCTGGGGAAGGTCAAAGCCCCTATATCTTTCCTGAATCACCGGGACCTTGCCCTCTTCCCCATCATGCTCTCCTTGATTCCCTCCCCACATCCTTTTAGGGCCTTACTGATGTCAAAACCTGGAGGACGTCCTCCTACTCCCCCCCTCACCAGCCCCTGCCACGTGCAGGCAGTCACCGTGGTTCATCCACTCTAACCTCAGCCTCCTTCTCCATCCTCTGTCCACAGCCTCTTCGTGGATCTATCAGCTCCCTTTGGGGCTGCATTTCCTTCACAACATTTGCTCAGTTGTAAACGAGCCCTCATTCCTGTGACTATTTGATTAATATCTGTCTTCCCAACCAGTCTGCAAGTTCCATGAGGGGAGGAATCCCGACTGCTTCTGCTCATCATAAAACCCCCAGCACCAAGCTCGGGCATCCCCTCCCATCCTCTCCCATCCCTTCCAACCCATCCTTCACACCGTTGCCACAGCGCTCTTGCTGAGGGCAGATCCGACCATGCTTTTTTTTTTTTTTCTGTACGTGGGCCTCTCACTGTTGTGGCCTCTGCCGTTGCGGAGCACAGGCTCTGGATGCGCAGGCTCAGCGGCCATGGCTCACGGGCCCAGCCGCTCTGCGGCATGTGGGATCCTCCCGGACCGGGGCATGAACCCGTGTCCTCTGCATCGGCAGGCAGATTCTCAACCACTGCGCCACCAGGGAAGCCCAGGAAGAGCTTACTTTTGGGCAGATTTCTTACTTGCACCTTGGCCATGGGGCTTTCCCCTCAGCCTTTGCTTTTAGCTCCTAGAGTTTCTTCTGCTCCTCTTTCTGTTTCTGCATGTATATTTTATCTCATCCATCTTCTTGGTCTGTTTCTTGGGCTGCTTTAGGGGCTTCTTCTTGCCACCTTTGTGGCCAGACATGGTGTTTGTTGTCCCTTCCCCAGACCCTGCCACTGGAAGCGGCTTTTGTTGTTAAGAAAATTTTCACGTATTATGAGGCATTGAAACATCTGAACAAATCCATATCTGGGCAATGAGGCAGCTGCTTTCTCCTTCACTTAAAAATGCCCTGCTCCTTTACCTTAAACAGGCTGGAGTGCCCTCCTCCGAGACCCTCCGTTTAGGGTCACCCCCTCCATGAAGCCTTCCCTGACCCTGCCAGGCAGAGTTCAGTGCTCCCTCCTCACCGTGCTGCCCAAGTACCCTTTGATGATGATCACATGGTGTAAAATAACTGATGCACCCCCCCCCCTTTTTTTTCTGGAATTCCCTACTTGTCTGTGCATTCCTCAGGGATGGGAAGATTGTCTTATTAATCTCTATGACCCCAGGGCCAAAACAGAACTTGGCATGGAGTAGCTGCTTCATAATGTTTGTCAAATGAATGAGCACACTTTGAAAGAGAAACCTGCTTTACCCAGGGGACAATCACAGGCTGGTTATTGAGATTTGAGATGTAGAATCATCAGGTTCTCAATGATAATCAAAATCTGCATCTAGTATGCTATTCTTTAGAATTCAGTGTCACAGGAAAGTGACCCAACTTTTAAAGGCACTCAGCTTCTACCTTAGAGCATAGGCCCTGGTATGGGAGTGGGGGAATTTCAGGTAAAAAGGTGGACGACAGGCTTGGAGCCATGCATATCTGGGTTCAAATCCTCTTTTGGCTCTGTGGTCTTGGGCAAGTCCAATATCTCACGGAGCTTCAGGTTCTGGGTAGTAGTATCTATGTCATTCCGTTGTTGTGTGGATTAAACGAGAGGGCAGATCATGTGTCTGTCATGAGTTGTTCAACAGCAGGGTGGTGCGGTGGTCCTGGGGTGGTGTATGTGTGGGCAGAGTCTCAAGGAGCCTCTGCCTCAGCCCCAGTGCCCATCTCCAGGTTCACTGGAAGGAGGAACTGGCTTTCCTGCAGCCCCACTGAGGTGGGTGGAGCTGAGTCAGTGCCTTCTGCCCCTGGTATGCATATGAGTCTCTCTGTAGGGTATGGAAATTTTCCATGACTGTCATGGAAAATAGAAGCTTCTAATTTTGCCTAGCACTGCTGAAGTTCCTTCCATTAAAATGATCCCTGGGGAACGGAATAACCTTAAGAGAGGTATTTTTTGATTAGCAATGTCTCCACCCGGCTATGCTATGAAGCTGACTCCACAACAGCCTTTAGAAAAGATTGGCTGGGATCATCTTTTGAGGGTCAGGGCCTACATTTTTTTTTTTTAATTTATTTTTGGCTGGGTAGGGTCTTCGTTGCTGCATGCCGGCTTTCTCTAGTTGTGATGAGCATTGCAGCGCACAGGCTTCTCATTGCGGTGGCTTCTCTTGTTGCGGAGCACGGGCTCTAGGTGCACGGGCTTCAGTAGTTGTAGCATGCGGGCTCAGTAGTTGTGGCTTGCAGGCTCTAGAGCGCAGGTCCAGTAGTTGTGGTGCACGGGCTTAGTTGCTCCACAGCATGTGGGATCTTCCTGGACCAGGGCTTGAACCTGTGTACCCTGCATTGGCAGGCGGATTCTTAACCACTGAGCCGCCAGGGAAGCCCAGGGCCTACATTTCATCTCCAGTCAAAATTAAGTGGGGGAGGCCAAGTTCACCCAAAGAGAAGACCAGGAGCCCATCCTGGGTTATGTTAGAGAGCCCTTCACTTCCCTGCTCTGGGTCCCCTCATTGCCCCCAGCCCCTCCCATTCTTCTTTGTGTACCTGTCCTGTTATGGTCACCAGTCCGAGTATAGGGAAGGCCACCCTTTTCCTACACATTCTCACCCAGCTGTATTTCATTAGTGAGCCAAGGATTTTTGTCTCTGTTTTTCCAACACTGAAACTAGAATGCTGGACCCCAAGGTTTCCATATGATCTCTAAGCAGAAAGCCTTTGCCTATGGGACATGTGCATTCCAGCAAAGGTGGCTGCAACACAAAACTGCAAAAAGCAAATCCTATTTGTCTACTGACTTCCGTGATAAAAATCAAAGGTATGTTCCCAATAAGAACAAAATTTCTAACAGTGGGAATTGACAACTTTAAGACTCTTTGAAAGAAAATGCATTTTCAGGCGATTTCACCTCTACTTCCTTACCCCCGTCTCAGGACACTTCGATTTTATACTCTGGGGGCATAAAACTAGTGTGCACACCTTCTCCTCCTCACCTCTGGCCATTTGCAGTTTCTAACAGAAGTGACTTAGAGACAGTGAGCTGCCAGCTGGTGCCCATCTGTCACGCGCAGGCAGGCCCAGCTCACCACCCAATAACCCGTGCGCACACGTGCCCCTTTCCCTGCTCCTCCCTTCACGCCAGCCCCCGACACTGAAGCAGCTGTGAAACATAACCAGACCTTTGGTTCTGAAGGGAGAGGAGGCTGGAAAGTTGCCTCCTAACTGCTCCTGGGATTTGACTGCAGACCATGCTCTCCGCTGGAATCTGGCTACGTATTCTGACTGCACAGAGCTTGAAATCCTATCAATAACACACTCACTCAGGTTAACGAGCTCTTTTTGTTTTTCAGTGCGCAGAGCTGAGCGTGGTCTGTCTCCCCATCTGAGTAATGATGAGGTAGAATCAGATCAGCATTTCTCACTGTGTGGTCCTAAGGCCACCTATATCAGAATCCCCCAGTGGATTGTTTGTGCTGACTTCTAGGCCTACCTGGAAAGGAGGTAACTAGGCTCTCTGAGGGGTGGGGTCCGGGAAGACTCAGGTTTAGCCATCTCCCTGGATGATTCTGGTGTGGTCTGCGGAACACTGGTCTCAATGAAGACTGTTCATACTGTGTGTTTATTCATGCCTTGGGCAGAATTAGTTCGATCTGTCTGTTTTCCTCTACCTCCCCTCACTGAGGTCTGCCAGGTGGACGGGATGGGAATTTGGGGGTGGGGAGGGAGGTGTGGTGATTCTGGAACTGGAACACACTGGTGGTTAGGGCAGGGCTTGGCTGAGGGTTGTGGGTCTGTTGCTGGTGGAGAAACCTTTCTTCTTCTCTTTCCTTTTGTCCCAGGTTGTCTCTCCCCCTTCCGTCTGGGACGGGACTATAACTCAGTGGGATTCGGGTGGGACTGGCTTTTGTGAGCTGGCCTGGGCCCACACTCCTAGGTGAACAGGGCTCTTGTGAGACAGCTAGCTGTCTGTTGGTTCCTAACAGCTGACTTTCAAAGTGGACTCCCTTAGGGACCCAAGCTGTCCTTGAACATGGCTGGGGTGGGGTTGAGGGGGGCAAAGATAGGGGAAGAGTACCCACAGTGTGTTCCAGCCCAAATTTCCTTTCTGTAGCCTTGAGTCTTCTGACTCTATAGAAGCAGATGAGAGGACCATCTTACCCTAAAGCTCTAAATTCCACACACAGACAGAGGGTGCCCTGGGGGTGGGCCAAAGGGATGATCCTGAGCTGGGCAGGGTGGCCCGGGTGTGGGCTGTTATGTAGCATTCACCAAGGGAGTCATTGGACTTCATCACCAACATTGCTGGCACTCAGAATAGCTCTGAGTCCCCCTCAAGCTTTTTGCTTATCAAAGATCTCTGGGGGCTGGGGGTGGGGGGCCATATCTCCAGAGAGCAGTCAAAAGGTAAGAGATGACATTTACAAAAATCCATTCTTTCCTCTCCACTTCACCACTCTGTTGACTGTTTTCCTGTTCAATCAAATCCTATTCACAGCTTCACATCCCATTTTAGGAGTTGCCAAGGCGATATCCTGTCCTTTCTTTACTGTGCTTGCTTTTGCCTTTTTCTCTCCCTTGCCCATCCTGGAGAGCCTGAATCCTCTTTGGTTGGGTTTCTCACGTCTAGAAAGCTCCATTCAGTTCCCAGCAATGGGACAAGCCAATTGCTTTGGCCCTTCCTCCTGCTGTTACCTTTCCCCATGACTTTTCCTGATCCCAGAGACTCCCTTTATAGATTGGCTGTGCTGTGTCCAGCTGAGAACTGTGGCCTGGACAGCCCTGCTCTTAAGTCATGACCTTTTTCATGTGTCGTGCTACCAACTTTCGGAGGGACTGTGGGCTGACAGTACAGCCTCCTTGTAGGGGGAGCAAAGGGGGATTGCACAGAACACCCAGGGTAGGAGAAATGGGACAGAGGGGTCCTCGTGGTCAGATTCCTAGTCAACTGCTTATCCTACTGCCTCGAATCTGGCTTCCTTTCTCCTGTTGATTCCCTCATTCTTGTTTACGAAGCACTTAGTGAGCAATGCTATGTACAAGACATCGTGCTAGACTGGAAACACAGGAGGGACATCGGGGCTTACCACAGAGGGTGAGAGTCTTTGTGTATTGACTGACATCTTGACATCAATAAACGATGCATCCCACACTGAGTGTGTACAGTTAGCTTTGCCTCTAGCAGATCCAGAGCAAATTTGCTTTGGGGTGATTCAAGCTTATTTCATTCCTTCAGCAGTTAACCACTGAGTGTTGGAGTGCTATAAAGTAGTCCAACTGATCCACTAACGCACTTGGCCTGATCTGGTGGACAGTTGGTAGGCTAGGCCCCTGTTCAGAAAGGGCCTATAGAGCCGGTCGGTCCCCAGGTGTCCTTTCTTACAGCTCATCCTGCCCCCTCCTCCTTACTACTCATCATTTCCATTATGATCACTACTATTCATTGAAGGCTTATTATCTGCCAAGCACTATAATTCAATCTGATTTCTTCCTTTTGGAGCCTTACAACAATCCTGTGAACCTGGCCGTCTTGGTATTCTCGCTTCAGAGCTGGGGACATGAATGCCCAGGAGGGTTAAACACTTGCCCAAGGTCACACAGCCAGTAAGAGGAGAGCTCAGACTGAAACCTAGTCTGTCTGAGCCAGGGGTGTGTGGTGTGCTGAGACACAGAGCCAGGCACCCCCCGGGTGCATTTCTCAGCGCTGGCCAGGCACCTGTTCTCTGTGAACACAGACTACTTCTTTGCCTCAGAGAGTAACAGCTTTTGTGCTTCAGCAGCACCAGAGGCCCACCCTTCTGGGCAATTCTTCTCGGGCAGGGCAGTGCTGTCCACGATTCTGAGCTGAGGGGCACAGGGTCCATCGCACTTGGTCTGGGTTCTTCGAGTCATGGACCGTCCCTTGAAGGGTGATTTCTCTGGAAGAAGGGTCAAGTGGAGGCCCCTTGCAAGGTGGGACCTGCTCAAGGAGCCTGCACGGTACGGCTCCGCCACTGTCACTGGCTGGAAAATAAATTCCAGGCCGCTCAGGGGTTCTTGGGGACCCGTGTCGGCAAATGCTTAGCCCTGTGGGTTCCAGCTGCCATGCTTGTGTCTGGAGACCTGACTGTCCTTCCCTCGAGACTCTGGGCGGGAGCCTGATGAAGGCAGGGAGCAGTTCTGGGACCAGGTGAGCCTGGGGCAGGACCTGGACTGGAAACGCTTCTGAGCTTCAGGCACTTTACAGAATCCCTTCGTTTATGTGTGAAGGTATTTATGAACAAGGGTGGGAAGTCTTATTTCCATCTTGCCGGTGAGGGCACGGGGGCTCAGATCAATCAAGTGACTTGGCTTAGGGTCATTAGCTATGAAATGCCGATGCCAGTGTAAACTCAGATTTGCCAGATCCTTCTACTAGACCACTGCTCACTGCTACTGATGGCCCTCCAGGAGACCCCCTGGCATCCCCCAGAGGGGAGGAGCGCTGGGTCTTTGTGGACATAGGCTCAGTGAGCTCCGACACCACCCCGTGGGGGAGGCCTTGGCATTGCTTGCTCTGCCTGCGGCAGCTCCTTCGGGACCCCGGAGTCAGTCGGCCTGACAGTGCCTTGTCACTCAGTCACACCGCGTGCCTCTAGCCTCCCTCGCCTGGGCCTTCCCTGCTGCTTCTGAGGCACGTGGTCCTGCAGGACTTGCTCGGTGCCTGTGCACAGCACTGGTTTGCCAAGTCAGGCATGGAGAGCTGCTGACCTGTGCCCACAGGCAGACCTACCTCCCATGCTGTGCAGATACGGCTTCCCCGGGGGCAGACCTAGAAGTGTAGGTACACTAATGTTCTGTGGAGTGAATTTGATTAATGAAAGACAAAAGACAGCAGATGGAAAAGGTCTGGCTGATAAATTATCTAATTCTATCCTGATGGGCTATTCTGAGATGTAGTACTATATGTCTCACTGTAGAAGTCTGTGGTGACCAAGTTGTATGCCTTGGTAGACGGTGGCCAGGTCAGCAACCTCTATGTGCTTTCCCTGCCCCCCCCACACGCCATTTTCTTTTTTCCTTTGATCTTATTTCATTTGGATTACAACTCCCTCTCTCCAGTGAAATATTGGCATGCAAGACCTGCCCAGGGCTTTGTTTTCTAGGTAACATAGCTAAGCCAATCATAATAGTAATAATGCCTCCCATTTATTTAATTTACTGTGTGGCAGCTAAATCAGCTCATTGAATCCTCACACTGTCCCTATTAAGCAGGTATTATTAGTTGCCTCATTTTAAAGATGAGGAAACTAAGACTCAGAGAAGTTAAGGAACATGCTCATGGCCACACAGCATGTAAGTGGCAAAGTGAGGATTAAACCCAGCCCTTCTGCTTTTCCAACTCCAGAACCTGAACTCGAAACCGCCCTTGAATAAAGTTGCCTTTAAGCTTTAGAAATGCCAAGGAAACCTGAGTCTCTGTGAGGAGACACTTGCAAGAGGCTGCCAAGGATCCCTGGGAAGCCCGGAGAGCCCCTTAGGAGAGAGCAAAGGGGTACTCACGTTGTAAACGCTGGGTTGTACTTTGCACCTCGGTAGTAGGAGTACAGATTGAACATCCCAATCATGAAGGCCACAAATACCATGATGAAAATGACCATGAACTTGAAGATATCTTTCACAGTTCTCCCCAGGGAGATCTGCAGGGGCCCAAAACTCTCGTTGGCTGGCAGGATGTACGCGATTCGAGAGAAGCTCAGCACGACAGCTATCGCATACAGCCCTTCCGATATGATCTGAGGGTCTGAAGGCCACCACTTGTCCCTGGCTAAAAGGAAACAATCTGGGTTACTCACTGGGCAACAGGATCTGCTCTGGAAGAGAAACCAGTTAGGCATCTTTAGAGGCCTCTAACCTCATCCCTTGCCATTCCTGCCCTTGTCTTTAAATTAATCCTAATGCATTGAAGGTGCCACCCTCCCTCTTGGAACATGCTGGCCCATCTGCCTGGACTCTCCCGTCACTTCAATCCCAGTCACCCTTCAAGACTCTGCTCAGGTGTCATCTCTTTCAGGAAGCCTTCTGTGCCCCCCACAGGCTGGGGCAGCCTCCCTGTACCCGTTGCTGCTCCCACAGTATCCCGTGTGCCCTCCTGTCATGCACTCGCCGTGCTGCTTGCTATCCTATCTTCCTTCCCAGTGTTTGAGCTCCACAAGCAGGGGCTGTCCCATTCACAAGGAGGTGGTGGGGAGGCACACAGACTTAGAGTCAGACAGACCTGAGGTCGAAAGTGCCCTTTCTACGCAGTGGCTGTATGTAAAATATGACTCTCGGCAAGTCAATTAACCTTTTTGTTTTGCTTTTAAAATCTTTTATTGTCATTTAAAAAATTTTTAATATTTTAATTTTATTGGACTATAGTTGATTTACAGTGTTGTGTTAGTTTCAGGTATACAGCCGAGTGATTCATGTAGTTATACATATACAGATATTCATTCTGTTTTAGGTTCTTTTCTCATATAGGTTATCACAGGGTAGAGTTCCCTGTGCTATACTGTAGGTCCCCGTCAGTCATCTATCTTATAAATAGTAGTATGTGTATGTTCACCCCAAGCTCCTGATTTATACCTCCCCTCCACATTTCCCCTTTGGAAATCGTAAGTTTGTTTTTGATATCTAGAAGTCTGCTTCTGTTTTGTACATAAGTTCATTTGTATCTTTTTTAAAAATTAGATTCCACATATAAGTGTTATATGATATTTGTCTTTCTCTGTCTGACTTACTTCACTTAGTATGATAATCTCTAGGTCCATCCATGTTGCTGCAAATGGCATTATTTCATTCTTTCTGATGGCTGAGTAATATTCCATTGTGTGTGTGTATATATATATATATATATATATATATACCACACTTCTTTATCCATTCCTCTGTTGATGGACTTTTAGGTTGCTTCCATGTCTTGGTTATTGTAAATAGTGCTGCAATGAACATTTGGGTGCATATATCATTTCAAGTTACAGTTTTCTCTGGATATATTTTGGATTGGGATTGCTGGATCATATAGTAGTTCTATTTTAAGTTTTTTAAGGAAACTCCATAGTGGCTGTATCAGTTTACATTCCCACCAACAGGAGGGTTCCTTTTTCTCCATACTCTCTCCAGCATTTATTATTTGTAGACTTTGATGATGGCCATTCTGACCTGTGTGAGGTGATACCTCACTGTAGTTTTGATTTGCATTTCTCTTATAATTAGTGATGTTGAGCATCTTTTCATGTGCTTTTTGGCCATCTGTGTGTCTTTTTTGGAGAAATGTCTATTTAGATCTTCTGCCCATTTTTTGATTGGGTTGTTTGTTTTTTTGATATTGAGCTGCATGAGCTGTTTGTATTATAAATTTTGGAGATTAATCCCTTGTTGGTTGCATCATTTGCAAATATTTTCTCCCATTCTGTGGGTTGCCTTTTTGTTTTGTTGATGGTTTCCTTTGCTGTGCAGAAGCTTTTAAGTTTAATTAGGTCCAGTTTGTTTATTTTTATTTTCATTACTCTAGGAGGTGTATCAAAAAAGGTTACTGCGATTTATGTCAAAGAGTGTTCTGCCTATGTTTTCCTCTAAGAGTTTGATAGTGTCTGGCCTTACATTTCAGTCTTTAATCCATTTTGAGTGTATTTTTGTGTGTGGTGTTAGAGAATGTTCTAATTTCATCCTTTTACATGTAGCTGCCCAGTTTTCCCAGCACCGCTTATTGAAGAGGCTGTCCAATTAACTTCTTAAGCCTCATTTTCCCCATCTGCAAATTGGGGATAATGTCAATGTAGTGAGGATGAAATGAAATCATCTATGTAAAGTGCTTAGCTGGAAAACAAATTGCAGGCCACTCAGGGGTTTTGGGGGACAAGGGTCTGGCACACAGCAGGTGCTGATAAATGTTTGTTAAATGGCTGAATGAAATCCTAACCACAAGTTTAGCCATAAATCAGAACAAATGAGCTCACACGGGGGCCAGGAATCTGAAGGTTCTTGCCCGAGAAAATGCTCTTGGGTTTGGTTCCTCAGGCAGTGTGTATCTGTGAGTTGCTCCCTGACTGAGCTAAGGCCCCAAAACTGGTGACCAGTCGTCCAGGTTTGCTATGACTTCCCTGTTCCAGGTGGCAAGAGTCCTGGGACCTGTCTTGTGCTGGGGAGATTCTGCTTGTGGTCACTGGTGAGGGTCTGAGCTGCCCTGGGTACATATTCCTTCAGCAGAGCAAACCTGTAAGTGTTTCTATTGTAGTTCTAATGGTGCAAGGAGCAGCAGCTTTCTTTAATAAGCTGCCTTCTATGTGTCAAGACATACAGTGATTTTCAAGTGCGGGGAGAACCTTCCTCCTGGGGCAGAGTGTGTGTGTGGGCATCTGTGGTTGTCACAACGACTGGGTGGGAGTCTTATTGGGATGCTAATATCCTGCAATGCTCCAGACAGACCTGTTCCATAAGAACTGCCCTGCTGAACAGGTCAGTTGTGCCCCTGTTGAGAAATACTAAGTGAAACTTAAACTGAGAAACATAGAGAAACCTAAATTAGCCCCTACACTTATATTAGCTGCAGTTTTCACAACAGCCCTGTAGAGGAGGTATTATTACTGACATTCTAAAGACTGGATTTGGGGTATGGGGTCCTTTTCAGAGCCAGGTAAATGCAGATAGCAAGGATATTACATAGTGATTCCTGGCACCCCAAGGGAGATGGAAGAGAAGAATTTTGTTCTTTATTTTCAAAGCTAGACTCTGTTAAACAATTATAATCATAAAGAGCAGTGAGAGATCTTTAGTAAGGGGAGCCAGGCCTCCATTTGACACAGACTTTCAGGTAGTGCATTCTAAATTATATGCAGAAATATATAAAGTTATAGACTTTATGTTCTCATCAAGGTCATAAAACTCAAAGACAAGTAAGGGGAACAAATGTATTTTTCCAATATATCTGTTGCCCTCCGTGGATAAATAACACATTTGGATAACATGAAATAGGACTCAGATTCTTCAAACAGACGCCAAAAGGAATTCCTTTTTTCTCTCCCCTATAATTTATCATCTTAAACCTCATTCGTAATAATAAAAGCCATTCCTATAATCAATATATTAAGATAGATTTAGCTGTTGTCAGACCCTGGTGACCCGGTCAGGACTTTTAGTGAACAGTACTCTACTTTGACTGACTTGTAAGAATTTTGATGGGTGTAAAAGCAAACAGCACTTTGATGATTCAGACAAGGGATTTTCTTCCCCTTGGAGCTGTTTCTAGGAGAAAAATTGCCCTATTATAACCTGAAAAACACCTGCCTACTTGGTGCTGTGGAGGTTGGAAGGGAACCATTGCCTGGCTGACCACTAGAGGGCGCTCTGCCTCCATAACTGGGGCACAAGCCAACCCTTTGAGATGCAAAAGATTTCAAGGGTACCGGGTGAACCACAATGCAAGGGCAATAAACTGCAAAGCTTTGGGTTGGGTGAGACTTTAATGGGTGAGACTTTAATACAATCCAGAAAAGGAATAGAAGTCCTTTTAGAAGCAATAGGAATAGGAAAATTCCTATTCTATTCCAGAAAAGGAATAGAAGCAATACTGTGGTTTGAATCACAGCCCTAAGAAAAGTATTCAATGCAGTATCAAGATTCTCTCATCTTTCCTTAACGAACCCTGAGCAGCATGGAGGGGAAAATATGCAAACCCATGCTTCTAAAACGTCTAGATTTGCTAAACCAACAAATGAAGAGTGGATGATTTGTAATACTACAAGGCTCTCCATTTCTTAGTGTGTGTGTGGGGTTCCCTACCACATTTACATGTAACATAATCTGTGTAACACAATCTACATTGAATATGGGCAGCAACTCAAGTTTTGTGTTAAGTGGCCAACCTTCTGGAGATCATTGCTGTACCCGATCATGAAGATTCTGTGGTCATACACACCACGTGGCTTCCATCTAACAGGGACATTTGAGATTCAAACCTTTCATGCCACTAGTGAGTGCCTATTAAATGTCCAGCTAATTTACCAGTAACAACAAATATCTATTGTTTCTTCTCCCCACTCATCTTTCTTTTAGTACAGAAGCTACAGTGATTGAGCCAGAAAATGACCCCAGAGGTAGTAGTGATAATAACTTGTTACTATTAGTGAGCATTTAATATTTCAGAACACAGTGCAAAATTCTTCATGTGCACTTATTTAACCCTCGAAACAAACTTTCTGTCATGTATTATCCCAGTTTTACATATGGGAAAATAGAGGGTCAGAAAAATTTAGTCAACAAGTCCTTACAGTAAGCTACAGAAATAGGATTTGAATCCAGGTCTCTCTAACTCCAAAGCCTGCGAACATAAACACTGTGCCATTCTGCATCGTTTTCATTTCATGTTGGACCAGGATCCCTTGCTATCCAAGGCAGTACTGTATTTCTGGGAACATTTTAAGCCATGCCATGAAAACCTGTTTCTTCCTCTCTAAAATAGGAACAACAACAACAAAATCCTTTCTGTGGGGCTGTTGCAATGATTGGAGTTTATGGTGTAAAATGTCTATACGGTTCCTGACACCTAGAGGACCCTTGATAAATGGATGCTTTAACTCTTATTACTAAAAATTCAATCTAGCATCTCACACTGTATGGCCTTGCGGTTTGAAAGAATTAAGGCATCTTCTAAGAACCTATCTTGCCATGAGAAAATAACTTTTGAACTGGGAAAGCAAGACTTATTTTTGCAGAAAATACAGGGATCCAATATGTAAGGAAAAGCTCCTGGATCCACATCAGAAATGAGATTTCTTTAAAAAAGAAAAATAAAAAAATAAAAGGATCCCCCCGAAACGCTCCAAGAACCTTCTCAAAACAAATCCATCCTTTCCAACACAAAACGATTCATTTCTCGTAGTCACTAATTACACGTTCTATTCAGCTGGTTGTATTGCAGGGACTAGGGCTTTCTTGGAGAGTGGCGGGGCGGTGTCTGCTTTGACAGTAGAAACCACCAAAGTTGGCCACACCCATGTTACAAACCACCAGCTGCGGGACAAGCCACGCCGACGGCCCCTGGCCACGCCCCGGAAGCGCGCGGAGCGGAAGGCATAGCCGAACAGCCGCCGACTGGACTCACCGTAGGTGAAGTAGGCCACTTCTGGTGGAAGTGAGACGTTGTGGAGCGTGTCGTGCTGCACGTGCTGGTCCACGTACACCTGGGCCTCGCTGGCCTTCAGGAAGGCCATGAATCTTGCGGTGAAGGAGGCCACGAAGATGGACAGCATTCCGAAATCCAGCAGGTTCCACAGGTGCAGCATGTACTCCCGCGGCCCCTCCTCCCAGATTTCCTTGCATTCGGACCAAATCATTCCTGCGGGAGAGTGAGAAGGTGAGGCTCATTTTGCATTTCCGGGCGTGTGTGACCATAGGGGGCACGAAGGGAACCAGGGTACAGATGTAAATGTAGGTTCTTTGGAGCTGGGAACGTTGAGAGCCAGCAGCAAACGAAAACATGCCTTCAAAGGCAGATTTATAGTCAGGAAACCCACAGACGGCAAGAATTCGTGTCACCTGTCTCTCTGCTTGCAGATAAACCATCTCCAGGTGTGAGGAGAGAGTTCTCATCCATTGACAGATTCTTAGAGGAAATATAGGAGAAATGTAATGGCTGACATTTATATAATTTAAGAACTGGGAGGTTATAAGGAATCATCCAGTTCACTGAGGTCCAGGAATGGGAAAGGGTTTTCTGAAGGTCCCACATATGTCCTAGAACCCAGTTCTCCTAACTCCCTGATTAGAATGCTTTCCTTTATATTTCTACGAATGTTTGAGTGAACATTCGTTTGGGGTTATTAGTTTTTCTTTTCCTTACTCTTTTATAACTTATTGGATTTTAAAGACATATGTCTTCACTGTTACATGTTGATGTAGAAGTCAAGGAGATGTTGCTACTTCCCCCATCCCACCTCTAAGCCAGCCTCGTGAGGTAGCTGAGACTAACAACTGAGTGTGTATCCTTATATACCTGTACTATCCAGTAGCCACTAGTCACATGTGGATACTGAGCAATTGAAATGTGGCCAGTTAAATTGAGGGATGCCGTCTAAGTAGAATACACACCAGATTTCAAAGACTTTTTACAAAAAATGTAAAATATCTCAACATTTTAAAATCTGAAATGATATTTTAGATATACTGAGTCAAATAAAATCTCTTATTACTAATTTCATCTCTTTTTATAATTGGCTATTAGAAAATTTTAAATGAAATGTGTGGCTTATGGTGTGGCTTGCCTTATATTTCTATTGAATATTGCTATTCTCTACCTTTATCTTCATTGATTATTAAATTAGTTTAGATTATTAAAAATTATTTGGTAACATTTTGAGCACCTACTATGTGTACATATTATATCTGTTATAATATATACACATTATGTACATGTATGTGTACCTATTAACTCCCTCAAACCTTTGCAGTAACCCTATGAAGTACATTCTCTTATTATCCCAGTTTTACACCTAATATTTCCTTAGACATAGTGAATTGTAATGTGCCCAGATAGGAGGCAGGAGATCTGAAATTTGAGTCCAGAAGGTCTCCCCCTAGAGTCCCATGCTCTTGACCACTATGCTCTTTGCTTCTCCAGGAAGTAGAATTGAGTTGAAAGCAGATAAGAAAAAAGACTCTTGAATGTTTTCTAATTAACATCAGAGAGTTTACATCTACTCAGACGTAGGAAAGATTTGATGCAGAACTAGCCCATTCTGTGTTACGCCGTGCTACACTTCACCTGCATACTTAGAAGGTTAATATGGTAAAAGAATCAGTAACTGATTGGTTAGTGAAACAATTCCAGCTCATTGACCACATATCCCCTAAAGGTTAACACTGCCAGCCCCCTGGCTCTCGTGCATCAGACATCATGGCCTGCCTTCCCAGGTTCCTCCTGCCTCTTCCACAGCTGTTTAGAGAAGTTGTGGCTTTGTTTGATGAAACAGATTCTAAGATCTGCATGTCTGTATCAAATTGGAGGGGGACAGCAGGAAGTGTCCCCAAACATTGCAGATCTGTTTACAAGACTACCCCCACCACACACACCTTGCTCCCCCCTTTTTTTCTTTAACAAAGCCATACTTCCCAAGCTTACACTTTGAAAATTTTTGTAGTAATTCAGTGAAGTAAAATTTCCTTAACAATGAAATGTACTTTCATCTGTGCCTGTTCAAATAGATATTTAAAATATGTTATTGGAAAAACCATTACAGGCTGGAAAAAATGTTTGTTGCTTTCCTCTATGCCCCTGCCCCCCAATTAAAATTCCTAATATCTTAGTGGAACTGCTTCTTGCTGAGCACTAGGAGAATTACAGGCTATCAATTATTTTAATTCAGGAAGCCCTGGGTTCAGTTCTACCTTGGTCACTCTTACTGGGTATGTGACCTTGGATAAGTCCCTTGATTTTCTTGAGGCTTTGGGGTAATTTCCAGCCCTAAAAGCTCTATGAATCTGAAATGCAAATTATTTACAGTAAACTGACTTTTCTGACCAATACAGAGGCTCCTCACTGGGCATTGCAAATCACTTCCTCCCTGGTCCAATGCCCACATCAGTCTTCCTAGATTTACATATTAACTTACCCAGACTAATTTAAATTATTCCAAGTCCATGAGTAAAAGTAGCATGGGCCCAAGGGTTTGAGCAGCAGGAGTGCTTAATTAAAAAAGAAATGTGTGAAATTAAGTACTTCAGTGAGTGAAATTAGGTCCCCTGCTTCCAGGGTATTGAGGGTAGTTCAGCATTTTCTATCCAACCTGAGCCCCCTGGACTTCTGCCTCTAGCGTGTCAATCAGACGAGTATATAGAGCCTAGGGGCTTAGAGAGTAAGGATGTTGGGCAGTGGAGCCTCCTTCAGGCAAACTCCCTCTCACCGAGGGATGCCTGGAGTGCAGAGAGCATGGTAACTGATAATTAATGAGGATGACTAGCAGAGGAACAGGTTGGGAAATGCTGGGAGGCCTTGAGGGAAATGAGTAGCTTTCTTTAGGCAGGTTCTAAGTAACGGCATGCAGGCTGCTGAGATGGGGCTTGACAGTTCAAAAGGTGGTTCACTCCCATCCCTGCCTCAGATGCTATTCAGAAGGGATCCCCCTTCAAAGTCCTGTGAGACTTAACTGTGTGCATTCCTTAAATGGTCATAGCCCCTTCCTCTACATAGGGCTTCTCTACACTGTCCCAGCGCTCCCTAACCACATCTTGGGAGGCTTGTCTTTTGTTTTGGGTCAACTTCTGGTCATTGGGTCAGGATATAGGTGTTCTGTTAACTCACAGGTGGGAGAACATCCCTAGAAGCCCTCAATCCTCAGGCCCTAACATCCAAACACCATCTCAGTGGCAGGTCCTTTGCAACAAATCTGGGCCTCACACACATTCAGGGTTCATTTGTTTTCCAGGCAAGGAGAGGATGTTAATAGATGCAAAAATTTTCTAAGAAAGCTCATCCCCATCTCTAATTTTAGTAGCTAACCATTGTTGAGTACCTGCTAGGTGCTAGGCCCTGTGCTAAACACTCTTCCAACACTAAAGCTTCCTTACAGCTTGATAGCTACCGACTGTAATTATCTCCACTTTACAGATGAACAGGCTCGTGTATGAAGATGGCAAGTAAATTATCCAAAGTCACACAGGCGGTTCAGGGCCTTCTTTCCACTGTGCTATCGCTCACCATGGCCTCTACTAGGCACAGACTTACTGTCACTGGTCAGGAACTCATTTACCACTTAACGGACAGTGTTGAGCTCTGACTTTGTGCCAGGCACCATTCTGGGGATACCACAACCAAGAAGATGCTGTCCCTTCCCCAGCAAGCTCGGTCTAGTGCTAGAGACAGATGTGTCCACAAACAGTAGTGCTATAGGGTGAGAGATGCTGTAATAAAAACGTCCAGGGGACTGTTTGTGGATACACAGTGATAAGAGCAGTCAGTATTACAATCATGAGACCCAGCAGAGTGCCTGGAATAACATGTATCTATTGACTGAATGAAGGAGGAGACACCTGGCATGAGGAACCAGGAGGTAGCAGGGGCTGAAAGGTGTTCCACGTAGTGGCTGTGGATGTGAGGGAGAACGGGCTGTTGTAGGGGACTGCAAAAGGCTTAGTATGGTTTTGGGTTGGTGGGGGTTCGGGTTGGGGCTGGAGGTTGGCAGCAGGGAGGCTTAGTAAAGGCCCAGTAGATCCTGAAAGGCCCTCGTTCAGGCCATGTGTCACTCTAAGCTAGTTAGCTCCTAGATGTGATAAGTGGAGCAGCAACGTGGTCTGACTTGCTGGGAGAAATTTTGGCAGGTCGGCTGCAGTAGTCTACTTGGAAATCTTACCTAGATAAATGAGGAAACCATCAAAAGAATGATTTAGGTGAGGAACACAGCCCATTTGATTCTGCAGTTTTATTCTTGGTCAAACCTAGATGTGTGATTCTGGAGCTAAGACTTAGCACTGCCCTCGAAGAGTCTGTAACCCTTGGTGGGTGACGTGAACGAGCAGCTTGATCCTCACATTTTACACATGTGAAAGCTGAAATTCTGAGAGGCAGAGCCACCAAGGCAGAAGGGACACAGTCAGGACTGGGCTTCTTGATAATCAGTCCCAATCTCTTTCCTTCTCTCCCTCTCTTTAAGTGTATTTTCCTACTGTGCTAGGCCTTTACATCTCACTCCATCAATTGAGCTTTCAACTAGGGCATCTGTTTAAGAAAACACTGCCAGGTTCTCTGTAGGAGCTGGGTTGAGAGAGTCTTCATGACATAATTCTCTTCCTAGATGGAGAAATGACATGTGTGGTGAAGAGGCTTCCTGCCCTCCAAGCTCCATGGCTTTGTGTGAACCACTAATGTTGTCACAGTCCTCTGGTGAGTGTCTGTATAGACACACTTTCCAAGTCACAAGCTGTATTATAAGCTCTTTCCTCTACCCCAGAGTGGCTGCTCATGATACAGGCAAGAAAGATGTATTCCTATGGTATGAACTGATGTTGGAGATTCTCCAGGCAGAAGGATCTGTGATCTCTGGTTCATTTGGTACTCCCCAAAGCAAGTTGTCTTACAGCTCTGGAGAACACACACGTCTGCTAGCAAATTCACCCCTCCTTCCTCAGTCACGCTCTTCTCTTGGCTTCCTTTTTTTTTTTTTTAAGTTTTTAAAAAATTAATTAATTAAAAAAAATTATTTGTTTGCACCAGGTCTTAGTTGTGGCTCATCTGCTCCTTAGTGGCGGCACGTGGACTCCTTAGTTGTGGCAGGCAGGCTCCTTAGTTGTGGCTCATTGGCTCTTTGGTTCTGGCACGTGAACTCTTAGTTGTGGCATGCATGTGGGATCCGGTTCCCTGACCAGGGATCCAACCCGGGCCCCCTGCATTGGGAGCATGGAGTCTTAACCACTGTGCCACTGGGGAAGTGCCTCCTGGCTTCCTTCATACTGTGTCCTGGTTTTTCTGCTACCTTTGCATGTGGTCTTAGGCTCCTTGTGGCTTCCACCTCCTCTGCCCCTGCTTTAAATCTCCTGCATTTACAATCTAGAAGTTTCTAAAAATTCTGCTAGTAATCAAGTAAAGCATCGGGAGTTCACGAAGAATCTATTTCTGATTGGGTTTGACCCTTCCACAGAATTGTACAGCAGAAGAGGAACAACCTACATATCCAGTAGGGGTCTGGGGAAGTAATAGAGTATTGTCACACTATGTGGCTATTGAGAGAGGGCCTTGGGAAAACCAGATACTTAACGTGCAGCAAGAGCTACCAGAAGATGAAAAGAATCAACTACAATTTGTATGATTAGAGAAATATTAATATTAATTGAGACAGGCTGGAAACAAAGGAAAGCATGTAGTATTTATTGTCAGAGATGTTAACTGTTAGGAAGAAAAAGAGAAGGGAGAATGAGAGGGCAGTGAGGGTGGACAGACTTGCAATTTTAAACAGGTTGTTTAAAAAAGTCTTCACTTTGAGAAGGAGACTTTTCTTTTTTTCTTTTTTTCATTCTCAGTTTCTTCTTTTTTAAAAATTTATTTTTTGACATCTTTACTGGAGTATAATTGCTTTATAATGTTGTGTTAGTTTCTGCTGTATAACAAAGTGAATCAGCTATACATATACATATATCCCCATATCCACTCCCTCTTGCGTCTCCCTCCCTCCCACCCTCCCTATCCCACCCCTCTAGGTGGTCACAAAGCGTGGAGGTGATCTCCCTGTACCATGCAGCTGCTTCCCACTAGCTATCTATTTTACATTTGGTAATGTATATATGTCCCTGCCACTCTCTCACTTCGTCCCAGCTTACCCTTCACCCTCCCCGTGTCCTCAGGTCCATTCTCTATGACTGCATCTTTATTCTTGTCCTGCCCCTAGGTTCTTCAGAACCAATTTTTTTAGATTTCATATATATGTGTTAGCATATGGTATTTGTTTTTCTCCTTCTGACTTACTTCACTCTGTATGACAGACTCTAGGTCCATCCACCTCACTACAGATAACTCAACTTTGTTTCTTTTTATGGCTGAGTAATATTCCATTGTATATATGTGCCACATCTTCTTTATCCATTCATTTGTTGATGGACACTTAGGTTGCTTCCATGTCCTGGCTATTGTAAATAGTGCTGCAGTGAACATTGTGGTACATGACTCTTTTTTTTTTCGAATTAAAAAAATATATTTATTTATTATTGGCTGTGTTGGGTCTTTGTTGCTGCGCATGGGCTTTCTGTAGTTGCGGTGAACAGGGGCCTTTCTTCATTGCAGTATGTGGGATTCTCATTATGGTGGCTTCTCTTGTTGAGGAGCATGGGCTCTAGGTGCACGGGCTTCAGTAGTTGTGGCACGTGGGCTCAGTAGTTGTAGCGCACGGGCTTAGTTGCTCCGTGGCATGTGTGATCTTCCTGGACCAGGGCTCAAACTTGTGTCCCCTGCATTGGCAGGTGGATTCTTAACCACTGCGCCACCAGGGAAGCCTGTGGTACATGACTCTTTTTGAATTATGGTTTTCTCAGGGTGAATGCCCAGTAGTGGGATTGATGGGTAGTTCTATTTTTAGTTTTTTAAGGAACTTCCATACTGTTCTGCATAGTGGCTGTATCAATTTACTTTCCCACCAACAGTGCAAGAGTGTTCCCTTTTCTCCACACCCTTGCCAGCATTTATTATTTGTAGATTTTTTGATGATGGCCATTCTGCCAATGAGGTGATACCTCATTGTAGTTTTGATTTGCATTTCCCTAATGATTAGTGATGTTGACCATCCTTTCATGTGTTTGTTGGCAATCTGTATATCTTCTTTGGAGAAATGTCTATTTAGGTCTTCTGCCCGTTTTTGGATTGGGTTGTTTGTTTTTTGGATATTGAGCTGTATGAGCTGCTTGTATAATTTGGAAATTAATCCTTTGTCAGTTGCTTCATTTGCAAATATTTTCTCCCATTCTGAGGGTCATCTTTTCATCTTGTTTATGGTTTCCTTTGCTGTGCAGAAGCTTTTAAGTTTCATTAGGTCCCATTTGTTTATTTTTCTTTTTATTTCCATTTCTCTAGGAGGTGGGTCAAAAAGGATCTTGCTGTGATTTATGTCATAGAGTGTTCTGCCTATGTTTTCCTCTAAGAGTTTTATAATGTCTGGCCTTACATTTAGGTCTTTAATCCATTTTGTGATTATTTTTGTGTATGGTGTTAAGGAGTGTTCTAATTTCATTCTTTTACATGTAGCTGTCCAGTTTTCCCAGCACCACTTATTGAAGAGGCTGTCTTTTCTCCATTGTATATTCTTGCGTCCTTTATCAGAAATAAGGTGACCATATGTGCGTGGTTTTATTTCTGGACTTTCTCTCCTATTCCACTGATCTATATTTCTGTTTTTGTGCCAGTGTCATGCTGTCTTGATTACTGTGGCTTTGTAGTATAGTCTGAAGTCAGGGAGCCTGATTCCTCCAGCTCCATTTTTCTTTCTCAAGATGGCTTTGGCTATTTGGGGTCTTTTTTGTTTCCATACAAATTGTGAAATTTTTTGTTCCAGTTCTGTGAAAAATGCCATTGGTATTTTGATAGGGATTGCACTGAATCTGTAGAGTGCTTTGGGTGGTAGAGTCATTTTCACAATGTTAATTCTTCCAATCCAAGAACATGGTATATCTCTCCATCTGTCTATATCATCTTTGATTTCTTTCCTCAGTGTCTTATAGTTTTCTGCATACACATCTTTTGTCTCCTTAGGTAGGTTTATTCCTAGATATTTTATTCTTTTTGTTGCATTGGTAAATGGGAGTGTTTCCTTAATTTCTCTTTCAGATTTATTGTCATTAGTGTATAGGAATGCAAGAGATTTCTGTGTATTAATTTTGTATCCTGGTACTGTACCAAATTCATTTATTAGCTCTTGTAGTTTTCTGGTGGCATCTTTAGGATTCTCTATGTATAGTATCATGTCATCTACAAACAGTGACAGTTTTACTTCTTTTCTGATTTGGATTCCTTTTATTTCTTTTTCTTCTCTGATTGCCATGGCTAAAACTTCCAGAACTATGTTGAATAATAGTGGTGAGTGTGGGCAACCTTGTCTTGTTCCTGATCTTAGAGGAAATGGTTTCAGTTTTTCACCGTTGAGAACGATGTTGGCTGCGGGTTTGTCATATATGGCCTTTATTATGTTGAGGTAAGTTCCCTTTATGCCTACTTTCTGGAGGGTTTTTATCATAAATTTGTGTTGAATTTTGTCAAAAGCTTTTTCTGCATCTATTGAGATGATCATATGTTTTTATCCTTCAGTTTGTTAATATGGTGTATCACATTGATTGGTTTGCGTATATTGAAGAATCCTTGCATTCCTGGAATAAACCCCACTTGATCGTGGTGTGTGATCCTTTTAATGTGCTGTTGGATTCTGTTTGCTAGTATTTTGTTGAGGATTTTTGCATCTGTGTTCATCAGTGATATTGGCTTGTAGTTTTCTTTCTTTGTGACATCTTTGCCTGGTTTTGGTATCAGGGTGACGGTGGCCTTGTCGAATGAGTTTGGGAGTGTTCCTCCCTCTGCTATATTTTGGAAGAGTTTGAGAAGGTTAGGTGTTGGCTCTTCTCTACATGTTGGATAGAATTAGCCTGTGAAGCCATCTGGTCCTGGACTTTTGTTTTTTGGAAGATTTTTAATCACAGTTTCAGTTTCAGTGCTTGTGATTGGTAGAAGGAGACTTTTGAACATAGACCTGAGTAAGTGAGGGAGTGAGCCATGGTGCTGCCTGTGGGAAGAAGTCTTAGGCAGAGGGGACAGCCTAACTAAGTTTCTGAGGCAGAAACCATTTGAAGCAAGGAAGCCAGTGGGGCTGAAAGAGAGTGAATGAGGTGGGAGGTGATGGGAGATGAGGGCATAGAGGTGGGGTAGAGAGGTGGAGGGCTTTGTAGGCCTTTATAGTGACATTGACTGTCATGCTGAGGGAGAATGTGATATCACTGAAGAGTTTTGAGTCAAAGAGTGACAAACCTGATTACATTTTAAATGGATCTCTAGCTCCTGTGCTGAACATCTACTGAGGCACAGAGTGGGAAGGGCAGAAGCAAGGACACCTGGACAAGGCCCTTCATCTCTTAGTGGTCAACCTCTCTATCCATCACTGGGGGACCAGTTTGAACTTGTTAGGGTCCTAAAGTCCTGTTCAGCTCTAGGGCTGCTCCTGGTGGCAAGGGAGTCATGGTTTGTATAGCCAGTCTGTCCAAAGGACTGCATTCATGAGTCATGGGGGAAGAGAACTGTGTGTTGTGTTTCTAGCTGCTCCAAGGCCTTCCTGGCAGTGCCCAGGAGTAGCATGTGAGGACTCGTTCAGTAAGGGCCTGTTACCATTTCAAGCCTCTCTGTGTCTGAGCAGAATGTATCAGGTTGTGGACCTTAGGGTGTGCCAGCACAAAGAATGCAGTGAACACAGTGCTCAATGTCTTCCTCTTAAACGTTATTATTATTATTAGCAGTATTTTATAATTAAAGAGCTCCAGGAAATAGAGACAAGATAATATTAGTCTTATTTTATAGCTGCTTCCCCAGTATCTGGCACAGTGCCTGGTACATAATACAATGCTTAATAACTACAAAATATGGAGGAAAATAATTGAGAAAATAGAAACAACACTATCAGAAAACTTGCATGTTGTAGTCAGCACTGCATTTACCAAGCTACCTGCTCTGTGCCCTCAACTCCACCTTCCTCCTGTTAGAGTAGATGAAGTGTCCACACTCCTGCTAAGGGCAAGTCCTCTGTTTGCCTGGTGGCTCCCATCCCCTCTTGCTACTCAGGAACTTTGCATCCAAAGTCAGTGGTCAAGTCTCAGGCCGCATGTTACTTGATCTGTCAGCAACACTCGACATAAGTGATCACTGCCTGGGTCTTGACACAGTGACTTTGGTTGGCTTCTGGGACACCACTGTCTTATCTCAGTCTCCTTTGCTGGGTAAGATACTTCTCATTTTCCCATCCTTGAAATATTGCTGTGCCCGAGGGCTTGGTCCTCGGGTCATCTGTCCACATTCACAGTTGAGGTATTGCATATAGTTTACTTTAAGTAGACTGACATGCCCAAATTTATGTTTCCAGCCCCATCCTCTCTGACCTTCAGCATCTGCATCCAGTTGCTACTTGACGTTTCCACTTGGAGATCTAATAGATAATCTCAAACCGAACTCTTGATTTCCATATCTACTCTCTCTCCAAACTGCTCCTCCCCTGGTCTTTCCTGCCTTAGAAGAACTCTCTATTATACCATTACTTGAGCTAAAAAACTTGGAATTTTCCTCGACCTCTCTCTTTCTTTCACACCCCACAGGCAATCCAGTAGTAAATATTATTGATTTTACCTCCAAAATCTAATAACCATCTACTACCTCCTCAAAACCAGCTGTTTCCTGTCTGAATTACTGCAGTGGCCTCCTAACTGGTCTCCCTGCTTCTGCTCTTGTCCTAGAATCATCTGTTCTCTACACAGCAGCCAGTGATCCATTAGAAAATGAGGTCGTAGGATGTCACTTCTGTGCTCAGAACTGTCCAGTTTCCAGTCATACTCAGAGTAAAATCTAAACTCTGTACCATGGCCTCCAATGCGTTGCATGATTGACTCTGCCTAACCTGTGACCTCATCTCTGCCATCTCCCCCTTATTTCTTCTGCTGCAGCCACACTAATTTCGTTGCTGTTCCTCGAACTTGTCCAGCTTGCTCCTGAATGCAGGCCTTTAACACACACTGATCTGTCTTTCTGGAATGCTTTTCACCCAGATGTCTGCAAAGCTTGCTTTCTCTTTCCCTTTAGGTCTCTGTTTACATCTCACCTTATCAGAGGAGGGAGGTAAGAGAGCTTGCTCAACTACTCTGATAAGGTAAAATGTGAACAGAGACCTTAAGGAAGAGAGAAAGCAAGCTAGGATGTTTATTCAACTTGTCTTCTCAGTCAAAGCAACTTGAATACTGACTGGGTATTTGAAAAGAAATGATTCGTTTTCTTTTATGTTTGTAGTTCTGTTTTAGGAAAAGAATCCTGATTTCTATTACCAGTCATGATGGAGCAGTAAACTGGAAAAAAAAAAAAGAAACTATTTTCAGATGTTGGAACTAGCAGAGCACTGTGATCCTTGAGAGAAACAAGCAAGCTTAGCCACATGATAGCCCTGTCTTTTATTTTTTTCTGGAAGCATATTTCAGTCTGCAGGGTATGGAGAAGGATTCCAGAAGCACAGAAGGCGGTCCCAATGAGTTGAAGTCACAGAGATTAGAGTTCAGGAAGGCTGAAGTGATTAGATGTTATATGGCAGAGTTCCAGAGAGAAAGGTACTATACAGAACCAAAACCCAAAACCAAACACAAACAAAAATAGTCCAGAAATGTACGTAGGTGTCCTTTTGAAAGTTCCCTGAATGCTAAGTCATGAATGCATAGAGTAAAACGCCACAAACAACGGCAAGAGAGCTGCAAGCTGAACAGTTTCTAGAGCTCACCCAGAGCGGAAAGATGTTTGAGCTCTGACCATCCACAGTTGAGAATCCTTGTTGATTACCCTGAGCATTTAGTAGAGACCCAGATGTCTGTCTCTATAGTACAAGGATAATCAATCCTTATGGTAAAGTTTTTCCAGGTCTGCTCTAAGAAAGTTTGAAAAGGACCAAACTCATCTGTAAGAATTTAACAGCCTGTCAGAATAAAGCAAAAAAACTTTTTAAAGGAAGACAACAAAATCTAGATGCTCACCAGTATGACATGTAATGTGCCCATCATTCAATCAAAAATTACTAACACACCAAGATGCAGGAGAATATGATCCATGTCACGAGAAAGTTTAGTCAGTAACCCAGAAATGATAGAGATGATGAAATTAGGAGTTAAGGACTTTATAACAGTTCTTACTATAAATATGTACATTATGTTCAAGGATTTAAAGGAAAATACAAACATCACGAGGAAGGAAATGAAAGATATAAAAGAGAACCAAGTGGAACTTAAGGGGTTGAAAAATACAATATTTGAAATGAAAAATTCAGTGGTTGGGCATTAAAGTCACAGATAATGGAGAAAAAATGTCACTGAACTTGCAGCACAGAAAGATTAGAGAAAAGTAAAAGGAAAATTATCTTTTAGGGTACACACAAAAATGTTTGTAGATGAAATTTTATGATACCTGGGATTGGATTCAAAATTCTACAGGGTTGAGAGAAGGGAAGTAGGATGAAACAAAAATTAGCTTTGATTTGCTAATTGTTGAAGATGAGCGATTGGTACAAAGGGTTCAGTATAATCTTCTCTCGAAATTTGCAGTTCTTAAAATTATTCATGATAAAAGTTTGAAAAATATAGTAAGAAAAAGTAGTTAGAATCTTTCTTCTGTCTAAAATGTAACAGGAAGTAGGTCAATGAAAAATAAGTCTTCCTCTTTACAATACTTCTTATGTAATGGTCTTGAAAACTCAGCTTTGCTTTGATGGGTAGAAGCTGGGACCAGACTACAAAAGCTGGAACCTCTGTAGCTAGAGATGCTTCCCTCTTATTGGGATAATGCTCTGACACCCAGGAAGAGAAATATGAGAATGCAGGAAGAAGTCGTGGGTCAGTAGGAGTACCATGGTTAACATATGGTAGCACCCACTGAATGGGGAGTATGCTTGGACTCACCTGTCTTCTGTTTGCAGCCCAGGTGGGGAAATGTGATGGATGAGTGATTGGTGCCATAAATACTTTGTTTTATCCATAAACCCAACATGTGAGTTTTTTTTTTTTTTTAAACCGTGTCTTAGTTTGAGTTGCTATAACAAAGTTACACAGATTGAGTGGTTTATACACAACAGAAATTTGTTTCTCACAGTTCTGGAGGCTATAAGTCTAAGATCAGGGTGCCAGCATGTTTGGGTTCTGGTGTGAGCCCTCTTTCAGCTAGCAGACTGCTTGTTGTGTCCTCACATGGCACAGGGAGGGCGAGAGAGCTCTCTGGGATATTTTTTAAAGGGCAGTAATCCTATTCATGAGGGCTCCACCCTCATGACCTAAGCACCTCCCAGAGGCCCCACTTCTAATACCATGACATTGGAACTAGGGTCTTAACATATGAATTTTGGGGGATATAAACATTCAGTCCATTGTAAAGTGCCTAGTGTTAAAGTGCTTAATTTAGTTAAATTGAAGGTGGGGCTGGTATACTAGGGAGAATTGGGATAGACTCAACTGTGAAAGTGAAGCCACAGAACTTACTCTGCAACAGGCTTTAAAGTTCCTTTCCAACTTGAGTACCAGTGACTCTACAAAATGAACCTTTGGCTACAGACTTGCCAGTTGATTAAAAAAGCACCTGGGAAGCATGGTGTGCTTTCCTGTCTCTGCCCTTTGGGTCAAACCATTCTTCTCATTACCTTCTGCCTATCGAGAGATCCAGCTTAGAGACCATACTCCCAGTTGTTCTGAGTTTGGGGATCTATGGGATATTCTCCAATGGTTCAACTCTTGTGGCTCTCTTAGGCAATATCATTTAATTAGCACAGGGCATGTACTGGGCTGTCTTTTCAGGTATTTGTTCTTTTGTGAATTTGTTGATTGAAAGTACAGACACTTTGACCCTGAATACATTTTGACTCAATGTTTGTGAACATAAACATAATGAATATTATGCCAATATTGAATTTTTGTTAAGAAAAGCAATTGGGGGCAAATACCATTAGGACAGTTTAATTAATTGATAAAATCTTGATACTGCATATATTTTTTGCCTTTTTTATTTTCAGTTTTGTTTTACTCAAAACATTCCCATCAAATTCAGATCTTCTTGATGTAAATCTTATAATTTGTTGATCAAGTTTTGGTTATTTACAATATCACTGATTATAGTTTTTGCAGTTTTTTATTGTTTCCTACGAAATCTGATTTTTTTACCAATAAATTTTGCAGTTTTCAGTGTTAGAAAAATCTGTAACACAGTTGGCCATGTACAATTTTAGCCATTGCCAGTTTTATCTTATCTTGCTTATTTCTACTAGTAATAGTTCTTGTGAGTTAGGCAAAAGAGAGATAGCCTTTCTTGACTTTCAGTGAGGCAATTTGGAAGGATTTCCTTGGCAATTCCTTGGCAATTCCAGTGGCAGACCTTGGCAGCACAAAATAGCACCACAAAGAGGAATTCCACAGCTTCATTACGTTCACTAACACAAATAATGAGAACACGTTACTCCTCTAACTTTTTAGATTTGTATTATTACTATTCTACTATGTATCAGTATTCAGTGGTAACAAAAAATATCTTTGAAGCTATGCAATCTTATACTTTTTTCCAGAGGCAGAACTTGATTTCCTAAGGCTTCTAGTAGACTATATTTAAATGAGCAAAACCATATGTCCCCCACACACACACGCTTTACAGTCACTTTCAGTACACACATAAGGAAAGGTACAGAACGAATCTCCCCCAAACACCTCCTTTCAAAATTGGGATTTATATTACAGGTCTGTGCATCTTTTACACCAGCACATACAGAAGTTGACTTTGGCTTCCTTGCTGGTCATCTCCTCACCATTTTGTCTGCCAAGAGTGCATTCAAGAGGAGAGGAAGAGCTTCTGAAGTCAGGGTTTAATAATGTCCTGTTATAATTAGGGGAGGAGACATTAAAAGAGTGACTTGCTTACCCAAGACCCACTTCATGATGAGCATTTCTGTCCAGGAGAATTGTGTAGTTTTCACTCTGAAGATCTGTTTTGGGTAGTCTGTGAAGGTTTCATTGGGCAGGGTTTTAACACCTTCAAAGCGGTCTGATGCGTTCACAACTAACAATCCCAAGAAGATTGTAAAAGAAACTGCATGTGCTACAAATTTCATGAAAGGGCTCCTCAGGGTTCGTCCTAGCTGGAAACAAAATATATACAAGACATGTTAATCTGGCAGCTCCAGGCAAGTTCAGGGCTCTCTTTAAAAGGCTTTTGCTGAAAGTTGAACCAGAGAATCCTCAATTTTGGACAGAAGCTGCTAATTGAACCCACACATTTTCTCTAGAGCTTTTATGTGAGAGGCTGCTTGACCAAATCCATTTTTCTACTCACTTTAATTTTTTCTGTTTAGAAGACTTAATGGGAGTGGTAAGAGAAAGGAGTAGAACACACTAATATAACATCATTTTACAACATCATTTTACAATCTGACTGCACAGCTACCCCCAACCATGTGGATGTGAATTTTATGCCTTATGAATCTAGGAAAAAAATCTGTTTCAATAGAGTTCAGAATTTTTTAAAAAAACACTTTGGATATGCTCTGTTGCTCTTTTGTCTATTTTCTTGAGTTTTAGCTTAGATGACTTATTTTCCACATTTCTTATATCTTGGTAAATTTATTTAAAGCTATGCATTTCCCACTAGGTACTGCTTTAGCTATGTTCCTATAAATTTTGACATGTAGCATTTTCCTTGATACTCAGTTATAAATATTTTTATAATTTCCCATTTGATTTCATTTTTAACTCAGAGGTTATTTAGTTTCCAGATATACAGGACTTCTCCCCCCTTGCTTTAAAAAATCCTGTTTTTATTGCAGCGTGTGTTCAGGTCATAGCCTCTGTGATACTACCCTAAAACTATTGAGATTTTCTTTGTGGCTTAGTACATGATTAACTTGTGCAGTTGTTCCATGTGAGCCTGAAGTGATCCAAAAGATGCCCTTTTAGGGAGTAGGCATTGGTCATATCTTCTTATCCCTGGCTTGCCATCCAAAGGCCACTTGGACTTTTGAGGACTAAATTGGGGGCTGCACAGTCAGTCTTTGCTGACCCCTGTAAATGAATTCACTTGGGTCTCTTCCAGGTCACTGCTGTCACCCTCACCTAAACACCAACTCTAACCCCTCACCAGGTATACTGATAAGACAAGAGCAAAGAGGGGAGTCTTTCCTGGATCTCAGTTCCTTCTCCAGGGCAAATGTTCAGTTATAGCCAGTGACTAGTTAATTGATGTTCATGTTCTGCCTCATTCAGGAGTCCTAGAGTGAAATGTCACCCAGCATGCAGAGTATTGGTTCAGCAAAAGATCAGCTATAGGATTTTCTCCTGGTAAAATTTCCCTAACTATCATTATGTTCAACATAACATTTATAAATCAGTTGGCTTGATAATGTTCTTTCAGTAGGCTTCAGTATGCTAATCATCCACGTTAATGGTGCCAGTAATTATCGTAACATTCTAATGTCATAGAACCCATCTGTTGAAATTTAAAAAGATAATTTTAATCTTTTTTTAAAAAAAGACTGCGTTTCAAGTCTGAACGTTGGAAATCCCTATTTGTGCTGGAAAGAACTTGTTCGGGTTCACCTGCGTTGTCAAATTGTCATATGGCACTAGAATAACTTCAGAAGTGTTGAAAAAGATGTTTACCTGAAAACTAGGGGGCCCACAAACATCTTATAAATGACATTTCTTAGTAATGTTTAACCTTATTATTTACAAAATAGGGACTGTAGATTATTTTTAGCCATAGGTAGATGTACTAAATTCAGAATGTAGAGATTAAATATAAGGACAAATAAAATACCTTACATAAATTCAGTAAAAAAAAACCCAAAAAACCAGAATCAAACGATGTCTCATATTGACCTATGTGATGTCAAATACATACTTTGAATTTTTCCATATTTTATCTGACTGTGTTGGCATCTTGGAGCCCCAATTCCCAACCAAGATGCTGGGATACTTTGGTGTATACAGGTGACATCCTTAGATAGTCATTGCATTGTTTCCTGTCACTGTGTCCTAGCTGAGGTAGTGGTGAGAGGCGAGGTAAGTTGGAGAATGACTGCAGAGTGGGGAGAGGAAAGGTTGAGGAGAGGGCAAGGGATACCAGATCTCTGTGTCCCAGCAGGGTCCCAGAAATGTCAGAAAAAGGTGGAGAACACGGAGGTAGACACAGCTCTTAAGGGATTGATGGCCAAGTTTCCCCAGTCCTTTATCAGTGGGCTCTATGTAGCATCTTCCAATGACTACCTGGATGAGGACCTGGAGACACCTCTCCATCTTCTCATCTAGGCAAGGCACCTGATGTCAGGAATCTGCACGCAGCTGCGCCCATGCTGGCCCTGGGATTCCCCATAAGAGCTGCTTTGAGGAATTTAATGTTCTCTTTGCTCCCTCCTTCAAGTTGTTATCTTCCGGCAGAAGATGCATATGTAAAAATTATTGTATTTATTGCAGACGATAAGAAAAAACCCTGATAAGGCCCTGCAGTGATGTAGAAGGTTAACCTGGGCTCAGTCCCACTTGATTTAAGCCATAGGGAGGAAAAAAGAGGTTAGGAATTGATGCACCTTTCCTATTTTTCTTCTGGGCTTGAAATCATCTTTTTAACTGGTAAAACTTTGATAAATGTCAGATGAGATCAAATCATTTCAGGGATTTCCTTTTTCTTTTTTTTTGTGTGACATTCCATATTTATCTCAATTTTTTGAAGCAAATTATGCTTGGGGTAAACTTCCTCCTTTCACAAGGCCACCAAGTGAACCAAAAGAAAGGAGAAAAGTCAACCAATATATACCAGCAGTTCTTAGCTGGGGAATCATTAACGCTGAGTCAGGTAACAGCGTTAGGTATAAAAAGAGATGGTAGAGCTTTGGGAGACATAGGTCTTGTCCTCCTCTGCCTGAAGAGCAAAACTGGTGAGTCTGAAACATGGGCTAAAGCAGCTCTGTCATTACTTGGCCCTTACGAGCTGAGAACATATCGGGAAATCCAGGCTTGCTGTACTCAGTCTCTGGCTCAAGCCCAGACTTCCTGGGTACTATTCTTTTACTCTGGGAAATAGGTGAATGTGAGATAACTGAGTAGTGCTCCTGAATTAGCTCCAAATGAACGGTATTCTCAAGCCCTCAGGGTGGACACCTGCTTTTACTTGTTGACACACCTCTGTGTTCTGTAGCACTGGGCTCTTAGCCCACAAGTGTAAGCACCTAACTGGGACCTGGTAGCCAGTTGCCCACAAGGTAGGCCATGACTGCAGTAGAGCACCCAGAGAGTTTCCAGCATCTCTCCCCAGTCTGAACTTCCAGTCTTCCTCATCAAATGCCACCCTCTCTTGCCGCCAGCTGCCAGTGGCCACAAGCAAGGGCTTAGTGTACAAGCTATTTTTTTGTCTTACTGGACATTCCAGGGACACAAAATGCCCGTCAGAATAGTCTCTGAACAGAGGAGAGGAAGCAGCAGCCATGGAGCCAAACTTTCCTGCAATCATTACTTCTAGAATATTCCAGAAGACACCATAGGTCTCACCCCTACGTTCCATGGTGGCATCAGTCTCTTGAATTTTCTGGGTCCCCAGAAAGTCCGGGATTCCTCCCCCGTCCACACATCCTTTTTTTTTTGCATCACATCTGCATGATATTGGCCAAGATTCTTCTCAGACCTACTGAAAATCTAAAAAATTTAGTCAGCAACTGGCATATCATCTCTTTCTGAATATTTCCCCAGGCAGGTAGAGGCAAACCAATTTGCTGGTGTTGCTTAGTCCCTGTTCCCTGAAAGCTGTCACATTTAGTTTTACAGCAAAAGTGAGGATTGGCAGTGTTTGGCTGTTTTTTTAATGATGGATGCCCTAGAATTAGTTTGTGGCTTAGAGAGTGTGGAGGCAGCGTCCCTGTCCATCTCTGGACGAAGGCAGTGATCTAACTTGCAGTACAGACTAGATAGTACTACTATGAAAACAAGTGCCTAAAACAAATGACCAGCGCTAATCCAGTTTTCAATCTAGTTAGTCTTTTTTCACTCACTGTGCTTTTTCCAGCTCATGATAAAGGACAGAAAAAAATAGCCTTACCCTACATATGTATCATTTGGGGAATACCGATTTAGAAATCTGTGTCATGGTAGAGTGCCATAGAAACAAAATCCTCAATAGATATGAGGTTGAACACCAGAAATATTCAGTATGAGGACTTTTATTTTTAACACTATCCTACAGAAGAAGGAGTTTGAGTCCGAATTTCTTTCTCTGACACCCCTCCTACTCTAAGACAGTCAGTTCCTTGCCTGCCTGGTTAGGTGGCCTTGTTAGCAGATCTGAAGTCTTGGGCCTATCGTCCTGGCATGAGTTTTGTCTTGGTGGAGCTGACAAGAGGATCCATTCACTGATGACACTTTTATTAACTGCCTTAGCTGATCAAATTCCCTGTGGAACTAATCTCCCTGTAGTCATATTTCTTCTACTGAAGGTTGATTACCTAAGCTTAATTGCTTTTTTTTTTTTTTTTTTACTATATCACAAAGTAAATGCAGCTTTGGAAACTTTAATGACCACTTAACCTACGAAATATATTTCAGAATTTCGACATGATTTGTTTTTATAGGCGCTAGCTCTTGCCTGAAGCTGAAGTGACTGCTGATGCCTTTTGTGGCTTTGGGTCAGATGGGCTGTAGGGAGGGTGGAACAGGAAGGAGGGGCAGCAGCTTGGCTCTTGCAGGTTCCACTCCTTCCATTACAGGTGGGCACCAGACACTCCCCCTTCCTGTGAGAAAAGAACCCAGCTTTGCACCTTTCCAGCTCTCCTCCTTTTTCCTTTGTCTTTTTTCCTTCTAGTGACCTACTTAGCTGCCCATGTGGGCCAGAACCCAGACAAGGAAGCCAGGAAACCAGGAAGATGTTGAGATGGGTCTGCAGTGCCCCAGTATGAGAAGCCTTTGACTCTCAGCTCCTAGTTGTTTCTCCTTTCTGAGCCTGCTTAGAAAGTGTGTGCATCATAATGTAATTGAGAGAGTGAAATGAGGTGTTGCATGAAAAGGGCTTAGCAAAAAGAAAATAATAAATGTTGGCTATTCCTATTATCATTATTATAATTATTATTACTATGGGTTTGGAGGCCATGTTTAGGACATTGCATAATTAGAAAAGGAAAAGTGCCTTTATTTCCCCTTTATTCTGTTATTGATCAGATTATGCCTTGTGTGTATAAAAGTTTCCATTTTATCACTCCTCTGTCTTTTAAGAAAATGATTTAAAAAAGCAAATCTTAGCATTTTCCCTCTTAAGTGGCTTTCTACTTTTGTTGGGTCTCTCAGGGCTATTTTCTTTAAATGTGGGAAATGGTCAGCTGCATATTTGGACAAAATGGACTTTAGGTTATGCTAAGTAGAGAGAAGAAATAACCGCAAAGACATGCACCTTAAGCAGTCTGTACCTTGCTGCACGGAGCAATCCAATAGGCTATGGCGAGAAAAGGGAGGCCTAGGGAGACTCCAAAGACAGCCAGGAATTTCACAGCGATAGACTGTTGACGTAAGCCTGAGAGATTTTCATACCACATGGTAAGCAATTGCTGTTGACAGTTAGGATGAGCAACGAACTGTAAAAACAAAACAAAAACAAAAACAAAATGCAAACAGGAAAATGGCATCAGTAGCACTTGAACAGTATATGACCTGTGAGGAGCTTGGGGCTGACATGTTCCCCTGGGGAGGGTGGCCTGGGTGTTCGAGCCAGAGCAGCTAGGTCAGGTACCTGCTGGGCCCTTCTGACTTGGGGATGCTGGGGGTCTCTGTGCTATGAGCCCTCGTAGGACTGGCCCTCATAGGACTGGCTGCATCAGGGCTTGGTAAACTGAGGGCCTTGAGAAGTCTCAGGCACAGAAAATGACAGTCAGCTGCTGTGAAGATGCTTGTCTCCAATCCAAGGAGACTTATCTCCAGGCAGAGTTCATCTGGGAGTCAGCATATTGGAATGGATGGAGCATGAATGGGATTTTAGAGTCGACATGCGTTTGAATTTTGCTCTACCGTTTACTAGCCAGGTGGCCTGGAGCCAGCTACTTCACCTCTCTGAGCGTCAGTGTTGTCCTCTGCAGAACAGAGCCTGTCACATTGTCTTGTAGGGTTAAATGAGATATTGTAGAAAAGTTCCTCTCTCTTTTCCTCTGTTGTCTAAGAAAAAGTTCTTGCCGTGGAGTTTCCAGAGGACATGTTAAAACTCCTCAGTATTTCCCCACTGGATTTCAGTGGTATTTGGCTTGCATCCCTGTTGCTTATTGTAGCATGCTGGAGCGCTGACACATCGTATCCCCCATGCAGTAGCTTCTCACTGCCACCTCCCTCTCTTGGATCTGCCTTGCCCTCATGCCAGGTTACAAGGTGGGCCTTTTGTGGACATGTTGTATTGTTGACCTCACCCTTCTTGATATATGTTGGACCAGACTTAAACTGGGTCCATTCGGTTTTCTCAGCTGGCTATTTCTGTTTTATTCCTCTTTTTATTTATTTATTTTTATACATCTTTATTGGAGTGTAATTGCTTCACAATGTTGTGTTAGTTTCTGTTGTACAACAAAGTAAATCAGCCATATGCGTACACATATCCCCATATCCCCTCCCTCGTGAGCCTCCGTCCCACCCTCCCTATCCCACCCCTCTAGGTTGTCCCAAAGCACCGAGCTGATCTCCCTGTGCTATGCGGCTGCTTCCCACTAGCTAGCTATTTTACGTTTGGTAGTGTATATATGTCCATGCCACTGTCTCACTTTGTCCCAGCTTCCCCCTCCCCCCCGTGTCCTTAAGTCCATTCTCTATGTCTGTATCTTTGTTCCTGCCCTGCCACTATGTTCATCAGTACCATTTTTTTTTTTAGATTCCATATATATGCATTAGCATACGGTATTTGTTTTTTTCTCTTTCTTACTTCACTCTGTATGACAGACTCTAGGTCCATCTACCTCACTACAAATAACTCAATTTCGTTTCTTTTCATGGCTGAGTAATATTCCATTGTATATATGTGCCACATCTTCTTTAGCCATTCATCTGTTGATGGACATTTAGGTTGCTTCCATGTCCTGGCTATTGTAAATAGTGCTGCAGTGAACATTGTGGTACATGTCTCCACATAATTTTGAATTATGGTTTTCTCAGGGTATATGCCCAGGCTACTTGAGACTGTGATCGAGAGAGGCAGTCTTTTAATTTACTGAGGAGTTAACATGTAACCTTCAGGGATCTGGGCAGCTACCTTCCACTGTGTAGACTAAGTAGCAAAACAAGCCAGTTAAAAAGAGAGAAAGAAGGATGAAGTTGTATAGAAAGAGGTTCTATAGTGTCCTACCCTCTCTGAGGTCCAGCTCCACTCTGCACACATGGTCCACGAGACACCCCTAGATTCATATACAGCATCTTCCTTTTTCTGATAGATTCAGCAGGTTGACTTGAGCTTCTGTAACCAAGCATCCTTTTTCTGCAAATATTTGGTGCTACTTGGCCATTTGTTTTTAGTTGATTCTGAGTCTTGGCCAGTAGAAACTGGTAACAGGCAATACGTAAGTAACATTTATGGGAATAAAATTTACACTTGAGAACATTTTGCTCGTTAGCTTATTTCCTCCCTGTGACAAAGGGAAGCCATTATTTGCTTTAGGCAGCCTGCTCTTTGGCCCTGTCAGGATAGCCATATGCCACAGGAGCTGGGGCGCATGGACTAGAGCAGATAGACTGGGCATTCTTCAAAGAGACTGCATTTTCAGTAGATTACCCTGGATCATAATGTCCCAATTTTCATCCCATTTGCCTCATTGGGTATTAAGAGGATATATGCAGCAATTTCTGGGAAATGCAAAACATTCCCTTTTCATTATAAGAACAATATAAATAGAGCTATTTAAAAAATTCTCAACGCAGATGGCAACATCTTCTTGTTTCCAGTTTCTGGGAACTCACAGTAGCAACCAAATGGTTTGCGAGGATGCTATCAAAGCTTTATTTGGCCCTGCAGCAGCCCCTGGTGATACTGTTACTCAATCATTAGCTGCAAATGAGGCTTTTTTGCGGTAGCATTATTGGATTCATGTCAACCATTGTGGCTTTTCCCTTCAAGAACAAGAGTAACAGATTCTCCTCGACCCGGGTAGGAACCCTCAGGCCATCATATGCTTTCCTGTGCCCTTTCTGGCTCACAACAAAGTGGAGCAAACAACAGAACGTCATGCACATGATTCAGTAATTCTCAGAGCCTGATCACAGCAAGTCGTCCCGTTGCAGGTCAACTTGCAGGCCTGGAGAGGGGGGCAGTCGGTTTTGTTTTTCAACAGTTAGCCTTCCCTTGGTGCTGAAATGGTCCTGCTCTGGAGAAACACACAGTCTCATGAAGTAGCGGAAGACCACTTGGCTCACCCTGTGGCTCCCTGCACTGTAGCTGCTCTGGAAAGCCTCCTGTCCTGACCCCTGCCTTTGGCCTCTTTTTCTTTATCTGGGGAGAAGCCCATCCATGCTTCTTCTGCTGCCTCCTGCAGACAAATCAGCACAACAAATTGGGCAGCAGAGCAGGAGGGGAAGAATTCTGAGAGGGAACACAGTGGGAACAGTTCCCACTCGCCCTTACCTGCCTCAGAGGACAGTGGTCCCGACTAAAACAGGGGGGTCTCTCTTGAGACTCTGTCCTCTGATTATACCTTTGTTAATTTCCACAGTGGCCTTTCTTCCTCCATAATAAAGCAACCTAGCTCCAAACATGCTATTTATTTGTAGACAGACTTTATAATACTCCCAGTAAGCTGACGGCAGCTGATAGCTGAAGCCCAGATTGTTATTTATCTTTATGTGGGCACTTTTCTGTATTGGTAGCAGGACTTCGAAGATAACTTCGTGACGCACAGTTCAATGTGTATCAGAGGATTTTTCTCCACTGTGCTTTTGAAGCACAAAGAAACATCATTCCTGACCCAAGGAAGATGAGAGTAGCACGAGGCACACCATCAAGACGCAAAGAACACCCTAACCAGAAGGGCACTCAGTCAGGGAACAAAGGCAGGAGCAGGGGGAGGGTTTTTAAAAGTAGGGTCAGAGAGGAACAGAGGAAGGAAAGCCCACAGCTAGGTAGAACAGAGTGGGAACTCAGAAAATCAGTGTTGTCTTGGGCCAGATTTCTTTGGCATCTGGCTCACAATAGGATGGAATGATCTGGATCCTAACAAGAGGATTGCCCAGGCCATTCCTGCCCCTAAACCATTCTGGACTGAGAGCATGGTACGCATTTATGAAAGTTCTTCAAGGGAAGAACTGGTTTGACCACCTCAGCTTTCCCATCGACATGATTCACACTCTTCCTAGTAGGTAGTAATGGCCTGGAGCTGAGACTGTTAAGGTAGGCTTACATGGAGCAGAGCAGCCTATCAAGAGAATACATGTCAGACCAGACCCACAGCTGGGACGGACTGTTCCAGAGGACTGGGTTGGGGCGGGGAGCTAAGAAGTTAAATTGCAAAGAGGGATAGGACGGAGCTCTGAGACAGAATTCCCTATAATGGAGAAGGAGACTGGAAAACAGGACCTGAGGGTCAGGAGGGCCTAGAATTCATGTGGCTGCCGGTTCTTGAGTCCATCTCAAGCCAGTTATTCTGGTGGCATGTTTGACCAGCCTTCATGTTTAGTATAACAACATTTGTACCCAAAGCTGGTTTTCTGTTAATATCTCACCTAAACTTCCTATTCCTCCCAGACCCTGGTGACAGTGAGAATATAATGCTGGCATATGGGAACTTTTGGGCATATTGGCCAAATCTTGGCTCTTTCTTTGCTTTCAGTTGGTCCATGGGCTACTATTTTTCTTCTACAGCCTGAAGGAAAATTATCCCCTTCACTCTTTTCCCTGCTTTATATTCATTTATAAGGAAATATCTGATATTTTAAGAATAGATAGTTGTTGAAGAGCTATCAACATTCCTTAAGTAACTATTGAGTATTTTTAGGGCTGTTTCATGGAATATTAACACCCTTGGGCCATATATTCATATTACAACAGGGCTAAGACTTTCCTGATGGGGGGTGTTTAAGCGTGTGGACTGGTACATGGCTGCTTGGGTTCAAGTCCGGGCCCTGCCACACCCTGGCCATATGCCCTTCGATCCTTGACTCTTTCCATGCTTAACTTCCTTTTTCTGTAAAATGAGGCTAATAATGAAGATTGAGTGAGTAAGGATTTGTAAAGTGCTTAGGACAGTACCTGACAAATAGTAAGCGCTGTGTTAGTATTTGATAAATAAAAATAAGCCCGTGACTCTCCTTTCCTGTTTTTTCCTTTCCCTCTTGCTCTTGTTTCTCTGTCCTCCTCCTCACTCCCTGAGGTTCTACTCCACCCTCCTTATCTTTATTCTGACCTCCACGTTGTTTTGGCAGATTTTCTTGAAGTGTTGTTGCCTTTGGAAAGGTTCATGTAGCCTGACAGGTGCGTGAGGCCACTCCCTATCTATCCAGTACCTCCCTCCGTATCCTCCAATGAAAGCGCTTTATCCAGGCAATTAGGTAAAAATGGGCTGGTCTCTGCTAGGGCAGTCAGGGTCACTGTCCAGTCTACTCAGCTCCATGTTGATGCTCCCCCTCCACTCTGGAGCCCTCCATCAGTGAGGCGCAGTGCAGGTTCCTGAACCTGCAGAAGTACTTCTCCACCTTAAAAGCTGTTAAATCCTGCATTTCCCGTTTAGTGGGGAGGGGAAGAGGGCTACATCTGAGCTGAGGCTTTGAGGCTGCATGATTTCCATAATCCTTAAACACAGATTTTTTTTTCTCTGACACTGGGCCTCATTTACAGAATAATGTGATGTGGCAGTGCTTGATCTGATAAGCCGAAGAATAAATTAGCTGGAGAAAAATGTATGAAATCCAATGCTTATAGAGAAAATGACTTATTTTATACAGATAAACCATCAAAGGCTGATGTCCAGTGTGACTGTGGTCAGGATTTTCCACTTAGCTCATCACTAGCCTTTCCGTCTAGAAATCTTTTTTTCCTCCCTCTGGAAACTGTCTACATAGGCAAAAAGAGACAGATACTGTACCAGCTGTCAAGTGGCTGTTCTTAGTGTGGACAGTCAGACTGAATTAGTATAGTTCTGTGGTGCCACTTCCTGTCTGCTGCATCTCACGGGATTTGGTTCAATGGTGCTAATGTTCTTCCCTCCCATTTTGTCTTGGCAAAGCTCTCAAGTCATGGAAGTTGACGAGGGAAGAAGAGGAATGGAAATGTCAGTTGTTGACTAGTTCAGTTTGTTGGTTTGTCCATTCATTCATTCATTCAACATACTTTTCCTCACTGCTGCCCCTTACCAGGCACTGTGCCCAGCACTGGAAATACAGAGAAGTTGCAGTCCTTGTCCACAGGGAGCTCTCAGCTCTGTGAGTCTGTGCATGGAATAGGGCTGAGCAGTAACACCCACCAGTTTACGGAGTAAGCCTTCCATGAATGAACGAACACCAAATGCTCATCCCATCAGTGTGCTTTCTCCTGGGTCCCTCCCTCTTGTGAGACCTACGATTGAGAGCCCCACATCCTTGGCACAGCTGGTTGCTTTGTCTACACTGATAACTTAACCTTCAGACTCTTCTTCTCTGTGCAGGCAGTTAGCGGAGTGATTACATGCACAGGCTCTGAGGCTGGACCATCCTGGTTCAGATCCCAGATACGACATTTTCTAGCTGTGTGACCCTGGGCAAGCCACCTCACTTCTCCTAGCTTCGTGATCTACGAGAGAGGAAGACATGTGTTGGGTGCTCAGTACGTGGCCTGGTACTTACACTTTAAGGTGGACGTTGGTGTTACTGCTGCAGCTGTTCCTACTACCACTTCTGCTCTCCCTCCAGGGCTTAAAATAGTTCTCTTTGCTCTTCCCTTTGCTGAGTTTATCCATCAGCAGAGGGTTGAGTGACCACGTGATTTTAGAGTTAAACATTCCTGAAGAACTTAGTATGCTTAATTACAGTAAAAAAGGAAGCAGAAGTTGCCATTGTTTTATTAAGTTTTCAATCAATAGAGCACTCTAGTATGGAACCAACATTGCCACCATGCCTACCGAACCTATTTATTTAGCCATGCACCTCCTGAGAGGCCACTACAAGAGTATAATCCAGGATAGTTCTGGGTGAATGGTGGTGGAGAATGAGAAGGAAAAGGTGTGGGGCTTGGAGCTTTGGGTGGGTAGCCCCACAATTCATACCTCTTTCAAGTAGCCTCTAAGCACGGGCACTAGACAAAGTAAAATGTTTTAAAATCACGGCTTGAGTGTTTTTACTGTTAGTAACTTAGGACCTAGTACATGAAGGAACTTTGGTTATGTTATCTGTAATCTTCACAATAACCCTCCCCAAAATGGATGTATTATCTACATCCTCATATACAAATGAGGATGTATTATCAACCCCGTCTTGCAGTTGAGGAAACTGAGGCTGGGTCAATTTAAGTTCCACAGCTAGAGAATGGTGTAGTCAGGGTTCCAGCTGAGGTCTGTCTGATTCCAAAGCCTGAGGTCTTTTCATGTGTAAGCTCCCTCTGAAATTCTCTTGATTTGGTTGGTTTGGACTCTAGCCCTTCCCGGTCTTAGTTCTTTGCCATAAATAACACAGTAAAAGCAAACGCTTACTGAGCACTCATATGGGTCAGGCCCTTTGCTTGAGTACATTATGAACGTTGTCTCATTTAATCCATTATGCCCATTGTAGAGCTGATGGCACTGTGACTGTCAGATCCAAAGTGGACATTCCTTAACCACTTCCTTATACTGCCTCTCTCAACTGACGTTGCCTGCGTCTTTTCTGGGTCAGGTCTCTGGCATAGTCTATCTGCCAAGCAGGAGGGCCTCTCTGTGAGCCTACAGATTTCACATGTGCTGCAGAGATGCTCATACCCCCAGCCAGAGTTTTGGGTGTCTCCCTTCACCCTGTGGCAGTGGGCTGTGTCCTCTTGGGGAGGACAGTTGATCTCTGACTTCCTTCTCCAGAGCAGTAGATGTTTTATGATAATCCCACATCCACTCCATTTGCACTGTTTGGGTTGGATGGGAGGATGGAGGGTTAGGGTTAGATGGAGGGCATTTTGGTTGGGGAGAAAGGAAGCAAGTGAAAGGGAGGGAAAGGAAGGAAACAGAAGAACAGAGCAAAGGATGGGAGAGTAAGAGATAGAGTTTAAAACCTGACTTCCAGCTGCTGTTCCAGCTTCTGCTCATTTCCTCCCCATCCCTAGTCTCTGGCCAAACTCCAGCAAAGCTGTTCTCAGAGCCTTCCCAAGCTTGACCATCTCTGAGCCTCTGGTCAAGGTATCGCTGCAACCTGGAGTGCTTTCCTTCTCATCCCCCCATAGCCAAGTTTTGTCCAGCTCAATAGCTGTCTCTTCCGTGAAAGTTTACCCTGCCCATTCAGGTGAGAATCTTTCTTTCTCTCCTCTCAAGTCATTTGTAGTCTCTCTCATTAATCATAGTTATAATGCCTGTGTAACCCTCTACTGGAGAGAAAGCCCCTCTGGAGGGCTCTTATGGTCCTTAGGGTGGTGCTCAATGCATGGGGGGTACTCAGGCAGTGTCATCTGAACGAGTGAATGGTGCAGCAAGAAGTTCTCCGAGTTCAGACTGCAAACCTGGTGCCATCTAGAGGACGAGAGTGGCCTTCCAAACATGGTCCCTGTGGTGTGGCAGAGTCCAGCACTTGTGGCCATGTGACCACATCTGGAAGACACACATGGGTACAAGAGGCTGAAGGTTTGCTTGCTCTCCAGGAGACATCATGAGCAGATAGATGACTGAATTCATGTCTCCACTGAAGTTGTTCTCACTGCAGAAGTGCCAGGAGATTGGAAAATGACGACAACAGCAGCAGCAACAACAACTTCTTCATTTCCAGAGGTAACTGAGCTAGGAGTTCAAAGATCTTACCAGGAAAAAATTCATACCATCATCTGCAGGAGGTGCCCAAGAGTGGAGCCAGGGAGGCAGGCAGGGATTGGAGCTCAACTCTTGGGGAGTTCTGCTGCTGTGTTTCACGTGCCTTGCTTCTACACCTGCCTCCCTCTCCTCACCTGTTCTGCAGCGCTGTCTTCAGAATCCCCCATTTGCTAACTGAGTGTGTTTTAAACACTCCCCTCTTTGCTGGGAGATTCCATTTGGATGCCTGCACAGATGGCTCTCGCTCGATTCCAGCTTCCCCTACCTTCTCTTCCACTTGTGCATCTGCTAGCCCAGCCAACCCTGGCGTGTTCTTGGTTATTTACATAGCGGAGGGTCCTGCCAGGTAGCTGCTGATTGAGCCATTCTGGAAGTCTACAGGGCAGCAAGAGGAGATGGGCACTTCTGAAGACTCTTCACGCCCACAGAGACAGAGATTTGATATCGTCTTTTCAGTTGAGTAGTTTGCTTGTTGTTCCCAAAGATAACGCTCTGTTCCTGTTTCCCAGGGTCAGCAGGACGTGGAAAATTCCTTGACCTCAAATTAGTCAAAGCTTGAATTTTCCGGATCAATAGGGATTACTTACACAAATGCCCCAAATTGGTAGGTTCTGAGGACTGTATCTGTGACTCAGCTGCATCTCTCTTGCCAGGGAAAGAATGATTTTCTCATGAAGCAGCCTGTGCTTGTCTTTGGGGTGCAGTGACCCAAATAAATGGTTCTGGGCTTCTCCCAGAGCTCTGAGCGAGCCACTTCCTGAGTGCAGACACAGTGGCAGCGGGCCTTGGCTGGCCCTCCTGGAGGCGAATGCTGACTGTGTGATTTTCTAGTGCTCCCGGGAGTCCTCCCACAGCACTGAGCCCTGAGGGTGCTGATGAAGTGACTTGGTTTCCAGTCTGGCTGTGTTGTCATGGCCAGAGTCACACTGTGTGTGGACGCAGAGTGAGCTTCCAGCTGGCTCCAGATGACTGCCTCTGCTCTTTCTCAGTGTCACAAAGAGGCCACTCTCCATTCCTGGGCAGTGACTCTCTCGACCCCACTTAGGGCTGTGCCCTAGCCTGAAACTAAAGGAGAAATGGAAGCAGCTTCTAGCAAACCTTCTTGGATTATCTTTAACTACTCACGTTCCCGATCCCTCCCTTTCACCCAAACTGCTCTACATGCTGTTCCTAAACATGGCCTGTGTAGTAGCCCTCATGCCTGTTTCAAGGAAGGTCCATCTTGTTTCTCTCTGGTTCAGTTCCTAATCAGTCTTCAACATCCAAGTTTCTCTTTACTTTCAAGTCCTACCAAGAGTCCTTCAGCCCCCTGAGATACCTTGGACTCTACTGGGTCTTGTTGTACAGCCAACTCACTTGACAGTCATGGTCATGGGTCAAGCTGTGAATAGCTGTATTATTGTGTTTACATCTGATCTCTTCTGCTATTTTTAAGCTCTTTGAGGGAACCAACTGTCTTTCTGTCCCCAGGAGTGTGCAGCCTTATGTTTTGCACATAGTAGGTACTCAGTAAATATATTTTGAGTGATAAATTGTACTCTTCCGAAGCCTCTAAGATCTGCTCCATCATTTTCTCTGTGACTCATATTCCCAGAATGATTTCTAAATATAACACATCCTCTCTTACTCTCAGGGTCTGATGAACATTTAACTGTCTTCACGTCTTTAGTAGAGAGCAGACAGGGAGAGATGATGAAAACTAAACCAGGCTCTTGTCTTCTTGTGCAGGAGAAGATTGAAATGGGAGGCTGAAATAGGGTTCGAGGATTCTCTTTTGGATTGAATGAGGGTTGTTTAATTTCTATGTATGGCATTACCAAACTGACATCAATCTGGAAAATATTTATGTAATAAAATAGTAATAACTATTATCATTATAAAGAGTAGCTAATGTTTATTGATTACCTATTCTGTGTCAGGCTGTTTGCTTAACAATCGTTGTTATTTAACCCATGTCAATTCCTTGAGATAGATATTGTTATATCCCTATTTTAAATATGGGAGCATGAGACACAGAGAAATTAAGTAACTTGCCTATAAACACGAAGGTGATATAACAGGGTATGGACTTGAAGCCAAAGACAATGTTTTGAACTATTATCCTGTATTTCCACAAGGCAGATTTTAAACACCAAAGCATGAGGAACCACAGTGATTTCTCCAAGCTTACAGAGGCCAGGGGACCTCCTGATTCAAGTTGTTGCTAGACCTCTGATCTCTCTGTGCTTCTGCCTGTGGGCCAGCCAAGGCCCAGTAGAGATAAAAATCAGGAATACGCAAGGGGAAAGGCTTGAAGCCAGCTTCCTCGACAACCTCATCTTCCTAAAAGGAGCGAGTCATCATGCTAAAGATGAAATCCTGGGCTCTGTCTCCTGCATACAGACAAGAGTGGCAACAACTGATTCAGCCGTGGCCTAACTGCCTGGTCAGCACTTTGCTAGGAACCAGGTTAATGTGGACGTCACCTAAGCCCTGATTTACAGCCTTGAAACATACAGACTCCGGCCAAAAACCCGCTTTGCTAAAGGATCTTTTTAGGATCTCCGGCCTCTTGCCAAATCCCACCTGATGCTGACATTTTACTAGGAAGAGCTGTAGTTTCAGATAATTCTTTGAGCCTGAGAACTTGATAATATTCCCAAGTTGGATCCGTAACTCTTGTCCCTTAGGTGCAAGGTCGTAGAACATGCACAGGGTCTGGAGTCAGCCCACCTGGCTGCCAGTCTTGGCTTTACCACTGACTATTAAGGGACAGAGTAGCTTAAGTTTTCAGGCCTCAGTTTCTCCATTTATAAAATGACCATAAGCATGACTAACTCAAAGGAAGTTTCAGGGGTTCAGAAAATGCACTTTCAGTTTTTGGTTTATGGTTCAGTTCTCAAGTGCCACAATACTGTTTTGTTGTTGTTGCCAATACAATATTTTATTTCTGTAATAAAAGTCAGAAATGTAAATCATTTTTATCTTAAGCCCTGTCCAAAGAGTTATGTCACGCATTAAAATTTTTAGTCCTTCAAAAGTATGTCACTTACAGAGTATTCATCTATATATTTCCTATGATTCTTAAGTAGAGAAAGAAATTTGATTATCAATAACAGCAAAGTTTTCCTGCAAGAATAATTCTAACTCAAGTTCAAAGACTTCATCAACTAGGAGAACATACATCCAAAGATATCGATATTGATACAGGAAATCAACATTTATATCCTTAATTAAACAAAAGAAGACAAAGACCAGAAATGCTTTCTTGAACTATAAACTCAGCTTCCAGCCAATAAAAAATTGTAGTCCTAGGTTGATGGAGCTAGTGCTAAGTGGTAGGGTGAAGTAGTCATACATTTCTCCAGAAGATTTTCTCCCATTATGGAATGAAATATTAGATCAGTTGCAGATGAAAGAATCAGAGGGAACTGTCTTGAGTTTACCTGTAACTTTCTATTACGATTTTCCCGAATTTCCAGGTTTCTCTTGCAGAGTAATGTGTGTATAACTCAGCACACTTTACTTTTTAAAATCACACGTTACGTTTTACTCTTACGTAATTATTTAAAAATAACACTTAAAATTAACTTCTCTCCTACAAATATATCGTTGATGTATGTGTGATATGTATTTTGCCCATGTTTTCGTTTTACTTGATGCTTTTATTTCTATATAGTTTTAAATTTGACACATGCTTAGGATTTTTGTGTCACTCTTTTAAATTTATGAATTCTCAACACTTAAAGAACGTTAGTATTACCTGTATTTTGATGATAATGAGAACCGCTGAAATAATGGCATAACCATTGGTTCGAGAATTAGAAGTAGCATGTTTGTGACCCACGGGTTCCAGATATTGGCAGCCGGTGAGCACAAACCTAGCCCCATTGGTAGGCGTGCTTGCATCCATCCACCAGACAGATAGTAAGTGCCGGTTGATACTGTGCACCAAGCATTTTCAGACACAGAGGACACAGCAGTGAGCAAGATGGTCAAGGCCTCTACCTTTGGGAAGCTTGTTAATTCCCAGATCTTGATGGTTCGTAGCCCTTTCAAGCTAGATGGCAGGGATTTTTTTTATGATTGCCTCTTCCTATATATTTCTGCTTGATTCCAGTATCCTACACAAGTCACTTTATCCGTCACTAAATGTTTTCTGAACTGTTCCTCGGTGGCTGGTCCAGTGCACAGGCACAGCTGTTCCTGGGCCTCTGTAGCCCTGCTCTGGCTGCCCCACCATCAGCTCTCTGATCTCCTGTTCTGTTTGCATTGAAGCCTCCTGGCTGGTCCATGCCTCTGAAGAGTGTGTCTGTCCTTCTGCTCTCTGCTCTCAGGGGCTGACTTTCTCCTGTAGTTCTGCCTCTGGGCCGGTGGGCTCCCACCTGGTGGTGAGTGCTGAATTCCTCAGGACTTTGAATGTCTCCTTGGCAGATGGGACATCTGCTTCCTTGGCAGAGATGACCACTTGCTCTCCATCATGCCTGTCTCCGGATCTCCATCTGTTTACCCTAGAAATGTCTGTCTCCTCTCACACTCATCTTTTCTAGAGGGCAGCACCCCAACAGAGTCCCTGGAAGTGATGCCTAGGGTGAAGTAACACCTTCCATTGTCCCGCAGTTTCTCCTTCTCAGGGTTCGGGCCTCCCTGATTCTGCTTCTGAGATCCTAAGTGGAGGATCACTTGTCATATTTCGTTTTACCTCCATTTGGCTATGAGTTAGCCTCCCGAAAGCTGCATGGAGAGAGGTGTTAATCCTGAGCCAGTACTCTTAGCTCCCTACACACAGCTCGTCTTGGCTTGTGGGGAGGCCAGGGATGCTCTGAGGACCACCGTCTGCTGAGCCCAGAACCCCTGCTTATCCCTCACACTCAGGTCTTGGCCAGACTTCTCCTCTCTTCTAGGAATTTTTCTCTCAGACATTCCTTAAAAATTAACCTTATTTCCTGCTCTTCCACCTTCTGGCACCGACCTGACCAACAAAGTTAAGTCCCGTGTAGACAGTGTTCAAGTGCTCTTCCATGTGGCTCCAGACCCTGTGCAGACAATAGGGTGTGTCTGTTATGAGCACCCCTCCCCAACAACCAACGTAATTGTTCCCATCTAGAGCACACAGAGAACTTTTAAAGGGTGTCTCCTAATCCCATATGTCATACTGCTTCTTTCTGTCCTCTGATACTTTAAAGGACATTGGTACGTAGACAGAAAGCCAGGCACATACCTTAGCTAGATAATTAGTAAATGTTGGTTTCTTTTCTCTTGGTGCCTGCTGTCACCCAAGGCTTCCAGCCTGAACATCCTCAGTTGGTCCTTTCACTTCTCTCGGAAATGTGGAAATCCATCACATCCCAAACTCTGGGAAACATGCAGCGTTTATTTCTGGTGAAGGCACATTCTGGTCAGGCAGGTGACCGCTGGCTCTGTGTTCTTAGATGTCAGATGAGGGGTATGAATATTCAGCAAGCAATGCAAAGGTCCCCTTGACAATGTGTTTGGTATTTGAAGAGACAGTCGTCTCCTTTGTCATTCAGTGGCTAGTGATATATATATATATATATATATATATAAAATTTCTTGATAGGTTGAGTTAATTTTGGTCGTACTCTGAATGCTGGTTTTTATCAACCTCTGGCAAATAAAATCTCTCTTTAAGCATGTTCATATTCTTTAGAAGTGGAAACTGAGTCTCATAAGTTATCATGATATATTTAAGGTTACATCTGTGTATACATAAATTTATGTTCATCCATCCATCCATCCATCCATCCGGAAAATACCTACGGAGCCAGATAGCAGGAACACAAAGTTTGCAAATAATGTCTCTCAGTATTGCTGTCATGACCCTCAAAGTCTGCTTAGGGAAACAGACAGGTAAGCAGGCAAATTCAGTGTAGCTCAATCAGTGCCATAACAGGGGTTAGCCGTGCATGCCATGATATAGCAGCCCAAGAGGGGATATGGAGGGATAGTGAGAAAAGGCTTCCTGGAGGAAAGATTCTCGAGCTGAGCCATGAAGGCTATAACCAGGCCACTGAGAGAGTCAGGAAGGGCATGATGAAGAGAAGCAGTTGCAAAGAGTTTGGGCTCGGGAATTAGATAGATCTTGATTTAAATCTCACCTCTGCCTCTGAGCTGAATCTGTTTCATCTGTAAATGGGGATGGCAGTACTGATGGTTTACATGGAATGAATGCATTCAAAACACTTCACATGGTGAAGGGGACAGATTAAGCACTTATGGTTGTTGTTATTATTAGTGATGCCTTGGAGCCTGGTGTGTCAGGAGAGGTGTAGGTATCTCAGGGTGAATGGACCATTGGGGAGTGATGGGAAATGGGAGCCTCTGAAGGGGTCTTGCCTCATGCTAAGATGGAAACTAAATATGACTTGGAAAAGCAGGTACCTGGGGAGCTAGAGAGAGTTGTAATAGACTTTCATTTTTAGATATATGGGCCAGATGCCCATAGTGTAGATTGTATGTGCACACACATTTGCCCCCACTTACGCCCCTGCTGTCCACTCATTTACCAAAGAGCAGAACAACGTCATTTAAATTACATCGTCAGACAGTCTCGAAAGGCTCCAGGGCCACCTGATTCATGGAACCTGCCTAATAGACAATGATAATTTATTGCAATGTCCAGGATTCATTTTGCAACCTCTTTAAATGATCAATAATGGGGAAAGTTCCTGGGCCAGTTGTGGGTTTAATTTAATTTACAAAGCCACCTGGAGCTATGCAGAATACTTTTTACATTTTTTCCATACCAAATTTGGATAGCTTCTAGTCACTGTAATGTCAAATGTATAGCAAAGACACTACCCTAAGGTCTGAGAATCTAGAATGGAAGCCAGGTGACCTGGGTAAAGGGACAGGAAGGGACAGAGTGGTAAGCAGAGGGAAGACCTCTGTTTGGTCAGGGTGGTCAAGGAAGGCTTTGGTGTGTTTCAGGAAGAATGAGGCTGCCGGTGGGCTGGATCAAAATGAACAAAGAGGAGAGTGGCAGGATGTGAAGTAGGCAAGAGCTAGATTATCCAAAGTCTGATAGACGTGGGAAGAAATGTGATGTTTGTCTAAGCATAGTGGGCACTATTGGTCTGGCCTCTTGTCCAGCTGTAGGAGGCTCAGTTCTTAGCAGAAATCCATCCTTCCTAGCCAGATAATGTCTCTTCCTTGTTCTTGGGGAGATGGGGGAGGGGAGGTTACAGAATCCACCATCATTCTTGCACTCTCATCCTCAGGTCACTGAGTGTTGGACAGGCAATCTCTCCTCCGTCCTCACCTCTTCTCTGCCTTGATGCTCAGCCTCTGCTCCTCTCCGTTCTCTGAGGAAGAAGCCTCTCTCCCAATCACAGCTGTGCTCTCACCTGTGTTCCTGACCTTCCCTATGGCTCCCAGACCATCTGAAGCCTGGCTCCTGAACCCTGCTGCAATGGATTTCTCAAAATTTCTTCTGATTGTCAGATCTGCGAGTCTGTTCTGTGTCTTCCTTCCCTCTGACAGCTTTGTAGTCCAGGCATAGCCTACCGCTTGCTGAATCATAAATGCCTTCTCCCTTGACCCCCTCTGTATCACTGGGTGTCTATATAACCTGCCTGGGAGAATCGAGCCTGTCTTGTTTTCTTGGCTGAAGGCTCATCATGGGAGAATGAGTGGCGTTTTGCCTTCTACCTCCAGAGGAGGTGGCCAGGAGGGCTCTAGTGAGCCAAGTGGTCCTAGCTCAGGGGGAAATTCACAGTTTCTGGGGGCTTTAGGGATGGCTTTGAAGACCATATGCTGGCCTTATTTTCGGATCAAGGCCCAGTGAAGGGGAAGGGCTAGAGGGGAGGAGGGTACCTGGTGGTGGAGAGATACTTCCTGAGACTAGGAGAGGGGAGTGGGCTTTGGGAGTTCTCTGTGGGGTGTAGGCATCAGGTTCTACTTGAACTGTCTGCCCTGGAGGTAGAAGGACCCCCAACAGGGGTAATTTCAGAGTGCTAGTATTGACAGTGGCCAAGAGGCTTTTTTTTTTTTTTGCGGTACGCGGGTCTCTCACTGTTGTGGCCTCTCCCGTTGCGGAGCACAGGCTCTGGACGTGCAGGCCCAGCGGCCATGGCTCATGGGCCTAGCCGCTTCGCGGCATGTGGGATCTTCCCGGACCGGGGCACGAACCTGTGTCCCCTGCATCAGCAGGCGGACCCTCAACCGCTGCGCCACCAGGGAAGCCCCCAAGAGGCTTTTTAAATGGAAGTTCAGGAGAGGGTCCCAGCATCAGTCTGACCAAGAGATCTTGCTTCACTGGCAGCTCCATGAGGGCAGGGATTCTTGTCTGTTTTGTTTTTATTATTATATTCCCAGCACCTGCTATAGTATCTGGGATACAGTGCTCAAAAAACAATCTGTTGAATGAATAAGATGGAGCCACAGCTTGTGGACAGATGGAGGTGATCAGTGCGTCTTAGGGGTATCAGGTGTCTGCAAAGAGAAGGGCACAGGCTAAGAGCCCTCTTTGGGTATACAGGTGAGTCTTCAGGACTGTGATAAGACACAGAGGAGGATGCCCTAGACTGACTGAGGCAGGATTTCCTGGCAACCTGGGTGTAGGAGACACTGGGTTAGATCTGACATGATTTAGAAAAATTTAAAAATGATAAGAGCCAACATTTATGATGCACCAGACATTTTTAAGTGATTAATTTAATCCTCACAATAATCCTGTGACATAGGTACGATGATTAACTTTTTTTTTTCAAATGAGGAAACTGAGGCATAGACAGGCTAAGTGACTTGTCTAAGATCACACAGCCAGGATGTGAACCACCCAGGAACTCTCACTCCAGAGTTTCTTCTATACCAAGTAGCAGTTAAGATGTGAGATTTCTTACCCCTGAGAGTCATGAATCAAATTCATACTGGTTATACTTGTTTCTTCACTAATTATATAACTTAATATTGTATATACATGTATAATACTATATGTAAAATTTTAGTAATATAATAAAAATAATTCTGACAGAACAGATTATGGTTAGAAATAGATAATTTGTTTTCTAGTAATAGAGTATAACAACTTGGAGTGAGCTGTGCCTTGTCTGCCAACCAGGTAATACGTAGCCAGCTCCCTAATTACTAGTACCTGCTACAGATCAGAATAACTCCTGAAAGATAACATTTGTAATGTGCTATACTAGTCCACATTTATACAGTACTTACTATGTACTGGAACTTTATAAGGCAAGTATTATTACGCCTACTTTCGAGATGAAGGAAGAGCAAGGTTAAGTGATTTGCCAGGGTGACCCCAGGCTGTCTCACTCCACAGCTCATGATTCTAACCACTGCGCCACACAGAATGTTTTTTTCCACATCATGTGGAAAGGTCTGTTTTTCAGTAGAAACATTCATTCTTTGATTATCTGGACGGGAGTCAATTATTTCAGGATGAAGTCTTTAACAACCACATAAAGAACCTTTAGGATATGTGTACACTGTTTACGAATATACAATTATAATAGAACACTGCATATACGTATATGTATATGTAATGTATATGTCTCCCACCCTGTCGGTTTTCACTGGGCAGTGGTCTGTTATCAGTTAAGGATTTGTAACTAGTGCTAATGGATTTGGTTGTTGGAATTTTGTTTTTATAAATCCTCCCTAATGGGTCTTAATTTTACTAAATGCCAGCCTGATGGTCACTGAAAGCAGCTTCCAAATTAGCAAACATTAAAAAATTTCTTTTAATGTTTAAGAGTGCTCCCCACTCTTTGGGGATCCCACTGGTAACCTCCTAGGCAGAGAGAGCCGGTCTTAGCCCTGTGGGTCTCAGCACAGTATGGTAGTTAAGAACAGAGGCTTTGGGACCAGGCATGCAGATTGAAGTCCCTGCCTGCTTCTTACCAGCTGTCTAATTTTCAGTGACTTACTCTCCCTCTCTGGGCCTTGGTTCCTTCATCATTTAAATGGGGAAAACATGACTGAGGCTTCTGTGAGTATGCAGCATGCAAATGACGAGTAGGAACAGGATTGGCATTCAATGCCAGAGAGCTACTCTATGTGCCTTCTTCTTTTTTTTTTTGCGGTACATGGGCCTCTCACTGTTGTGGCCTGTCCCATTGCGGAGCACAGGCTCGGGACGCACAGGCTCAGCGGCCATGGCTCACGGGCCCAGCCGCTCCGCGGCATGTGGGATCTTCCCGGACCGGGGCATGAACCTGCGTCCCCTGCATCAGCAGGCAGTCTCTCAAACACTGCGCCACCAGGGAAGCCCTCTACGTGCCTTCTTTCTGAGCATCTTCTCTCCTTGTCTTCTGAGTCCTGATTCTTTTTTCCCTGTCCTCTGCCCAGTCCTTCCCTCCATCCATGTGGGCCCAGGGCTCTGAGGTACCCCATCCTACTGCAAAGTCCTCCGAGCTCCTAAATAGCCTCCAATTTCATCCCTCACCTAAATGAAATCTCTGTTAGGGCAACTTAGAATCTGAGTAAAGCAATTTATCCTATGGTAGGCCAGACTCCCACAGAAGCTTCTAAGTTAAACTTGTGCCCTGGGTTACAAAGTCCTGTTTTTTACCTCCAAAAGAGCAGTTACACAGATTCCTTCCTTTCTTGGTCATAGCTACCACCTTACTTTATTTAGGCCCCCATCACCTCCCCCTGGTTCATCTAAAAGCATCTTAGGTAGTCCCCATCTCGTATACACCATCACGTCTTGCTCCCTACAGTCCTGACGTATCATTGACTTGGCCACACACGTGTAGAAGTCTCTGTGTTGCACAAGAGCCATACACGTCAACACGGAGAAGATGAAGGGTCCAGTATGGAAATGCTAAAGGATACTGGTGGCGTGGTGTAGTGAGTGGCTGTGGGCAGGGGGAGTTCACATAGGAAATGCTTATCTGCCTAGTGACCAGGGGAATGAATTTTAAAATTTGCATAGGACAGTATTTTACATCTCTTAAATTAGAGGAAAAAATCCTAATAATACTTCATGCTTGCAAAGTATTGATGAAACGAGTTTAGTTGTATAATACTGTTGACATTAAGAAGTAGTATTGCCCTTTGGGAAAATAATTTTTCAGTGTGTTTCACAAATATTTATGTCCTTTGACCCGGTAGCCTCACTGTCAGAAATCCAATTTTAGGAAATAACAGAAAAGAAGGAAAGAAAGTGACATGTATGGAGATGATAGTAAAATATAAATAATGACAAGGGAATGTATAGCTAGTGGGAAGTAGCCGCATAGCACAGGGAGATCAGCTCGGTGCTTTGTGGTCACCTAGAGGGGTGGGATAGGGAGGGTGGGAGGGAGACACAAGAGGGAGGAGATATGGGGATATATGTATATGTATAGCTGATTCACTTTGTTATACAGCAGAAACACATCATTGTAAAGCAATTATACTCCAATAAAGATGTTAAAAAAAAAAGTGAATGTTTACCAGTAGAGAAAATATAAACAATGGTACATCAATGTTATGCTGACATAAACATGATAATTATAGGAAACTGTTTATTTTGTAATGCTTGGTAAATCCAACCACAAAATTAGTTACCCTATAAGTATGTATTATAAATACATGCCTACTATGGGAAAGAATGGGAAGAATGTTAAACAAATGAAAGCAACTGACATATGAGGCATATGAATGTAGTCTGTTCCTTTCCTTTTAAATATTTTTCTTATTGTTAAAATGCTATTTGTACAATAAGTAAGATTATCAAGGTAAACTGCAAAGACAACTCAAGGATTCCCTTTCTGTTACGGAATGAAGGCAGAACACTTCAGCATGGCTTCTTCACAGCCCATCAGAGCTGGCCCTGCTTCCCCAGCAGGTCGTATTTCCTTCAAGCCCAGTCTCCTGAACAACGCCCACCGCTCCCCCGCCCTGCTCATTTTTGTCCCCTTCACCCCAGCCTTTCTTCCCATGTGTCCTTACCCTGACCACCTCTGATTCTCCAAACATTAACACAGCTTTGTGCTTTGCCCCACTGTTTTCTCCATCTGGAATCCCCTTTTCTTTGGTGCTCTGACCCACCTTTCAAGGTCTGACTCAGAAGCTACCTATTCTGCCTCCCTGAGGGTTTCCAACATCATTTTTTGTCTAAATTAATCTTTCCTTTCCTTGTTAGACAGAGGGCTGGAGTCAGAAGTGTGTAGCCCTGTAGGATGTAAGCTTCTGATGGCAGGGGCTAGGTCTTTTATTTTATTTATTTATTAAAAAATTTTTTTTATAGCAGGTTCTTATTAGTTATCCATTTTATACATATTAGTGTATACATGTCAGTCCGAATCTCCCAATTCATCACAGGCGCCCCCCTCCCCCGCCACTTTCCCCGCTTGGTGTCTATACATTTGTTCTCTACATCTGTGTCTATTTCTGCCCTGCAAACCGGTTTATCTGTACCATTTTTCTAGGTTCCACATATATGCGTTAATATACGATATTTGTTTTTCTCTTTCTGACTTACTTCACTCAGTATGACAGTCTCTAGATCCATCCGCGTCTCTACAAATGACCCAATTTCGTTCCTTTTTATGGCTGAGTAATATTGCATTGTATATATGTACCACATCTCCTAGGGGCTAGGTCTTTTAGTATCTACAGATTTAGCTGATAATAGGTGTCACATGATTATTCCCTCCTTCAAGCTTGCAAGTCGGCCTGTTCAGGAAGAGCTAACACCTATCAGAGGGGAAGCAAGCAAAGCAGTCAGATGATGATGTATCCAATGGTTTTATTTTGGAGTAATAAATACATATGAAAAGATTAATTGGGGCTTCCCTGGTGGCGCAGTGGTTGAGAGTCCGCCTGCCGATGCAGGGGACGCGGGTTCGTGCCCCGATCCGGGAAGATCCCATGTGCCGGGGAGCGGCTGGGCCCGTGGGCCATGGCCGCTGAGCCTGCGTGTCTGGAGCCTATGCTCCTCAGTGGGAGAGACCACAACAGTGAGAGGCCCGTGTACAGCAAAAAAAAAAAGATTAATTGATTTGTAATTTCTTCAGGATGCAACTTGCTGGCCAAATTGCTACTGATTTTATTAAACAATGGTATTTTGTATTTAAATGACCTTTATTTTTAAATAAAATAAGGCTATTAGTCATGATCTGAGTTTCCGTGGACTCTGTGCCAGTAGTTGTAGGACTTTAAGAATGAGACAAACAATGCCTAATGTCTAGTAGCTCATCATGGACTCATTTCCTATTTATCTCATTGTGTTTCTCAAGAGAACCCTGAGTTTCCTCAAAAGCTTTTAGGAATGCATCTCACCTTGAACGTGGGATTTTGTTGTATTTGAGAAAAATGAAAACTGGAGGAAAACTCAGGTATGGTACATTCATTCACTCAGTCATTCGTTTATTCAGTAAATATTTTTGAGTATCTTCTGCTTGCCTGGGTCTGCTCTAGGTTAGGAATACAGTGGTGAGCTACCACCACAGAGCTTACTGTGTTGAGGGAAATAGACAGTAAACAAGTAGACAAATGGCATGATATTTGCTACAGAAGAGGGCACTGGGATAGAGAGTGGCTGATGAGGGAGGGAGTCACAGGGCAACACGTCTGCCGTGCTACTCAGTAGGGCTTCACTGAAACCACGCCTTAGCTTAGCTTCTCCTGCTTCGTCCTGCATCTGCCCCTTCATTGCAGGCTTCTTACTTGCACAAGGACCCTTGTCTCCAACTCTGCTTCTGGAAGTGATGATCACTAGCCTCAGAACTTCCTGGAGTCAGGCACTGTGCCTTTCTTGTTCACTTTCAGATGCAAGGTTTAAGTGGGAGGCTGATGTGATCTGACTGTTTCAGAAAGTTCCCTGACTGTTGCTTGTGCGTGTTGGTGAGGAGGAGGGGAGGGTGAGGTCAGAGGCAGATGGATCAGTTGGAGGCTACTGTAGTAAACCAGGCAAGACAGGACTATGGCTTGCATTATATAAATTAAAGCATCTCTATTAAGCAAAGGTTTTCATCCACAATTACACTTACAAGACTCCTCTTCCATCAAGAAATTTGTAGATGACCTTAGGCAGATGAATGTTAATAAAAGAATAATGCATTATGGTACATAATGGGAGGAATATATAAAAGATTAAATGCTCATTAAGACTCTGAATCCATATGTGAGCATTTAGTACAGAAATAATGAGACGGAAATGTGTAGTTGGTCTTTAGCTTAATCGCTGGAGTTAGTTACAGGTCCTTGGGCTGGGGGGACTATAATTTCTAAGATCTGTTTGACTGGGATAAAAGTGACAATTTGAAAATGACTCTTGTTCTTTCCACTTTGGGCTAGTAAATGCATTTGGTTTGCGTCTATTTCTTGGAGGCAGTGGCGACTTATGTTCCTTCGTTGAGTGCTCCTCAAATTCCTCTCTTCTTGTTAGTCCCTAACTCAGAATGTAATGATAATCAGCCTCTGAATACCTTAACAAATGCATCACATGATGGATATAAGGATAGGTAAACTAAGGCTACACAGCTTAGGAAACATGATAACCGAGAAGAAGAAAAATGCTTTAAAGGATTATCCTTCCATGCAAATATTTATATTTCAAAGAGCTGAACAGAAGGCAGCAGAATAACCAAAAAGGCAGTAGTTGTTTTGTCTGGTCGTGTGGACTTTGAGGAAGTGAAATCTCTTTTGCAAACGTGCAGTAGTATTTGCTCTTTAGAGAAAATTGTGTCAGATGATTCAACAGCAGGCCTGAGGAAGGGCAGAGAGGAGGCGTCAGACACTCTGCTTTTCCCTCTTAAAGCTGAGCCAGGCGGGGTGGGGTGGGGTGGGGTGGCCAGGTCAGCAGCTCAGGCCAGTGAGTGGAGGAGCACTCCTGAGACCCACTGTGGAACACTCAGTGAGCCGAGCTCCCCTGTGGAGGACAGAGGCCCCATTGCCTCTCCCTGCCGTGCGGGGCCACACTGAGAGCCACCTGCGGCTCTCCTCCATCCCTAAGACTGCCAGGCCAGAGCCACTGTTACGGCATCTCTGCACAGGAAGAGCTCTTTTCCAGAGTCACAAACCCAAAAGGGACACAGGTCGGCAATGGAGGGCATGGAGATGATGGCCCCATACTCTCAGGCCAGCCTGGGACATCATCTGATTTCTGTTATATGGATTTTTGATCGTGAGGGGAATTACAGATGTTTGGAGTACATTAAAGCCTGTGGCTTCACATTTTACACCCATCTGTCTATTCATTTGCTCACCATAGAGACTGCATATGATGTGTAGGGTGAGTACTATTTCTCAGTCTTCAGAGACCAAGATGAATGAGGAGAGGTCCCACCTGCCAGGAACTCAGTCTTTACAAAATTTAGAATCATTAGAGAGCCTTTTAAAAACACAGTCCCTGGGCTCCCACACAGGAGAATTGGATTAGAAGCTCTGTGGGTAGGGTACTGACATTTTTTTTTTTTTTTTTTTTTTTTTTACAAAGCTCCCAAGTGGTTTCCTTTATGTAGCTAAGTATGAGAACTTAATTTGTTCTAGAGAGATACATTGAGTTTGATTTCGATCTAACGTTGGGTTTGGTCTAGACAGATGCAGTGCATCCTTGGGGAACTACAATCCCTGTCCTCAGTGGTTTACAGTTAAGGGGTTATAGCCTAGATCCTGAAAACTATCCCAGAGATTCTCAACAGGGAATGATTTTGTTTCCACGTCTTCCTGTGGAGACATTAGAGACCGTGTCTTGGAGACATTTTCGGTTGACAAAACTTGTGAGGAGGGTGCTACTGACACCTAGTACGTAGAGGCCAGGGATGTTGCTAAATATCCTCTAATGCACAGGACAGTGCCCACAGCAAAGAATTATCTGGCCCCAAATGTCAACAGTGCTGAGGTTGAAAAAGGCTGGTTTTGTCTTAAGGGTAGTTTCTGCTTGTGAAACCAACATGGCATATAGTTTCCATTAGCTAGCATTATGCACTAACTGTGTTCTAGCTACATAATGTGTTAATAAACATTGATTGTCATTTATTAGGTACTATTGTTTGTCCCCACCGTACAGATAAGAAAACTGAGCCCCAGAGATGAAATAACTTATCTAAAGCCACCTATCTAGTAAATGAAGGACTTGGGATTTGCACATATGTAGTCAGGTTTCCAGCCATAACAGTACGCTGCTGCCCAACAGGTTTTATTTTTCTTCTCCTGAGAGTTTTTCCAGGCAGAAAACGGGTACATACATACTTGCGTTAGTTCTTCTTAGGATTGTTGCTTGAGAAAAACAAGACTACTTTTCCTAGGCAAAAGATAGCCGCTCTGAGCCGAGAGATTAATGGACGTTGGTCATTTTTGTGCCAGCTGGGGCCACGAAAGTGCTGAGAGGAATCCCCGAAGAGGACACTGATTGATGCTTTCAATACCGATGGATTCCAGCAGCGTTTGGCAGCTCCTGGACATCCTGCAGCACAGTTTGGGGTAGTGCCTGACCAGCCAGACTGTGTTTGTGACAGCTCTGGTCTTCTTAACTCTGAGCATCTGTTGAAATGATGCCTCAGCAGGAAAACACAGTGGGAGAATGTCTGCTCAGAGCATGTGAGCGTCTGATTGGCCTCTCAGGCGTCCTCTAGAAAGCCCCAGTGTCCCCACATTCCCTTTGCTCGCTGGCCCTGTGCTCTCTGCAGGCGGAGGAAATGAAGCAGAGCCCCAGGAGAGGTCAGCTGCTGTCTCTAGTGTCCCTACCTGTGGTCACCACACTAGGGTGAGGGGTTTCAGCCAGTTCTGCATCTACTGCTGAGCCTCGTTGTCTCTCTTAGCACAGATTTAGGCCAGGAGGCTTTTGAGGGTTGGAGTAGCATCTGCCTTATCCAGGGGGCTCCTGCAGGCCAGCAGGTTAAGTGACTTGAGACAGGTTACTAAAGCCACATATTTAGTAAGTGGAGAGTGTGAGCCGGCATGCTCCTGGCCATGACACTATAAATTGCTACACGACACGTTCTGTTTTCTTCTTATGCGAGTTTTTCCAGGTAGAAAAATGGGCCAACTTATGGCATGACTGTAAAATGTGCACAAGATGGTGATTTTTGGAGGAAAGAACAAACAAACAGACTTATGCTGTTGTTAGAGGCCCTGGCCCAGCTTTAGACAGGGTGGTGATGCTGGGGGAATGTTCCCCCCACACCCCTCCCCTCTAAGGTTGCCCCTCCCTCCTTGGTATTCTCCTCTGTGGGCACATTTTGTGCACTTCTGGGCTCCATCTCTATGAAGGAATCTTGAAATGAAGTTCACAGCAGGGAATTGAGGTTCATGGAGGACACTGACTTGGTATGTTACCAGTTTTTGTAGAGATTTTCCATTTTTGTTAAGAGCACAGGCTGTTGCAAAGAATTTACAGTCTCTAGTATTGGCTGGGCTATTGGGTCTACTGTTCAGCTCTCTCTCCTCCCATCTCCCACAGAACTTTTCTCAAACCTTTTTAAAGAAAATTTTTTCAGGCTGCCTTCTACCTCAGAGGGTGATTCTGCTTCCGATTTATAGAGACGTTGATGCTTTTAATATTAATTTCCTCAACTTTTTTTCCTGTTGGTGGTCATTAGTGCTATTTACCAAATAGCTCCATTTTTTTTTTTCTCCTTTCAAACACATGGCAGGATTATTCAGCACTTCCTGGCCCCTTTTGTGGTGGGGTGGGTGATGTGACTAATTGTTGACAGTGAGTTGTAAGCAGAAACAATGTGTGTCACTTCCAGGTGAAAGCATTTAATTGCTGATGTGAGACTCTCCAGGGCTGGATTTCCCTTTGGCAGGGTGGAAACATTTGAGATGGTGGCATTTCTATCAGCCTGGGTTCCTGAGTGAATTCCTCTGAATTCTGTTGCAAGATGGAAATAGGATGAGCAATAAATAAACATTTGTGTGTGTGTGTGTGTGTGTGTGTGTGTGTGTGTGTTAAAAGCCAATACAACTTTGGTTTTGCTTGTTAACGCAGCTTGACTTCACCTGCCTTGATTAATAGTCTGTCCCTTTTGCTCAACAATATTGCTGCATCCATACTGACCCTTTTTTTTTTTTTTTTTTTTCTTCGGTACGCAGGCCTCTCACTGTTGTGCCCTCTCCCGTTGCGGAGCACAGGCTCCGGACGCGCAGGCTCAGCGGCCATGGCTCACGGGCCCAGCCGCTCCGGGGCATGTGGGATCCTCCCGGACCGGGGCACGAACCCGTGTCCCCTGCATTGGCAGGCGGACTCGCAACCACTGCGCCACCAGGGAAGCCCCATACCCACCCTTTTTGCTTTTCAGCCTTTCTCAGAGGCTTTCTATCCTGAGAAAACCACCCCTGATTAAATTCCTCTGATGGCTTCCTATTGTTCCTTAAAAAAGAACAAAAACGAAATCCTTTAGCATGGTCTACAAGCCTCTGGTTCCTGTGTGGTCTGGTTCCTGTGTGCCTCTTTAGACCCATCCCACACCCCACTCTTCCTCATGCCTTCTGACTCTGCCACATTCACATTCTTTCAGTTCCTCTTATAGGCTGTATTTCTTCTCACCACAGGGCCTTTGTACAGCTTTGAACATGTTTCTTCCTGCCAGAAATGCCCTCCCCACCTCTGGCTAACTTTTCTCAGAGCAAGCGTTGAGTTCTTCCGAGAAGCCTTTATTGACCTCCCCAATTAGGTCATATCTGCCTTTAGAAGTTGTAATACCATGTTTTTCTGCTTCATAACACTGACTTCAGTTGGAACATTACAATTTATTGGTGTGATGTTCTGATTAATATCCATCTTCCCCACCATGGTTCATATCACGTCATTTTTATTCACTACCACATCCCCAGTGATTAGCACGGCATACTTTGTAGTCACTCAGAGAAAGCGTGTTAAATGCGTGAGTGAGGATATATAGTCATACCGTCCAGTTTAGTAACCACTGGCCACATGTGCCTATTGAAATTTTAATTAATTAAAAAATTAAGAATTCAGATTCATAATTACATTAACTGCATTTCAAGTGCTCATTAACCATATGAGGCTAGTGGCTACCATATTAGATGGTAGAAAACAGAGCATTTCCATCATCATAGAACATTCTATTGGATAGTGCTGGCAGGATAAGGTCCAAGTTCCTTGTGCGTGACACATGATACCCTCAAGGATGTGCTGACAAACTCTCCAGTTTGTTTCTTTCCCACAATAGCACAGCCTCAGCCACACCCCCTCTAAACATGTTCCTTTCCTAAGCGTGCCACTCTTCCTAAGATACCTGTGGCTTTTTAACTTTAACCTCTCTCTACCTGAATTGCCATCCCTTCCAGAACCTCTCATCCTTTAAGCCCCACCTCAAGCATTTCCACTTCTGGGAAGCATTTCCTGAGGTCTAGACTGAGCTGGTCAGTGCTTCCTCTGACCCCCCGTGCTGCCCCCTTCCCATTCCTGTTTGCCTTGCTCAGACAGGATTGTGACCCTTTGTTCACACATCTCTCTCCAGTGCTACATGAACCCCCCTCAAGGACAAGGCCTGGGTCTTCTCAGTCTCTCCAGTGCTGAACACAGAGCTGGTGATGTAGTAGACATCAGTGAATGTTAGTTAAATGATGAGTCAGCCAGTGAATGAAAATCACAGGGGATATTATTTCCTGAGTACAGCAGTGTGAAGAAAAAGGGAGCTGTGTTACTAAGTAGGGCTAGTGAGGGTTCCGCCTGCATCCTTCCCCCTCCCGTGGTCTTGTCCCAGGTCTTGATTTCATGTGATACTAGCTTTCTGGTCCAGGAATCACCCAGGGGTTTGGCAGAGTCAGGAAAGGGCACCTCTGAAATTCTGGGATCTGGAAGGCTCTGCTGAGTGGTGCTGCGTCTTGAGGAGAGTGGGTGGGTCTCATCAGCTGGAAGGAAAGATAGCTGGTACCATAATTGCATCCTCCAAATCAAGCCACATGTCAAGACGCTAGAACTGGGGGCCACCTGGAGTCTGAAAGAGGCAACTGCTATGAACTCTCCTTTGCTCAGCTAGCAAAGTGCAGAGGCTGTTGCTGCTGTGGTCAGAGCCTGTCTGTCTGCACCTTACCCACCACACTGATGGCTCTCTGAGGGCAAGACTGTGTCTTACTTTCCTCAGGACCCCCTGCAGGCTGATCAGTGACTGTAGGGCTTACAGGCCATGGCTAAAACAACTTGTCAGATTAAACTAACCACCCTTATTGGTGACATTGCCTAATAATAGACATGCTTTCTGCAATGACAGTGATATAATTTTGGACAAAATATTCACGTGTTCCCATGTTTTTTGGTAGCAGACCTTGGCTTAATTATGTCCAGAGGGGCCTCCATCTCCTCTACAGCTGGAGTTAAGGCTTCTATTGTAGAAAATAGGACCTTCCAGGTCTCCTGTCTCACTGTCCTTTGGCGCTTTGAACCTGGAGGACACACGCCCACAAAGTTCTTTCAGTGAATGGAGATGCACCTAATCCCCATTAAGGCCGACCTGAAGTCAGGAAGGAGGAAGAGATGACATAGGGGAGAGAAAGGAAAATAGCCCCACTGTAAGCCTAGAAATGAAGAAGCGATAAAGAGGAGAGAGAGGAAGGGATGAGAGTGAAGGGCTCCGATGTGAGTCTTCAGTTAGACAAGTTGAAAAGGGCACGAAGCATCTTGTCGCTGTAACCAGTCAGTCAGCAATGACCATGTGCCAGACACTGCACTGATCTTTCTTTATGGGTGCAGACTGGGCCAGCTGAACCTGAATGAATCACAGACTGGTTAGGTCTTCCCAGTTGGTGTGACTCAGAGTCCCCAAGCATTTATTTAGAGTTGATATGCAGGGGGAGGGGAGAGTCTTTAAGAAGGATATTTATGCATGTTCTCTGGAGACAGAGCTAGAAATGGAGGAGTCTGCAAGATGTCTGTTCACTCAGGTTGGCCCTGGGGGAGAAGTCCAAGGCCTGTATATATACTGGGGCTGTAGGCCAAAGCTGGAGGGATTGTTTTCTTTATCTGTGAAGCATAGGTAGAGTTGCTTCTGGGCTTAGCTGTGACTCAGTATGGGGAAGAAGCATCCTTGCTTCTTCATGAGGCATGCTTGGCTTCTGAAGGGACTGTGGCCTGTAAAGGCTTAGGGGGACTGAGGTGGATAACAGAAATGTCTTAAGTAATGTGAACACTGACTCTAAGCCAGTGCAATGTGTGTATTAATACTGCCTCATTTATACCCACAGGCTGGTGAGGCCTGGGGCTATTTGAGGCACACGTGCTTTATTCCATTTGATTCTTATAACAATTCAATAAAGTAGGCATTATTAACCAAGCTTTATAGATGAGGGAAGTGAGACACAGAGAGGCTAAGTGACTTGCTTAAGTGACCCCATTAATAAGTGGTTGGACCGTGATTAACTTTTAAGGGTACCTTCTTAGCCACTTCTCCAACACTGCCTTCCAAACACAGTGGGAAGGCTGAGTCACCCTATTAATTAAGGCAGAAGTCATGGAGAACAGCCATATCCTCACAAGGCCTTTTGGTCATTGGGGGAGGAGTTTTAGGCTATAGGGATGATGTCCTTACCCAGGGGGACATTTCTAGCATTCTCTGGGAAGATAACAAAGGACAAGCTAGGGAATATCTCTGGGGATAAAAGGACCCGTCTAGTCCCAAGGAAGGGGGAGCATAGCATTACTGAATGACAGTGATGATGCTTTCCTATGGAGCTGTAGAGACCTTTTCAGTTTCCAAAGCATTTACCCTCATATCAGTTCATTTGAAAGTTCACAGAAACCCTGTGAAGCAAAAGCGTATATGCCTATTTTTCAGAAGGGGAATGAGGCCCATAGAGCTTCAAAGACTTTTCCAAGACCATGTGGTCATTAAATGTAAGAATCATGCTAGAAATCTCCTGACATCCCCTTCATCATTCCTTCCTCTTTACCAGGTGGTCCCTTGTGCCATGGTGGGGTAATCGTCTTTATGTAACAGAGGCTGACATTATGGCTGAGGCAGCCAGAGGACCAGACCAAAGAGAGGCAAACATACAAATGAAGGACATGATCTGGGGTGCAGTACCAGCCACAGAGTGGTACCCATTTCACTCAGATCTATGCATTTCATAAATATAAAGGCTGATCCTGTAGTAGAGTTTCCCAGATACTGTTACATGGAAAGCTAGTTTTACCAGATGCTCCATGAGAAAGGGAGTTCTGTGGTCAAGTAATACACATTGTACCCTTCTTCTTTTAGAGTAGCAATGCGTGATCAAGGTTCTATAATGTCTTTAAGGGAAGAAATCTTTTTGACTCTGCTTAACTCAAGATCTCTAAATTTATTTGAACACAAAAACTTTTTTTAAGGTCACCTATTAGCAGCTCATGGAACTGCCAAGAACAACTAGTTTGTTTTAATCACTGAATTAATGGTTTGATTTGATATGTGGCAGAGCCTTAGGAATTGTTTTATGGTTTTATATTCCAGCCTTATGACACATATATATGTCCGGTGTAAATAAGCCTTGGTGCTAGTTGTTTCATAATTAAAAGACCCAGGGTTAGATTGTGCTCATGCAAGCATTCATAAATTAAGTTCATAAATTAAAAATGAAATCTCATTATAATATCAATAAGATTTTAAAATATTTTGTATTTTCGCTGGTAATTCACGATAGAATAAATGTCAAGGAAAGCTGTGAGTCTGCTCTCTGTGATGGCATATGTGGTTTGAGAGAATTACCTATTGGAGATTTTTGAAATGAGCAAGGCTGACATTTTATGCAGGTCATTTATCATCTTCCTACATATGGATTGCAGCAGACACTTGACATTCATGATGAGTGTTTCTTGAGACCTTTACGATTCTCCTAATTAGCAAATACCACTAGAGTAAATAATTTCCCTCACAAAACCTCTTTATTCTGACCAAAGCCGTCATGTTCATAGAGTGTTTCCACTTTTTCTTCTCATCCATCGCCAGGGCTGTTTTGTACTTGGTAGTTGACAATGAGAAGGAACATATAGGCTCTGAAGTGGTAGCCAAACTCTGGACTTGCTCAGTGATTTACCCTCAGTGACTGTGTTGCTCAGTTGGATTTATGTTTCAGAAGAATGGTGAATGCTTGCATTTTCATGGGCTGTTGGAATTGCTTGTGAATAGCCGAAACTGTGAACGTAAATCTGCAAATGCCAAACATCGTCTTTTCTTTGGGGTGTCAAATACATCTTCACCTTTCACCCTGTGTTGGGAAGCAGGAGAATACTGTGGCTTGGGGAAGGAAGGAAATGCTAGAAACTCAGGCTTGTTACCATTCATTACCAAGCAGTCTCTTCCGCAGGGTTTCTTTGAACCCCAAGATCATGGATATCTCAGCACCTTTAGGAAGGGATTGCTGTGCTTTGCTGAAGCGCCTCAGTGAGTCCTTGAGATAAGCTAAAAAGTGAGTTTCCCTACACTAAGTAAATAGGATTGTACATACTTGAAACTGCAGCCTGACTCCTCCCCTCCTGTAATTCTATGCTTCTGAAGATTAATCTAAGGCCACATTTCCCATGATTTATCAATTTTATCTTCAGGACTCAGAGTCTTTGAAAAGAGCTATTTTTCCTAGAATTTTTGATTATTATTAAAAGTAAAAGGACAGGAAGATTTTTATCAAACTTGGAAGCTCTCTCTAGATGAATACCACAGATATACATGGTTTCTTGAAGGATGGTTCATCCTACACAAATTAAGATAATCAGACAAGAGGAGAAATGCCAAGAGGCCAACTTGGGGGCATTGGAAATCCCACCCAGTAGTCACCCTGTAAAAGAGCTGGAATAAAAACCAAACCCTTAAAGACTGATCAGCCATCTTGCTTATGTGGAAAGCACATTGGTATTTAAGCATATGGATCTTTGGAGCTCTGCAGTTTTCATCAGGATGAATGATGTCGTCTAACATAAGAGCAGATTCTAAAGAATCCAGAGTATATCCAAAGTGGAACCATAATTGAATTTTGCTCCTTAGGGACTCAGTCTGACCAGCCACTGTGGGTGTGAGGGCTACTGGGTGCTGGTGGCCATTAAAGACACCTTGAGGTTGATTGAGGAGCTGGGACTTACTCTTTTGAAAGTCTAGTCATGCTTCCTATTAAAGCTTTTCATAAGCCTTGAGAGTGAAATTCCTCTGAGCCTCCCAGAACCATGGATCCCACAAATCCTCTACACTAAGACATTTTCTACACAAGTCCCCAGGCACACAGGGAAAGCTCAATAAATGCTGTTCACAGAGCTGAGTGATATGTTTTTCATGAAAGCTTGGGAATCAGCCTGCTAGCTGATGGGAGCGTTCACTGTAATCTTGTCCTTGCTAGTGGCTTGGAGGTTGAGAATCTGCTCTTTTGTTCTCCAGGCTTGAAGCCTGTTCACGGAGTAACTGTCATGATTCATCTCTCTCTCCTGGTGGGCTGGGGGTGAAGGAAGGAGCTCTGAGCAGTCCTGCAAGTCTGGAAGTTCCCTGTCTAGAGGCAAGTCGGGTACTCAGTGTTGTTACCATCCCCTTGTGGGAACAGAAAACAAGCAAGAACACAAAGGTAGGCCAGCAGCCCTGGAGCTGGGAAGGCCGGGGGCGGTGGGGAAGCTTACCTTCTTGACTTCGTATTTAATGGCGAGTTTGATCCGGCTCAGACTTGGACGGTGGTGGTCGGACCAGACTTGGAAGTTCACATCACCATTTAAAATCGCTTCCACCTCTTCTGTGTCTCGGCACAGGTCCAGCACGCCCACCACAAAATCCTTGCATTGCATAGATAACTTCCTGTAATCGTTCTAACAGAATAAAGAGAAATCAGGGGTGTGTCACACTGAGCCCCACAGGTGGGCTTGCCTAGCATAGCAGTGTCGCTCAGGAAAGCTGTGCACCAAGCGCGAGCTTAGAGAGCGTTGGAACCAGAGGGTATGCTGGATCCAGAAGGCAGGGCAACTTCTCTTGACACAACAATCTAGAGGGCATCTTCTCTAAGCCAAGATTCGTCAAGGTGTGCTCCTCAGCCACCTCTATCAGAGTTACCTTGGGTGCATGCTATAACTATGATTTCCAGGCCCTGTTGCAGACTTACTGACTTAGAATTCCTGGCGATGAGGCCCAGGAATCTTTTAACCTCGTTCTCTAAGTAATTCTGAAGTCTGCCAAAGCCCACCCTGAGCTCTTTGAAAGCAGCAGTTCTCCTTGCCTAATTTTGAGCCAAATCTGAGGGAGGAGTGATAAGGAAATGCACTTTTAAGGCTGATGGAAATATCACTTAAATCATTTACTACCGATCTGTAATGGCAACTGCTCTACGCAGGAAGCTTACTGGAAAGATACGGCTGATATGCTAAATTTGGGGGGAAAATGTACACAGGTGTGCTTTCTTTTAACGTGCTGGAAAATCTGCTTGTAAATTATAAATTTAAAAATCAAATGTAATTTAAATCTAACAGAATCCTTTCCTACCACAGATCCTTTTGTACAGCGAATCATGACACCTTAAATTACTTGCCTGTTGAATAATCATTTTCAGACCTTGACCTCCTTTTTGTTTTGTTTTGTTTTTTTTAATGAGTTGCCTCTGGGTTTCTCTCATCTCCTCCCTAGGCATACGTTTCTAAATTATCTTTCAGAGGCTGACTGCCTTTCCTAGTGACATGCCAACTTCTCTCTCCCCTAAAACACACTGCTTCAATTCCAGATAATGATCGGAAATGTTGGACAAAAGAATGTTTCATGTCACCTTCAAACCACTACGCCCCCAAAATATTCTCCCCTAAAGGCTTCCTTATTGGTTTCTTAGTTGAAACAAGTCTATTCAGAAGCAGCACAAGAACCAAATGTCACTTTCAGTGTTAATCAATGTCGAAAGCCCTGAGAGTGGTAAATAGTAGTTGGTAGATAGGAGTGCAGTTATGCTTTTCCAGAACCTGGATTCCTCAGCACATAGATGGGAGGCTGAAACACTGCAGAAGCTCAACAATTTTTCTAAATGAATGATTCGTTTCTCCTTGCAGCACTGCTGCTTCAAAATGTCCCTTTACGTTAGAGAAAGAAGTAAGTGTTGATAAATGTTTGTTTGCTGAAAGGAAAAGGGTCAAGAAAATGTTTTCAGACAAGAGTGGCTACCCTTCATTTCTATATATCATTTAGGGGTAAGCAGGGTGTTTTGGAAATGCTGGGTAGAAAAATGGCGCTCAGCTCAGGCAGACTGTCACGGGCAAGTCAGGCTGTGCCGTCCCAGAGCCTCTGCGCATTTCTGGGTTCAGTACAGTTCAGAACAGAAGGTACCACCTCATTAGAGACTTTCACTTCCCTGGGCTCTTTCAGCTAGCCGGGCCATAAAAAAGGGAGACACACCAGAGCAACCAAAACGGCTGGTTTGCTTTTTGCCTTCTGTATCAGTCTGGAAGGCAACATGCCTGGTGTCTGCAGATGGCTGGAGGAGGCAGGCCTGGGCCTGCCAGGAAGACAGAGATGACATGGACATGGGTAGATGGGACATGGGATAGATGCAGACGTGAGGGTCATGCCAGGCCCAGGCCTCCCAGAGAGAGCCATGGGCGCACATCTCTGCGGAGTTGTGATGATTAGGAGAAATGGGTCAACCCTGAGCTCAGCGAGCCTTTGAGCCACACTCCTCAACTTGAGTTGGAAAGATGAGACATATACCTAAGACTTCACAGGTGCCCTTTTACAAATAATTCCATAGTCCTGCACACTGAAGTCTGCCAGGCCCAGTGGGTGACAGCTGTTCTACCTCCATCATCTTACTTAATCCGTATAAAAACCTCATGTTAGAAGGACTGTCAGCATTTCCAGCTCACAAGCAAGAAAACTGAGACTCAGAGAGAGAAACTAACAGGCTGAATCCACTTTTCCTTACATTGGTCACTTACTCATCTCTGGTTACTCTGTCACCTTCCTTGAAGATTTTAGCTTCTGTCTTACTGTCGCTCTCCCAACATTAACTGCTGTTGTTATTGGTGGTTTCAGTACCCAAGAAGATGTCCCTTCCATTACCCTGCCCTCTCATTTCCTTGACGCCATCTTTTCCAGTGACCTTATCCTCAACTCCAACTCAACCATTCATTCTCTTAGTTATTCCCAGTAACTGCAGCTCCTCCACGACCCTAACTTTAGGTCTCCCTCTCTCTGACCACTACCTCCTATATGTCCAGCTTTCTTCATCTGGGATCCTAATTCTAGCAGTCCTTTGATTCCATGAAACCTACAAGCCATTGACCACACCACCTTTTCACTGGTTTTCATCCCCCTCAGGTCCCTGTCTCCCTCCTTGCAGAGCTTCTCTTTTATGGGTAGTCTTTATCATCATCCTTGCACACATCAACTCTCTTACCCTCCTCTTATTTTGTCCTCCTCACTGGATGAAAGCCTGACCTTGGTCGCATCTAGCTCTCCGCTACTCTGCTCCCGCCTCTGCACAGTTAACGCGGCTGGAGAGCACACACCTGCACCGAGCAGGCGTGCTGTAAACTCGCTACCTCCAACCTCAAGCAGTCTGTGGCGCTCCTGGGCAACTTACCCTCCTCCCTGTCCCAAACAAGCGTTTCATACCTCTCTAGTCTCAGTTTTCTAACACTTCATCCCCCTCCTAGTTTCCTATTTTACTTGGAAAATAGAACTCATTGGAAGAGAAGCTTCACATGTTCGCACCATCCACATAGTCTACTTTCATCTGTGCTCATGGACTCTCTTCCCTCTTCTTACTCTTGCTGCTCCTACCTAAGGCCAGCTCCTCCACTTGTGTGTTGGATATCAGTTCCCTATGCCACTCAAGGACATGGCTCCTGTGCTCTTCCTTTCTCTCCCCTGCACTGTTAATTTCTCCCTTTCTCTGTTGGCTTAGTATACGAACATGTTGCTATTGTCTTGTCTTAAGAAGGAACTCCTCTTGACTCCACTTCCCTCTCCAATTACTACTCTAGTTTTCTGTTCCGCTTTATAGAAAAACTCCTCATTAGACTTGTTTACACTCATAGTTGACAGTTGTCCTCCTTACACTCTTTCTTATTCTATTCAGTAAGGCTTTCATACTCTACCCATTGCCTCCACTGAGACTGTCCTTCCAAGGTCACAAGTGACTTTCATATGCTAAATCCAGTGGTTGGTTCTCAGTCCTCATCTTACATGACCTGTTAGGTGCTTTGACATAGCTGATCACTTCCTCCTCCTTGATACACATTCTTCACTTGGCTTCTAGCATAACATACTTTTCTGTGGTTTTTCTTCCTGAACGAGTACTTTTGCATCTTTGTTGATTAATTCTCATGTCCCCTGATGTCTTAGTTTTAGAATGCCCCAAAGATTGCCCAGTCCTTTGAATTCTCCTGTCTGTTGACACTCATTGCCTTAGTGATCCTGTCTAAGATCATCAGATACCATCCATATGCTGAGGACTTCAAATTTTATGTCTTTAGCTCAGCCTTCTCTCCTGAACTTGAGTTAAATATATCCAATTACCATCTTGGTATTTCCACTTGGATGCCAAATAGGCATTTCAAACTTAATGAAACTAACTCTGGACCTGGTCTTCTCCACCTTGTTAGTATTCCCCAACTTCTCAGTTGTCCAGGACAAAAAATCTTGGATTTATCCTTGATTCCTCTCTTCTTCTCAAAACCGACATATAATTTAGTAGCAGATCCTACCAGCTCTACCTTCTAAAAAAAATATCTATCTATCTATCTGTCTATATATATATAAAAGATCTGACCTCTTTTCACCAATTCTACTATTTCTACCTTGGTCTAAGCCATCATCATCTCTTGCTTGGACTAACCAAGAGACTCTTAACTGGCCTCCCTGATTCTATGATTCTATCCTGGTCTTCTATAGTCTATTCTCCATACATCAGTCAGACATTCAGGAAAAGTAGTCAGGTCATGGCACTGGTCTGCTCAAACCCTCCAGTGGCTCCCCATCCGCTCAGAGTAAAAGTGGCTTCATTATACTGTCCTATAAGGACATATATTATCTAGCCTCTCCATTCTCTCACTGGTTTCATTTCCTGTGGTTTTCTTCCTCCCTCAGTCCACTCCAGCCACTCTGACCCCCCTGCTATTCTTCAAACACAGTTGGCATGGACTAGACCATTGTACTAGTTATTCTCTTTACTTGGAATGCTCTTTCCCCAGGTATCTACATGAACAACTCTTTTAACTCCTTCAAGTCTTTGCTCAAATGTCACTTTCTCAGAAGACTTCCTTGACTGTCTTTAAAAAATTGTAACCCTTCTCCATTTGCAATCACCCTTTCCTGCTTTTTTTTCTTCATAGTACTTATGACTATATGACATCCATACATGTTATTTATTATAATTATTGTCCATATCTTTCACTAGAATGTAAGCTTCTCAAGGGCAGGAATCATTGCTGTTTTGTTCACAAATATATCATTAGAGCCTAGACTATTTCCTGGAACATGATAGGCACTCAGTAAATGCTTGTTGAATCTATTGGAGCAGTGTACTTGTCTAAGATGACATAGCGACTAAGTGGTAGAGCCAAGATTCAAGACAGGTCGGTCTGACCCAAATCCTGTTCTCTTCCCTCTCACCATGTTTCCTCCTCTTGGTGAGCAGCGTGTTCCCTTCTACTTAGCACACTTGAAACTAGAGACTTAATTGGGGCTGACTCTCAACTAACTTGGAGAAATAAAGGGTGGGCTGGGATATGGATATTTGAATACCCAGCAGATTCTGTAGTGTAGTAGATGAGTGCACAGGTTTTGAAGTCAGAAAGACCTGGAGTTTGAACTTCTTTTTTACTACTTGTCAGTTGTGGGAAATAGAACAAGCCATGTAACTCTTCTGCAGCTCAGTTTTTAATCTGTAATACTATACATACCATGTAATGATTGGGAGAATCAATACCAAAACAATGTAAAATGCTTAGTGCAGTTAACAGGAAATGACACAAATAACACAATAAATAAAAACCTAAATAAATAAAAATTGATAATAAAAATAAAGCCTGTAAATGGTAATTTTAATTAGTTCCCACCTTAGTTTGACCACTGATTTCAAACTCTAGACCTCTTGCTTTCTGTGGTTTTTAGTTACTGGACTGGGAGCAAGACTGGCCCTTGGAGAGGAGAACACAAAATGCTGGAGAAACACTTGATTCTTCTCTCTCTCTCTCGCTCATGTCTAATCCATATATTAAAAATATACTCTGAATTTGTTCACTTCTCTTCATCTCTGGTGATCACATCAGTCCTTCCCAGGGTAGCACCGCCAGTTACCACACGCAGGTTATCAGTATTGAACTTGATTAAATCTGTACTCTTGCCCGTCCCCAAGTCAGTCTGAATGACGTTCACCTTGATGAGATCAGAGTAGTGGGTAGTGTCAGCATCACAGCTTACCAAATGAGAGCTCTCTCTTTGTACCCACAAAGATCTTTCTCATTTTGCACAACTTACACTTGGCCTCTTTAGGAGTAATACAGTGAACAACAAAGTGACCCTTGGTGTGATAGTCAGGTGGAAATTTTCTCTAGTCTTGTCAGTACTGATGATATCCAAAAAACCAGCAGAGTGGGTTATATCAGTATGGACCTTGCCATCCATCTCAGTGAACTGCTGTATGCACATCTTCTTTACTTAATCTCCTGTTAGGGCATACTCAAGTCTCTTCTTAAAGAAAGTGACAAGGGACCACCATTCTTAGCTTGTGGGGACTGCTGGATGGACACAGAGTTAGCAGACAAGTCAGTTTGTCCAGACTCAGGGCTTTGAAGCTGCTACATGCTGCAGTGCTTCTTGGGACCGTGAGCTGTAGCTGTGCTGGGCATGGAACAAAGAGGCCCTAGAGTTTTTCCTTTTCCAGAATGCCATATAAGTGGAGTCATATAGTATATAATCTTTTGAGACTGGCTTCTTTCACTCAGTATAATTCCTTTGAGATTCATCCATATTGTTGTGTGTGTTAATAGTTCATCTCTTTTTATTTCACATCTACTGCATGCACGTATCAGTTTGTTTATACGTTCACTCATTGAAGGATTTGGTTATTCCCAGTTTTTGACAATTATGACTAAAGTTTCTATAAACATTCATGTACAGGTTCTTGTGTGAAGATAAGTTTTTAGTTCTCCAGGGTAAATATCTAAGTGTGGGATTGCTGAGTATATAGCAAGTATATGTTTAATTTTAGAAGAGCTGCCAATTACCACCAACCAATTATGAGAGTTCTGGCTGCTCCATGTTCTCTCCGCGGTCAATTTATTTTCTGTGTTGTGGTATCTCATTGTGGTTTTGATTTGCATCCCCTAATGGCTAATGATATTGAGCGTCTTTTTATGTGCTTATTTGCCATCTTTGTATCTTTTTGATGAAGTGTCTGTTCAAATCCTTTCTTAGTTTTTTTAAAAAACTGAGTTTCTTGTTATTGAGTTTTGAGAGTTCTTATATATATTCTGGATATAATTCCTTTGTAAGAGGTAGGGTTTGTAAATATTTTCTCTCAGTCTGTGGCTTATCTTTTCATTCTCTTAACAGTATCATTCAAAAAATAGAAGTTTTAAATTTTGGTGATGTCCAAATTTATCACTTTTTATTTTATGATTATGCTTTTGGTGTCATAAGCTAAGAAATCTTTTTTAACACAGGGTCTCAGATGTGTCCTCCTGTGTTGTCCTCTAGAAGTTTTATAGTTTACATTTTATATTTAGGTCTACGAACCATTTTATGTTAACTTTTACGTAAGGTGTAAGGTACAGGTCAGGGTTCCTTTTATAGCACATGGATATTTATTTGTTCCAGCCTCATTTGTTGAATTATTCTTCTTACTCCATCAAGTTTTTTTTGCACAGTTGTCAGAAATTGTTGACCATATTTGTATGGGTTTAATTCTGTGCTTTCTATTCTGTTTCCTTGATCTGTATATCTATTTTTTCAGTAACACCCACTATCTTTATTTTTATAGCTTTGTTAAGTCTTAAAATGAGGTACTTTGAGTCCTCCAACTTTACCATTCTTAAAAAAGTAGTTATGGCTTTTCTCATTCCTTTCTTTTTCATATTCATTTTTGGATAAGCTTGTTCATATCTACAAGAAATTCTGCTATGAATTTTATTGGAATTATGTTAAGTCTATATATAGTTTGGGGGAGAACTGACATCCTAACTGTGTTGAATCTTCCAAACCATGAACATGGTGTATCTCTCCATTATTTAGGTCTTCTTTGATTGCTTGCATTAGTGTTTTATAGCTTTCAGCCTCTAGAGTCTACATATGTTTTGTAAGACTTGTATAAATATTTCACTTTTTAACTATTGGAAATATTTTTAAAATGTTTGGTGTCTAATTATTCATTACTGTATATAGAAATATTCATTTTTGTATGTTAACCTTATATCCTATGACCTGGCTAAACTCACTTACCTGTGCTTTGTAGATTCTTTGGAATTTTCTATGTAGGTAAACATTTTGTTTGCACATATGGATTGTTTACTCTGGAACACCTAAGCTTAGAAGCATTTATTAATATGACTAATAAAATGGTCATTTAGATGCTTTTACATTGGTTTGAAGATTTACAAAGTATTATTTCTAGGAACGAAATGTTGCTAACAAATTTTTGCTGGCTTTCAACCCAAACTTATTTGCTCAGAGTGTTTTATTTGGTCAGTGTATTGAACAGTTTTTAGAATATTCATTCACCATTTATTTCTTGTGCTCTGCTCAACACAGATATTAACAGAGATTCTTTGATTTTTGATTGGCCCAGAATTTCTTCCCTTTCCTTTTGGTCCATACATTTCACAAACTCACTTATTATTGAGATGAATCTCTGGCTTTAACACAGAAGACAGACCAAAATGATCTAACATGTTATTTTGGTACCTTGAATTTTTGGTGCTGAAGCTATTGTTTTGACAACACCAATTTTAGGAAATTATTAGTTTGTTTGACTTTGGTTAAAAACCCCAATTCTCAAACTTTTTCAAAGCTACTGACAAACTTAAATCAGAAGAGAGAGAGAGAAGCTCATTATTCTGATTGGTCAAAGTTAAATGAATTTCTCAGACTGATGCTGTGGAGACACCCACACAATACAGGATAATTAACACTTATTCCTCCATGGAGACCTTAGAAATTAGATTGAAAAAGAGTGTGGGCCTCAAATCCACACACCTCTCTCTTCCCTTCAGAGACCCACTTATGGGGAAGGAGTGTTTATTGAAAGCTGCAACTGAAATACAAACGGAGATAAATCAACATATGTGTGCATGCTGTAAACCTAGGAAGTTTTCTGTTTTTGACATTTAGACTGAGTTTTAAAGAAATGATCACAATAAAAGTTTTCTAAGCATTGTAGTATTTCATTAAATGGTCACAGTTACCTTATAAAGCTGATAGTATAATATTTTTCCCAAATAAGAGGAGGACAGAGAATTGATCATTGGATATAGCAACTTGGAGGTCATTGATCACCTTGATAGGAGCAGTTTGGAGTGGAGGGTGTGACTGGTGAGGATTAAAGAATGGGAAGAGAGAGAAGAATTGAAGCCAGTAATACAGACAGAGAGGAGTTTTGAGGAGTTTTATTAAACAGGAAGGCAGAGAAATGGATAAGTAGCTGGTGTGAGAAGTGGAGTCAAGAGAAGCTTTCTCTTTTCTTCTCTCTCAATCTTCCTCCCTTCCTTCTTTCCCTCCTTCTCCTTATGGGAGAAACCATAATATTTTTTATGTTGCTGGGAATTTTCCAGTAGCTAATTATGCTGGTCATTGTATATGATATCAGTATATCATTGTATGAATCCAGTAATTCAACAGTGTATATGACAGAAGATTAGGTATAGTGTATAAATAGAGGAATGAATTTGGATAGAATCACATGCGGTTTATCTGTGGTGGGAGGGAAGGTCAAGTATGTGAGTGAGGATGCTAGTAGATGGATGCATTGGTGGTAGGACTCTGTAGACGTTTTCTTTCTATTGTTTCAATTTCTTTTCTAGTGAAATAGGAAGAAAAATTGTCAGCTGAGAGTAAGAATTGGGGAGAAAGTGATGGAAGTTTGAGGAGAAGAGGTCTGAAATAGATTTTAGGGAGATTTAAGAGTGAATTGATTAAGGAGACAGGATATTATTGCTGAAGAACAGTAAGAGCCCATTTGAAATTCATGGTTAGACATTTAAAATGAGACCAGCTAATGTGGTTGATTCTCTATAACCACATTCCAGCAGACAATTCGATTTTACCAGGATTCTATTTTTTTTGCCAAAAGATAGAAGAAATCAAGAGAGAGGCAGAGGAACTGACATGTATGTGGGGGAGATTGTAATGATAGTCCATGGAATTGAGGCTGGTATGAAGGGAGGCAAGACTTCCAGGGAAGAAGGAATGTGGAAAGACCCAGCTATATGTTGTCTACAAGAAACCCACTTTAAATATAAAGTTGGTGGTTTCCTACAAAATGAAATATACTTTTACCATATGATCCAACAGTCGTGCTCCTTGGTATTTACCCAAAGGAGTTGAAAACTATCTCTACACAAAAACTTGCATACGGATGTTTATAGCAGCTTTATTTGTAATTGCCAAAATTTGGAAGCAAGCAAGATGTCCTTCAGTAGGTGAATGGATAAATAAACTGTGGTACATCCAGACAGTGGAATATTACTCAGTGCTAAAAAGAAGTGAACTATCAAGCCATTAAAAGACATGGGGGAGCCTTAAATGCATATAACTAAGTGAAAGAAGCCAATTTAAAAGGCTAAAAAATACTGTGTGATTCCAACTATATGACATTCTGGAAAAGGCCAAACTATGGAGATAGTAAAAAGATCACAGTGGCCAGGGGTTGGGGAGTGAGAAGGATGAATAGGTGGACATAGAGGGGTTTTAGGGCAGTGAAACTACTCTGCATGATACCACAATGGTACATATATGTCATTATACATTTGCCCACATTCACAGAATGTATAAAACCTGGAGTGAACCTTAATATAAAGTATGGACTTTGGCTGCTAATGATGTGTCAGTGTAGGTTCATCAGTTGTAACAAGTGTTCCACTCTGATGGGGGATGCTGATAATGGGGGAGGCTATGTGTGTGTGAGGGCAGGGAGTATATAGTAACACTCTGTACCTTCTGCTCGATATTGCTGTGAACCTAAAACGGCTCTAAAATATAAGGTCTATTGAAAAAAGATGGTTAGATTAGTGAGTTGGAAGTCTTGGGGGTAGGCAAAAGATTGACAGAGTTGGGATATTAGAGGGAGATATAAAAATTTGAGCTAGTAGCCAGAGATTATGGAGAGTTTGCATTTATTGATCATGACAGGTATAGGCTCAGGTAGGCTCATCGTGACTAAAGTAAGACCACTGGAGGAGATGAGCTCATAAAACTGAGTCAGGGCGTTAAAGGATGGTCTGTGTATATATTAAAGTATCAAGAATTTAAATAGCAGTAACTAAAACCATGGAGAAATGACAGGGATTGACCCATTGTTGCAGATTCCAATGATATGGAATTATGGGTGACATAGTCTGATGAAATATGGTTCAGAACTCAGTGTTCTTAGGGAGGAGAGAAGGAGAAAGGTCTGGAAGTCATAAGGAACAGCAAGAGAGATATGTGCTCCCTCCCCGCCTTCTCTGGGCCCAGTGGTATGAGGACTGTGAGAGGAAAGCCAGCCCCCCGCCTGGGAGGACTGCAGGGGAAGTGTGTCCTTAGGGGAGCCTGTCTGCAGAAAGAGCAAGAAGGTGACGCATCTCTAAGAGGAGGGGGCAATGACACGGGGGGTTTTGCTGAGGGGAGACTATGCTTTTTGGAGGGTGAAGTAGGAGCGTATCTGGAGATGAAGAAGCAGGGTGTGAGGACAGAGCGGGGCATACGAGGAGCCTTGTGGAGAATCAAGTGCAGGTTCTGAGGGGTTACCTGGGAGGCAGCAATGACATAAGAGAGTTTAAAACAATTACTGAAATTATATTGTGAGGATTTAGTGAGGTAAAGCAGGTGAAGTGCATGGCATGTGTTGGGCACATAGGTCTGGATCAGTACAGTTTAGCCAAGAAAGGACTTCAGAGCCTCATCCTGCCCTCCACCCCTCCCTTCTGCACATCTCCCACTCAGCTGATGGATGAGAAAACTGAATGTTAAGATTTAACACACATGGCTGGATCCTTGTTAATTGTAACTGGAGTCACTGAAATAATTAATGGATGTGAAATGCAGGGTAAGAACCTGAGCCTAGTGCTCATTATTGCAGATGAAAATTGAAGAGTTTCAATCCATGTTTTAGCTTTCATGCATACACTTGATTGTTTCATTAACCTTCACCATATAAATAAGCCCGGGCTCCGGAGGATCATAAAAGGCAAATATCCTTCAGTGTTTAATTTCCATTTAGGAGCTCAGATCCAAGAAAGGTGGTTCAAGTCCAGCACATGAATCAGCTAGCCAGCGTTTCTTGCCTTGGCTTTCCCAGGGGGATTTACACAGCCCCTAGGTCCTCAGAGTCCAGGGTTCTGACCCCAGGGTGGGGTGGGTAGGGCTGGCTCCCTGCTCCAGTGACCCTCTCAAAGGCGTGACTCTCAAACTCTGACACTGGTTACTCCCTCCCTCCTTGACTTTATTATCTGTAAAATCTGCAGGTGACTGCACCGCCTTTCTTAGCCAGGCAGTGTTGACAGTGTCTCTGTTGATACTTTGGCTTCTGCAGGAGGCCTTCCCTTATCCATCCTAGACTTACTCCCTGCATTTCCTAATGGGTTCTCTGTGTCCTGAGTGTTTCAGAATTTGGGAAGGATGATTGTATATGAGCCATTGGTGATCTTAGAATTTCTTGGGACGGGGCTGATCAGTCTTTGCATGAGAGAGATGACTGGGTGATTAGTGTTTGGTTGGGCGCTAGAATCAGAGTGTCCGAGTTCAAATCCCAGCTCTGCTGCATACTCTTTGTGTTTGCGTGTATAACTTAAGCTTCCTCTGTGTTCTAGCTTAACCTGTATACTGGGGATTATACTGTTTTCTGCCTCATGGAGTTGTTGTGAACTAAATAAGATAATCCATATAAGTTGCTTAACGCAGTATGTGACAGGTATCAGCCAATATTAAGATACATGTGGCTTGTAGGTTAGCAGAGAGTGTAAACATGGAAAATTTGTCTCTTTCAGGGTGTTGGTCTTCAAGTGCCATTTCTAACAAAGCAGACACACCCATGGTTGGATTTAATTTTGCAGCTTCACCTGTATCATTCCTCAGGTGGAAGGTGCAGGTAGCAGGACAGAAGCTTGGAGCAGGGCATTGGAGCAGAGTCCTTGATAATTCACAATGAAGGTGCAGGCCCCTGGGTGCTGAGCTGAATCTGCAGGTGACTGCACCGCCTTTCTTAGCCAGGCAGTGTTGACAGTGTCTCTGTTGATACTTTGGCTTCCATCCCGATTTTTGGTTTACTTAATTGGCAGCTACTGACATCGTTAAGGGGCTCCTTAAGCCATCACCATGACGCTGTGAAGTCCCAGAAGTAATGGATTGCTCTGCTTGTTGGTTTTATAACAAGTCCCCTCTGATGGATTCAGAGGCTTGCCTAAGGAGAATAGAGGCTGCCTTTCAAGGAGACAGATGAGCAACTCGAGTATTTTATTCTAATTCAGCAGGTATATTTGAGCACCCACTGTGTGCCGGGCAGTGGAGATAGAGACCTAAATAAAATACCATCCTTGCCTCTGAGGAACTCAGGGTCTTGCTAGAGAGAATGACAAGTGACTAGGTAAGGACCACAGGGTGACATAAGTGTCTTGGGATATGCCACCCAGCTACAAATATGGGGGACTTCTAAGAGGAGGCAGAGCGTGAGCCCTGAGGATGGGTAGAAGCTAACAGGGGCGAGGCAGGTGTGGGGAGGAGAGTAACAGGGAATGGACGTTCCAGGAAGAGGGGCTGGCAGGTGCAAAGGCCCAGAGGGCAGAGAACATTCACCAACGGGTGGACTGTGATGGGTATCAGCTACTTTACCCACAGATGGTTTCGCGTAGGTTATGCACATTATCCAGCGTTTTACATGACTTCTCATAATTAAATAAACACGAACACGCTCATGTATCCAGAGAGGAATTCACATACACTCTGCACATCCTTATCCAGATTAAAGATGCTGCTTGGTTCTCATTTGCTGAGCTCCCAGAAGAGCCCTTCCTCAGCTTTCTGCTTTTTCAGCTGGAACCACAGGGAACAGACACAGGAAGGCAGGTCTGCCTGTGTGAACCTTGCCCCACCCCAGCACTTGACAGCTCCAGGCCTCCCTGGAGGCTCCAGGGCTCTCTTCCCTCGCTCTGCACACTCTCTGTCTTTGTCTCTCTCTCTATCTCCTTCTCCTTTCCCTTTCTCTCTCTTTCTCACACATAACTCTGTCAACCACAGGTCAGTGCTCCATGGTAGAGGGATTGCTCAAAGCTGTGACTCAGGAAATTAGCCAGGAGGTGTGAGTTGCAAGAGAAGGAGGGACCCTCAGGAGGCCCCATGGTTTGCTTACATAGAAGCAGCCCCACCTTTCCCCTGCCTTCCTGTCCTACCCCCGCATGGGGTCGACCTAAGCATGATTGGTTGGTCTGGGAGACCAACACTGGGAGACAGTGTTAAAGCATATGAGTCTTACAGTTTTTGCTACTGCGGTATTATTTACTGAATGCTTACTATGTGCCAGACCCTGGAGTGAATGCTTTACATATTTAGCTCATTGAATTCTCATGACAAACCTAGGAAGTAGATACAATTATCATTCCTCTTTATAGAGAGGGGAACTGAGGCCCAGAGACTTCAGTGGCAGCTGGGATTTGAACTTGAGTATGGCTGACTCCACATTCCATAATTCTAACACTGGGAAGTGCTCATCTGATAAAAATACCAACTGCTCTGGCACGTGCTCTAAAACCCTGAGCGCGACCCTGAAGGGGCAGGTTCAGGGTCCTTCCCGGTGAAGAGGAAGAGAGAGATGAGGGCCTGTTGCTAAGAGTCAAAGGTGCTGAAACCGTGTGAGGCAATACCCTGTGTATCCACACCCAGGGGCAGGGAGTAAGACTGGCTGAGCCCAGAGAGCTGAGTTTGCCCCGCGCTCTAAGTTACCAGCAGGTGCGTTGGCATCAGAATGTTGGGGGAAGTCATCCCTAATGGGATGTGCCATTCCTGTTGCTCCCAAGGCCCTAAGCCTCTTATTTAAGTGCCAGTCTGTCCACTCCCCCCACATCCTTTTCAGTCTTATGACTTTCACCAAGGGGCCATCCACCTCTATTCTGTAACAGGTCCCCCTCCCCCATGCAGGATCACTGTCTTCATGGTGAGAAGTTATGGGAATGGGTGGGAAGCAGAGGGTCTGCAGAATTTCCCCCTGCGGTGGCTGGGACACCTTGCAGCTCAGATACACAGAGAAACTGAGAGTGGTGGGATGAGGCTGCATTGCTTTTGCCATCTGAATTCCAAAGGGGGGCAGCACGGTGACTGCTGTTCATGGTGCACTGGCTTTTAGCAAGCATGATTTTTGGGTCTGTTTGCTGTGTTGGAGCTGAGGCATACTGTACAGCTGCAGAGTGATGCTGAGTTAACAACTAACTCTCTGTTCCTCGATCCTTCCAAAGCTTTCGTCCACAAGCACACCTAAGCCACTTTGGTCCGTGGATTGGCTCATAAAAGAACTCATGTATTCATTTATTTATTCATTTAATCAACAAAAATGAATAGCGCATTTACCCCATGCCGAGCACTGTGCTAGCACCCTGGAGATAAATGAGGATTAAGGCAGGCGTGGTCTCTTGCCCATTAGACCTGCGTTTCTTTACACTCAGCCTCATAGTAATTCCTGGGAAAACATTACCTTCCAAATAAACCCAGTTGGCAAGCAGTAGAAACAGTAAGAGTCTGTTAGATGGAAAGCTTGAGTGCTTTCCAGTAATCCATCCTTACAAAATGTTCCAGCCAGTTCAGCCTGTGCTTACTGTGCTTTCTGTGTCCTAGAAGCTGTGCCCAGCACTGGAGATGCAAGGAGAAGTGAGATGTGGTCATTGCCTACCCATGGTGAGACTAGACGTAACCCGGTTGTTCTAATATTATATGGCAGTGCTGGCCGCTCATTCAACAGTCATTGAGTTCCCACCCTGTTCCAGGCACTGTTCTCAATCTTTGAATACAGCCATAAGCAAAACAGACTCCCTGCCCTCGTGGAGCTTATGTTTTACTGGGGGCCTGGGGACTTCAGGTTTCTGTTTTACATTGGTGGTTAGGCAGGAACTCCCTGAAGAGGTGATTTTGTACAGAGAGTTGGTGAAGGAGGGAGCTATCTATGTAGATATATATGAGGAAGGAGCGCTCCAGACAGAGGGTCATTGGTACAAAGTGGGAGAAGAGTGCAAAGCAGAAGAGGGAGAGCATCTGGTGTTTCTGAGGACCAGCAAGAGGCCAACTACTGGGGCAGAGTGGGTGAAGAGGAGAACGAGGGAAGAGGTGAGGCCAGAGCAACTGCAGGAGACAGATGGCCAAAGCCCTAAGAGGCACTTGTAGCACTGTGGCTTTTTCTCTGGTGAGATAGGGAGTCACTGGAGGGTTTCAAGAAGCGGCGTTAGCAGGATCTGGTGTATGCTTGAAGGGGATCACCCTGGCTGTTGGGATGGGATGAATTGTAAGGGGCAAGAGCAGAAGCCTGAAGCCCCAGTAAGAGGTTGTTGCAATTATCCAAGGGAGAGATGAAGGTGGCCTGGACCAGAAAAGTAAGTGCTCAAGGGGGAGAGAAGTATACAATTCTAGAAGTCTTCGAAGGATAGAGCCAAGAGGATTTATTGATGGATTGGACATCAAGAAAAAGGAAGAGAAGAGTTAAGGATGAATGAGGTTTTTGGACCAAGCAACTGGAAAGATAGTTACCATTTATGACGTGAGCACTGTGTTAGATGAGCTCCTTGTTTAGCAGATGTTTCCTTCTTCCTTCCGCATCTCCTTGAGACGAGCACACCTCCTTCCCCATTGGTAGGGAACTTGGTCATGGACTTGCTTTAGTTCATGAAATTACAGTGTGTGACCCTTAAACTTAGGGCTTAAGAGGCACCATGTATTTTCCCTTGTCTCTGTGGGAGTTCTGACCTCTGCCCTTGGAGTGCCCTTGGTTTCCACTGTCCATGCAGCCTGGATCCCAGAATAAGACATGTAGAGCAGCCTCCTCCTCTGACCCAAAGACTTGTGAACCTGACAATAAATGTTGACATGTAGACTGCTGCGTTTTGGGGTGGTTTGTTACACAACATCATTGTGGCAATAACTGAATGATAAAGGGACAGAAGTAGGCTGAGTGCTTCGGGACATCATCATCAAAGATGGGCTCTTAGCCCTGCCTGGGTATTCGGGGAAGTTGCCCTGGAGAAAATAAGTTGTGACTGGATCTTGAGGGATAAATCAGAGTTACCGAGTTCAAGAAGTGGAGGAAGCGTATTCCAAGTTGAGGACATAGCATAAACAAAAGCACAAAAAACATGCTATATGAATATACAGGAAACTCTGCAAGTAGAGGCACAGGGCAGCAGAAGGTGAGTCTGGGGAAGTAGACAGGACCATGGAGGGCCATGGAAGGTTTTGTCTTCCATGATAATAAGCTTGAACTTCATTCCACAGGCAGTGGGGAGGCACCAAAGCTTTTTAAGTGGGAGAAAGGCACGGTCTGATTTGCACTTCAGTGGGATCCTTCTGGCCCTATGTGGAGGACAGCTTCACCTATGTGGTGGAAGCTCTTGTGATCATCTGATCAAGAAGAGTGGTGGTAAGGATGCAGGGATGAAAATGGATTGGGGATACATTTAAGTTTTAGTACCAGCAGGATTTAAGGTACAGAAGGAAAGCAAGGACTCAGTATGTGGTGTGCTTTGGACGTCAAACACTGGAAGGAAATTAGTATCTGATGGGATTATAACATGGTAGTATCTGATGGGATTATAGGTGAATTTTCTTTTTCTTATAAAGTTTCATTTTCTACATTAATTGCACATTTACCAATATAAGCAAAAAAATTTGAGTGAGTTATGATGTTTAAACCTGCCTGTTTTCCTTTGGGTGAATTTGCTAAACCCTTAAATCTCAGTGTTGGAGAGGAGTATTCACCCTTGGTGCTGTCTTGGCCAGGACTGCAGTCTTGTCTACTTGATATCTAATAACTTTGTTGTTTTTAAACATCAAATTAAAAGGAGATCCAAAATGAGATTCAGAGCAAATATGACCTATGCATCTTATTTGTACTTACCGTATATTGTGAAAACATTTCAGAGAAACACTAATTTAGAATTGGCATTAGCAGATAACATACCCTTCCAGAGGATTATGTCATGATTCACCTGATTATAGATTCAGAATAGTAAATGTTCAGGAAACTTTTTTTAAAGAGTAATTATAGCACAGCATATGTATAGAAATATTTTTTTTTTAATTTACTTGTGATTGCTGAAAAATGCTATTGATTAAGAGGGGCTAATGACTAGATGGCAAGGTAGGAATTAAAAAAATGTAGAGCCCTGCTAATTATAAAACAAAACCCCAAAACCAAATTAGGCAAATCAGTACTTATGATTTCTCTGATCAAAAGAGCATACACCGTTCTTTTCACCTCAGTGCCTTTGTCCGTTGTGTTCCCAAGTCTGGACTGATGCTCCTCTTTACTTCCTCTAAGAACCTCTACTCTTCTTAAGACCAGGCGGAAGGTAACTCCAGGATGGCTTTCCTGATATCCCTGGGGAAATCCACTGTTTCATGCTTGGACCCCCACTGCATTTTATTCTTAGGGTCCAGCAGACCTGTCAAAGTGCTCTCTGTATTTTTGACACGTTCATACTTGACTAATTAACTTCATTAATTTGTATATCTCAGCCCAGGGCATGCCACATTATAGGACTTGATAAATGGTGCATAAAATGACCATACATATACTCTGATTCAAGAATTTTATTTATGGGAAGCTGAGGCACAAGTAAGTGCTGGTGTGTGGCTACCAGGGAACAGATCTAGGAGGTGCGAATGGGGGTCTATTCTTGGCTCTCAGAGATGGTCTTGGAGCCAGACTTGCCTGTTCAAGGCTCATTATCTTGTGCATAGCAAACTGCACTGACTTTCTAAAAGTCCCGGAAGACACGGGTAAAAGATGAGTAAGTGATTGCATCTAAATAAGTTCAAATCTAATCAGGAAAATAAGATTCTAGTTTTTTGACTGATTTCTCCAAAGAATGACTTAATAACACTTGGAAGTAGGACTTAAAGCTGTTTTGTAAAAATATAAAAAGAGAGAGACCGAGGCTTTGATATGCTTTCATTTCTCTCTACAGCTTCCATTGTTACCCGTGTGCTGATGAGTCCAGGTTTTTACCTCCAACCCCAACCTGTATTCTAAGGAGCAGATTTCAATATCCAACTGCCAAGTGGTCATCTACACTGGTAAGTCCCGCACACACTTCAAACCCCGCATGCCCCAAGCTGAACACATGGGTCTTCCAAACATCCAAACCCGATGTTCTGCTTTCTGCTTCAGGAAATAGAGTCCCCATCCACTCAGCCTCCTAAGGTAGAAGTCCTGGGTTCATCTTTGTCTTTGCCAATTAGTTACCGAGATCTATGGATTCTGATCTAAACAGTCTCTACTGTCTGAGCCCTACTGCCCACACTCACAGTCGTGATCTTAATTCAAGTCCTTAGAATTTGGTCTCTAGGCTTTTGAATTAGCCTCCTGATTGGACTGTTTACCGACAACAGTTCCTTCTACCCTGATGCCAAACCACTATCGCCTTGGTTAAAAAGCTACGGGATAAAATCCATGCATCTTTATTACCATATTTCAATGTACTTCCCTAAGATTAGCCCCCTTCCCTTAAACCCATCCAGCTGCACCTGTCCACCAAGAACACTGGGCCGTTCACGCCTCTGCACATGGTATTTGTCTGCCTTTATGTCTTTCTTTCCCTTCTCCATTTGCCAAACTCATCCTTCAAGAACCACTTCAGAATATCATCTTTTCCAGGAACCCTTGTCTCACATCACCAGGCAGTTTGCTGCGCTCTTCTTTGTGTTCTCATAGCATATTGCTCCTACTCTACTATGTTGTATTTATCCCTCAACACTCCAGTCTCTCCCATTGCTTTGAGGACAGAGTTCAGGTCTCTTCCACACTTGTAGACCTAGTACCTAGTACAGTATCTGGCACACAGAAAGAAGACCACCATTTGCTGAAAACCATTTAACCATTCTCAGTCCGTTTCCTCAACTGTAAAATGGGAATAATCATCTCTTCTTAAATCTCAGCTTAGATGTTGTTTATGAAAATGCCCTGTAGAAATGAGAAGCAGAAAGGCCTAGAGAAGTGGGGACTCAACAAGGGATTGTTAGTAAAAGTACCTGGTCTTATGCATGAGGAAGATGAGCTGCAGAGAAGTAAAGTGACTGAGCCAAGGTCACAAGTCAGTTCCCGGTGGAGCCCCGGGTCTCCTCACTCAGCGCCCCCCATGCTAGCATTGCCCCCGAGGATCGTCTTTTATGGTGGCAAATCACCTGTGTGACATATGCTGTGCCCTGGGCAGAGTGTGACCACAAGGCTCCAAGCTATTTAGTTCCCTCAAGTAATCTCTGAAATCTGACTACCGTGAGCACACTCCTCACATATTTGCTTTAGGTAAAGAAAATATCCAACCCTGTGTTTAAAATCTGCTTTCTACTTTTGTAATCTTAGAGGGAATACCATTTGGGGAAATAAACTCTTGCTCCTAGTTTTTCTAAGCCAAATTAAAACATTTTTTCCACATTTCCTGGCTCTCATCTCCATGCTTACTTTAAAATATCAGGTTTAAGCACATAAAAAAGTCAAGTTTCTGATGTGCTGCAGGAAGGTATTAGGTGAATTCTTAGAATAAACTTTAAGCAAAATTAATAATCACCAGGAAAGAGAGCTTGTCATCAGAAAGATTCTTGAGCTACTGCTTTCAAAGTATATGTAGGAGAAGCTGGAGAGAGCTATTAACTCAACAGGCAAAGCCTTGGTCTTCAACATGTATCAGTAAAAGGCGTGCTATCCTTCCCCAAAATGCAAACATGAATTCTGATGCCCCAGGTCCAGGGACCTGTTTTACTGTAAATGGAAGTGTATTGTATTTCCAGGATGTGTGTGTGGGGGGCGGTGAAGAGAGGAAGAGAGAGAGAAGCTTAGCCTCTCAGCATGGCCCTTCTTAATGTTCAAAGCACTTATCCATCAGTAATTAGTAAACCTGCTCTGCAGCCCAGAAGAACAGGTCATTATTATTAATTTCACACTGTAGGTATGGGAGATGGAAAGAACATAATAATATGAAAGATAATTGTGCTGCCAAGGAGTTGGGGAGTGCTTTTCTGTTTGAGAATTGATAGTATTTAGAAAATTTTAGCCTCAGTCATTCTTACATCACTGTAATTTTAGGACTAGGTACACAAGATTAGTTTCCTTATTTTTCCTGGGCCTTATACCATTCTGCATCTGCGGTGACCGGAGCCTGTACTCCCAACTCCTCCAGGCTCCTGGGGTCGGCAAGAGTGCAGACGGTACCATACCACCTGATCTGTCTTACTGAGAGCTGATGGAAAAGTCCATGGCCTCCTAGTGCTAGGGTAATACACGTTTTGAAAGGAAGCCTGTGCCAGGATATTAAAAGAGTGTTTATTATCCCTACACTGTGTTTGAGTGTGTAACACTTACGGTAGGTACTGATCACATAGTTTATAAATGAGAAAGAAAGGGAGAGAGAGACAGTAGTTCATCAATGCCTAGCGAGATTTCTGAATGATGGAAACTTTTTTCCCTTTGCAATCAAATGCAGTTCTCTCAGTTTTCCTAATGGGTACTAAATGGAACTCTACCTGGAATCCAAGAGCTGCTATGGTATTTTCCAGCTTCTTACAAGTCATGGGCTTGAAGGGTAGCAGAATCTGCCACCCTAAAATGGGCCACTTTGTCATAAGGATTCTTTTGAGCTAAAGGCAATTAAGAAGAAGCAGATACAAGAAAAGCTGTCTGCCCTCTCCTATTTGGCTAAAAGCAGAGCATAAATTTGTAAAGGGTGTCCCTCCTCCACTCTCTACCAAGAAAAACAGATGTTAATCACCAGAGGCAACTCTAGACCCTTACCAGCCCAGAGACAGCACCAGAGGTATCTAGGCAACAACCTTGTCAAAACTAGCTCTCATCTACCATTAGTTTCCCCATATATTTACCTTCCCACAATTTGATGCCCTTAGAAGCTCAGAGTTCTTTTCTGTTGTCTTGTCATGTGTCTAAAAATTTATCCTTTTGTTACGATGTTATATAAGCCCAAGTTCTAACTACCCCTTTGAGTTACTCATCTCTGAGTTCTCTCATCTGTTTGCATGATACACTTGAAAAAACAGCAAATGCAGAGAGAGGCTTTCTCTGAATGCCCCTTTCTGCCTCAAGACAGATCCTCCAAAAGGAACTTGATGGCCATAAATCCCTTCCCTGGGAGCTTCTTGAACCAGGGAAGATGGGCTCTTGTCACAGGAGAGGAGGTACTATACCCAGACAGACTTTGTCACAAACTGTCATACCTCCCATCTATTCTTCTACGCGCCCATTCGTATTTCCTAAAATTCATTTACTCTCCCATAAAAGGCCTGCACCCCTGCCCCCATCCTCCATACCTTTCCCTATTAGATGGTATTTAATCCTGAATTCTAAGCCGCTTCAGAGAGTTACTCATTTTTCCCTGGGTATTTCTCATGTATACACAAGGTATATGTGCTTCTCTGTACTTGTGTTTGTTTTTCTTTTGTTAGTCTTTATCACAGGGGTCTCAGCTCTGCACTCAGAAAGGTGGAGGGAAAATTCCTCCCCTACACAGGCAAATCTGTCTCTCCCTGGGCACGACTCAGAAACCCTTCTTCACATGGCCCTTCCTTAGTCCCTGGGGCCCAGCTTCACCTCATACTGGTCCACAGGAGTTCTGTGATGGGGCTCAGAGGTTTAGTTTTCATGAGTACGTGTAGGCACTCTCAAAATCATCAAAATGACATGAAGATTATTTTAAGTTAAAAACATCTGAACAAACAGTAACTAAACTTCTTTTGCTAACTTGAGGAGAGCCTCCCAAAAATACAGTTGCCATAAATCTCCTCTGTGGAGGGGCTGGGGGCGTGGTTTACAGCCAGAAAGGAGACTGACCACCTGGATGAGAACAAACTTCACGAGCCCTCAAGCCTTCCCTTTGTATCCCTAAAAGCCCATGTGTTTCCTAAACATCCTGTTTTTCCTTAAACCCTTTTCTCCTCTTCCTTACCCTGTTAGGTTGGTATATGAACCCCTGTCTTTAGCTGTTTGGGGAGCTACTTCTTTTATGCACTTCTGTGTGCGTGTGAATAAACTCGGTCTTTTCTCCCGTTAATCTGTCTTTTGTTAGTCAATTCACAGGCCCCCAACCATTGCAACCTAAGATGGTAGTGGAAAAGTTTTCCTCAGGACACATGACACTAAAATTTTCTAGGAACTGTTATTTGTAATGTGTTGATATCACATGGGGGAATGCCACAATATTCGGTGTAAATACATTAAATACATTGAAGTGGGTGCTTTTTTGGGGGCTGAGGGAGAATAGGGGGTAAAGTATGAAGGGAAACAAAAATATGATAGTAATGATCCATCAAGTAGTTATAGTATTAATTCAATTTTTGTACCTGGGGGTAGAGGGAGCACTAGGAGCAAACGCGGGCGTCTCACTGCTGCGGCCTCTCCCGTTGCGGAGCACGGGCTCCGGACGCGCAGGCTCAGCGGCCATGGCTCATGGGCCCAGCCACTGCGTGGCATGTGAGATCCTCCTGGACCAGGGCACGAACCCGTGTCCCCTGCATCGGCAGGTGGACTCTCAACCACTGCGCCACCAGGGAAGCCCAATGCTGACGTTTTTGTTCCCTCTACTTTTCTATATTCTCTAAAAGTTTTCTAATCCGTGTGTTTTATTTTCATTATCCCCAAACCCAACACTTGAAAATGTTTTTCTCCTACTGGATAGGGGTCGTGGCCCATTACTGTCTCCCCCATTGCTTCTGTCAGCTACCTCCCACTTCTTAGCCACCCTGCCTCTCCTAGACACACACACGCACACACACACATGTACATGCACACACAACCCACACACGCGCACAAACGCGCACACACGCACACATACATGTGCACACGTAGGCACGCACACACATGGAGACACATACACACATGTACACACGCACACGTGTACAAGCACACACGTACACGTAGAGATGCACACACGCACACACACGTACGTGCACATGTACGTAGACGCACACACATGCACACACACGGAGACACACACACGTACACACACACACAGGCTTTTACAGAATTAGCCTGTCTCAGCTTGTGCCTTGGTCAGTAGAACGCATCAATAGTCTCTGTCCTTTCTTCCAGAATGACCTCCTAGTTTTAGGACTGTCTTTGGTTCCCGGAATAACTGACCTTTGCTCTTTTATCCTGCCCTGCTCTGTGGGTCTGCCTAGATTCCTGGTGTCAGCCTTCCTCAGTTTCTCAGCCTGCTGCTACCTATTGTATAGAGTTGAGTAGTGTCCCCGCCGAATTCACATCCTTCCTAGAACTCCAGAATGGTACCTTATTTGGAAATAGGTTTTGCAGGTAAAATTAGTTAAAACAAAGTCCTACTGGGATAGAGTGAGCCCTTAATCCAAAATGACTGGTCCTTCTAAGAATGTCCTTGCAAGAAGACGGCAAGAGACAAACGCACAGGGAGATCACTATGTGACAACAAAGGCAAAGATTGGAGTGACGTATCTATAGGCAAAGGATTGCCAAGGAAGCACGTATCCTACCCTGGAGCCTTCAGAGCCAGCTTGGCCCTGGTAACACCTTGATTTTGGACTTCTGACCTCCAGCACTGTGAGAAAATAAATTTCTGTTGTTTTAAGTCACCACATTTGTGGTACTTTGTTTCAGCAGCCCTAGAAAATTAATATATCCACCTAGACTCAACTGGGATTTCACCAAGGAGGATTCTGGGTACCCAGAAGAGCCTCATCTGCCTCCAGTATCCTCCTGGTCTGGTATTCTCAACATCCGGAGTCTTGGAGGAAGACGAGGGAGCGGTCTCCTTTGTGCCTTTATTTGTGCTAAAATGAGCTCCAGTTGAACACAAAGCAGAGATGAGATCAGATATTTTCCTCTACTTTAATGTAAACTTTACTTGGGCCATGCAGCAAGCACAGGGAGAAAGATGTCTTGAGAATCTGGAAAAACGCACTGGAAAGATTGAAATCTAGTGGAAAACTCTTTATACTGGGTTTATCACTTCTGAACCCACTTTCCGATACCTTTGTGCTGGCAGTGCTATGCCGTGAATAGTTTGGCCAAGCCTGGGGCACACCCTTCTGTACCTCCAAAGTTCAAGGTAGAAAATCAGAATCCTCATCACTGTCCTGCCCTCCTGCTACTCCACTGGGCTTCCACCTTGGAGAAGAAATAAAGAGCTGGCTCTGTTCTCCCTCCCCTCCCTGTGTCTCTCTGGAGAGCACTGAGAGGCCCTAGGGACAGAAGAAGTTCCTGGATAACTAGAACTCCTAGATAAGACAGCTGTCCTGGAAACAGCCAGGAGCCGTCTCCTTCTCTGACTGTGCTGTCACTCCAACTGCAGTGAGTCACCTGCTGGTTGAGATGTGCTGGTCCTTCTGCCACTCCCCCCGCCCCCTTCCTGGGAGGACTGCCCCTTCCTACAGCAGTTGTCCAACTCCTGCCAGTCTTGTCCCCTCCAAGCCACTTAGTACACTAGGCAGAGTGGATCTTTCCAAGCTGAGTCACTCACTCACCTGCTGAAACCTTCAGATAGCTCCCCATTCACCCTACAGTGAATTCCAACTTCTTACCGAGGCTGCCGAGTGGTAAGGCCATGGCTGAGTGGTTCTTTAGCACCTCTGTCACCTGTCACCTCTTCTGTTTACTCCCTATGATAGGGAGCTAGTCACAATTCTCTACACAGGCCTCTCTTTTCCCTCTCTTCCCTAGGCTCTTTCATGTGCGGTTGCTGCGCCTGGAACCACCTTTCCCATTCCCCGCTGTCTATCTGTCTCGCACCCTCCATCTTCATTTCAGTGTTGCCATCCCTGAGAACCCGCGCACACACTTACACCGGGTCAGCTGTCCCAGTAAGTCCGTGCTTCGAAAACTGCTCTTCTACTGCTTAGTACTCAGCGTGATTTCTAAAGCTGTTCGTGTGATTATATGAAGACCGCCTGTCTCCTCCACTAGACTGTACGGTCCTGAGGGCAGGAACTTATCTTTTCATCATCTCATCCCAGCACCCGACCCAGAGCCTGGCTCATACTGGAGGCTTAATTAAGTATGTTTTGCATGAATGCTGAATTTTCAGATAGCTCTGTAACTAGGGTCCATCCAGTTCTGATATCCTACAGGTCTACAGACCATATTTCCATCCACCCTCCTGACATATGTTTTCCACATTTAATCTACATGTGAATTTGCTGCTAGTAAAGCACAGGCCTCCCTGTTGTTGGTATATTATGATTAATTTATATATAGAACTGTAACTCTTTTTCAGAGAAAAACTCTACATTTTCATCATTTCCTTTTGATATAATTTGTGCTACTACTCATTGCCTGATATCCTCTAAGAACTGCCTCCATTTTCTCCATATCTCTGATATTTCAGACTGATAGTTGCACTTGTATAGGAAATGATTTTTTCCCAGTTTTTTTGTGTGTAGTGATGAATCTTTAACACAGAGATATTTTTCAAAAAATAATCTCCGTCTGTACTTGGCAGGAGCTCAGCTTGCCCATTTTCTCCCTCCCCCACTTTGCAGCCTCTGTCTTTCCTGCCCGTGTTGCTTCTTTTCACAGCAATATTTTAGCAGCACGCCAGGCTTCTTCAGTTTCAGTGGTCTGCATTTTTCCAATTGGAAAATACTCCCTTGACCTGTTGTTAATCATGGAGCTCATACGCACAGCCTGTACTTTTTCTTATTCTGGAAATATCTTTGGGATTGGGGAGGGAAGCTTAGCAGAAATCAGGAAGACCCTCTGAACAGAGGAGGTGTTGGAATCTAAGTTGTGTTTATTGGGAAGAAAAGTTGTGGTGCTGAAAACCCAGTGGGCTTTGGGGAACAAAAAGGGATCTCCACTGCGATCTCTGGGGAAAATTATGTACTTACTATGGGTCAGGTCCTCTGCAAAGAGTTTTATATTCTTCATCTCATTTAATCCTCACCAATACCCTCGGAGGTCATTATTCATTAATTCACTCACTGACTCATTTATTCACTGAACTAATATTTACTGAGTACCTAATATGTGCCAGGACATTCTGGAGGTTGAATGGAATGAGGCATTGAAAGCTCATAACAATGGGGTGAATCGAGATGTCATTTACAGAGATTAGGGTCAGGGCAAGTGTTTGGGTGGGGAAAACAAACATTCCATTTCCCACACGTTGCAGTTCTTTCCTAACACTTGTTCCCTCCCCCATCTCCATTTTTCAAATAAGAAAACAAACTTCCAATAGATGCCCAAGATTGTATGGTTGCTAGGAGAAGACTCTGAACTGGAACCCAGGTCATTCTGATTCTGGAGCAAAGCTCTGTGCTTTCGACTCCATAGCCTTGAGAAAATGAAGCATGGCTGCACTGGGTGCTCACCCAAAGCCTGTCCCCTGTCCTTGTCCTCGTCTAGCATAGTGGCCTCCTTTTTCCCATCTGAATACCTGTCACCCAACTTACACTGTCTCCCTGTATTTTAGAGGCTAATACTCTTGGCATAAAGAGTAGAAGAGGAAAGATCATTTAAGGCATTAGTTGTGACCCAATGAAAAACTGTCATTAAAGGACACATTAATTAGCTCATTTTCCTGTGATGACTCATTAATGAATGCTCTGGTGAAAGTGCTCCTCCAGACACTTAGGTAGAAAAATAGAAAAAGACAAAGCTAACGTGGGCAGAATCAACTCTGTCTCTTCTCCTGGGATAAGCCAGTCCCTGGATCTTTCTCTCAGGTATGGAGACCAGCGCACATGCTCTGGCCGCATTTTACCTGTGCGTGCTTAGTGGGGGGGGCTGTCCCATTATAGCTCATCACCTGACATCTGTGATCTATCTCTTCTGTGCTTACATTCTGCATCCTCAGATGCTCAAGCAGAGGGATTGGGTGACACAGTCAGATCCCTGAGGGTCTTTTGGATGGTATATAAACGAGTGCTTTGAGGAGGTTTCTGCCTGATTCTCTTAAATCAACAGCAAAAACAACTTGCTTTTAAGACCTGTAGCCTTCACAGCTTAAAAATATTTTCCCAAAGGGAAAGGAAACAATTTTCAAGTCATTTCCTGCATATTAAGCAGGCATTTGTTTATACTATCAGCCAAGCTTTCAGACTTCAAGGAAGTGTATTTTCCCAGGATGTTGGTCTATAAAATTTAAAAATCCAAAAAATATTCAAAGCATATGAGAAACAGGTGCAAACACAGATTCCTCCGGAGGCTGGGGGCAATGGGCTTGTTCAGCTTTCAGTACTGCCCGAGGCCCAGGGAGGGCTTTGCTCAAGCTTCATGGCTCCAGACTCCAGGGTTCAGATGTGTTCCACAATACAAAGTCACTCCTTCACCTTCTCCCCTTCTCTTCCCTTTTCCATTTTGATAAGTTTGCAAGCAAATTGCAAACTGTCATCTCAACATCTTTACCTTCACAATGGGATCTCACTAGAGATCGTAGCAGGTGGCAAATTGGTCCGATTTATCATTATTTGCATTTTTAATTTGTGGTATTTTAGGCCCAGAGAGTTTTTTGTGGGTCTTAAAATGGCAACAGAAACCTTGATACATAATTCATTATCTATTTTTCGTAATGCATGTAGTTAACAACCCATCGACAAACAGAAAAGTCATCAGCACTTCAAGCAAGATGAAGTTACAGCTTTAGCTTTCTTTCCCCCCTACTCTTGCCCTCTGTGGTCTCTAAGAGTAAATTGCTTGTATCTGAAGCACAGTCTGCAGCCGCCATGCTGATGTGTTGTCAACAGGAAAAGCCTTCTCAGTGCAGCTTATTGTTCAGAATGACCAAATCTTAAATAACTAAGGTAAAGGGTTTGCTGGGCTTCCGCAGTTTCTTGACTTGGGAACACTGGGTACTTTTTCAATTTAAGCGAAAGGTGAGAAAGCAAGAGGAATACCTCCAATCCTGATCCTGCTTTCTCTTTCCTTCCAGACCCCTAAACCTCCCTCTACAGTATTCCTTTGTCATACTTTCCTTCCCCATCCCCTCCCCACTCCCACCAGACATTGCTGTTGGCATAACTCTATGTTGGAAGAAAGAGAAATCCTTTGGAAACACATCTGTAATCCTTTTGAAATAACAGCTCCACAGATAAACAATACACCTAGACAGGATGCCCAGGAATTTGACTGGGAAGATACCGGCAAAATAAAGGGGACCTTGAGCCATTTTATCAGAAGGATGATCAGTGAAGAAAACCATGCAGGCTAATTCAAGAGAAATGTAAAGACCTTATTGTGTTCATGGTGGCAGAGCTGTAACTCAACTGAGATAGGCAGATTCCTTATTTTTCCAGGCTACTCCGGGCACCTCTACACAGAAAGCCCATTCCAGCAGGATGAAACACCTCTGAAAAGTCTATCCGATAGAGGTTCCCTTTCTTTGTCTCCTACTGTGTAGATAAATCAGTTAACCAAAGTGCCATTTGTGGGCAGTGCTCCAAGATGACACGTGTTCTGCTCTGTGTGGGCAAGACCAGGAAAGCACTCTCTGCCCTCCAGGAGTTGAGTGGTCATCGACACCACACGGCGCAGCATACAATTGGTCTTCAGTTATGTAACGCGTGTTAGTTTCCAACCACCTTGTAATCTTTAGAGCTCCCGCATTTCACCAGGTCCATCAGATACCTCTGTTAAATCCATAGTTGCTGGAAGAGTTTAAATCATAGATAAAAGTAATCACTTGCTTCATCAGTGATATGATTATCCTTCCAGGATTTCCTTTATTCAAGGATTTATGGAGTGCTTACTAGATTACTGGGCACCATTCATGGCATTAGGGAGGCCTCACTGCCACATCAAGTTTTAATATCTTTGTAGACCCAAGAAGATTAGAGAGACGTAAGAAAATATGTGCATAATTTCCACACTACAAATAATGGCTTACTAGCAGGCATCTGACTCCAGCCAGAATTTACTGGAGACCTTGACATTGGCTCTACTTATTGCTAATGACTAAACTTTCTTCTGGTGGTAAATTAAAAAGACTCTGAAAACAATAGCTTGGGGCTTCCCTGGTGGCGCAGTGGTTGAGAATCTGCTAATGCAGGGGACACGGGTTCGAGCCCTGGTCTGGGAGGATCCCACATGCCGCGGAGCAACTAGGCCCGTGAGCCACAAGTACTGAGCCTGCACGTTTGGAGCCTGTGCTCCACAACAAGAGGGGCCGCGACAGTGAGAGGCCCGCGCACCGCGATGAGGTGTGGCCCCCGCTCACCGCAACTAGAGAAAGCCCTCGCACAGAAACGAAGACCCAACACAGCAAAGATAAATAAATAAATTAATAAACTCCTACCCCCAACATCATCTTTATAAAACAAACAAACAAACAAAAAAACCCGATAGCTTGGGCAACTGAATCCAGGTTTTCCTGCATGATATTTTCTAGTCAGGAAGAGTCACTCCCAGAATGAGTGTTTTAGAGGATCTAGAGGATGACTTATAACATCTCCAGTGAGAACCTGATAGCTTTTTTACACAGTTGATGGCATTGGGTCATCTCCATAACACATGGCTGCACTCATCAATGTGTAGTCCCTCTAAAGCAAAACAGACTCCTGAAGAGTACATTGTAGAACGCATCACTTGCTCTTTATTCTTTTATTGCAGTTTGACTTCCCTCTTGCTAATAAGCTGCTCTTTTCTCTGGGAAGATTTATAATGTCAGGAATGCACATGTAAGGACAGTTTAATAAATAATAAAGTTCTAAAGGAAGGCTTATGTTAATTTATAATGCACCATTTGTCGACAATCTGAAAGACATTATTTCAAACAAAGGTAGCTAGGGGGATGTTAATAGCCAGCAAATGTATTTATGCTAACTCTTATTTATTGCATTGTAGAAAAGATTTGTCGTTATGTTAGTCATGTTCTTAATTGTACATAATTTTCATAATTTCCTTTTTTTTTTTTCTTTTGCGGTATGCGGGCCTCTCACTGTTGTGTCCTCTCCCGTTGCGGAGCACAGGCTCTGCACGCGCAGGCTCAGCGGCCATGGCTCATGGGCCCAGCCGCTGCACGGCATGTGGGATCCTCCCGGACCGGGGCACGAACCCGTGTCCCCTGCATCGGCAGGCGAACTCTCAACCACTGCGCCACCAGGGAAGCCCCATAATTTACTTTTTAAATCAAAATATCATAGTAGATGCTTTCAACAAACTTCCAGTTTTAGATTATTATATATACTAAAATATGCCAGACTTTGGGTTTTAGTAAAGAAAACAAATGGCTCAGATGTACTTCCAAATGTTAGTTTAGCATCATTTTATTTAGTAAGGCTGGCATGCTCCCAGATTCCAGATAAATAGAGAATTGGGCAATTATCCAGATAATCTGATCCAAAAAACATTTTTTTGCTTGAATTGTTTTTTTCTTGGGCAGAAATATCTAAGTTAATTGGCTTAGCCATTTCTTTTATATGCTTGTGCATATTCAGTCTGAAGCCTAGGGAACAAGCAAAATTCCACTAAGCTTCCTTGGGACATCACTGGACATATTGCTGGTAGGTGGAGTTTATTGTACAGAAATAAGGAAATGAGAGGCAATAGCCACATTCCTTGGGAGCTTCTTTGGTTAATCTCTACATCTACATCCACCAATTTTTCTAGATGAGGCTATGAATGTTACAGGGTTTATGGAAGTGGCTCCAGTTCAGTAGATGGATCCAAGGTAAGGGGACAGATGGAGTGAAATTAGTTTAATTACAGGATTTTTCATCTATTCATAATTTGCAGTGCCCTGCAGCTTCCTGTAAGTCTGGTTCTTCAGTGCCTGGCTGTGGGTGATCCCATTCCTACAGAGAGGCTTCAATGACCTCATGCATGCACAACTAAATTGTCCCCCTCTTCAGTCTCAGTGTCTCACACTCCAAATCCTCTAATTCATGTTACCTACCAGTCAAGCAAATTTCCAAAACCCTAGCTTTCATTTTAGTCTCCTAATCACAAACTTTCAGGGGCTCTCCATTTCTAAGAGGATAATATCCAAACTGCTCAGCTTGACATGCAGGGCCCTCTGAGGTCTGCCCACTCATCTCTTCAGCTTTCCTTCTGGTGCCCCTACAGGAAGTCTTTACTGTAGTCACATGGAGTATCTCGTCCATCCCCTGCCTGCTGTGGGCCATTCTGGACCTCACCTTCACTTGCCTCCTCTGAATGCCTACATCTCTCTTCCCACTGATTCAGTTCCTTCTGCTCCTTAAAGCCTAGCCCAATTCTGTTTCCTCCTTTGAGATCTTCCTGAACAGGATGGTCCATGAGGCCTCCTTTGCTGTGAGTTGGTACCAATCCTTTGCCACCTAATTGTGTCCCATGCAGGGGCAACTCTTGCCCTGACATCTTATTTGGACAATGAACTCCTTTCCTGCCGGTGACATCTTGTGTCAGCCCAACATGTGAAACCTTTTTGCATGCTTCATGGCATCATAGGCTCTGACTGAATGGCAGGATGAGAAATTATGAGCCCAGTTGTATTTTCTACTCTTTCAGCCACACCTTCTGCAGTGGAAGGTATCTTTCAGATAGAGACAAGTGAAACTCTGAGAAGCGCAATGTATGAACAAGGCCTCTGACTCACAACTTCCCAGAATGGCTAAGAGCTGGCTCTGGGGTCTGAGTGCCTAGATTAAAACAATGGTTTTACTACTTATTGGCTACATGATACCTCTCCACCTCTGTGCCTTCATATAAAATGGGCACAATAATGGTACCCATACCAATGGTTGTTGAGGGGATTAAACAACATCATATAGGTAAGGAACTTAGTGCTTGGTACACAGTAAGTGCCCACTAAATATTTGCTTTTAATTTATTATTAAACTGTCAAAAGAATTAGGTCCCAGTTTTCTCTTTCAGGGGGAGTGACAGTTGACAGTAAAAGCACAGGACCAGTATTGAATAATGGACTTTGGAGATGGGTCTCCATCTCCTGGACTAACCTGGTAGTTCCAAGTATTCTCAGGGGGTGTCGCCTTGGGCCCATCTACTGGGATGACAAGCCCAACTCTACAGAGAGAGTTTTATTTTTATTTTGGTGTACCTCCTCCTCAGCCCTTTGACATAACTGCAAGCCTTTCTCAATTCAGCAAGCTATTGCTATTGAATCTAGGGTCAACACAGTAGTCTAGGATGGGTTAGAGCTATGAACAAAACAAATGTGAAAACTGTACAGGTGAGACAATCAAGAAGTCCAAGACCTGGACTAGGAAGCAACCAGAAGTATCCTAGACATTCCTGAGCTGCCTGGGGCAGAGCTGAGACATTTATGCTAGAACCACAGTATAATCTTGCCTGTGTGCTGCATGTCTTTTACTGTATGGATTTGCATTTACGTCACCTCTTTACCACATTTATGTGGTTTCAAATATTTCACCTAATGGGCTGCTTTTCCTTCAGGCCTACATCTGCCACACCTTGAGGAAGTTCCCTTCCTCCCTGTGAGCCTGAATAGGCAAGACCCAGTGTTAGACCAGAAGACAACCCATTTGGCTCCTGGACACACCTGGAAGAGCCCACAGGGCAATCTGCCTGCAGGGTGGTAAGTGGGAGAGTTACCTTGAATTCAGTCTCAATGTTGGCTAGTCTGGCTAGCTCATTGCTTAGCTCCAGCGCGGTGAGGACAGGGTCTTCGCTGGACAGGGACAAGTAGGCAGCACTTGCCAGTCCCTTGTAGGCATTCATGCGGGAGCGCGAGTGGCTGAAGGAGTCCTTCCGCTGCTTCTCGGTGCACTCATTGCACTTGCAGAAGTAGTCGTGGGGCCGCTCGATGCGCGCGCCCTTTAGAAGGAGGATATGCACGATCTCATACTCCTGGCAGTGGGCCGCCAGGATGATGGGCGTGATGTCGTGGGAGAAGCGCGTGCCGTCCTCGTCATAGGCGTAGAAATCGTCGTCGCGCAGCTCCTGCTCCAGCGGGCTGAGCGTCAGGCGCTGGCCCTGCGCGAAGGCCGGGTGGCTGAGGATGGCCTCCACAATGCGCACGTAGCCCTTGCTGATGGCCAGCAGCAGCGCGTCCCCCACCCGCGCCAGGTTCTCCTTCTTGAGCAGCAGCTCCGTGACCTCCAGGTGCTCGTTGCCCACTGCCAGCTGCAGCGCGTTCTGCCCCATGTAGTCCACGCAGTTGAAGTTGAGGGTCTTGGACTCCTCCAGCATTTTCCTGACCACCGGGATGTTGCCATACTCAGCCGAGTCCAGAAAGCGCTCCTCTTCGGGCGTCAGGCTAGTGCCCTTCTCGTTGAACATGTAGGCGGGACCGCGGATGGCCTGACGGCGGCCCTTTTCCCTCAGTGTCGTGTGCCGGCGCTGCATGTTTCTGAAGGTGCTGCTTCCCAACCTGTGGGGTGATAAGGCAAAGATGCTAGTTACTCTCCCAGGATCCTGCAGGTTCCCCAGGGGCAGAGCAAACAAAAATTGTTGAGATGAAAAAGAATATCGCGATTGGAATATTTTGAGAAGTTATGAAATCTTGCTAGAAATTATTGTCCTATCACTGAGATTAAGACAAATTTCATAACCCGAACTATTCTTATACTAATGGAAGAATATTGGTTAAGTTACACAGCAGTCTATCCGCCTTGGGTGGAGGAGTGTCCGAAAAGCTGAAATGTGGGTTTAGGCCAAGCTAATGGTGGACGTGGAGAGTGTGAGGTCATGATGTGGTGGAAACAGGCCAATGGCTGTATGTTTTATTTCCATTTGTGCAAAGTTGAGAATGTCACTTAACTTCTCTGTGCTTTAGTACGATGCTTTTCTGTGCTTTTACCTGTACAATGTGGATAACTTTTGTGTGCCATAGAGTCCGTAGGAGGATTAAATGAGGTAACGTGCATGTAGAAAGTACTCAGTCCACGTTAGTTTTATTGTCCCTTCCTGCATGTTGATGTGCCTAGTTCTTCAGGAATTCTGCCACAGAAATGGCCACCATGGATACTGCTGCCTTTGCTTCAGGTGTATTAGCACACGGAGCTCCCACACTATGACAAAACTGCAGCAACATGCAGGCATGGCCACACACCTCTGTTTCAGTGCTATACTACAGCGGGACTGTGCTTTCGTGCTCGTCCCCATGCAGACTGAGCACCTACTCAAGGGCAAGTATTGCACGGAGCAGGCCTAGACTCATTGCTGCTTACTGATGGCCGCTGAAGCAGCCTTCCTGAGGAAATTCAGCCACAGTTTCTTAGGATCAAACCTAGATTTTTATGTGGATAGAAAAACAGGTTAATTTATATGCTGGGTACATTTCTTTCTTTTTTTTAAAATTTAATTTAATTTAATTTTTTTAATACAGCAGGTTCTTATTAGTTATCAGTTTTATACATATTGGTGTGTATATGTCAATCCCAATCTCCCAGTTCATCTCACCACCACCATCCCCGCCCTGTAACGCCCCACTTCCCCCCTTGGTGTCCATACGTTTGTTCTCTACATCTGTGTCTCTATTTCTGCCCTACAAACTGGTTCATCTGTACCACTTTTCTAGATTCCACATATATACTGTATGTTTTGGAAGCACATTTCAGGAAACAGTAAAGGAGTTGGCCATGACCACCATGCTTGTTCGCAACAGGTCTCGCACTATTTGTCATTTATTTTTGGTCTAAAAAAACAGTGAAACTTTTGACATGTCCACCAGAAATAACACATTTAAATAATGTGGAAAAAATGTCCATGAATGTCTTTTTTCTGTTTAATCATCTTACACACTTAGTTTATCTAACTGGCAATTTCGTAAACATATACTTTACTGTCAAGATTCAGGTTGAAACATAATTATCTTAAAAAGATTGTGAATGAAAATGTCATAATTGGACTTGCGAGGTGTGACGCCAGCCCTCCTCCTAGCCTTTCCTGCCTGTTTCTTTTCTTTTTAGCATCTTTATTGGAGTATAATTGCTTTACAATGGTGTGTTACTTTCTGCCTTATAACAAAGTGAATCAGTTATACATATACATATGTTCCCATATCTCTTCCCTCTTGCGTCTCCCTCCCTCCCACCCTCCCTATCCCACCCCTCTAGGTGCTCACAAAGCACCAAGCTAATCTCCCTGTGCCATGCGGCTGCTTCCCACTAGCTATCTATTTTACGTTTGGTAGTGTATATATGTCCATGCCACTCTCTCACTTTGTCCCAGCTTACCATTCCCCCTCCCCGTATCCTCAAGTCCATTCTCTAGTAGGTCTGTGTCTTTATTCCCGTCTTATCCCTAGGTTCTTAATGACCCTTTCTTTTTTTTTTTCTTAGATTCCATATATATGTGTTAGCGTACAGTATTTGTTTTTCTCTTTCTGACTTCACTCTGTATGACAGACTCTAGGTCCATCCACCTCACTACAAATAACTCAATTTCATTTCTTTTTATGGCTGAGTAATATTCCATTGTATATATGTGCCACATCTTCTTTATCCATTCATCTGATGATGGACACTTAGGTTGCTTCCATCTCCTGGCTATTATAAATAGAGCTGCAGTGAACATTTTGGTACATGACTCTTTCTGAATTATAGTTTTCTCAGTGTATATGCCCAGTAGTGGGATTGCTGGGTCGTATGGTAGTTCTATTTGTACTTTTTTAAGGAACCTCCATACTGTTTTCCATAGCGGCTGTATCAATTTACATTCCCACCAGCAGTGCAAGAGTGTTCCCTTTTCTCCACACCCTCTCCAGCATTTACTGTTTCTAGATTTTTTTTTTTTTTTTTTTTTTGCGGTATGCGGGCCTCTCACTGGGGTGGCCTCTCCCATTGCAGAGCACAGGCTCTGGATGCGCAGGCTCAGCAGCCATGGCTCACGGGCCTAGCCACTCTGCGGCATGTGGGATTGTCCCAGACCGGGGCACGAACACATGTCGCCTGCATCGGCAGGTGGACTCTCAACCACTGTGCCACCAGGGAAGCCCTGTTTCTAGATTTTTTGATGATGGCCATTCTGACAGGTGTGGGATGATATCTCATTGTAGTTTTGATTTGCATTTCTCTAATGATTAATGATGTTGAGCATTCTTTCATGTATTAGTTGACAATGTGTATATCTTCTTTGGAGAAATGTCTATTTAGGTCTTCTGCCCATTTTTGGATTGGGTTTGTTATTGAGCTGCATGAGCTGCTTGTAAATTTTGGAGATTAATCCTTTGTCAGTTGCATCATTTGCAAATATTTTCTCCCATTCTGAGGGTTGTCTGTTAGTCTTGTTTATGGTTTCCTTTGCTGGGCAAAAACTTTTAAGTTTCATTAGGTCCCATTTGTTTATTTTTGTTTTTATTTCCATTTCTCTGGGAGGTGGGTCAAAAAGGATCTTGCTGTGATTTATGTCATAGAGTGTTCTGCCTATGTTTTCCTCTAAGAGATTGATAGTTTCTGGCCTTACATTTAGATCTTTAATCCATTTTGAGCTTATTTTTGTGTATGGTGTTAGGGAGTGTTCTAATCTTATACTTTTACATGTACCTGTCCAGTTTTCCCAGCACCACTTATTGAAGAGGCTGTCTTTTCTCCACTGTATATTCTTGCCTCCTTTATCAAAGATAAGGTGACCATATGTGCATGGGTTTATCACTGGGCATTCTATCCTCTTTCATTGATCTATATTTCTGTTTTTGTGCCAGTACCATACTGTCTTGATTACTGTAGCTTTGTAGTATAGTCTGAAGTCAGGGAGCCTGATACCTCCAGCTCCATTTTTTGTTCTCAAGATTGCTTTGGCTATTCTGGATATTTTGTGTTTCCATACAAATTGTGAAATTTTTTGTTCTAGTTCTGTGAAAAATGCCAGTGGTAGTTTGATAGGGATTGCATTGAATCTGCAGTTGCTTTGGGTAGTAGAGTCATTTTCACAATGTTGATTCTTCCAATCCAAGAACATGGTATATCTCTCCATCTATTTGTATCATCTTTAATTTCTTTCATCAGTGTCTTATAATTTTCTGCATGCAGGTCTTTTGTCTCCTTAGGTAGGTTTATTCCTAGATATTTTACTCTTTTTGTTGCAATGATAAATGGGAGTGTTTTCTTAATTTCATTTTCAGCTTTTTCAAATTAGTGTATAGGAATGCAAGAGATTTCTATACATTAATTTTGTATCCTGCTACTTTACCAAATTCATTGATTAGCTCTAGTAGTTTTCTGGTAGCATCTTTGGGATTCTGTATGTACAGTATTATGTCAGCTGCAAACAGTGACAGTTTTACTTCTTCTTTTCCGATTTGCATTCCTTTTATTTCTTTTTCTTCTCTGATTGCTGTGGCTAAAACTTCCAAAACTATGTTGAATAAGAGTGGTGAGAGTGGGCAACCTTCTCTTGTTCCTGATCTTAGTGGAAATGGTTTCAGTTTTTCACCATAGAGGACGATGTTGGCTGTGGGTTTGTCATATATGGCCATTATTATGTTGAGGAAAGTTCCCTCTATGCCTACTTTCTGGAGGGTTTTTTATCATAAATGTGTGTGTATTTTGTCAAAAGGTTTTTCTGCATCTATTGAGATGATCATATGGTTTTTCTCCTTCAATTTGTTAATATGGTGTATCATGTGGATTGATTTGTGTATACTGAAGAACCTTGCATTCCTGGAATAAACCCCACTTGATCATGGTGTGTGATCCTTTTTAATGTGCTGTTGGATTCTGTTTGCTAGTATTTTGTTGAGGATTTTTGCATCTATGTTCATCATTGATATTGGCCAGTAGTTTTCTTTCTTTGTGACATCCTTGTCTGGTTTTGGTATCAGGGTGATGGTGGCTTCGTAGAATGAGTTTGGGAGTGTTCCTCCCTCTGCTATATTTTGGAAGAGTTTGAGAAGGATAGGTGTTAGCTCTTCTCTAAATGTTTGATAGAATTCGCCTGTGAAGCCATCTGGTTCTGGGCTTTTGTTTTTTGGAAAATTTTTAATCACAGTTTCAATTTCAGTGCTTGTGATTGGTCTGTTCATATTTTCTATTTCTTCCTGATTCAGTCTCGGCAGGTTGTGCATTTCTAAGAATTTGTCCATTTCTTCCAGATTGTCCATTTTATTGACATAGAGATGCTTGTAGTCATCTCTCATGATGTTTTATATTTCTGCAGTGTCAGTTGTTACTTCTCCTTTTTCATTTCTAATTCTGTTGATTTGAGTCTTCTCCCTTTTTTTCTTGATGAGTCTGGCTAATGGTTTATCAACTTTGTTTATCTTGTCAAAGAACCAGCTTTTACTTTTATTGATCTTTGCTATTGTTTCCTTCATTTCTTTTTCACTTATTTCTGATCTGATCTTTTTTTTGTGTGTGTGTGTGTGTGTTACACGGGACTCTCACTGTTGTGGCCTCTCCTGTTGCGGAGCACAGGCTCCGGATGCGCAGGCTCAGCAGCCATGGCTCACCGGCCCAGCCGGTCTGCGGCATGTGGAATCTTCCCGGACCGGGGCATGAACCAGTGCCCCTTGCATCGGCAGGCGGACTCTCAACCACTGCGCCACCAGGGAAGCCCTGATCTGATCTTTATGATTTCTTTCCTTCTGCTAACTTTGGGGTTTTTTTGTTCTTCTTTTTCTAATTGCTTTAGGTGCAAGGTTAGGTTGTTTATTCGGGATGTTTCCTGTTTCTTAAGGTAGGATTGTATTGCTATAAACTTCCTTCTTAGAACTGCTTTTGCTGCATCCCATAGGTTTTGGGTCATCCTGTCTCCATTGTCATTTGTTTCTAGGTATTTTCTGATTTCCTCTTTGATTTCTTCAGTGATCACTTCATTATTAAGTAGTGTATTGTTTAGCCTCCAAGTGTTTTTGTTTTTTTTGTTTTTTTTTGTTTTTTTTTGGCGGTACGTGGGCCTCTCACTGCTGTGTTCTCTCTTGTTGCGGAGCACAGGCTCCAGACGCACAGGCTCAGAGGCCATGGCTCACGGGCCCAGGCGCTCCGTGGCATGTGGGATCTTTCCGGACCGGGGCACGAACCCACGTCCTGTGCATCGGCATGCGGACTCTCAACCACTGCGCCACCAGGGAAGCCGTCTCCGTGTGTTTGTATTTTTTACAGATTGTTTCCTGTAATTGATATCTAGTCTCATAGAGTTGTGGCCAGAAAAGATACTTGATACAATTTCAATTTTCTTAAATTTACCAAGGCTTGATTTGTGACCCAAGATATGATCTATCCTAGAGAATGTCCCATGAGCACTTGAGAAAAATGTGTATTCTGTTGTTTTTGGATGGATATCCTATAAATATCAATTAAGTCCATCTTGTTTAATGTATCATTTAAAGCTTGTGTTTCCTTATTTATTTTCATTTTGGATCATCTCTCCATTCGTGAAAGTGGGGTGTTAAAGTCCACTACTATGAATGTGTTACCATCGATTTCCCCTTTTACGGCTGTTAGTATTTGCCTTATGTATTGAGGTGCTCCTATGTTGGGTGCATAAATATTTATAATTGTTATATCTTCTTCTTGGATTGATCCCTTGATCATTATGTAGTGTCCTTCTTTGTCTCTTCTAATCGTCTTTATTTTAAAGTCTATTTTGTCTGATATGGGAATTGCTGCTCCACTTTCCTTTTGATTTCCATTTACATGAAATATCTTTTTCCATCCCCTCACTTTCAGTGTGTATGTGTCCCTAGGTCTGAAGTGGGTCTCTTGTAGACAGCATGTATATGGGTCTTGTTTTTGTATCCATTCAGCCAATCTGTGTCTTTTGGTGGGAGCATTTAATCCATTTATATTTAAGGTAATTATCGATATGTATGTTCCTATTCCCATTGTCTTAATTGTTTTGGGTTTGTTATTGTAGGTCTTCTCCTTCTCTTGTGTTTCTTGCCTAGAGAAGTTCCTTTAGCATTTGTTGTAAAGCTGGTTTGGTGGTGCTGAACTCTCTCAGCTTTTGCTTGTCTGTAAAGGTTTTAATTTCTCCATCAAATCTGAATGAGATCCTTGCTGGGTAGAGTAATCTTGGTTGTAGGTTTTTCTCCTTCATCACTTTAAATATGTCCTGCCAGTCCCTTCTGGCCTGCAGAGTTTCTGCTGAAAGATCAGCTGTTAACCTTATGGGGACTCCCTTGTGTGTTATTTTTCCCTTGCTGCTTTTAATATGTTTTCTTTGTATTTAATTTTTGACAGTTTGATTAATATGTATCTTGGCATGTTTCTCCTTGGATTTATCCTGTATGGGACTCTCTGTTATTCCTGGACTTGATTAACTATTTCCTTTCCCATATTAGGGAAGTTTTCAACTATAATCTCTTCAAGTATTTTCTCAGTCCCTTTCTCTTTCTCTTCTTCTTCTGGAACCCCTATAATTCGAATGTTGGTGCATTTAATGTTGTCCCAGAGGTCTCTGAGACTGTCCTCAGTTCTTTTCATTCTTTTTTCTTTATTCTGCTCTGCAGTAGTTATTTCCACTATTCTATCTTCCAGGTCACTTATCCGTTCTTCTGCCTCAGTTATTCTGCTACTGATCCCTTTTAGAGTATTTTTAATTTCCTTTATTGTGTTGTTCATCCTTGCTTGTTTCCTCTTTGGTTCTTCTAGGTCCTTGTTAAATGTTTCTTGCATTTTCTCTATGCTATTTCTGAGATTTTGGATCATCTTTACTATCATTATTCTGAATACTTTTTCAGGTAGACTCCCTATTTCCTTTTCATTTGTTAGGTCTGGTGGGGTTTTACCTTGCTTTTTCATCTGCTGTGTATTCTTCTGTCTTCTCATTTTGCTTATCTTACTGTGTTTGGGGTCTACTTTTTGCAGGCTGCTGGTTCGTAGTTCCCATATTTTTTGGTCTCTGTCCCCAGTGGCTAAAGTTGGTTCAGTGGGTTGTGTAGGCTTCCTGGTGGAGGGGACTAGTGCCTGTGTCCTGGTGGATGAGGCTGGATCTTGTCTTTCTGGTGAGCAGTTCCACGTCTGGTGGTGTGTTTTGGGGTGTCTGTGGCCTTAGTATGATTTTAGGCAGCCTCGCTGCTAATGGGTGGGGGTTGTGTTCCTGTCTTGCTAGTTGTTTGGCATAGGGTGTCCAGCACTGTAGCTTGCTGGTCGTTGAGTGAAGCTGGGTGTTGGTGTTGAGATGGAGATCTCTGGGAGAGTTTTGCCATTTGAAGTTAGGTGGAGTTGGGAGGTCTCTTGTGGACCAGTGTCCTGAAATTGGCTCTCTCACCTCAGAGGCACAGCACTGACTCCTGGCTGCAGCACCAAGTGCCTCTCATCCACACGGCTCAGAATAAAAGGGAGAAAAAGTAGAAAGAAAGAAAGAGGATAAAATAAAGTAAGATAAAATAAAATAGTTATTAAAATAAAAAATAATTATTAAGAAAAAAAAATTTTAAGTAAAAAAAACAAACAAGAAGAAAAAAAAACTGGACGGACAGAACCCTGGGACAAATGGTGAAAGCAAAGCTATACATACAAAATCTCACACAGAAGCATACACATACACACTCACAAATAGAGGAAAAGGGGAAGAAATAATACATCGTTGTTTCCGAAGTCCACCTCCTCAATTTGGGATGATTCATTGTCTATTCAGGTATTCTGCAGATGCAGGGTGCATCAAGTTGACTGTGGAGATTTAATCCGCTGCTCCTGGGGCTGCTGGGAGAAATGTCCCTTTCTCTTCTTTGTTCGCACAGCTCCGGGGGTTCAGCTTTGGATTTGGCCCCCGGCTCTGCGTGTAGGTCGCCTGTGGGTGTCTCTTCTTCGCTCAGACAGGATGGGGTTAAAGGAGCAGCTGCTTCGGGGACTCTAGCTCACTCAGGCCGGGGGTGACGGAGGGGCACGGTTTGAGGGGGGAGCCTGTGGTGGCAGAGGTCAGCATGACGTTGCACCAGCCTGAGGCGCTCCGTGCGTTCTCCTGGGGAGGTTGTCCCTGGATCACAGGACCCTGGCAGTGGCGGGCTGCACAGGCTCCCGGGAAGGGACTTGTGGATAGTGACCTGTGCTCGCACACAGGCTTCTTGGTGGCTCCAGCAGCAGCCATGGCGTCTCACGCCCGTCTCTGGAGTCTGCGCTGTTAGCCGCGGCTCGCGCCCGTCTCTGGAGCTCCTTTAAGCAGGCTCTTAATCCCCTCTCCTCGCGCACCAGGAAACAAAGAGGGAAGAAAAAGTCTCTTGCCTCTTTGGCAGGTCCAGACCTTTTCCCGGACTCCCTCCTGGCTAGCCGTGGCGCAGTAACCCCTTCAGGCTGTGTTGACGCCGCCAACCCCAGTCCTCTCCCTGGGATCCGACCTCCGACCTCCGAAGCCCGAGCCTCAGCTCCCAGCCCCCGCCCGCCCCATCGGGGGAGCAGACAAGCCTCTCGGGCTGGTGAGTGCTGGTTGGCACCGGTCCTCTGTGCAGGAATCTCTCCGCTTTGCCCTCCGCACCCCTGTTGCTGTGCTCTCCTCTGTGGCTCTGAAGCTTCCCCACTCCGCCACGCGCAGTCTCCACCCGCGAAGGGGCTTCCAAGTGTGTGGAAACCTTTCCTCCTTCACAGCTCCCTCCCACTGGTGCAGGTCCCGTCCCTATTCTTTTGTCTCTGTTTATTCTTTTTTCTTTTGCCCTACCCAGGAACGTGGGGGAGTTTCTTGCCTTTTGGGAGGTCTGAGGTCTTCTGCCAGCGTTCAGTAGGTGTTCTGTACGAGTCGTTCCATGTGTAGGTGTATTTCTGATGTATCTGTGGGGAGGAAGGTGATCTCCGCGTCTTACTCTTCCGCCATCTTCCCCCTCTTCCTGCCTGTTTCTCACATCAAAGGAGTTACATCTGTCCCACAAAATAAAAATTAAAGTAGCCTTGGCTTACCAGCAATTACACTTTCACTTTTCTCACCCAGCTAATTAAAACTAAGTAGCTAATACGGCTGTTGGTGCAAACTTATTCGTAATAGATGTGAACAAAAGGGCCAGTAGGTTTCATTCCTACTCAGCCCATCACAGAGCAGACGGACTAACTACAGGGAGATGGGTTCTGCAACCTGTGGGCCCGGATCCCTTCTTCCTAGAGTCCCCACCTCACATGCTCTGACCCATTCCACATGCATTGAGGGAAACATGGCTCCCCTGCCCAGTGGGCGCCCTCTGTACTGAGAGGGAGCCTTCTGCCCACAGCAGTGACCACGGCCCGAGCCGACCTGCTGCAGCGCCTGTACACTCAGTAGTGAGCACGGGGCAGGCGAGGGCACAACTGTGACCTGATGGCATCTTTCCTTCCTTCCCTCTGCTGCTCACTATGGTGCATCTTGGCCATTGGCACTATTGCCATTGGCGGGCGGTAGGAAGAAACGTGCAGTACATCTTGCGCTTAGCAAAGCAAGGGATCACTCTAGATATGGCTATGGAGTCAGGTTTGCAAACGGCAAGGTAGTTTAAAAAAAAAAACAATCCCACAAAATGCATATTTATCTGAAGTTGAATCCCTTGCATATCCAGTGTAAATTTATTTTTTGACAGCATCCAATAAATCCCAGTAAAGTCGCTAAATTAAGATTCTTTAACATGGCAAGTGGTGTCAGAGCTCTTTAAGCAATGCTGATATGCCCTTGATTTTATGCCATGGTGGTCTGCAGCAAGCTGTATTTGCCAAGCAGCATTAGCAAACAGAAGCAGTTGCACCATACCTGAGTAACCTCTAAATTATCAGTAATTACATTTAATGAAATGTCCCTCAGAGTCCCTTTGTTACCTTCCAGTGACACTGTAAGGAACCTGCCCATCTCGCTAAGCAGATTTCTCAGCAGCCTCAGTCTCCTGCTCTGAGAGCTTCTCTTCCGACAGAACTGACATCCACGGCGACACCGAGCGGGTGATGCTCTGCTTGGCCAGGTTGTGGTGGTTGATGACGGTGTAAAATTTCTCCTGGGCGTGGAGTCTTGCTCCGCATAGTAGCTCTCCAAGCCTCCTGGGATGCACTGGGTGTTCTTGAGGGTGAAGCCATCGGGACAGGCATGGTCGTAGTCGTACACCTTGTAGACGACCAGGAAGATGACACAGGTGAGAAAGACCAGGGCAAAGAAGACCAGCACAGACACCTTGAACCTCTTGGTAACACCCTCAGTGATGCTGACAGTGAACTTGGCTATCTTGGGAGGACGTGCTTTGCCTTTATTTTGGTCAGGTTCATTTTCAGTCTTCGTTTTCATGACCACCTTATCCAGGGGCGGGAACTGCAGCTGATTGACATCAAGGGGCATCATCAGGGGTATGGTGTCGAAGCCATCCTTCAGCAGCGGCTGCTTGGTGCCCTTCTCCGTGAAATTGTTTCCCACCTTCACCATGGTTCCGGGAGACCCGAGGCTGCCACCCCACGCCCGGCTCCGGCAGGTCTGGGCTCCGACCGTGCTCTGAGCCTCCGTGTTGCCCGCTCCCGCTCACAGCAATCTCAGACGAAGATCTTGAGACAAGTGGGCTGAGAGACAGGCTTTCAAGTTGAAAGGTCTAGAGTTGGAATCCTGGCTCCACCTTTTGCCAGCCTTGTGACTCTGGACAAGTTACTGAACCTTTTAGTTTGTCAGGGTTTTAAAATGGCAGACTGGAGATAATAATAGCTGTCATGTAATTTGAGCTTGAGCTGGATATCCCATCTCTAGCTCACTTGGACTCCTTGAGCAGGTTCCCAGTTCAAGATGCTTTAACTGTAAAATAGAGAGTCTGGACCAGGTCCCTAAGTCTCTACAAACTTGAACCTCTCAAACTTTTTTATTCTCCAGTTGGCCCTGCCCACATTTTCTAGCCTCTTTTTCTAGTCTACCCACACTCATATTATTCAAATAATATTAAAATGGCATACATTTCAATAAGAAAGAATCTGTTCTAAAGAGTAAGCACTTGGGGGTTGGTTTTGAACTATTTTCCATCTTCCCAGTTGTCTTTTTGTTGTTGGTCATGTCTCCGTGCATTGAGTACTTCACTGAAGTCATTTGTAAAAGATAAACAAAAGTAGTCACAGAAGAAGGCTTTTAAAATATACCTAGTATTTTTTTTTTTTTTTTTTTTTTTTTGTGGTATGCGGGCCTCTCACTGTTGTGGCCTCTCCCGTTGCGGAGCCCAGGCTCCGGATGCGCAGGCTCAGCGGCCATGGCTCACGGCCCGCCCCCACCCCGGACCGGGGCACGAACCCGTGTCCCCTGCATCGGCAGGCGGACTCTCAACCACTGCGCCACCAGGGAAGCCCATACCTAGTATTTTGAGATTAAAAAAAAAAAAGTATTGTCATTCAGTCTTGTGATTTTCAAAAATTTGGGCTCTATTTAGTTTTCTGCTCATTTTACCTTCTGACGTGCTCAAACCCTTCTGGTGTTAGCTCCTTTTGGGGCCCCAATCTGGTAAAAAGCAGAGACTTGGAGGTCAGACTTTGTACCCTGATCCTGCTTAGGCCTGAGTCACACTTCTTGAGAGAAGCTGCTAAACGATTCAGTGGAGCAGCTTCTTCATTTGCAAAAAAGTAAAAGGAATAATGATGGGCAACTCCTTCAAAAGGCAACTGTGGGGGCTTCCCTGGTGGCGCAGTGGTTGAGAGTCCGCCTGCCGATGCAGGGGACACGGGTTCGTGCCCCGGTCCGGGAAGACCCCACATGCCGCGGAGCAGCTGGGCCCGTGAGCCATGGCCGCTGAGCCTGCGCATCCGGAGCCTGTGCTCCGCAACAGGAGAGGCCACAGCAGTGAGAGGCCCGCGTACCACACAAAAAAAAGGCAACTGTGGGTGATAAATCCTGATAGAGTGCTCCTCTCTTCTTTAGGAAGAGCTTCTGAACTGCCATCCGCTTTTCTAAATTGTACGTTGATAAAAAATTGCTAGGGAGGATTCCCAGGATTCAAGTTTATGAGCCCCTCCTGAGCCCATTTCTCTCAACACTGCCATCATTCCAGGGAGGGAGGGTGCTCGTTGATGCCAACGCAGACCGTAGATTGGGATTCCAAAAGAGATCTTTACAGGAGAGGGAAAGACTCACAAATTGGGCATAGCGTTTATTATTAGAAGTTCTTTTAGAAGGAGAGGAGGTAACTTTGTTGAAAGCTAAGCAGTCACCTCATTTGTGTCCCCAAAGGGCCTTGTTTCAGAAGAGGATGTGAACTCAGTTTCAAGGTCTGTTATCTGGGGACACACACTCAGGTGGGAATTAAGCCCACAAAAGACTAAAACTCTTTCTCATGGAATTTCTCAGCCTGTCCTATGATGAGGCTTCTCCCTTCTCAGGAGCACCTCTCTGGACTTGCCGTCACAGCTCAACCTGAGAAAAGACTCAAGAGCACCTGAGCAGTGTTTCAGAGACGTAACAGTAACTGTCCTAGCAGGAGCTGGAGCTTGAGCTTCATTCCACATCACTTTTCCACTGGAGGTCTGCTCAGGAGGGAGAATAGGTCAGGTGCCAAGGTTAAAAGTACACAACTGTTACACAGCAGTGAGCCGTGGAGAGTTTAATTCAAAGGAAATATAATAACTACTGAACCGAGTCAGAGCAGAGAAAAATTTCTCAAGGAACACATAAGTACCCAATCTAAATTCAGAGTCCATATGGATGTCATAGACGCTGTAGCCTACAAACTTAAAGGATGTTAAAGCATCGTTCGTTAATTCCCTTCATTAAATAAACAAACAAACATAAAAAACAAGGTGTTAACGTTCTCATTTTCAGGTGGAGAAACTGAGGTAGATGAAGCAAAATGACTAAACCTCAGGGCAGATAATTTCTGTGCAAGAGTTGCACATCATATAAATCTTGATGTTTCTGTAATAATCATGTTTTATCAAAGAAAAAAAAATGTGTGTGGCTAGTATTTGTCAGAAGTTAAAATGTCTTTATTACTTCCCATTCGTTTTCCTGAATGACCTTGAAAGCAGACACTCAGATATAGTAAGAAATAAACAAGCCTTTCTTTCCCATCCTTAAATACCTCAGCTTTGACTTACATTTGGATGCTCACAGAATTGTCAGTTCAGCTCCTTTCCTTACAGAATCTGGTGTTGATGAAACATTATGGGCCTTCAAATCATGTATGCATACAAGAGTATACTGGGACATTCCTACTCCATGGGATTACTCTTAACATAAGGGGTTTCACAGCAAACCCTGGAGCTACGTGAATTGATTCAGATATTGATGGAGGCCTTTTAGCCTCACTGGGAGTCTTATTAGCTCCGATTTCTATTCTAATGATACTTTCAAAACATTTGTTTTATTTTTTCAGCTTTGTTAAGGTGTAATTGACAAAATTATAAAATATTTAAAGTCCACATTGTGGTGATTTGATATATATTTATATGTTTTGGTTAGAACATTTAAGTCCTCTCTTAGCAGATTTCAATTATATAATACAGTGTTATCAACTATAGTTACCATGTTTTACATTAGATCTTCAGACCTTATTCATCTTATAGCTGAAAGTTTGTACCCTTTTACCAACCTCTCCCTATTTCCCCCATTTAAACATTTATATACCTATGAAAATATTTAGCCACTGTATCCTTGCCATTTAATCTTGACACAATAGATAATCAGGCTTTAGCCATACTTTTCACATGGGTTGGAAAGACTCCACAAAAGATGATATGTCAGAAAGATAGTCATTTGGTCCACAATAGCTGGAGGACAAAGCTCACACTCATGAATCAGATGTGTTGCTCTGTTGGACTCTGGGGATCCTGTCAGTTTTACTGCCAATAATGAGCAAAATGATTCTCCCTAAAATGCAGTTAGCATTTAATTGCCCCTTCTTTAATTTTTTTCTTAAAAATGAACTTTGAATGCACATGCCTTTTTACTTGCATATATTATTGAGATAAGTGATCAAACTCATCAAACACCTCAATTAAGATACTGTGTATCTTTTCCATTTTCCATAAATGCATACATTGACATTTGATGTCATTGAGAAGAAGGGTTTCAGTGGAAACAAAACCATATTTGAGAGGAGAACTGATTATTAAACTCCCTCTTGATCCCTTGGTTGCTATTTTTATCAAGCTGCTCTTACAGATGCATCAGCCAGTCTGAAGGAAGCCAGATGTCAGTGATCCATAAAAAGTATGAATTCTACACCCTAAGTCCCGCTGCAAAAGAGCATGACCACAGCGCCTTTTGGAGACAGGGACTGTGGTTAATTACTGGTGAAGCAAAGGCCACACTTAATCACAATGTCTTTTTAGCGATATTTGTCGTAGTTTTTATAAAATTGCTACATGCACCATAGGTCTTTGTAGAAATTATCCAAGCCTGAAACCAATTTAGTCTGTAACATTCCACAACTTAGAACCAAATAAAATCCAGGAGTCAGGTCAGCCATCCAGGAAAACCTAGTTCTGGTCTGTACATCCTCTTTCAAGTGTACATATTGTGAGTTTTAGTTCAGAGCAACAGTGATGAAATAGTCAAGTGATTTCGAGTTTTCTCCTAAACCTCAGTTCCCTTGCCAGTAGAAAGGAAGTGTTAAAATCCACCCTCCATGGGCCTCAAGACTACAGTCAAGATGAAATAATGTGTATCAAATGCCCTGGATACTGTAAAGCCTTATACAAATGTCCATGACAATAATGATGAACACCTTACATATCAGTACATTTAAGTAAGTGATTATAAATTGGCTTACATTTTACTCTACACTGATATATAAAGCTTAGCTATTTTTCTAAATAATAGCTAGAGGTAACATATATTACACATTTGCCATGTGCCAGATAACTGTGCTAACTGCTTTATATGAATTGTTTTAAATTCACACAAATCGTATGATAAGCTTGGCTATTGTCCTTAATGACTAATCATAATGATTAACACTTATTACACATTAACCACATTGCAGGCACCATGCTGAGTACTTTACATGCATTATCACTTTAAATCCTCATAAACTATATGATATATTTGCTATTGTCATTCCCATTTAACAGATGATAAAGTGAAGCTCAGGTAAATTAACCGCTTTTGCCTATACAACTTGTGAGGCTGAATAATTTGTGAGTGGTAGACCTACTGTTAGGAGTCTAATCTGTCTGATTTCAAAGCCTGTGCTTTTAGCTGGTATGCCACTGCCGTCCATCTTCCTCATGCATTTTTTCTAAATTTCCTTAGACTGTAAATTTTCCCTCTAGAGTGCAGGATCCTTGAGGGCAGGGGAATTACTTGTTTACATGCACCAATGCTTGGCATACGGTGCATGGTCAAATAGCTTAATTCTTAAATACTTGAATTTGGGTCGGTTATTAAAGAAGGCCAATAAAACAGAGGTATTAATGTTTACTAGTGTCCTCTTTCTTACAAATACAGGAGCCATTTAATCCTATAAATACTGTTCCCTGTTTGTAACTGACAACTTTTAAAAGGTATGAGTTGCAAAGGAAAAATTAGTTTCCAATTAGCTCCACTATAAATAATGGCCCATAAGTTGCTAGGTGAGACTGCTCATATCAGAGGGTGTATTAAGTCTTGTGGGTGACTTGGGCAGATGACTGAAGCAGGTGTTCCCACTGCTTCAGAATACTCCTAAATGTTTTTTAATGTATTTCTAAAGGCATCCAACTTATTCCTAAAGTATCATCTTCCTTATTTTGTCAAAGTTGAGGTGAGATAGTACGTATAAATTACAGTTTAGTAAGTGCTCTAGTAATAATTGAATAATATTAACTATTTTAGCTTAATACATTTATAATAACTGTGGATTCAAAGCATTCAAGTTCCCACCTAAGCTAGTGAAAATAATTTGCTTGTGCAACACATATATTTTGAGTAAAAAAGATATTCACTTATTTACTCCATGAATATACGTGAGTTCATATTCCTTGCCAGTCAGGTCCTACAGGAAAGAAGCAAAGTATCCTTCTGCTACTCATTACAATACATGATATTGAGACATACTTTCCAAACACTTCTGCTAACGTGGGATTTTTTTTTGCCATTGCATCTTGGATTGAAAAACATTATCCAGTGTTCCTGAATGTTAATAAATGATTTTATCATCCATTTATCTTTCACCAAATACCATCATTTAGAGAAGAGGTTATTCTCAGTATTTTCAAACTACCCTATGTATTAGCCATGCAAGTATAACTAGTGCTTTGTGTGTGCTTCTTTTATTTCATTTTTTTTTTAAATCCTCAGTGGTCTCTTTGGAACTAGGGAGTTGTGAAACTGAATATCTATATCTCATTGTGTATAGCTCCAGGTAGAGCTGAAACAGTAAGTTCTAATAGTTACATATTTTTTTTCCTCCGAAGATTTGTCTTGGAATACAATAGATATGTGTAACCTTTTGATTGTTTATTGACCTCTGTGACAAAAGAGTCTGAAATAAACATCTAGTACCAAAAAAGTAAGAGAGGCTCTTAAATCATGAAATGCAATACTGAGAAAAGTAACATGCTGAACATTTATCTGGGGGTGGGGGGCAGTGTTGATTGCTTTTCCTAAGCAAGAGATCCTCTCATCCAGGCTACCACATGCATGTGTAATTAGCCTCAATGAGGCTTCACATAGTTTTGAATTTTTTCTGGGTTAATTACTGCCTAAAGGAGTTAGCTCAAGTGTTTTTAGAAATAATTGTTTTGAACTTATAATTGTGACATAGAACCTTAGTAAATTGTTAAATAATTGAACCAATGTCATTGTTTAAAAGATCTTAGAGAGTGAGTTTGAATCATATCCATAATGAATATTCTGGATTTGATGTGAATTCATTCATAAATCTGATGTGTGCCCAGTGCTTCAGAAATAGGACCCACCAGCAGGTGGCATTCTGAGGCAAAAATTCACTGAATGCCACCAGACAGGGTCATTCATTATTGCCTCTTTCAAATCTACCCTAAATCCATTAAGCCTTTAAGTCGCAATTAATGGCAGTAGCATCCTGGTTATGTCTACCCAATTATACTTAAGTGAATTTACAACTTCAAAGTTAAAGAGGGAGGTTCTGTGTTCCAGAGTTTCAAAGCTTGTGTCAAAGCCCTGACAGATTACATCTCTTTTATTAAAAGCATATTTGTTATGCTGAAATGGTTGTCTAAAGGACATGCTTTCAACAACGAAAAGGAACGAAAGGTAATAGCCTCCTTCCCACCTGTAGTTCTTTAGTGGTGGCAACTTATGAGGATATAGCTTTTTCCTCCTCATACCCCTGTATTTATATTAAGATAAATACAACCACAAAAAATCAAAAAGCTCTCAGTAGTGAAGTAGGAGGAGAAGAGACAACATGCATACTCTCTTATAGGAATAAAACTACACTCTAGCACAAAACGGCTGGGCTACCAGCATGAGTTGCCTATTTCTAAAAGGCTTTGTAAACTTAGACTTTCAATGAAAAAGTAAACAAAAAAATTCTCTACCAACCCAGCAAATAAGAGACTTTAGATCCAGATTTACATCTAAAAATCTAAGCAATGCACAAGAGGGAGAGGGCTAATAAAAGTTTAATTCCATATTTCAGCGAGAAAACAAGCTGTACTGGAAAAATCATTATGAAAGAATCATCATAGCTGCTTACATTGAGGGTGAAATACGCAGGCTTGTCCTTCTCTAGATGACCGGAATCCGGTGTTGAGTCGTGGGAATCTGGCTCCCCATGGGTGGTAGCCGAATAGATGCCACTCTCCGTGGTGCTGAAGTATGAAGCTGGTCGAGTGAGTGGAGTTGAGAGGATGTGAAAGCGCACTCCAGTGTCCTTTGTGTTTGTTGTAATAGTAAAAACTCGCCTTCCGTGGCAGACCCGCTTTACTGTTCTTTTCCTAATCTGGGGGAGATTTCCCAGGGAACATGACGGAGAGGGATCCGTGTGTGAGACTGGCACGCGGTGTGGTGATGGGTTCTTATAGTCCCCACCCCCTCTCCAGTAGCTTTGAAAGGGAGGTAGCAACTCTGCCTTCCTACCACAGCTCCTAAGGATTTCTGCCGGCCCTCACTCAAGCCCCAGAACGGCGCATAACACACACACACACACACGCACACACACACGCACACACACACACACCTCAATTATATAAGGTAGCAGGTTCTGGCTCCCGAAGCAGAATATTCATCTGTTAAATGAAAAATGAGGAATGAACTGGTTTTCTACCTGTTGTATCTGTGTGTGTTTACAGAGGGAAGGAGTTGAGAAGAAAACTAAAACCAGAGGAACCTTAAGAATAACAGAAGTAGTTTACTTTAATAAGCTTTAAGGTCACACCCCACTTTGTCTTCTGTGAGAGATGCATTTTCTAAATGTAACCTTTTGTTTCTTGATCTTTTAGCCATTGTCTCGGGTCAGGAAGAGGTCAGTGATGTAGAGCAAGTCTGATACTAGTAAAAAGACTTTAAAAGGGTTAGCTTTCATTTGTAACTTTCCACTTTTTGAAAGGAAATTCCTAATGCAAAAACCCATTTCCCCACATTCCACCCTCTCACCAGTTGCTTTGTTAACAAATGATCTATGATTTTTAAACACCAAGGTATTTTGATGGCCTCAATGGAGAGAAACCTCCTTAATTGAAATATTACCTGTGTGAGAGAAACCAGGATTACTCCCAGGATCTATCTGGGTCACTGAACAATGAATCAGAAGGCTTATTGTTTGAAACCAACTCATGGTTAACAACTGACAGTCTGTATACTTAGGATTAAAGAGTTGGCTTCAATATATTTTGCACAATGTCATTCTAGGTTTATATGCAAATCAGATTACATTGGTTCATTAACATGCTACTAGCATTTTCTCTGCATATAACATGGTATGTGGGAAAAGACCCCGGAATTTTGATTCACTTATTAACTGTGTCACCTTGAGCATAATAACCTTACTGAATCTCAGTCTTCTTGTATGTAAATGGTGGGTGAAAATGGGTAACAATGCTTTTTTCCAAATGCATGCATTTAAGAGATGCATAATAAGTTTGACTGTTCTTCCTCCCCTCCTTGTTCAAGAGAAGTTAATTATCTAGTTAAAACTCTAAAAAGCTTGACAACAAACTAATTTGATTCCTATAAGCCTCTACACAAGCTCTCCAATGTTAATGATTGTGGTTTATTGGATAAAATACTATTTTAAAAAGAAATTTCCTTAACATGAAGACTTTTTCTTTAAAAATTTTGCAGTCTTGAGGGCAAGGGAATGTTATTTTTAATTAGAATCAGCAACAAATACATTTAACTCATTTTGCATAAAATGTTAATAAATTAAGAGCTATTTAGTATTACATTTTTTTGTAGAAAAAAAATGTAAAGCCAACAAAAGTGTCTTACACAATCCCAGAGTTAGAAGATTAGCTCTGACACTGATAATACTCCTTTGATTGGGATCCTCATCATCGTGATCAGTGAAGCAGTGCAGAATAAGATACTCTTAATTATAAAATACTTTATGAAGACTACTAGGTTGTGGCTTTTAGTTGATAATGATGGAGTTGAATTCTTATTATATTTGTTTTGAATACATAACCAAGATAAATTGTGACATGAACTATGTACTTGTTTCCACTATGATGAGCTCATAAAAAAACCCGCATATTTTTAAAAATGTGCTAATGACAGTACAACAGTCATATATATGGAGGACATGAGCTAATTATTTTATAGATATATAATTGAAGACAGGTCAGAATCAGCTCTTCAGAAATGATGGGATAAGATGATGTTTTATGAAGAATCTAACCTGCAGTGTACACATTATTAGAGAGCTTTATCACTTCTGGAGGATATTATACACAACATTTGGTTCAATGGGTAAATACTTGTAATCTGAAAAAAGTTATGTACATATCAAAATATTTTCAATATGTAAAATGCAGAAGTAATTAGGTTCTTACTATCAACAGTGAAAGTTCAGAAGATGATAGATGTCTAAGGTTCCTGTGTAAGGTCTCGAGCTTTGTTTTTTCCTAGGCTCATAGCAGAGTACATAGCACTTCTTGTCAAACTTTTTGTGTTTTAATTCCAAATATTCCATTCCCCAATGTGTCCCTTAGTTTTATCACCTATAAAATGAAGGTAATAACAGTCCCTCACTTGTAGAGCTACAATGAAGATAAAATGAGAGAACTCACATAAAATGCTTATAGCAATGCCTGGCATAAAGTCAGCTCAGCATGTGTCAGCTTTCATTCTTTTTTTAAAACAAAAAAATTTTTGAGTTATAATTAACATACAATATTAGTTTCATCTGTACAACATAGTGATTCGATATTTTTATATAAATGCTCACCACAGTAAGTCTGGTGACCATTCATTGCCATACAAAGTTGATACACTGTTCTTGACTATTTTCCCTATGCTGTACATCCCTGTGACCTATTTTTAAATAACTCTTAGTTCTCTTCATCTGTTTCACCCATTCCTCTAGCCCATCCTCTCTGACAACCACCAGTTCTCTGCATCTATGAGTCTGTTTCTGTTTTGTTTGTTTATTTTGTTTTTTAGATTCCACATAAGTGAAATCATATGGTATTTCTCCTTCTCTTTCTGACTTATTTCACCTACATAATACACTGTAGGTTTCTCCATGTTGTTGCAAATGGCAAGTTTTCATTCTTCTTTATGACTGAGTAATATTCAATTGTGTGTGTGTGCATGTGTGTGTATGCCCACCACATCTTCTTTATCCATTCATTTATCGATGGACACTTAGATTACTTCCATATCTTAGATATTGTATACAGTGCTGCAGTGAACATAGGGGTACATATATCATTTCAAAGCAGTGTTTTTCTTTTCTTTAGATAAATACCCAGAAATGGACTCACTGCACCATATGGTAGTTTATTTTTAGGAAACTTTTTTTTATAGGAAACTCTGCACTGTTTTCCATAGTGGCTGCACCAGTTTACATTCTGACCAACAGTGCATGACATCCTCACTAAAACTTGCTGTTTCTTGTCTTTTTGATAATAGCCATTCTAGCAGGTATGAGGTGGTTTTGATTTGCATTTCTCTGGTGATAAGTGATGTTGAGCACCTTATCATGTGCCTGTTGTCTATTTGTATGTCTCCTTTGGAAAAATGTCTATTCAGGTTCTCTGCCCATTTTTTAATCAGGTTGTTTACTTTTATGATAGTTGAGTTTTATGAGTTCTTTATATATTTTGGAATTTAGCCCCTTAGCAGATATGTAATTTTCAAATATCTTTCTCGGTTCAGTAGGTTGCCTTTTCATTTTGTTGGTGGTTTCTTTTGCTGTGTAAATGCTTTTTAGTTTGATGTACTTCTGTTTGTTTATTTTTACTTTTGTTGCCCTTGTCTGAGGAGACATATCCAAAAAATATTGCTAGGACCGATGTCAAAGAGGTTACTGCCTATGTTTTCTTCTAGCAGTTTTATGGCTTCAGGTCTTATTTTTAAGCTTTTAATCCATTTTGAGTTCACTTTTGTATATGGTGTTAGAAAGTGGGCCAGTTTCATCATTTGGAAGTTGCTGTCCAGTTTTCCACCACCATTTATTGAAGATACTGTCTTTTCCCCATTGTATATTCTTGACTCCATTGTTGTAGACTAATTGACCATATGAGCATGGGTTTATTTCTGGGGTCTTTATTCTATTCCATTGATCTTTGTTTTTGTGAGTACCATACTGTTTTGGTTACTGTAGCTTTGTAGTATAATTTCAAGTCTGGGGACATGATACTTCCACCCTTGTTCTTCTTTCTCAAGATTGCTTTGACTATTTGGGGTCTCTTGTGATTCCATACACATTTTAGGATTATTTGTTCTAGTTTTGTGAAAAATGCCATTGGTGTTTTGATAGAGATTGTATTGTATCTGTAGATTGCTTTGGGTTGTATGGGCATTTTAATGATATTGATTCTTCCAATCCATGAATATGGCATATTTTTCAATTTAATTGTGTCATCTTCAATTTCCTTCCTTAGTGTCTTATAGTTTTCAGAGTAAAGGTCTTTAACCTCCTTGGTTGAATTTATTCCTAGGTATTTTATTCTTTCTGATGCAGTTGTAAATGGGACTGTTTTCTTCATTTCTCTTTCTAATATTTCATTATTGGTATATAGAAATACAACAGATTTCTGTGTATTAATTTTGTATCCTGCAGCTTTACTGAATTCATTTATTAGTTCTAATAGCTTTTTGGTGGAGTCTTTGGAGTTTTCTATATACAGTATTGCGTTATCTGCAAATGACAGTTTTACTTCTTCCTTTCCAATTTGGATGCCTATTTCTTTCTCTCTTTTTTTGCCTAACTGCTGTGGCTAGGACTTCCAGTAATTTGTTGAATAAAAGTAGTGATAGTGGATATCCTTGTCTTGTTCCTGGTCTTGGGGAAAAAGCTTTCAGCTTTTCACCATTGAGTATGATGTTAGCTATGGGTTTGCCGTTTATTGCCTTTATTATGTTAAGGTATTTTCCTCTATACCCACATTGTTGAGAGTCTTTATCAAACAGAAATGTTGAATTTTGTCAAGTGCTTTTTCTGCATCTATTGAGATGATCATATGATTTTTATCCTTTGTTAATGTGGTATGTTACACTGATTGATTTATGGGTGTTAAACCATCCTTGTAACCCTGGAATGAATTCCACTTGATCATGGTTTATGATTATTTTAATGTACTGTTGAGTTTGGTTTGCTAATACTTTTTTGACAATTTTTGCATTTATTTTCATCAGGGATATTGGCCTGTAATTTTCTTTTTTTATTGTGTCTTTGTCTGGTTTTGTTATCAGGGTAATGCTGGCCTTGGAGGTCTTCCTCCCTCTTCAGTTATTTTTGGGAATAATTTGAGGGGAGGTATAAACTCCTCTATAAACGTTTGGTATATTCACCCGTGAAGCCGTCTGGCCCTGGATTTTTTGGGAGTTTTTGATTACTGATTCATTTTGTTGCTAGTAATTCATCTATTCAAATTTCTTATTTCTTCATGATTCAGTCTTAGAAAATTATATATTTCTAGGAATTTATATATTTCTTCTAGTTTGTATAACTTGTTGGCATATAATTGTTCATAGTATTCTCTTGTGTTTTTTTTTTTTATTTTTGTGGTGTCAGTTGTAATTCCTCTTTCATTTCTGATATCATTTATTTAGGCTCTCTCTTAATTCTCGATAAGCCTGGCTAATGGTCTGTCAATTTTGCTTATCTTTTTAAAGAATCAACTTTTACTTTCATCTTTGCTATTGGTTTTTAGTCTCTATGTCATTTATTTCTGCTCTGATCTTTATTATTTCTTTCTTTCTACTAGTTTTTATGTTTGCTTGTTCTTTTTCTAGTTTCTTTAAATGTACAGTTAGGTTGTTTATTTGAGTTTTTTCTTATTTCTTTAGGTAGACCTTTAGTACTGTGAACTTCCCTCCTAGAACTGCTTTTCCTGCATCCCATAGATTTTGGAAAGTTGTGTTTTCATTTTTATTTGTCTCAAGGTATTTTTTGATTTCCTCTTTGATTTCTTCCTTGATCCATTGATTGTTTAATAGCATGTTGTTTAGTCTCCACATGTCTGTGTTTTTTCCAGTTTTCTTCTTATATTTGATTTCTAGTTTCATACTGCTGTGGTCAGAAAATATGCTTCTTGTAATCTCAGTCTTCTTAAATTTATCAAGACTCATTTTGTGGCTTAACATGTGAAAGATCCTGGTGAAACTTCCATGTGCAATTGAAAAAAATGTATACCCTGCTGCTTTAGGATGGAATGTTCTATATATATATCTGTTAAGTCCATCTGCTCTAATGTGTCATTTAAAGTGAATGTTTCCTTGTTGATTTTCTGTCTGAATGATATGTTCAATGATGTAAGAGGGGTATTAAAGTTCCCTACAATTATTGTATTGCTTTCTCTTTCTCCCTGTATTTCTGTTAATATTTGCTTTATATTTTTAGATGTTTCTCCTCTGGGCTCATAAATGTTTACAAATGTTATATCCTCTTGTTGGATTGATCTCTTTATCATTATATAGTGCCCTTCTTTGTCTTTTGTTACAGTCTTTGTTTTAGAGTCTATTTTGTCTGATATGAGTATTGCTAGCTTTCTTTTCTTTTCCATTTTTATAGAGCATCTTTTTCATTCCTTCACTTTTAGTCTGTGTTTTTAGAGCTGAGGTGTCTCTTGTAGGTAGCATATAGATGGGTCTTATTTTTTTTTGTTCCTTCAGCTACTCTCTGTCTTTCGATTGGAGGAGTTAGTCCATTTACATTTATAGTTAATTTTTTTTTTTTTTTTTTTTTTTTTTGTGGTACACAGGCCTCTCACTGTTGTGGCCTCTCCCGTTGTGGAGCACAGGCTCCAGACGCTCAGGCTCAGTGGCCACGGCTCGCGGGCCTAGCCACTCTGCAGCATGTGGGATCTTCCCGGACCGGGGCACGAACCCGTGACCCCTGCATCGGCAGGCAGACTCTCAACCACTGTGCCACCAGGGAAGCCCTATAGTTAATATTGATAGGTATCTACTTATTGCCATTTTGTTAACTGTTTTCTGGTTGTCTTTGTCATTCTTCTTTGTTCCTGTCTTCTTGGTTTCTTCCTTTGTTGTCTGATGGATTCCTTTAATGTTGTGTTTGGATGCCTTTCTCTTTATTTTTTCTGTACCCATTATAGGTTTTTGGCTTGGTTCATATGTATAGACCTGTAAAGGTAGCTATCTATTTTAAGCTGGTAGTCACTTGTTTGAAGGCATTCTAAAAGCACTACATTTTTACTCCCTTCCCTTTGTTGTTGTTTTTTTTTTTTTTTTTTTGCGGTACGTGGGCCTCTCACTGTTGTGGCCTCTCCCGTTGCGGAGCACAGGCTCTGGACACGCAGGATCAGCAGCCATGGCTCATGGGCCCAGCCGCTCCACGGCATGTGGGATCTTCCTGGACCAGGGCATGAACCTGTGTCCCCTGCATCAGCAGGCGGACTCTCAACCACTGCGCCACCAGGGAAGCCCCTTCCCTTTGTTTTTGATGTAATATTGTATACCTTTTTATTTTGTCAATCCTTTACTTATTGTAGTTAGAGTTGATTTTTCTATTTTTGCCTTTTTACCTTCAATCTAGCTTTTTAAGTGGTGGATCCACTGCCTTTACTATATATTTGCCTTTACCAGTGAGATTTTTTTCTTATATATATTCTGATTTCTAGCTGTGGCCTTTTCCACTCCAAGAAGACCCTTTAACATTCCTTGTAATGATGGTTTAGTGGTGATAAACTCCTTTAGTTTTTGCTTGTCTGGGAAACTCCTTATCTCTCCTTCAATTCTGAATGATAATCTTACTGGATAGAGTATTTTAGGGGCTGGGGCCAGGGGCAGTTGCTGGGGAGTACTGCACCTAAGGCCACCTTGATGGGATGGATGGAGCTGGAGTGGGCACAGGCTGGGGGGAGTTGCAGGGGCACTCAAACAATGGTGCTTACTGGTGCCTCTGGCCCTGGAGAGGGTTTTAGAAGTTCCCTGCCTGTTGGCAGAAGCTCTGGGGTTAGTGAATGGATTACCTTCCAGGAAGTCTAGGTGCCTTTTAAACCCCTATTTTTTTTTTCCTGTGTTCCAGGGTGAGGGATTTTGTGCTCAGGCCCCTCAGCAATATTCCTCCCTACTGCAGGTTGTCTCCTTTAGGGATGGGGTTCCTTTGGATACCATGCCTCCACATTTCCTACCCATTTCTATGTGGTTCTTCTGCGTGCAGTAGCTGTTCAGTCAGCCCTCAGTTCTTCTTCAGGAAGAATTGCTCTATATGTAGGTGTAGATTTGGTGTGTCTGTGGGAGGAGGTGAACTCAGGGTCTTCCTACAGCTCCATCTTGGACCCCTCCTGTAAGCTTTCATTGTTGCTTAACAGCTCAGTCTATAACTGAGCAGTGAATGTGCTGTTGATCTGTGGTTGTCAGACTTTGTGTGCTCCACCTGTTAAAAATATAAAAATACAAATGTCTGGTGCTCCTTCCCCAGAGAATTTGCATTTTTCCCCAAGGTCCTCTGGTGATTCTGATGCAGGTGATTCATAAATCATACTTTGAGGAAACACTGCTCTTGTCTGTTGGAAGACTAAGCTGTTTCAGAAACCACAGCCATGAATATGAAAGTCTGTTTCAAATGATTGAATTCTTTGAGACACACATTGTCTCTCTTTTCCCCCTTTCAGAATGTTCCTTAATAGTGCATGCTACTTTGTTTGGCTGTTGGACAGACCTGGCTATTTATCCTTGATAGAAACAGCAATATACTGTTATATAATATAAGCATACTTCTTATACTTTTGATTTAAGAAAGTGATGCAGATCAGTCTCATAGAAAAAAAATCCTGCTTGAAATTGCCAGAAGTCACTATGTTAAGCTCATATTCAAAAAGAACAGGGGATCTCTTTCTTGTTTTGGTTCATGGCAGTATCACTACAAAACTTCTGCAGAGTGGGCACAAGATCTAGTCAAAATCCTATGCGCTAGACTGTTCTCAAGCCATGAAAATTGTGTCTTTATTTGCAAGCAGGTGGGAAGTGACTAGAAATGGCACAATATCTCAAAGTGATGATGAGAATAATGCTGATCTAATCCTATTCATTTATGCATTTTATGGCAAATTACTGACCTTCCAGTTTGAGCTGTAACTTTTGGATTTCAATGGTTGTACCTTTACAGGATTTACATCAGCAATAATCGACCAGTAGCCTATGAAAGTTTTCTTTAAAAACCAAACAGAAACTAGTATGAAATGATTATTAGCACACGGGAATACTCTTTTAAGGAAGGACTTGCGTGGAGATAGCAGTCAGCTGACAGAGTCCAGCTGTCAGTTCCTTCAGGGTCTGCCTCAGCTGCAAAGAGCCATCTTATTTGAGGCCACATATTTTCTTCAGCAGCCTTTATCTGGTGACTGAGCGAGTTGGGAGTATACAGGCCATTTTAGGGATACTCTTCTGAGCAATACTTATTCCATAGCTCACTGGTATATTGGCCAAATTATCATAGTTTGATTTCTCCCTCTGCCCAGTCATTCTTCCTCTCTCTTCCTTTTATAAATGTTGATCTCTAATAAGTATCTTTTACCTCAAATGCTGTCTCAGTGCCCAGAGAATACAACCTGCACTAATTGGTGACAGCTGTGGTTTAAGAAAGTAGGTGATAAAATGGATTTTGAAGCTGTATCACCACTATCCAGATGGCAGTGTGGACCCCATCATGGGTCACGTGTGAAGCACATACAACTCCTGGAACAAGGTAATGGTCCTAAACTTCACCTGTGCTTAATTGGGAGGTTGTACTGGTAGAAGAGAATATATTAACAGGTGTGATGTGTAATGTATTTGAAACTTACAGGAGAAATAATAATGACAAGCACAGTGGTATTGGATGGCTGTTAATAGATGCCACTGATGCCCAAGAAAAAGATAATGAGTGGATGAGGGTGTACAATAGGCAATTGAAATCCAGGTGTAAAAGCCAGAGGACCTCTTGGTTGCATACCAAAGAAGCTCTTATCAACTCTAGTGGGAGGGTAGAGAAAGTCAAGGTCTGAGCCTAGCAGTTAATACTTAGAGGACTGAGTTTCAGAGATGATTAAATGCCCAACCAAATTAAGTCTGTCATGCTGAGGTTAGCACCTTGGTTGGGAAAATCCAGGACTCTGATGGTATAAAGATGTCTTCATAGATTTCCCTGAAGATTGTGACTTCTCATACACCTCTGAACCCTCTGAGACTGCAGACGTGGCCCACTCATCCCTGTTAAGAGCAAGTACCCACCATCTCACACTGGAAGGCATATATAGGCCTCACCCCTGAGGGTACCATATGCCTGCCTCAGGACTCACACCACCTTCCCTGTTGCCCATAAGACCTATAACTAGGGTTAAGTTATACACAGGATCTGAGTTGACATTAATTCTAGAGACCCATAATATAGCAGAGGATGTTCTGAGATAGATAAAGCAGGAAAGGGATGATGCTCCAAAGGAGGTACAAGAACTAGCCAGCATATACTGGAAGGGGTCAGGGGAGTACGTGTGGGACTGCATTCTGAGGGTGCTTGATCAAGAGGGCCTGAAATAAAAATTGGATAGTAAAGAGTTTATTGACTCTTGAATTACAGGATTTAACATTCTGGCAAGGATCCCAGGAGATGTCATGAAGTTACTACTAGGCTGGTCCCTGGAAACATGAAAAAAGCAATGGCTCACAATACACAAAGTTGAAATGACAGAATTTCCATGTCAGAGGTTGGAGGAAGGGAATAAAAAGCTTGTAGATGTGGGGATGCCATAACTATTGTAACTAGTTGTAACTATTGTTAGAAAGCCCATGATATGATTATGTTCATGGGACCTAGAGGACACATCTTTTACTAAGGGCATAAGGAATGCATTTGTTAGAAAGGCACCAGTATCACTAAAATTTTCAGTGTGGTTCTTTTCTGTAGACCAAGGCTGGTAGTAGGATAGTTGTTATAGAACTTGGCTCGCTGATAGCAGTGGGCTTAATAGAGCCCTGAAACAATGGAGTCAGGTGTACTTAAACATCCCAAGCCAGGCTGTTGCAATATTGTAATGACCAGCAAGACTGGAGGGTCAGTCCAGAGTATAACCTATAGAGTTATAGAAATTGTTAATAGAAAACACTACCTGTAAGGACAAAATAGATGGGTAGCTGACTAAGATGCTATTCAGTTTGTGCCTGTAGAACAATCAAGAAGGGATAACTGGTAGGCTGAGTGTGTTACTTTAATAAAAAGTCATGATACTTTAATAAAAAGTCATGATCCTAAATGTATATTACTTAGTGAAAGGAGCCAGACTGAGAAGGCTACATACTGTATGATTCTAGCAATATGATGTTCTTTAAAAGACGAAGCTATATAGACAGTAAAAGGATCGGTGATTTTCAGGGGTTAGCAGGGAGGGAGGGATGAATAGCCAAAGCACAGACGATTTTTAGGGCAGTGAAACTATTCTTCATGATACTGTAATGGTGGATACTTGTCATTATACAGTTGTCAAAATGCATAGAATATATGACACCAAGAGTGAACCCTAACGTAAGCCGTAGACTTTGGGTGATAATGATGTGCCAGTGTAGGTTCATCAGTGGTAACAAATATACCACTCTGGTGGGGCATGGTGATGGTTGGGGAGGCAGTACATGTTGGGGGGGCAGGGCATATATGGGAATACGGTACTTTCTGCTCAGTTTTGCTGTGAACCTAAAACTGCTTTAGAAAATATAATTTTTTAAAAAACAAGGTCAAGGGCTTCCCTGGTGGTGCAGTGGTTGAGAGTCCGCCTGCTGATTCAGGGGACGCAGGTTCATGCCCCGGTCCGGGAGGATCCCACTTGCCGCGGAGCGGCTGAGCCCGTGGGCCATGGCCGCTGAGCCTGTGCTCTGCGACGGGAGAGGCCACAGCAGTAAGAGGCCCGCGTACCGCAAAAAAAAGAAAAAAAAGAAAAAACAAGGTCAAGATTCCTTACCCAGTTTCTGGATCTGATACAATTTTCAGGCCTGGAACCCACTGATTAAAGAGGTGGGAAAGAACACCTAGGATCTTTACATGGTAATGATTCCTCTAGTCCTTCCCGAAAGGGTCCTATGGTCATTTACCTGAACAGCTTTGCACTAGGGAAAAGAGAAATGGGAACGAATGCCCAGGCGTTTTGAGATCTGCTGGTTGCAGTGTCTGAGTTGACATTAACACCCAGGGACCCAAAGCCTCATCATGGCCCCCTTGTTAGAGAGGTAGTATATAATGACTAGGCGATAAATGGAGTACTGACCAACACTGAGCTTACAGGAGATCCACTGGGTCCATGAACCCGCCTGATGGCCATTTCCCTGGTCCCAGGATATTAAGTGAGTTTGGCATACTTGGCAGATGTAACCTCCACATTAGGCTGTAGTCATGTGGGGTAAGAACTATCACAGCAGGGAAAATCAAGTGGAAGGCTCTTGAAGCTATCCCCCATACCTCTTACACTGATAGTAAAGTAAAAAGCAATAGGGCATCCTGGAGAAGAAAAGTAGTGCGGATTAATAGCAGTCCTTAGGATTTAACAAACAGAGGTGTTAGCCCTCAAGGCACCTCCATTTAACTGATCAGTCTAGCACCTGAAGAAGCCCATGGTCCCGGGGTGACAACTGTAGGCTACTGCGAGTTCAAGCAAATAGCAGTCCCAATCACAGCCTCTGTACTAGATGTGGTATCTTTATTGGGGTAGATTAATAGGCCTCAGATATGTTGTCATCGTTTTGGAAAATACATTATTTTCTATCCCAAATCATGAAAGAGGATCAGATATTCACATTGAAGAGACAACAGTATATATTTATAGTTTTGCTTGAGGACTTATATTAACTTTACTGCTCTCTGTCATAACGTAGAACAAAGTAATCTGGACTCCCTAAGCATACTGCAGGACATCATATTGATTTATTGGATTGGAGATATTATGTTTACTGGGCCAGAGGAGCCACAAGTGGTCAGTGTGTTGGAGGTCCTGGTCAGACACATGTATTCCAGAAGGTAGAAGATGAAAACTGTGAAGATTTATGGGTTTCCATGTATATAACATATTTAGGGGTCCCAGAATCAGGAGCATGCTGGCACATTCCTTCTCAAGTAAAAACAAATTACTGTGTCTTGCGGTCTTCTATCCAAAGAAAGAAGCACATTGATGGGTAGGCCACTTGGGATTCTGGAGGCAGCAAGTTCCACATCTGAGGATTCTGCTATAACGTATTTTTTTTTTAACATCTTTATTGGAGTATAATTGCTTTACAATGGTGTGTTAGTTTCTGCTTTATAACAAAGTGAATCAGTTATACATACACATATGTTCCCATATCTCTTCCCTCTTGCATCTGCCTCCCTCCCTCCCTCCCACCCTCCCTATCCCACCCCTCTAGGTGGTCACAAAGCACCGAGCTGATCTCCCTGTGCCATGCAGCTTCTTCCCACTACCTCTCTACCTTACGTTTGGCAGAGTATATATGTCCATGCCACTCTCTCACTTTGTCCCAGCTTACCCTTCCCCCTCCCCATATCCTCAAGTCCATTCTCTAGTAGGTCTGTGTCTTTATTCCTATCTTGCCCCTAGGTTCTTCATGACCTTTTTTTTCCCCCTTAGATTCCATATATATGTGTTAATGTACGGTATTTGTTTTACTCTTTCTGACTTACTTCACTCTGTATGACAGACTCTAGGTCCATCCACCTCACTACAAATAACTCAATTTTGTTTTTTTTTATGGCTGAGTAATATTCCATTGTATATATGTGCCACATCTTCTTTATCCATTCATCTGTTGATGGACACTTAGGTTGTTTCGATCTCCTGGCTATTGTAAATAGAGCTGCAATGAACATTTTGGTACATGACTTTTTGAATTATAGTTTTCTCAGGGTATATGCGCAGTAGTGGGATTGCTGGGTCATATGGTAGTTCTACTTTTAGTTTTTTAAGGAACCTTCATACTGTTCTCCATAGTGGCTGTATCAATTTACATTCCCATCAACAGTGCAAGAGGGTTCCCTTTTCTCCACACCCTCTCCAGCATTTATTGTTTCTAGATTTTTTGATGATGGCCATTCTGACTAGTGTGAGATGATATCTCATTGTAGTTTTGATTTGCATTTCTCTAATAATTAATGAAGTTGAGCATTCTTTCATGTGTTTGTTGGCAATCTGTATATCTTCTTTGGAGAAATGTCTATTTAGGTCTTCTGCCCATTTTTGGATTGGGTTGTTTGTTTTTTTGATATTGAGCTGCATGAGCTGCTTGTAAATTTTGGAGATTAATCCTTTGTCAGTTGCATCATTTGCAAATATTTTCTCCAGTTTTGAGGGTTGTCTTTTTGGTCTTGTTTATGGTTTCCTTTGCTGGGCAAAAGGTTTTAAGTTTCATTAGGTCCCACTTGTTTATTTTTGTTTTTATTTCCCTTTCTCTAGGAGGTGGGTCAAAAAGGATCTTGCTGTGATTTATGTCATAGAGTGTTCTGCCTATGTTTTCCTCTAAGAGTTTGATAGTGTCTGACCTTACATTTAGGTCTTTAATCCATTTGGAGTTTATTTTTGTGTATGGTGTTAGGGAGTGTTCTAATTTCATACTTTTATATGTACCTGTCCAGTTTTCCCAGCACCACTTATTGAAGAGGCTGTCTTTTCTCCACTGTATATTCTTGCCTCCTTTATCAAAGATAAGGTGACCATATGTGCGTGGGTTTATCTCTGGGCTTTCTATCCTCTTCCATTATCTATATTTCTGTTTTTGTGCCAGGACCACACGGTCTTGATTACTGTAGCTTTGTAGTATAGTCTGAAGTCAGGGAGCCCGATTCCTCCAGCTCCATTTTTCGTTCTCAAATGGCTTTGGCTATTCGGGGTCTTTTGTGTTTCCATACAAATTGTGAAATTTTTTGTTCTAGTTCTGTGAAAAAATGCCAGTGGTAGTTTGATAGGGATTGCATTGAATCTGTAGATTGCTTTGGGTAGTAGAGTCATTTTCACAATGTTGATTCTTTCAAACCAAGAACATGGTATATCCCTCCATCTATTTGTATCATCTTTAATTTGTTTCATCAGTGTCTTATAATTTTCTTCATACTGGTCTTTTGTCTCCTTAGGTAGGTTTATTCCTAGATATTTTATTCTTTTTGTTGCAGTGGTAAATGGGAGTGTTTTCTTAATTTCACTTTCAGATTTTTCATCATTAGTGTATAGGAATGCCAGAGATTTCTGTGCATTAATTTGGTATCCTGCTACTTTACCGAATTCATTGATTAGCTATACTAGTTTTCTGGTAGCATCTTTAGGATTCTCTATGTATAGTATCATGTCATCTGCCAAGAGTGACAGCTTTACTTCTTCTTTTCCGATTTGGATTCCTTTTATTTCTTTTTCTTCTCTGATTGCTGTGGCTAAAACTTCCAAAACTATGTTGAATAAGAGTGGTGAGTTTAGGCAACCTTGTCTTGTTCCTGATCTTAGTGGAAATGCTTTCAGGTTTTCACCATTGAGGATGATGTTGGCTGTGGGTTTGTCATATATGGCCTTTATTATGTTGAGGAAAATTCTCTCTATGCCTACTTTCTGCAGGGTTTTTTAAATAATAAATGGGTGTTGAATTTTTTCAAAAGCTTTCTCTGCATCTATTGAGATGATCATATGGTTTTTCTCCTTTAGTTTAATATGGTGTATCACATTGATTGATTTGCGTATATTGAAGAATCCTTGCATTCCTGGAATAAACCCCACTTGATCATGGTGTATGATCCTTTTAATGTGCTGTTGGATTCTGTTTGCTAGTATTTTGTTGAGGATTTTTGCATCTATGTTCATCAGTGATATTGGCCTGTAGTTTTCTTTCTTCGTGACATCTTTTTCTGGTTTTGTTATCAGGGTGATGGTGGCCTCGTAGAATAAGTTTGGGAGTGTTCCTCCCTCTGCTATATTTTGGAAGAGTTTGTGAAGGATAGGTGTTAGCTCTTCTCTAAATGTTTGATAGAATTTACCTGTGAAGCCATCTGGTCCTGGACTTTTGTTTGTTGGAAGATTTTTAGTCACACTTTCAATTTCAGTGCTTTTGAGTGGTCTGTTCATATTTTCTATTTTTTCCTGGTTCAGTTTCATAGGTTGTGCATTTCTAAGAATTTGTCCATTTCTTCCAGGTTGTCCATTTTATTGGCATAGAGTTGCTTGTAGGGTCATGTCGTGTATATGGTAGGATTGGAAGGGAGTCCTCCTTCCAGAAAACCAGACAATTAATTCCAACAAGTACTGCCTCCAATTCGATCACCTGAAAGTAGCACTCAATGAAGAGTGTCCAGAATTAGTCATTAGAAAACACGTAATCTTCCATCAGGATTATGCAAGACTGCATGTTTCTTTGATGACCAGGCAAATACTGTTACAGCTTGGCTGGTAAGTTGTGATGCATCCACCATATTCACTAGACATTGCACCTTCAGATTTCCATATATTTAGGTCTTTACCAAATTCTCCTAATGGAGAAAATTTCAATTCCCTGGAAGACTGTAAAAGGCACCTGGCATAGTTCTCTGCTCAAAAAGATAAAAAGTTTTGGGAAGATGGAATTATGAAGTTGCCTGAAAAATGTCAAAAGGTAATGGAACAAAAGGATGAATACATCATTCAATAAAGTTCTTGGTGAAAATGAAGAATGTGTCTTTTATTTTTACTTAAAAACCAAAGGCACTTTTTTGCTAACCCAGTATATTCCAGGATGCACGAAACATTTCCAGCTTTGAGTGCATCCCAGAGCAGGAAAAGTCTACAGCAGGACCAGGTTGTAGTGCAAGTAGCCCCACTCTTGGGCCACACACTCTGGCAGACCAAATATGATTAGGGGTTATCATTGATGGGAAAATATGTCATATATAGTTTGTGTTAAGCCCCAGTGAGAGAATCATAATGTAAACCTTTCGGGTTCTGGAGCATGGCCTTGCCATTTGCAGCGGAAAATTTTATACCATTTGAAAAACAACTTCTGACATGCTACTGGGTCCTGGCAGTGATGGGTCATTTGGATCCATTAGTTTGGATCATGGCCAAACTAATTGACTTTATGTCCAGAACGGTCCATCGTGAACTGGGTCCTATCAGATCCACAAATCATAAGGTCAGATGGGCCCAGGAACAATTCATTGAAAAATGAAAGTGGTATATCTAGGACTGAGTAATATCAGGACCAGAAGACACATGCAGAATGCGTGAGCGTGAGCAGTAGCTCAGATCCCCATGGCATCCACCAGTGTGGCACAAGTGATCCTCAGCTTATGCCAATGGCTGTATGGAGAATTTAATACACCAGTTGAAAGAAGAGAGGACCTGAATTCAGTATACAGATGAGTTGGCTTCATATATGGGTACAAGTCAAAAATGGTAGCTACACCAGAATCTCATTCAAAGATGGCCTTGAAAGATAAGGGAAGTCCTCTCAGTGCACAGAGGATTGGTGGACCTGGTTACCCCTTTTGCGTGGAAAGAGAACTAACCTGAGATTAAATGTATGCATACTCATGGACAGTAAGGAGTGGCTTGGCCAGCTGATCAGGGGCCTGGGAGGAGAAAGCATGGAAGATTGATGACAAGAAAGTCTGGGTTAGAGGGGTATGAATGGACGTATGAGAGTGAGTATGAGTTGTGAAGATCATCGTACCACATGTTGCTGTCCACCAGATAGTATTTACCATGGCAGTGATACTAAACAACAAAGTAAACAAAATGACCTGTCCAGCTGCTAGCAGCCAGCCTCTATCATCAGCCATCTCAGTGCTGACACAATGGACACATAAATCATGGTAACAAAGGATATGCAAGGCCTCGACAGCCTGGACTCCCATTTACCAAGGCTTGTCTAGCTATGGCTACTGCTTAATATCCAGTGTGCCAGCAACAGAGAATAATATCAAAATGGCACCATTGATCAAGAAGACCAATGATCCTGTAGCTGGCAGGTAGGCTATGTTGAACTCATTTTATTCTGAAAGGATTCACTGTTTATTTTCACGTCTCACAGGAATGGACATGTATTTTGGGTATGAGTTTGCCTTTCCTGTCTGTATGGTCTCACCCAGCACTACTGTCCAAGGGCTTATAGAGGGTTTGATCCATTGGCATGGGATCCTGTGTAACATAGCCTCAGACCAAAGGACCCACCTTTTTAGCAAAGGAGGTTCATGAATGGGTCTGACTGTGAGATTCACTGGCCATATCACATTCTACTCCACTCATAAACTGCTAGCCTGATAGATCATTGGAAGCTCAGAGGCAGTGCTCTACAGGAGTGAGATGCCATCTTTTAGAATGCTTTGAATTAATGACCTTTATATGGTGTTGTGTCCAGTAGGAAGAATACATGAACACAGGACTCAAGGGGTGGAAACAGTAGTGACCCCATTTACTATCACTCTCAGTGACCTACTGAGGGTCATTGTGTTTCTTTTCCCCACAATTCTGGGTTCTGCTGGGTTAGAGCTCCTGCTTCCCAAAGGGAGCACACTTTCTCAAGGGCACACAGAAAGAACCCCATTGAATTTTAAGCTTTAGTTTTCACCTGGGCACTTTGACTTCCTTCTGTTTAGGGACCAAAAGCAAGAAGAGGAGTCCCGATCTTGGTGGGGTAATTGACTGATCATTTGGAGGAGATAGGGCTGGTATTACACAAAGGAGGAAGGGAGGAGTATGGGTGGAACTGAACTGGTCCACTTGGACCTATATTAGTACTCCCTTGCCTAGTGTGGCTGTAAGTGAGCTGGTACAGTGACCCCAGCCAAAGGGCATGGTAACCGTAGGTTCAGGTCTTTATGGCTGAAGGTCTGAAGCACATTAATAGGTAAGCAGAGGTGGTGGTTGATGGTTAATAGAATCTAAAAAGGATAGTGGAAGGAGAAAATAATGAGTATCTCTTGGGACTCTGAGACCCACTTCTACTTCAGGCCCTGTAGTTATCGCGTTAATATCTCTCTTCTAAGCTTCTTTTAGGAGGAGAGGCACCCCAGGCCCCTGGAGAAGCTTCTCTTCCATCCTGTGTGCAGTAGGGGATTGGAGTAGAAAAAGGTGGGGATGGCAGCTTCCCCAAGGGAGGACTTGCTGCCGGCTGCGAGTGTTAGAATCAGCAGTCTCCACGTTTCAGCTCCGTCAGTCTCCCTCAGCTCTAGAGGCCCACCTTGCCTGAGCTCCCGTCCTTGTGGGGGGCGGAGGGGACCTATTTCTGGTGACTGACGGTGGGGGGGAGTATACCAGCCATTATGGGTTGGCACAGGACTGTACTCACTTCACCACTTCACAGAGCCCTGCTAGGCTGGCAAAGGTTTGATCAGGCCTGCATTTTCCCTCTGCCCAGTGCTGCTTCCTCCTTCGTCTCATCACAAGTATTTATTACAAAGGAACATCTTGGACCCCAAACGCTATCTCTGATCTGTTTCTAGAGAACCTGCAACAGATGATTTACAGGGATAAATAAATCACGAATCAAAATTAGACATAGTCGAAAAAGAATAGGACGTAATAAGGATAGGACATAAACTGCTTGATTTAAGCTAACATGCAGATATCTCTCTGAGTCCTATCCACAGGCTATAGACAGGTTCCAGGTCTTCTAGAAGCCAGAGTGAAATAAAAAGCCAAGTAGCCAGGGGAAACCATGCGATCAGATGAAGGGCAACAATTCCTCATCCTAAGAGTAGAACTTTTTTTTCTTGAGAAAGGACACTGTGTAATGAAACGAACAACCTTAACAATTACAGTTGTGCTGCTTGGTTGACTAGGTGGTGCATCCCCATTTGTTACATTTCTCTGAAATGGAATTACAATCAACCACATTATCCTGAGCAGGTTTATGGTTTGTCACTCACGCTCCTCAGGCTCTGGATCAGTGGGCATGTATTAGTCACTGGGACCAATTATCCAAGGGTGTTTGATTAAGGTGGTTTTATTGGAGATGGAGTGTGCAGAACCACGATGACTAATGGTGCCTCATGCACTATTATTTATTTCATCCTCCTATGCACCAGAATGTTTTTGCTTGAGTTGACTTATTTACCCTTTTGATTCTCCTTCCCCCAAATGGTGATGTTGTTCAGTGCAGAGGAGGACACAGGCAAGTAAGAGAAGGGAGGAAAGAAGAGGAGAAAAAGGAAAAGAAATAAGTGGAACATTGAGAGGCCCAGAGAATCCTACAGCTGGAGAATTCTTTCTTGAGTACCTGAATCACAAGTCAGCAAAGCGTTTGATTTTGAGCCCTTGATTTTCTATTGAACAGAGATACATTACCGGTTTCCTTACAAGAAAGTGATCTTATCTCATTGGACTAATTCTGAGAATAAATCATTCCTTCAAAAACTCAAAGTATTTCTTTTATGGCAACTAACAAACCTTCAAAACTGGGGTTATATTTGGATTTTGCTATGTTAGGTGTAGAAATAGTGTAATGGGTTTCTTGGGGTATAAAATAGATCATTAGATTTATTAAAGTTCATATTTCTAAAATCATTACATTAAAATGCAGCACCTAGGGAAATTTTAAATGATTAAAAAGAAGTTTTTGCCTCTGAGTATCTAAACTCCTGCATTCATTGTATATGGCTTATAATTTTTCTTTTTTAAATTCAGTTTTAATTCTTTTAAAATGAAAAGTAAATCTTTTTTATTCAGTTGTTTCCAGTTATTACTTTTTTATCTCATTTTCAGTTTCTTGGATGCTTCTGATTTCTGCAGAGCTAATCTATTTTTTAAATCTTTCTAGTTTCATCCCCACACTCTTGATTTTCCCAATCCTTCTTTATCCAAAACATATACAGTTGTCTCTTGGTATCCATAGGGGATTTGTTCTAGAACTCCCAGGGTTACCAAAATCCACATATGCTCGAGTCCCTCATATGAAATGGTGTAGTATTTGCATATAATTTACGTAAATCTTCCCGTGTACTTTACATCATCTCCAGATTACTTATAATACCTAATACAATGTAAATGCTAGGTTAATAGTTGTAAGTACAATATAAATCCTTGTAAATAGTTACCTGCATGCAACAAATTCATGTTTTGCTTTTTGGATCTTTCTGGAATTTTTCTGTTGAGTATTTTCTATCCTTGGTTGGTTGAATCTGCGATTGTGGTACCCGAGGATGTGGAGGGCCAATTATACATAATAAAAATCTCACTGATTCAGATTAATTTCAGGAGCAATGGTTTGAACTAAGAAGATTGTATTACAGTCTGTCTTCAAACCCATGTATGCCTTTACATTTATTTACTTTACGTATTGCTGGAATGTTAATAAATTACATGATATCTTCTGGGAATTTATTTTAATGAAAAGATAAAGAATTCTTATATTTTTCACTGAGTATTATGCTGGCACTTTGCCCTCAGAGCAGTTCTTCCCCCTTTGCCATCACCGTTTTATTTTGCAAGGGATTTAATCTCTGCAGGATGCATTTCTCAGGCTCCCATTAGCTGGCTTCCATCTGGGTGTGGCCAATCAGAATCATTGGTGGGAGATTTGAGGGCAGGAGCAAAGGGACATTTCTATGCTTGTCTCTAAGCTTAGGCAGCAAGTGCAGCTCTTGGAAGGCTTCGGGTCTCATTGGACAGACTGCTATGGTTTCTATATTTGCTTGGTGGCCCTAAACCCTGGATTTCAGGAACATTTTCTTTTTCCTTTGATGCTTTAACCCAGAGCTGATGATGGTTTCCTGTGGTTACCAATCTCTGAGCTGTTTCATTGCCCCCTGTTTGACTTCTCAGCTCATCCGTCACTCATAAAACCAAGTCTCAAATTCCTTCTGTTTTGGAAAATATGGACTTCTAAAATAAATGGTTTGGGGACAACTGAATAGTCATTTGGGAAAAAAATAGCCTATATCTCATACCAATTGCTGAAACAAATTCCAAATGGATCAGAGATTTAAATGTAAAATATGAATCCATATAATAATAGAAGAAAACAAGGGTGATTTATCTCTTGAACTGGGCATGAAGAAACTTTCAAACTATAATCCCAAATCTAGAAACAATAAAAGATTGATAATATCCATTAATTAATAAATAATAAAAAAATTTTTACATGGCAAAATACCACATGCAAAGTCAAAAGACTAATAAAAAATCAAAAGATTTATGGCCAAAGGGCTGATTAATAATAAAGAATTCTTAAAAATCAATAAAAATATCACAAAATATGATATAAAGTGGACAAAAACCCCAAACAGTTCACAAAAAATATAAAATGGCCCTTAAATACAAGAAAAGATATTCAACATTACTCATAATAAAATGCAAATTAGAACTTTATTGAGGGACCATTTCTCATCTATCAGAATGGTAAAACATGTCAAAATCTAGATAACACATTTGTCAAGGCTGTGGAAATTCAGTTACTTTCGTCCATTTCTGGTGGGAATGCAAAATGACAGCAGCCCCCCTAGAGGGGATTTGATGATATTTAACAAAATTATATATGCATTTACCTTTTGAACCAGAAATCCCAGCCCTGGAAATTTGTCCTGAAGAAACACCTCCACAAATATGAAACAGCATATGTGTAAGGTTTGCATTCAGGAATGAGTTGTAATAGCAAAACATTCCAGTTAATCTAAATGACCACTCAAAGGAAAGTAATCGAATTAAATACAGTGCTCCAGACAATGGTATATGATATGGCCGAAGAGGAAGAATGAGGAAGCTGTCTCTGAATCCAGGATATAATGGAGTGCGTATAATAGGCTACCTGTCATGTAGGAAAGAAGGGGAAATTCTTCATTCTTCCAAAATGAAACAGGGTATATCAACCAGATATCAATGAAAATATTTACTTACAGGATGTGTTGGGATGGTGAGGAGAGGGTATAGGGCTGAATGTGAGATTTCTCTTAGTAGACCATTTTTATGTGGTTTTAATTTTGAACATGTGAATATTGTAAATATTAAAAAATCTAACAAAACATGAAAAGGCGGACATTAAATTTGAATAAGTGAGAAATAACCTACTTTATGTCAAATTGATAACAGTCACACAGAGAAAAGAATTAAGTAACCTGAACACAAGACTTTGACTGTATACTAAACAGAATGTATTGTAAAGCAAAAAAGAACTATCGATACAAAGAACTGTTGACATTTGCTTAGCAGCTTTGTTCTTGATGGTAGTATTTGGTGGTGTAATTCTGAAATTGTTTTGTGTGTATAATAGGATAAAGCAATTGAGTAAATGTATCGATGTTTTGGGGAAGCAGAGTTTTTACTTTCATAAGTAAGGACTAACATATTGTTGGATTTCAATAAGAGATATCAATATGAGCTCATTATTTATATTATTGGGTTGGCCAAAAAGTTCATTCAGGTATTTCAGTAACATCTTACAAATGAATGAACTTTTTGGCCAACAAAATGTATTGTATTATAGTATAGTATATATTTTGATAGATAACAGGAACACGTGTACACTTCCTAGTTCTGTCTGCTGAAAGGAATTTAAGCGAATCTACTTCAGTAGCAATGAGTACAGCTGGCACCTAGATCTGGATTTCTAAATACCAGTCACCACTAAAGTGCTTCCTAGAGAAATGGGTATTTCCAGGCCCAGAGCAGGGAATTTACAAGGTAAAACTGAAAAATCTCATATCAAAAAGCAAGTAAGTGCACAAGGACTAATAGGTTCATTACAAAGAAAAGTGCAAAAGCTGGCTTGAGACAAGTTACACATCAAAAAGAATGATGATAATTGATTGTAACATGTTGAGTAAACTGAATTCATGAGTTCCTCACGTTGAGAAGAGAGAAAGAGATACAAAGAGAGACTGAGAGAGAAGAAAAGCTCTTTTTATAAAAGAATGCTAGCTAATAAATGTAGGTGGGATAACACTATTAGGAAATAAGTGTTTTCACTCCAATTTAATAAATTATTAGTTATCAATTAATTATTAGTTATTCCAACTAGGATGATCAGTGAATGCTGAAACTATTGGGTTAGAGATTGTTGAGGGATAGGATATTTATGTGGTCTAAAAGTACATCCCAGAGATTATTTGGGGTAAAAGGAAAAATATACTTTTATAATGGACATATCTGATGTTTCACACCTTAACCAAGTAATCAAACCTGGCATCTCTAAAAATGGAATAAGCTAACATTATGTGCCTCCTGAAGTAATGAACTGAGATGTATAAGACATCATCTAGGTAGTATATTTGCTAAAAATATTTAATCTAAATCTTAGGTCAGTTTTGGTAAGTTGCATTTTTTGAGAGATTTGTCCATTTCATCTAAGTGGTCAAATTTATTGTCATAAAGTTATAATATTCTCACCCTTTTAACATCGGTAGATTTTTCAGTGATGTATAATACTTCTTATTAATAATATTGGTAATTTGTGTTCTCTCTTTTTCTTGATCAGTCTTAGTAAATGTTTACCAATTTTTTTCAAGTAATTTTTAACTATAATTTTCTCTTTTTCAGTTTTATCACTTTCTATGCATATTTATTATTTCACCCTTTCTGGTTACTTTGGGTTTGACTTTACCTTCGGTTACTGACCTAAGACCTTTCTTATTTTCTAACATAACTATTCAAAGTTATAGATTTCCCTTTAAACAGTGCTTAGCTGTATCCCACAAATTTTGAGATGTGTTTTCAATGTTATTCAGTTTATTTTCTATTTTATCTTAGAATTTTGTCTTTGACCTATAGATTGTTTAGGTATATTGCTTAATTTTCAAATATTTGAGAAAATTTTAAATATCTTTTTGATATTAATTTCTAATTTAATACCAGTGTGGTCAGAGGACATCCTGGGTAAGATTTCAATCCTTTGACATTTTCGAGAGTTGTTTTATGGCCCCCACATATGACTTACCTTGGCAAATGTTCCATGTGTACTTGAAAAGAATGTGTATTCTGCAGCTGCTGAAAACTTAAATCTAAAATGAGGAAAATAATAGGCAGATTTAGAATCTGGTTTATTCTACAGAGTAACTGGCCTGGAGTCTTCAAAAGTTAATGGTGTAAGAAAACAGTTAATACACAAAAACATTCAGACATGTCTAGATTTAAAAAGACTAAAGAGCCAAAACAGTAAAGTATATGAACTTTAAGTGGACCCTGGATCAGAAAGTAGAAAAACAATGCAAGTATAGAGTAGCATATGAACCTTGAGTGGATCCTGGATCAGAAAGTAAAAAAACAATGAAAGACATTTTGGGGACAGTTGAAGAAATTTAAGTATGGACTGAATAACAGGTGATATTATTGAATCTTTTTAGGTGTGATAATGCATTTCAGTTATACTTATAAGAGAATATCCTTATTCTCTGGAGATGGATGCTGAAGTATTTAGGGGTGAAGTATTTAGGCATGATGTCTGCAACGTATTTTCAAATGGCAGAGAGAGGGAGAGAGACGCCAAGTATAGACATTGGTGAATCTAGGTAAAGAGAATGTGGTTATTCATTGTACTATTCGTTAACTTTTCCTTGGGTTTGAAATATTTCAGAGTGAAAAGTTGGGGGAAAAAGCCTCCCTCTGTGTAAATAATTAGGGTAATTTTCATTATTCCTAGTTAGACCCTACTAATAAAACCGTCAGGTACATTGATTTAGTTCTCAGCACGACCAGTACTATTGTCATCATCACTGTTTTGCTGTGCCATAGAGAAAAATAAGGTTAAAGAATGTTTCCAGCATTGCAAGAGTAGTAAGAGCAGTAAGAGGGGGCTCAGGGGCTCAGACTTGAGTCTGATGAACTCCAAAGCCTGAGCTCTAAACCTCTACCCCATCTTTCTCTTACTTTGATCTCCCAACTGCTTGAATTCCTAATTTTTTGGTTGATACTGTTATCTTCCTTTGCATAATAAATGTTTTCCCCATTAGGTAGACTAAAGTTAAACTTCTGCCCATTCCATATCGGGCTTATGACTGTCAGAGCAAAAATTAAAGAGGTAAGAGAGACTTTATTCAAGGTTACTGCAGTAAGAAAGAGAGACTAGAACCCAATGAGTTCTACTCCACTGAAACAAAGGGCTGGAAAGATTTTAAGAGCTGGGATGGTGGGTGGGGAGGGTCATAGGCCATCCATGTTTGCTAATTGACCTTACCCAAAGGAAAAGTAAACTTTCTGTATCTTCATGGCAGAAAGTAGTTCTACAACTTGGAACAGGGTGTCCATGGGAAGTTAGACTCCATCCTCCCACAGAAACTAGAAGATAAGGGAGCTGTCTCCCCTGATGTTTATATTTCAAAGGGATGGCTCCAAGGTCCTTGAGAAAGATAGTACAGGCTTGTAAAATTGGTTAAGAAGCTTTTTAAAAGATTTACATCTCAAAGAAGCAGAGAAAGGGTTTGCAATTATAAGTTTTCAAAAGTAAATGCTTTAGGAAAAGGGAAGCCTATCTGAAGTTTAGTTAAGCTGGAGGAATTATAAGGCCATTTTGGTCATGACAATGGAGATTTACAGGGGTCTGACTGAGAGCTGTGCAACTTGTGTTCTCACCCCAGCCTTCACTCGGATTCCCAACTCTCCCTTGGTCTGCTCATGACTCTACACAAATCCTTCTTCTCCTTTTGAAAATGCAGAAATACTTCTCTTCCTCTGCTCATACATCTTTCTTCTTCCCACCTTAGTTCTGCCAGAGGATAATCCCTTTACAAGCCCATGATTCTCTTCTCTTACTTTCTTCCTGAACTTTTAATCCTCTTCTTTCCTCTTCCCCTTCATTCTTTCTGGGGGTAGGCCATCTCTTGGCTCCCTTCCATTTCTAAGTCTCTATGGGTCTCTGACTCTCTCTCAGGGTCCACTCAGGAAAAAGGAAGTAGGGCTATACCAATGCAATAAAGAGTCTGGCTCTTCTCAGATGTTCATAAAAGGCAGTGATTGAAGAGATTTTCTCCAACTTATGCCGCAGGAGTAGCAGAGTGAATTGGTGATGGGCAGGAGTTATGGAATTTGCAACATACTGTGTAGCTTTGAGTAAGCTTGATAATTTCTCTGAGCTTCATTGCATTTGTTTCCAAAATAGGACTAATATATATAATTTTAACCATAAGAGTTAACTAAGGTAATGGATATAAATCCACAGTGTCAAGTATTGATATTTACTAACTTATCACTGTTTCTTTGTAAAGACAAAATAAGTCTGCCTACAGAATGCTAATAACTGTGTTGAGAAGATCGAAGGTGACATGTTCTCAGGTGAACTATCTGATCACTCCCCTCTTGTGCTAGATCTGCCCTCAAAAGCAAGTGTGGTAGTTTTGTATTGTGTCAATTTAGCTAAAACTAAAGTTCCCAGAATTCCTTTCCCTGTATAATTCTAAATCATTTGGGCCGTGTGAGGCATTTCACAGGAGGTGTGGTGGGTGGAAGTGAAGCAGCAGCCATGTTCTTTATGCCTAGAAGGTCAGTGCAGGGCATGGTACTGGTATAGCCCGCTGCATCTTCTCACATGCTGTAGCTGATCTCCTGGTTCACCTCCAGCTCCTACTGCCTTCATGCTTCTCTAACTCTTGGACCCAGACATGTGATTAGTTCTTTGATGAAGGGTGCCAGCTTCCCTTGCAGGATACCTCCATCATCAGAGTAGGAGCTTGGAGGCAGTGAGAGACTGCAGTGGGTACTAGTCCTTTCTGCTCATCCTCATAGGTTCCAACTTTTCCTTGCTTCCCCCATTTCCCATCTGTCTTCTCTTTCGGATGGTCTTGTCTGCAGATTTAGGCTCTAGTACCAGAAGAAGGTAGAATAGTTTCACATAGACTCTTTAACCTGCTCCACCAATTGTGTAAAGTCACATCCCTGATTCATCTTTTAATGTATCTGATCTGTCATAGTGGTTTTGCTTCTCTAATAGAACCTTGTCAGATATAACAGGTAATGAGTTTCATCAGAGCTACATAGATCAGGCTTGATATCTCTCAGTGACTAGGACAATTCAGTAAAAGATGACCATTTCCTGGGGTGTCAGAAATGAGGCTCTGTCCCTGGGCCTTTAAGATCTCCTTCCTTGTATAGTATGTGGAAATATGTCTCTTTTCAATTCTGACTCCTTTGAATCAGACTAATTCTAAGATGGTGTTTTCGCTCCATCAGTGATTACAAGCTATAATGATAGGCTTTCCTAATGTGGTGACAAAATATCACAAAACTTTGCAGATGTTACTTTGGTAATTTCTAATACAGACATTGAATGATTTATACAATCTGTGTGTCAAACTGCCAGTTTTCACATTTTGAACATAACATGTAAAAATAGTATCTTTTACAAGATAAGATATGCAGTATAAAATATAATAAAAAAAATCATTTGTCCATATGTTTGGTAAAAGGTAGTCGAATCTGAATGATCTCTTTAGCTGTTTTAAATAGGGAAATTGGAGAGAGAGTTTCCTTGGGAGCCATGAATTGCCAGAGAAACCAAGCGGGAGAAACTAGAAGCTATTACTTTGGTTGGCCTGTTCTACTGTAATGCTGGGTTTGAACTTCAGTCAGTGGCTCAGATTTGAAAAAGGGTGCCTGTGCCAGGACAGAAAGCATAAGAGAAATTCACTTTGTGATGCTGAGAAGCAAATGTTCCTAAATTAATAATACCAGTGGTAATAACTAAACAAAATTAAATAAAACCTAAAAACACCCCAAACATTAGATATTTCTTTGTAGTCTTTATGCATAGTACTGTGTATTATCTTAATCCTCATACAGCCCTATGGGAAAGGCAATTTCCCTTCTAACTATGAGGAAATAGAAGCACAGAAAGACTGTTTCACTTGCCCGAGGTCACAGGCTGGTATAATGAGTTAGAATCCCCATTAGGGTCTGGTTGAGTCCATAGTCTACATTGTTAGGTGACTTTTCTTTACTGTCATGGGAGAGGCCATTCACTGGCTCTCTTTCCAAGAGCTTGGCAAGCTGTGAAAAACCTGTGAGACCTGTACGTATGGACTTTGCAAAGGTGTCCTTTTGCTATTGGTTTTTAACGTTATTGCCTTGTAGTTAGAGAATTCACTGTTCTGTATCGATAGCTTGGTAGAAACTTCTTTTGTGGTCCAGAACATGGTCAATTTTTGTGAATTATCCATATGTACTTGAAAATAATGCATCTACTTTATTTGTAGGATATGTCTGCTGGATCAATATGGTTTATTTTGCTGTTCAAATCTTTTATCACCTTATTTATTTATTTTTGCCTGCTTGATCTATCAGTTTCCAAGAGAGATGAGGTAAAATATCCCATGATGATTCTTTGATCAATTTCTCATCGTGAGTCTACTTATTTTTCTTATAACAAAATCAGTGACTATGTGGTTCATTTATACTGGATCAGGATTGTCATATCTTCCTGATGAATTTTAAATTTCATCATTAAGTAAGATCCTGTTTTATCCCTAAAGATGCATTTTGCCTTAGTATAATTTGATATCAGTATTATTATATCATGTTTCTGTTAATAGTTTCTTGCTTTATCTTTCTTTACCAAACTTTTAAAAATATTATAAAAACAGGTCTGTGTGTGTGTGTGTGTGTGTGTGTGGTGGGGTGCTTTGCTTGGTTTTGGGAATTAAGTTAATTCTGAAATTTATGCAGAGCAGCAAAAAAGCAACGACAGCTAAAACATCCCAAAGGAGGGATTGGCCTAGCAGATAGCAAGATTTATTTTAAAGTTATAAAAAGTAATTTAGTGAGTTATTAGTATATGGAAAGAAAAATAGGCCAATGAATCTGAATAGAAAATCCAGAAATAGACTTTGTTTTCAGACAGACTGGAATTGCAGATTAGTGGGGGAAAGGATAAGCTTTTCAATAAATGGTACTGGGCTCATTTACATATTGATTTCCTTCCTAAAATATGACAATAAGTGAAGATGAAAGTTCAAACCGTATAACTTTAGGAGACAATATTGGAGAATATGTTATGACTTTGGGGTAGGAAATGACTTCTTAAAATGGTGGCAAAAATTCCAAACTAAAAAGGAAAGATTGTTACATTTGACTACAATAAATTAAAAATTTTTGTTCATCAAAACCTGCTATAAACAAAATTAGGATATTTGTAATACATGTACTTGGCAAAGAATTAATGTCTAGAATATATAAATAACTGCTCAATAACTCAGTAGAAAAATGGACAAAAGATAAACTGATATATCACAGCAGAGGAACCTTAAGTGGCCAATAAGCATATGAAATGATGATCAGTCTTATTAGTAATCAATTGCAAATTAATACCACAATAATACCATTTTATATCCATCAGTTAGTAAAAATTAAAACATCTGAAAACATCACATTTTGTAAACAACTTACAATACCTTATGACCCAGCAATTCCACTCCTAGGCATATGTATTATATATACCCTAAAAAATGCTTGTTTTTGTGCACCACGAGACTTGTATAAGGCTTTTCATAGCAGCAATGTCTGTATTCATAAAGACCAGAAATAACCCAAATGTCTATCAATTGAGAATGAACAAATAAATTTTGGTGTAATTATACAATGGAATACTAGGTAGCGGGGATTCTATATCCCTGTGACATCTCTGTTCCATGGAATACTGTATCCCTATAATATGGGGCTGTGGCCCCTTCAGGAACCCAGGGTTCCTGAGGGCATCTTAAAACCGCAACTTCCAGTCCCTAAAGCCTATGTATGGTCCTACACTCCCTTAATCCACCATGACAGTTCCTTCCCCTTACTGCTTTGCTTATTCATTTCTGACCCTTGGGGATTTCCTTTTGTGTCTTTGACATTGATCTTTGTGAAAGAATTTTATATTTTGAATTTTAAATTGTGTGAAGAATGTTTTGTCAAGCATTTCTATGATTTTATAGAAGAAGGAGGCTTTTCTGCATCAACAGTGTCACAAGAAGCCACTGCCACCCATCTGTATTGACTTTGCCTATTCTAGGATTCAGTGCTTTGCTATAAAGTCATGTTGCTTTGCCCAAGTTCGGCTGTTCAGTCTGCCAGCAGACAGGAATGTGTTCTTCTTGAAATCCTTTTAGAGTTTTATTCTATTTATAAGTTTGTTCCTCTTACTCAAAAAGACATACAAAGTTTACAGTTTAGAAATATAATTATTTCCTCTCTCTTTTAGACATAGCTCTGTTACTTCCAGACCAGCCTGTATGGTGACTTACCATGATAAAGCCATTTTCAAAAGGCTTTTCTTATATCAGGTATCTTGGTGCATGTGAAGAATTATTTTCAGCTCTTCTAGAGGGCTGAATGTAGAGTTGTGAAAAGAGACCAGGAATGACAGCAGAGGTATTCTTAAATTACATCTGCAAAACCAAGATTTTAGGATGCAGTCATAAGCTTGAACATTTGCCTTCCCCTCCCCTCCCCTTTATACTCCTCTTTCACCTCCTTCTCCTCTTCTTTTTGCATTAAGATTTTTTATTGCACTCTAACATCTAAAACTCTTAGAAAAGTATAGACCACAGAACACATCCACCTGAGAATTATGTAAATTTAGTCATTGTGGGGAAGCATTTTTGAGATATCTTTGATACAATATATTTGTTTCCACTTGAAATTCCATTCCAAATTTGGCGTGTCAAATGCTGAAACTCCCTCATTTCGTTATACCCAGTCTCTGTTTTTTTCTCCACTCTTTCCTTTTCATAAAACACAAGAGTCTGCCTGGAGTATCTCCCATTAATAGAAAGCCTTATGATACTTGAATGACCCCAGAAAAAGAGGTTTGAGACACCTTCTCCACAATAGTAATAGATGGTATCTATTTGCCAGATACCATCCCTGATTCTAGCCTTTGATCCCAGACAGATAAAAAAGAAAAATTTTCAGATTAGCTGTTGGTATATTAAAAGTTGCCTTATCTTTAAGACCTTTTGGGTCATGCAAACTACTGCTTCATTTTAAACTCCAGATTAGATGTTCCTCATCTGATATCACAAATCCAAGAAAATAAATGAGCTGCAAGCACAAGAAATATAAATAAAATTACAGCACAGCACATAATCAGTTTTCTCAGAATCATTAATAAAAAGTTAAAAGCAGCCAGAGGAAAATGAGACCCTTGTGTACAGAGAAATAAAGACACCAGAGAATTTCTCATCAGGAACAATGAAAGTGAGAAAAAAGTGGAAAAACATCTTTAAAGAACTGAAAGAAAAATACTGTCAACCTAGAATTCTATACCCAGTAAAAGTATCTTTCAAAAATGAAGGCAAAATAGGGACTTCCCTGGCGGTCCAGTGGTTAAGACACCACGCTTCCACTGCAAGGGGTGCAGGTTCGATCCCTGGTTGCTGAACTAAGATCCCACATGTGTGGCATGCCAGAAAAAAAAAAAGACATGAATAAATAAGTAAATCCTATGGAGAATATCGATATTTAAGGAAAGGAATGAAGGCAAAATAAAGATGTTTTCAGGCATACAGAAGCTGAAAGAATTCACCACGAGCAGACCTCCAATACAAGAGATATTAAAAGAAGTCCTTCAGACAGGAGGACAATGATACCAGATGGAATGTATATACAGGGAAAAAGCGCACAACAAATGGTAATTACATAGGTAAATACGATTTTTTATTATTTAAATCTCTTTAAAAGATAATTGATGACATAAGCAAAAACAATAATGAATTGGGGAGTTTATAATACATACACACATATGCAAATATATGACAAAAATAGCATAAAAACCTAGCAGTGAGAAATGAAAGTGTGCTTTTGTTAAGTTCTTATACTCTGTATGAAGGGGTATAATATCACTTGAAGATAAACTATGATAAGTTAAAGATATGTACTATAAACTCCAAAGAAACCACTAAAACAGCAAAGCAAGAGTAACAGCTAATCAGCCAACAAAGCAGATAAAACTACATTATAAAAAAATACTCAATCCAAAAAGATGCAGAAAAAGAAGAAAAGCGAACAAAGGACAAAGGGGACAAATAGAAATAAAAAAGCAAGACGAAAAACTTAAACCTAATAGTTCATATTAAATGTAACTACTCCAGTAAAGCAGAGGTTATGATATTGGTTAAAAAAGCAAGACCCAGTAATATGCTGCTTACAAGAAATGTAAAGGCACAAGTAGGTTAAAAGTAAAAGAATGGGAAAATGTATATCTTGGTAACAGTAGTCAAAAGGAAGTTGGAATGGCAATATTAATATCAGACACAGTATATTTCAGAGTGAAGTCTATTACCAGGGATAGAAGACAAAGAAGGTAATTTCATAATGATAAGTAGGTCAATACATCAAGAGGACATAACAGTCCTAAATGTTTACATGCCTAACAACACAGCTTCAAAACACATGGCAAAAACTGATAAACCTTCAGGAAGAATGAACAAAAGCACAACTATTGTCAGAGATTTTAATACCCCCACTCAAACACACAGGCAAAAATTCCTCAAGGACATAGTAGTCTTGAACTGCACTATCAACCAACCTAAGTTGATTGGTATTTATATGGCTCTCTCAATATCAATAGAATACACATTATTTTCAAATTCACACAGAACATTTACCAAGATAGACTATTGGGCCATAAAATGAGTCTCAATAAATTTAGAAGGATTACAATATGACCTCTGATCATAATAGAATTAAATTATAAATCAGTAACAGAAAGATCTGTGGAAAATCCCCAAATGTTTGAAAACGGAATAACATACTTCTAAATGACACAAAGATCAAGGAAGAAATTAAAAGAGAAATTTGAAAATATTTTGAAATTAAAGTGAAAAAAAAAACGCTATATGAGAATTTGTGGGATGCTGCTGAACAGTATTTTATTTAGTGCTATTTATAGCACTAAACATCTATATTGGGGAAAAAACACAAATCAATGATCTCACAAATCAGTGATATCCACCTTAAAAACAAAAGCAGAAAAAGAAGAGCAAGTTAAACTAAAGTAAGGAGAAGAAAAGAAATAATAAAGTTTAAAGCCGAAATCAGTGAAAGAAAACCAAAAAAAGAGAAAAATCACAATGAAATATAATACTACATGTATTTGAGAATATCAATAAAATTAAGCCTGTAGCCAGACTAATCGGAGGAAAAGAAGACATGTGTTAACCAGTATCAAGAATGAGAGAAATGACATCACTATAGATTCTACAGCTATTAAAAAGATAATATGGGGGCTTCCCTGGTGGCACAGTGGTTAAGAATCCTCCTGCCAATGCAGGGGACACGGGTTCAAGCCCTGGTCTGGGAAGATCCTGCGTCCTGCGGAGCAACTAAGCCCGTGCGCCGCAACTACTGAGCCTGTGCTCTAGAGCCCACATGCCAAAACTACTGAAGCCTGCGTGCCACAACTACTGAAGCCTGTGCACCTAGAGGCCGTGCTCTGCAACAAGAGAAGCTACCGCGATGAGAAGCCCAAGCCCCGCAACAAAGAGTAGACCCCGCTCGCCGCAACTAGAGAAAGCTGCACAGAGCAACGAAGACCCAGTGCAGCCAAAAATAAATAAAATAAAATAAAAATTTTAAAAAGGATAATATCGAAATGTTATTAACAGCTTTATGCCCATAAATCTGACAACATAGTTGAAATGGACAAATTTCTTGAAAGACTCAAAATACCAACATTCACTTAATAAGAAGCAAATAAACTTGAATAACCCTACTTAAGATACTGAATTTTTACTTAAAAACTTACCCATAAAGAAAAATTAGCTCTCAGATGGCTTTCTGGTGAATTCTACTAAACATTCAAGGAAAAAGTTGTACTAATATTATATGAACTCTTTCAGAAAATTGATGAGGAAGAAACACTTCCCAACTAGTTCTTTGAGGCTACCCTTAACTTGTTAGCAAAACAAGTTATCTTGTTAGAGAAAGTCATTACAGGAAAAGAAAACTACAGACCAATATCCCTTATATGAGCATTTTAAACAAAATTTTAGCAAATTGTATTCAACAGTATATAAAAAGAGACCAAGTTGGCTTTATCCTAGGAATTCAAAGTTGGTTCAATGTTGAAAAATCAATGTAATTCATCATATTAATATCTTAAAACTGAAAAGCCATATGATCAACTCAATATATGAGAAAAAGCATTTGACAGAATCCCAAATCTATTCCTGATAAAAACTTTCATCAGAGTAGAAATGGAATACAACTTCCTCAACTGAAAAGTTGTACACAAAAATACCTACAAAAGACAAATACTTAATGATGAAAGGATGAAAGCTTTCCCCTTAACAGAAACAAGACAAGGATGTTTGCTCTTATCGTGTCTTCTCAGCATTGTACAAGATGTTCTAGCCAGTGCAAAGAGGCAAGAAAAAAAAAAGGCATCCATGTTGAAAAGTAAAGCTGTCTTTATTCACAGATAACATTTTTGTCTTTGTAGAAAATGCAGTGGAATATACAAAAAGCTTCTAGAACTAACAAGTAAGCTTAGCAAGGTTGCAAATACAAAATCAATATGCAAAAGTCAATTCTTTTTCTATTTTAGAAGAAACCAATTGGAAATTGAAGTAAAAAATTTTGTTTACAATAGCATCAAAAAATGGAAAATACTTAGGGAGAAGTCTGACAAAAGAGGTGAAAAATCAGTACATCAGGAAAAACTAAAGTAGTCTTAAGGATGTTGAGAGGTATACTGTATTTACGGGTTAGGCAACTAAATATAATACCATTGTTAATATAATACCATTGGTCATCAGCTGTTGTTAAATGACTATTCTGCCAAATTATTTCATAGACTTAATCCCCAATAAAAATCCAACCAGGCTTTTTTTTTTTTTTAAATGGTAGATGTTGACAAACTGATTCTAAAATGTTAATGGAATTTCAAAGGACCTAAAATAGGCAAAACAGTTTTGAAAACAAGAACAAAATTGGTGAACTAAGACTTATTATAAAGTCACTATAGTTAATATAGTATGGTATCACTGCAAAGACAGACAAAGAGAAAAATGGAACAGAGTAGAGAATCCAAAAATAGACTCACATATATATGAGGAACTGATTTTTAATAAAAGTGCAAAGGCAATTCAGTGGAGAAACAGTAGTCTTTTCAACAAATGGTGCTGGAACAATTGGGCATCCATATGCAAAATAAAACTAAACAAAAAAAAAAGGACTTTGATCCTGCCTCACACCATATGAAAAATTAATTCAAAATAGATCGTAGACCTAAATGTAAAACCTAAATCTATAAAAGTTCTAGGAGAAAATATGGAAGAAAACCTTTGTAACCTTGAAATAAGCAAAGATGTCTTAGATATGACACCAAAAAGATGATCCATAATAGAAAAAAATTGAGAAATTGGGCTTTATCAAAATTAAAACTTCTGCTCTTTGAATAACACTGTAGGAGACTGAAAGCACAAGCTAGAGTCTAAGAAACTGTTTGCAAAACCGATATCAGATAAAAGTCTTGTATCCAGAATAAGTGAACTCTGAACTCTGAAAATGCAAAAATAAGAAAACAACCCAATAAAAACATGGGCAGAAGATTTAATCATACACCCCAATGAAGAAGATGCATGGATGGCAAATAAGCACTTGAAAAACTGAACAACATAACTAATCGTTAGGGAAATGCAAGTGAGGATCACAATAAAGTACTTCTACACACTGATTATAATGGCTAATATTAGATTGACCATATCAAACGTTGGTGAGGATGTGGAGGAACTGGAATTCTCATACACTGCTTGTAGGAACGTAAAATGGTGAAAGCACCTTGGAAAACAGTTTTTTAGTTTCTTCAAAAGTTAAACGTTACCTATAACGGATGACCCAACCATTCTGCTGTTAGGAGTGGAATTTACCTGAGAGGAATGAAAACATATGTCTATATGAAGACCTGTATACAAATGTTCCACACAACTTTATTTGGAATAGTCTAAAAATGAAAACAACCCACATATCTATCAACAAGCAAAAGGATAAACATACTATGCTATATCCGTCCAATGGAATACTACTCAGTAATAAATATAATGAACTACAGATTCATACTATTATAACTCTCAAAATAGTTATGCTGAGTGAAAAAGGTCACACAAAAATAGAGTACATACTGTATGATTGCATTTATCTAAAATTCTAGGAAATTCAACCTAATGTAGAATGATAGAAATAAAACCAGTGGTTGGTTGCCTGAATTCATAGGTGGGGGTAGAATGGGGAGGGGGAAGAGAGAGGGATTACAGAGATGTATAAGGTAACAATTGAGGGTGAATATGTGTTCATTACCTTGATTGTGGTGATGGATTTGCAGATGTATAGATATGTCAAAAATTCCCTGAACCAAGATGGTGGAGTAGAAGGACGTGCTCTCACTCCATCTTGTGAGAACACAAGAATCACAACTAGCTGCTGGACAGTAATCGACAGGAAGACACTGGAACTCACCGAAAAAGATACCCCACATCCAAAGACAAAGGAGAAGCCACAATGAGATGGTAGGAGGGGCACAATCACAGCAAAATCAAATCCCATAACTGTTGGGTGGGTGACTCACAGACTGGAGAACACTTATATCAAAGAAGTCCACCCACTGGAGTGAAGGTTCTGAGCCCCACGTCAGGCTTCCCAACCTGGGAGTCCAGCAATGGAAGGAGGAATTCCTAGAGAATCAGACTTTGAAGGCTAGTGGGATTTGATTGCGGGACTTTGACAGGATTGAGGGAAAGAGAGACTCCACTCTTGGAGGGCACACACAAAGTAGTGTGTGCATCGGGACCCAGGGGAAGGAGCAGTGACCCCATATGAGACTGAACCAGACCTACCTGCTAGTGTTGGAGGGTCTCCTACAGAGGCGGGGAGTAGCTGTGGCTCATCGTGGGGACAAGGACACTGGCAGCAAAAGTTCTGGAAAGTATTCCTTGGTGTGAGCCCTTCCAGAGTCTGCCATTAGCCCCACCAAAGAGCCCAGGTAGGCTCCAGTGTTGGGTTGCCTCAGTCCAAACAACCGAAAGAGAGGGAACCCAGCCCCACCCATCAGCAGTCAAGTGGATTAAAGTTTTACTGAGCTCTGCCCAAGAGAGCAACAGCCAGCTCTACCCACCACCAGTCCCTCCCATCAGGAAACCTGCACAAGCCTCTCAGATAGCCTCATCCACCAGAGGACAGACAGTGGAAGCAAGAAGAACTACAGTCCTGCAGCCTTTGGAACAAAAACCACATTCACAGAAGGATAGACAAGATGAAAAGGCAGAGGGCTATGTACCAGATGAAGGAACAAGATAAAACCCCAAAAAACAACTAAATGAAGTGGAGATAGGCAACCTTCCAGAAAAAGAATTCAGAATAATGACAGTGAAGATGATCCAGGACCTCCCAGAAAAAGAATTCAGAATAAGGATAGTGAAGATGATCTAGGACCTCGGAAAACCAGTGGAGGCAAAGATCGAGAAGATGCAAGAAATGTTTAACAAAGACCTAGAAGAATTAGAGAACAAACAGAGATGAACGATACAATAACTGAAATGAAAACTACACTAGAAGGAATCAATAGCAGAATAACTGAAGCAGAAGAATGGATAAGTGACCTGGAAGATAGAATGGTGGAATTCACTGCTGCACAACAGAATAAAGAAAAAAGAATGAAAAGAAATGAAGGCAGCCTAAGAGATCCCTGGGACATTAAACGCAACAACATTCGCATTATTGGGGTCCCAGAAGGAGAAGACAGAGAGAAAGGACCCGAGAAAATATTTGAAGAGATTATAGTCGAAAACTTCCCTAACATGGGAAAGGAAATAGCTACCCAAGTCCAGGAAGCGCAGAGTCCCAGGCAGGGTAAACCCAAGGAGAAACATGCGGAGGCACATACTAATCAAATAGGCAAAAATTAAAGAAAAATTATTAAAAGCAGCAAGGGAATAATGACAAATAACATACAAGGGAACTCCCATAAGGTTAACAGCTGATTTCTCAGCAGAAACTCTACAAGCCAGAAGGGAGTGGCATGATATACTTAAAGTGATGAACAGGAAGAACCTACAACCAAGATTCCCCTACCTGGCAAGGATCTCATTCAGATTCGATGGAGAAATCAAAAGCTTTACAGACAAACACAAGCTAAGAGAATTCAGCACCACCAAACCAGCTCTATAACAAATGCTAAAGGAACTTCTCTAACTGGGAAACACAAGAGAAGAAAAGGACCTACAAAAACAAACCCAAAACAATTAAGAAAATGATAATAGGAACATACATATCGATAATTACCTTAAATGTGAATGGATTAAATGCTCCAACCAAGAGACACAGGCTTGCTGAATGGATACAAAAACAGACCCATATATATGCTGTCTACAAGAGATCCACTTCAGACCCAGGGACACATACAGACTGAAAGTGAGGGGATGGAAAGAGATATTCCATGCAAATGGAAATCAAAAGAAAGCTGGAGTAGCAATACTCATATCAGATAAAATAGACTTTAAAATAAAGAATGTTACAAGAGACAGGAAGGACACTACATAATGATCAAGGGATCAATCCAAGAAGAAGATATAATAATTATAAATATATATGCACCCAACACAGGAGCACTTCAATACATAAGGCAAGTGCTAACAACTATAAAAGAGGAAATCGACAGTAACACAATAATAGTGGGGGACTTTAACACCTCACTTACACCGATGGACAGATCATCCAAACAGAAAATTAATAAGAAACACAAGCTTTAAATGGCACAATAGACCAGATAGATTTAATTGATAGTTATAGGACCTTCCATCCAAAAACAGCAGATTACACTTTCTTCCCAAGTGCACACGGAACATTCTCTAGGATAGATCACATCTTGGGTCAGAAATCAAGCCTCAGTAATTTTAAGAAATTGAAATCATATCAAGCATCTTTTCTGATCACAACGCAGTGAGATTAGAAATCAATTACAGAGAAAAAAATATAAAAAACACAAACACATGGAGGCTAAACAATATGTTACTAAATAACCAAGAGCTCACTGAAGAAATCAAAGAGGAAATCAAAAAACACCTAGATACAAATGACAATGAAAACACAACAATCCAAAACCTATGGCATGCAGCAAAAGCAGTTCTAGGAGGGAAGTTTATAGCTATACAAGCCTACCTCAAGAAACAAGAAAAATCTCAAATAAATAATCTAACCTTACACATAAAGGACCTAGAGGAAAAGAACAAACAAAATCCAAAGTTAGCAGAAGGAAATAAATCATAAAGATCAGAGCAGAAATAAATGAAATAGGAACAGAGAAAACATTAGCAAAGATTAATAAAACTAAAAGCTGGTTCTTTGAGAAGATAAACAAAATGGATAAACCATTAGCCAGAGTCATCAAGAAAAAGGGAGAGGACTCAAATCAATAAAATTAGAAACAAAAAAGGAGAAGTTACAACAGAAACCGCAGAAATACAAAGCATCCTAAGAGACTGCTACAAGAAACTCTATGCCGATAAAATGGACAACCTGGAAGAAATGGACAAATTCTTAGAAAGGTATAACCTTCCAGGACTGAACCAGGAAGAAATAGAAAATATGAACAGACCAATCACAAGTAATGAAATTGGAACTGTGATTAAAAATCTTCCAACAAACAAAAGTCCAGGACCAGATGGCTTCACAGGTGAATTCTATCATACATTTAGAGAAGAGCTAACATCCATCCTTCTCAAATTCTTCAAAAAAATGGCAAAGGAAGGAACACTCCCGAAGTCATTCTATGAGGCCACCATCACCCTGATACTGGAACCAGACAAAGATACTACAAAAGAAGAAAATTACAGATCAATATCACTGATGAATATGGATGCAAAAATCCTCAACAAAATAGTAGCGAACAAATTCCAACAACACATTAAAAGGATCATACACCATGAACAAGTGGGATTTATCCCAGGGATGCAAGGATTCTTCAACATATGCAAATCAATCAATGTGATATACCATATTAACAAATTGAAGAATAAAAACCATATGATCCTCTCAATAGCTGCAGAAAAGGCTTTTGACAAAATTCAACACCCACTTATGATAAAAACTCTCCAGAAAGTGGGCATAGAGGGAACCTACCTCAACATAATAAAGGCCATATGTGACAAACCCATGGCAAACATCATTCTCAAAGGTGAAAAACTGAAAGCATTTCCTCTAAGATGAGGAACAAGACAAGGATGTCCACTCTCACCACTATTATTCAACAAAGTTTTGGAAGTCCTAGCCATGGCAATCAGAAAAGAAAAAGAAATAAAAGGAATATAAATTGGAAAAGAAGAAGTAAAATTGTCACTGTTTGCAGATGACATGATACTATACAGGGAGAATCCTAAAGATGCCACCAGAAAACTACTAGAGCTAATCAATGAATTTGGTAAAGTTGCAGGATACAAAATTAATGCACAGAAATCTCTTTCATTCCTGTACACTAATGATGAAAAATCTGAAAGAGAAATTAAGGAAATACTCCCATTTACCATTGCAACAAAAGGAATAAAATACCTAGGAATAAACCTACCTAAGGAGACAAAAGACGTGTATGCAGAACACTATAAGACACTGATGAAAGAAATTAAAGATGATACCAACAGATGGAGAGATATACCATGTTCTTGGATTGGACGAATCAATATTGTGAAAATGACTATACTACCCAAAGCAATCTACAGGTTCAGTGCAATCCCTATCAAATTACCAATGGCAATTTTTACAGAACTAGAACAAAAAATCTTAAAATTTATATGGAGACAAAAAAGACCCCAAATAGCCAAAGCAGTCTTGGGGGAAAAAAACGGAGCTGGAGGAATCAGGATCCCTGACTTCAGACTCTACAACAAAGCTACAGTAATCCAGACAATATGGTACTGGCACAAAAACAGAAACATAGATCAATGGAACAAGATAGAAAGTCCAGAGGTAAACCCACACACCTGTGGTCAACTATTCTATGACAAAGGAGGCAAGGATATACAATGGAGAAAAGACAGTCTCTTCAATAAGTGGTGCTGGCTAAAGTGGACAGCTACATGTAAAAGAATGAAATTAGAACACTCCTTAACACCATACACAAAAATAATCACAAAATGGATTAGAGACCTAAATGTAAGACCGGACACTATAAAACTCTTAGAGGAAAACTTAGGAAGAACACTCTTTGACATAAATCACAGAAAGGTCTTTTTTGATCCACCACCTAGAGTAATGGAAATAAAAACAAAAATAAACAAATGGGACCTAATGAAAGTTAAAAGCTTTTGCATAGCAAAGGAAATCATAAACAAGATGAAAAGACCACCCTCAGAATAGGAGAAAATATTTGCAAATGATTCAGTGGACATAGGATTAATCTCCAAAATATATAAGCAGCTCATGCAGGCTCAATATTAATAAAACAAACAACCCCATCCAAAAATGGGCAGAAGACCTAAATAGACATTTCTCCAAAAAAGACATACAGATGGCCAAGAAGCACATAAAAAGCTGCTCAACATCACTAATTATTAGTGAAATGCGAATCAAAGCTACCATGAGATATCACCTCACGCCATTTAAAATGGGCTTCATCAGAAAATCTACAAACAACAAATGCTGGAGAGGGTGTGGAGAAAAGGGAACCCTGTTGCACTGTTGGTAGGAATGTAAATTGATACAGCCTCTATGGAGAACAGTATGTAGGTTCCTTAAAAACCTAAAAATAGAATTACCATATGACCCAGCAGCCCCACTACTGGGCATATACCCAGAGAAAACCACAATTCAAAAAGGCACCTGCACCCCAATGTTCATTGCAGCACTGCTTACAATAGCCAGTTCATGGAAGCAACCTAAATGCCCATTGACAGACGAATGGATAAAGAAGATGTACATATATACAATGGAATATTACTCAGCCATAAAAAGGAACGAAATTGGGTCATTTGTTGAGACGTTGGTGGATCTAGAGACTGTCGTACAGAGTGAAGTAAGTCAGAAAGAGAAAAACAAATATCATATATTAACGCATATATGTGGAACCTAGAAGAATGGTACAGATGAACCGGTTTTCAGGGCAGAAATTGATACACAGATGTAGAGAAGAAACATATGGACACCAAGGGGAGGTAGTGGCGGGGTGGGGCATGGTTGTGGGATGAATTGGGAGATTGGGATTGACACGTATACACTGATGTGTATAAAATTGATGAATAATAATAACCTGTTGTATAAAAAAATTATGAAATTGTACTCTTGAAGTAAATGCCGTTTATTGTATGTCAATTATGACTCAATAAAAGTATAAAAAAAACCAACGTGGAGAGATTATTTTCATCCTCAATGTATTGATGAAGGAACTGATGTTTAGCAGTTATCTTGCTTAATGTCACAAAGGGAAAAAAAAATCCAGCTTATGTGTTCTTTCCTCTAAGAGTTTTGCATATTTTAACTGAATCCTTATAGCAATTCATAAGGGTATCTTTTCCTTGTCCCATTTTACAGAAAAAAACAAAAAACAGAGAACGATAGAATTTAACTAACTTGCCCGTCGTCACGTGAGTTGCGGTTAAGCTAGGCTCTGAACCCATATCGCTGTGCTTCCAAAGTTTGTGTCTTCTTACTGCTGTGCATCTTGACATCTTTGGGCTCTAGACATGATCTCCAAGTCCTTACATTTTAAAAAGAAAGAATCACCACCACTAAGCCTTGAGAATTTCACACCTAAAGAAATGCCTTTGGCTTTAGGCATAGAAGCATGTCTGAATCCTCCCCAATACATGATGAATGCTTATGTGTGCATGGCACACTATTTGATATTCCTGATATTGTGAGCAATTTCCCATAGCCTAACTGCACCTCCAGCCTTTCCTTGGCATTCAGGAATGCATTTTAGAAGTGGGTCAGTTAGAGTGAGGCCTTGTTCATTTAACTTTTTAAAAGCAAATAATGTATAAAGTTCACTAATTAAAAATAACAGCTAACATTTGTTGAATGACGGACACTCTCTGAGCACTTTATATATATTGTCCTGCTTATTCGTGGAATGCCTAAGAGGCAGGTATTAATATTATATTTTTTTTAAATGAGGAAACTCAGGAAGTTCCTGGAGGTCCAGTGGTTAGGCCTCTGAGCTTTCACTTCTGAGGGCCCCCGGTTCAATCCCTGGTCGGAGAACTAAGATCTAAGATGCCGCAAGCCAAAAACAAAAAAGGAAACTGAAGCTCAAGGAGGTTAAGTCACTTTCCCAAGGTCATACAGCAAATCTGTGGGGAAGCCTGGGATAATAATTACTCGAATTCCAAAATGTGCTTATCATCTATGCTAAACTGCCTTGTAGTATTTTAACTGTTACTTAAACTCTTTCCTCTAAGTGATTTGAACATCCATGACAATAGATCATGGCAACCCATGGTGTTTGATCTCTGTGACTGAAAGAACTCTGGGCAGCCCACAGATCCCAACAGTCCTCAAATGGGACTCCGCAAACCTGGCAACATACTGCAGGCTCCTCAGGAGAAGGAGATCTAGAATACCAGTTTGATCCAGAAGAGCTAGCTCAGCCAGGGGAGGTGGAACCTCAGTGACCCCTTTGGGATCACTGATTTTATCAGTGTTAGGATGGATTTGGAGAGCAGAGCAGATGAACGTCATCTGTGTAAAAGCTTACAAAATGGTATCAGCACCTCTCCTGTCTTCGGTGCACAGTCCTCCGAAGTGTTTGAGTCCAGTTCCTCAGACTGGAGAGAGGCAAGGAATAGCTGGACTGCTTCTGCCAGAATCACAGAATGCCTAGCTTCAGCTCCTGCTGCTTCCGGAACTGAACTCAGTTTCTAGAACATTAAAAAAAAAAACCCACCACAATTAATAATTAATATGTGGTCAACACATATTGAAAGTATAGGAAAAGAATGCCCGAGATGTTTTTAGAACATTAAGGGTTAATTACCAGATGTATGATGGGAAGCAGCCTTCTTCAGACTTGTGTTTTATTTTGTTTTCAGCAATGGGACCCATTTTCAAACAAGATCACATACATTTTAAGATGGATAAAATCTTTTTATTAATACAGATTGATTTTATGTTTATACCATTCGTTTATATGTTTATACAGTCAATCGGTGTGGCCACTTTGAGGAACATGAATATTTGAATTTGGGCATTATGGTGGTGCTCCCAGGCTCACATTTACTTCAGCACCTTACTAAACTAGCAGGAAGCCTTGGTGGGATTTTGGCAACGCTGATGCAGAATGTTTTGTGAGATAGTTTGGAAGCTACAGGTATTGACCAAAAGGGCTGAATGATCCTAATAGGGGAGCAATTCCTATGACTGGAAAATCCAGAAAAAACCCCAGAAGGAGTTGGTATTGGAATGAGTCTCAGGAGTGGGGAAGGAATTGTTGGTGAAAGGTATGGGTACGGAGTGGGGTCCACACGGACCATCTGCCTCTTCTGCGCCCTCCTGCACATTTGGCGCCTGATGTAGGTGGGTTCTGGCCCTTGGTACTGGCTGAGCAAGAGTCATCTACTGTTCCTGTGTGAACTTCCTCCCTGTGGTCCCTTAGCCCCTTCAGGCCAGGCTCTGTGACTCGTTCATCTCGGCCCTGTGTCATCTTCCGTACTTTGCCAGATGCTCAGTACATTCTTACTTAATGAATAGGGTCCCAGGTAAGGGAGGGGGTCACAATGTATGAAGCAAGAGTTCATTTCTCTCCAGTTTCAAAAGGAGTATTAAGTTAGGCCCAAGGCTCCCCTCCTCCCTTGGCTAGCAAACAGTTTCTCGGAACTGCACTGAGTTCACAGGGGCTCACTGAGACTCTGAGTTTCATTTGGGAGAAGCCTGGAAGATGAGCACCACATAGGCATGTTTAGACACCTGTTTAGACTCTGTCCACACAAAGCCCCTGAAGTAGATACTTTTGATCAATTGAAGTGCTGATTCTCTTTTTTGCACGTTTCTTTATAATCATCCCAGAACCTTCCATAGGCACTTTGCTCTTAACTCTTCAAGTCACTGCCATGTCTCGTCTCATTCTCCAAATGAATATACCTAGCTCCTCCTAGGAACCAGATCCTGGACTAGGTGCTTCAGGGACATCCAAAGATTGGGGGTGTGTGAGGACACAGGCAGTAGGAAGGTACAAGGACAGCTCAGCACCCTCGGCTTACCCACAGTAGAGAGCTGCGGCAAAGCACAGAATAATTAACTGCCAAGTGAATTATGCTGACGGCTGATGCTCTGGGGGTTCAAAAGAGGAAGGCAAAAGTTGTAAGGGAATTTACAGAGGATGCAGGAACTGAAGAGGAATTTGGGGCATGGGAAAGCTTTGACGGTTGGAGGTGCACTAGACAGGCCGATGAGAAACTTGGGAGGGCAGTGCACACTCCGTGTTCAGCAGGCAATGGGCAAACTGGTCTAATAGGAAAGGAAATATTATTTTTGATTGGACACCAATCATCAACAACAACAAAGCAGTGACAGTGAACACTTCCTGAACATATAATTCTTGTCAAACACTGAGCTAAACACACAATAGTTTTTATCTCAGTTCATTCCCACAAAACCTTATGAGGAAATCAGGGTTCTGCTAGCCTATGCGGTAGTTCCGGGGAATGAGAAAATGGCAGACACCTCATGGGAACGTGAGCTGGAGCAACTGGACAACTTTGTGCAGTGCACAACTGCTGAAGTGTACGTGGTGGTAGAAAGAATGATCACATTTATCAGTGAGGACCAAGCTCTGTGTTGAATGCTTCACACATATAATAACTTTCTGACTCCTCATAACTGCCCTATGAAGGCTGTGCTATTCATTTCCCCATCCCATGCAGTTCCACTTAGGGGAACTTAATGCTGGTACAGTAAGTTGGAACCAGTTATGGAGGGTCTTGACTGTAGGCTTGGGAAATAGGACCTTATTCGGTTGGCTTTGGAGACTTTTACCCGAGCCACTTGGTGAATCCCTCTCCAGGCCGTCCCAGCTGCCCAGGCCTCCAAGGTCTAGCCAGGGCAGGCTCCATCACCCACTTACCGTATTCTTGCCGAGAGCACGTCCATCTGTGTCCTCCATCCTGTGCCCGCTCTCTCTGGAGTCCCCCCTTCAGCCTCCTGCTTGTCGTCATCACAGTCACCGGCCTTCCCGGGTGGCCCCACCTCCGGCTGGGGCGGTGAGCTCTCTGGTCACGGTGCACACAGGCCCCGCAAGGGCGGGCACAGTCTCGCTGTCTCAGCACCCACAGCACTAAGCGCAGACCTTTGGACGAACGGCAGTTGTGTGAATATTTCCCGTGAAACGCGCTTGTCCTTCCGTTTACTCAGTTTAAAGAGCGCCACCTCTTTGGTTGACCTGGCGTAATGGTACTTGTAGAGGCAGACCTTGTGCTCCTGCCTTACTAGTGTCTGCGTGTATCAGAGCTTTCACGCCCTCCTTACCTGCTCCCTCTGATGCTCAGCGTCACGTGCTGTTTCCTTGCTGCCGTCCAGGCCACTGGATGTAAGTGGGACTCCGACAGATTTGCAGAATTGTACTTTTGTTCCCCGTTTTGAATCACTGCTGAGTATCAATTGCTTTTTAAACCCCAGTCCTTCAGGCAGGAAGGGTGAGATTTTGGCTCCTCTTTTCCAGGCTGGCTGTACTAATCAAATTACCTGCAGAAAAGGGGCCTTGGCACTTCTTGTCCTAGATGAGGCTGTTGTTTTAGCTGGTCCACACCTGTGTGTCCATCCTTGGGGTCATAACATTGAAATCTTTCTGTATTTACTGGTAAATAGCCACTGCTCCAAGCCCTTCATGGGCTTCCCTGCCACCCTGCTTGCCCTGCCTGGCCTGTCCCCTGGGATCTCTTAAATCTCTCCTAATCCAGCAACCAAAGGGTTAATGCTCGACACCAGCAGAGCCCTAAGACTGGCTTCAGTTCTGAATGGCTAGTCCAGGGCCACACAGGTTGTTCAGGGTTTTGAATCTCACTCTTGTTTCCTGGCCAAGGAAAGCCCGACTTGCCTTCTTCCCTGGAGACAGGAGGGGCATTTTCGTGAGAAGAAGAAGCTTCCATTCCAGGTGAAATGGGAGCTATTGTTTGTTTATTGAGCACTCACTCTTTATCAGGCTCTGTGCTAAGCACTTCGTCTGAAACATTTTATTTAATTCTCACCGACGTCTTTGGTAGGCCCCTAATAATGTTATGCCTGTGTTGTGCTTGAGAGAAAAGGGATCACAGAGGTCGAGAACTTGCCAGGACTGGCAAATGGCAAAACTGCGATTTACACCCATGTCTGTTAGGCTGCCCAGTCCATGCACTGGGCTTTGAACAGTAGTCCTCATTTCATCTACTAGACTCAGGGTGGACCTCAAGGAGGACCTTCTTCAGTCACATCACTCCTCCTTGATGACTGCTTTGATTCAGGTGGGCGTACGTGGGCTCAGTGAAACACTCCAGGTCACCCTCTCACCGGGATTTGGCAGAAAGAGTCCCTCTTACTGTCATCTGAGTGATATCATTCCATCTCTTTGGCGAGCCTACGTGTAATGGATTCTTTACGATAACATGCAGTGAGTTATGCCTTCTTGTGTCTCTACCCCTTTGCAATGTGACTTGCTGTCTCACCTGTCAAGAGGTGGAGTCTGTTTCTCTACGCCTTGACTCTGGATTGACCCTGTGGCTCGCTTTGTCTAAGAGGAATGTAGTAGAAGTGTTGTTCTGGAATTTTGCAGCCCAGACCTTAATAGGCCTTGTAGCTTCTGCTTGTGCTCTCAAAACCCAACCACCATGTAAAGAAATCTAGACTGTCTTGCTCCAGAGCCCACTTGGAGAGGGCGGTCACCTGGAGGGGAACTGGGGCACCCCAGCGCACTGCTAGCAAGCAAGCACCAAGCTCCCAGATGTGTGGATGAGGCTTTCTTGGATTTCTATTGCTAGCTGAGTCATCCCAGTTGACTCCATGTGGAACAAACACAAGCCATCCACCCTGAGCCCAGCCAACCCACACTGTGAGCCTCAACACGGCTGCTGTTTTAAACCACTGAGTCTTGGAGTGGTGTGTGATACAGCAGGGGATACAGCAATGTGTGATACAGCAGGGGATAAGTGATGCAGTGTATAAAGGCAGAGGAAAATTCCATTAAAAGTCAAGGCCTAAAACACTTGTTTATAAGTGTTTATAAGAGTTCGTAACTCTTTCGAAGTAAAAGTTAACTTCACAACAATTCCACTCTTCATTCTTGGCTGAGAATTAAACAGTTTATTACACAGAGAAATGTCATAAATACCAAGGAAATCAAAGAGGACCTTAATCTATGGAAATTATTAAAACTAACCATTTGGTACCTAAAATCTCCCCAAAGTCAACAGCTAAGCCAGAATAAAAGTTGTCCTTGAGAAAATCTACGAATGATTTTCTTTACTTAGACATTTCCTTTTAAATTACCTGATTTGTTACTCCCTTAATGCAGTTGCAAGATGAAAACATAAATGTTAGAACCTACAAAGTAAGGTGGATATACCTCTCCATTGTCTTCCTTGGAACAGACACTTGGACATGTCATGGATCATCATACATATGTATATCATACCTCTATACACCTTTAATTCAATTCAACAAGTGCTTATTGAACATTTACTATAAGTAAAGGTAGAATCATATCTGTATAAGCAGAGAGAGAGAGAGTCTGAGTGAGATCTGAGCAAATTTCCAAAAGATGTATTGAATCTCCACCTTCTTCAGAACTACTAAACAGTTTTAATATTTTCTGACCCCAGCTTCTGGAGTACCAGTTATTTAATAGAATCTAAATACTAGTTGAACGAATGAATTAATAAATGACTAGAGAAGTTGAAAAAGGGGGCCTAAATGAAGGAGAATGAGAAGAATAATCCAGGAGCAGAATAATCTAAAAAAGTAATAATCTATCTCTGGGTGATGGGAGTTGGCTGAGTGTTCCTCGGTCAGGAAAGTTGTTCTCTGCAGAAGGAGTTTCCATATCTTAGGATTTTCAAACACCAGGCTGGAGGGAAGCTGAGCTCAGACAGATATAGCAACATGTGAAAATTAAGCATGATTTTTAGCTGTGCTTTAGTGTTGGGGGTATAGTCCTGGCTATAGGAAATGCCAGTCCTGGCCTCTGTCCTGGACAGACCACCCTTGTGGCTAAAGTCCCAATCACAGACAGCCCATTTCTAGGGGAGAAAATCAGGAATACAGAAATGGGCAGTGAGCATCTGGAAAATTCCTAGGACTGTTCCATGGGATAAAGGATTGAAGAGCCATTTAGTTTTTAGAAAAGACTTGTGGTAGATTTGAGGATTGTCTTCAGTATTTGGACTGCTTCCATGTGGAAGGGGTTCACCTTGCTCTGCATGAGCTCAGAGAGCAGAGGGAGGACTGGAAAGCAGAAGTTACATCTCTATAGGACACGCAAATATAGTACTAAGTGGGGAAGGAGCACCAGATCCCAAGGCAGACTCTTTTCTGGAGAGATGTACTCCTTTTAGCTGTTTTTTGGCCCAAAGAAGTATGGCTTTACAGTAGGATCAAAGGATGAAGATATCTGAGGGAAGGCTTGAAGGTGGACTGAAAGACATCCTTACCAAGGGTATTAATAGCAGAGATTCTAGAGCCAGATGGCTTTCCTTAGAATCCCAGCTTTACAGCTTGCTCTCCTGGGCCAGTGATTTAGCTTCTCCTTGACTCTGTTTCCTTATCTATAAATGGGAATATTAGTAGAACCTACCACATTGGGTTTTTGAGGACTAAATGAGTTAATATTCACACTTAGAACAGTCCCTGTACATCGGTGAGCACTACAGGGGCGCCAGCTGTTATTTCTATAAGAGGGACAGGAAGCATAAGCTTGTTAGCCAGGTTACCTTCTCTCCTTTCATAAGGGCATAATGTTTACAAAGCTCTTTCACATGTAACAACTAACTTGGTCCTCACAGCAACCGTATGCTATAGTCAGTGTCGATATTATTATTCCCAGAAGATGAGAAAACAGGGTCAACGTCATAAGTGACTTAGCAAGTGAAGAAAGAGAGTCCTGGCTCAAGCTCAAACCTTTTGTCTAAGTCTAGCAGTCATTCCCCTGCACCAGATTGCCTCCTTCCTAATTTCTACTTTGGCAATACAGCTGGGTAGCGGCAGCTTTAGGATGAATCTGAATAAATGACCCATTTGATTTTAGAGGGCATAGTTATCTCCACACTCCAGCCAGACACTGAGGAGCGATGCACCTGTGATTTATGCTGCAATATTTTCCCTTTAAAGGTAAATAATTAACCCAGAAAGGAGGTTACCTCTTGGCACACACATTTTCCTTTTGTTGTAAAACTTTCATGCCACATATTTCGGCTTCATTGATTGAAAGTCAAATTTTGAGCCTCAGGGCAAAAGCAATATGAGGTTTCCAAGAGCCTTCCTGAAATTTTTACCAGTTTCCCCATATGAACGTCCATGAATTTATCTCAGTGCCAGGGTTGATAATACAGAGCATGAAATGATAAATATGTTCCCTGGTTTCTCACTTGCAAGAGCCACAGATGCCAGGAAAGATGCTCATATTCTGTAACTTCCCATGTTCCCCATCTCACTATACCTGTACTGATAAGCCTTTGTGCTTGGTGGCTATTCTGTGGGAAGAGAGCCCTTCTATTTTCTAGTGAAAAAACTGAGCCCCAAGCACTAGGACTTACCGCCTAAAAGATTCCACATTCTCATTTCTACGAGAGAGTCGAGTGAGATAATGTATGTAAAATGTTTGACAGTGTCTGATCATATAACTGCTTAGTAAATGCTGAAAAAAAGAAGTCCTATGGAAGAGTCAAGAGATCCATTCTGTTGGCTTTACCATTCTGCCACAGGGAGCTTTGCTCCCTCTGCATCACTTTTCCACACGCTAGTTGATAGTCCAGTATGTTGTTTATTTCTTGAAATTCCAAACACTGTGAACAGAAATAGACATATTATTTATTCAACTAAAATTTATTGAGCACATGGTAGGTATTAGTGAAAGAAATGAAATAATTGCTTTCAGAGAGCTCAGTCTGGTGAACAATCAGACAGTTTAAGGGGAGTGAGATACTGTTTTGGTGTATTTACTACTGTGTCTGGTTAGTGGGGTTTTTTTTGGTCCTATGGCACATTTCCTATTCAAACTAGACCTTGAGGCATTCTTTGCCTCAGGAAAGGATTTTTTTTTGGTCCTACTGCACATTCCCGATTCAAATTAGACCTTGAGGCATTCTTTGCCTCAGGGAAGGGTTTTTATAGCAGAACACAGAAAGATAAGGGTCAAGTCTTGGCTTTAGAGTTTCAAAATTTGTTTGAAAACTCAAGGCACAGACAGTAGTTTCAAAGGAAACTTCCAAAAGTTTCAAAGGGTCTTCCAAAAGCTTAGGAATTTAGGGTTCCAAAAATCTTCGCCTTGAAGAGTCTCAGAGGCTAGAAGATATAAAACCAATCAGAGTTTAGGATTTTTTTTCCGTCCTCTATAGAAGATAAAGATTTTCTGGTCTAAAAGAGGAAAATTGGAGGGAATGCAGTAGAAATGAACACTGGTGCTATTCCCTCAGATGGGGCCCAAGACTCTCAGCGCTGAGGTCTAGGGAGGATGGGTGAGAAAACTGACAGTATATCCAGGTTGGTTTGGGGACAACCTGGCAGGGAGGGTATTTGCACTTAATTTTCTTGGTGGAACCTGGGAGGATGACAATACTCCTGCGTTGTTCCTTAACACTCAAGGTCACAGGGGCAGTGGAGATGGGTATGTGCAGTGTCTGGGGCAGGTGGCCTTGAGACGGCCTCTTAGAGCTCAGCGTTGCATGGAGAACAGGAAAATGATTCCCATGTACCCAAAGAAACACAGAAGGAACCAGATAATACCAGACATGGAAAGACAGATCTTGGGCAGAGCTAAGACCTTTGGAGGTTGATAACAGAAGATCAGAGGTGGGTTGGGCTTCATCTCAGCAGATGTCAACATGAGTTAATGATGGCAGCTGAGGAACAGATGCCCCATCCATCTCTCTCCCTACCCAGCCCGTGCTTCTGCACTCTATGAGGCTCTCAGAGCCCATACTCAATCTGGGGAAATGTGGGAATTGGGAGAGGGGCCAAATTGGCTGAGAAAATCTTAAATTAACTACTAATCCAAAGTGACTGAGATTATGATTTGGGAGCTTGAAAGGAAATGAAGTTCAATTGTCAAGCAACAGAGGAAAGGTGTTTTTTTGTGCACAATTTAGATTGTAGACAGATACTCTTCCGCCACACAGGCCATTCTGATTCGGTGTGATACTGGAAATGATGGGAGAAGGACAGGGCTCTATGGAAGCTCATAAGAGGTCACCTGACCCAGCTTGGGGTGGGAGGGAGGGGGTGTCAGGGAAGGCTTTCAGGGGGTGATGCTTGAATGGAAAGCAGTAGGAGTGAGTTAGCCCAAGAAACTAGGCAGCGGTATTCCAGGAAGAGGAAGAAGCCACACAAAGGTACAGAGGCATGAAACATACTATTTTCTTTCTGGAAAAATGTAACTTGTCCTGTGAAGTGAGAGTTAAAGCTGTGTATGTCCAGGACGGGAATAGATGAGGTGGTGAAGGTCTTAGGTGTCACACTAATTTGGGGAGAAGAGGAGGGTTCTTTTGTGGATATTTTGAAACTGAGGTACCTGTACCCTCACACATGGAGGCCCAGGAGGCAGTGAGTAATGAAAATACAGACTTTCAAGTCACCAGCCTATATGAGGAGGTTGGTACCTTGAGAAGTTAGCAACCAACATGGAATGGACAGACACCAGTTTCTGAGTGCTAACTCTGTTCCAGCCTTGTGCTCAGTTCTTTGTGTGCATTAAATCATTCAACCATTGTCGCAGCTCTTTGAGGTAGGGTATATTATTACCTCTGTTTTATAAGTGAAGAAACTGAGGTCTAGAGAAGCTAAGCAAAGCAACTTGTTTGAGGTCACAATCAGCACATGGCCTCGCTGGAATCAGAACTTAACTTTATCTGGTTTCAAAGCCTTTGTTCCTAACCATAAGCTACCCAACCTTGGGGCATACCAGGAGAGTAAGCAAGGAGTTGGGGTGTTGGCTCCAGGGGAGAGGAAGAGGCCCAGTAGTGGTTCTGTCTTCTGAGAAACTGCTTGTGAGGACTTATTCCCTTACCTAATGGACTCCTTCTTGTTTTGGAGGAATGATCTGGCCTATCATAGACAGCAGTTCATGGCCACCACCAAGGGGCTGGACCATCCAGTTCTAAACATACCAGGCAGAGGGCGCCAGTGTCAGGGAGGCTCATGCTGCAGTGTGCCTCAGTACCCCCAGGAAAGCCTTGGGTAGAAACCTCTCAGTGTGGACCAGCAAAGGAAGAGCAAAGGTGTCTAAGGCATAGGCCAAGGCAGTGCGAGAGAAAGCAGAGGGTGCAAGCCATCCTAGGGACATGCCTCTCAGCCCAGGACCGCAGCAAGGTGCAGATGCCCTGATGAGGCCCATCTGGGTGATGGTCAGAAGCACTTAGAAGGAGAGGCAGTTATAGAACAGCAGGATCCTACCTGATTGCTGAGCTTGCAAAGCTGGCCTGATGTTCCCCAGGGGAAGCTTTGATACAGTTTCTCACTTTGGAACGTTTATTTAACTAAATTATCCTGAAACATTATTTGCTTTGGACACTCCATACTTTAGTCTGACGTGCTCTGAAGAATTCTTTGGCACTTTCAACTTGTCCAGGAAGACATGAGGCAGGAGCGGGACAGAGAAACGAAACGTATGGCTTAGAAGTTAGATCCACGGAGTTATGGGGAAAATGGCCTGGTGGTACCTCAACTTGGCCAGGTCTTGTGGAGAAGGGGAAAGAGACTGACACACTCTGGAATCAGATGACCTGGGTGCTTTGCCACTCACTAGCTGTGGGGCCTTGGGCAAGTAACTTCCTGTTTCTGGGTCTGAGTTTCACATTTGTAAGTTGGGTATATTACAGATGTTTAAGGGTTATTGTGAGGAGTATATGAGATGATGTGTGTCATAACTTGTTCAGAAAAGCTCCCTGCACACAGTAACTCCTTCAGTTAGCTCCCATTTCCATGTGTAATAACCACTGCATTCGTTGTTACATTTACTATTCTTATTGTTGATCTGTGGACACAGCTGCGGCGTTAGGTTGGGGAATCACCTTGTCCTCTGTCCTGCCCGAGCCTCTCTGAGTTGTCCCCAGAGACAAAGGTGGCAGTCCTCCCTTGAGGAAGGAGGACTGGCCAGAGGGGAGCAGGCTCCGGGGAGCTAAGGTTTTCTTTGAGTCACTTGGCCCTGGAGATGCGAGGGCTTCCCGGGGAGGCACTCTCCTGGGCCACCGGTGGGGAGGCTGGAGGCGAGCAGATTGTTCCAGCAGCAGTGATGGTGGTGCTGGGTCCCACACGGGTGCTGGGGGCGTGTGCTGATTGTTAGGCGATGGAGTCCTGCCTGAGACCCCACCTGCCTGGAACCAGGTGGAGGCTGTCCAGCCCCATGTCTCTGCCTCTCCTTGGACAAACTGTAGCTCCCAGAGGTTCTTCCAAGTCCATTCCCAGACTTCTGAGGGACTGTGGTGGGGAGGCAGGTCTTAGACAAACTCTTGGAGGGATAGTTCTCCAAAACTTGGTTTGGGGAGTTAGGATGGCAAAAGAGCCCAGAGCATGGGCTTCAAAGCCAGGCAGACATGCAGTTAGCTTCTGATTTTGCCATTTATCAACCATGTGATCTGGGTGAGTTACTTTCCTTTCAGAGCCTCAGTTTCCTTAGCTGTAAACAAGAGATCATTTTAAACTGCCTGCCTTTTGGAGAGAATAGTTGTGAGAATAGTGCTTGGCACGCAGTGAGTACCAATTAAATGGTACTAAAAATGATAGTCATTTAACAAATACTCGTGTGATGCTTACTATGTACCAGGCACTGTTCTAAGTACTTTGCAGCTATTATCTTGTTTAATATTCTTATGAGGTAGGTAATATAATTGTCTTTGTGTTCCAGAGGTAGAAACAGAGGCACTGAGAGGTGAAATAACTTGTCCAGGATCCCACAAAGAGTCAGTGGGTTTAAACTCAGGCGGTTTGGCCCCATGTCAGTCTGTGCAGCCTCACGGTTATGGCGATATTCCAGGAAGGACAATGACAAAGGGCCTTGAAGGTATAAATATGAACTCTAATGACAAAGCCCCTTCCCCCGAAACAATATGTTGCTAGCACTCACTGTAGTGAGGCTCTATTCCTTTAAGGACAGAATTAATCCACATTTCTAGTGACCAAATAGAAGATCCCAGGCAGACCTAGCTACCCCCTATCCCTAACTCCCCTCTAAGAAGCTCTTTTTCTCAAGTGATTTGGAAAATAGAGGACCATGGGCTTGGCTTGTGCATTTCACTTTGTTTTCAACTTTGCTTGTGGGTTGGATGGATGCAGCCTTAAAGCCTCATCTCCACTCCCCTACACACACACACACACACACACACACACACAGTTAGTTCCTCTGGGTCTGGAACAGTGAGAAAGCCCCAATCTGTAGGACAAAGCCTGATTTGGTTCCAACGACCAAGTTTCTGCTTTGTTTTTGAGCAAAGTGCCCACCTCTGTGTCCGCACACCTCCCTGTACACACATTACCCTCATCACGGCCCTTTTCAGAGCAGTTGGAAATGATCTGCTTATATGAGAGAAATGAGGTGGAGAATTTCTTGCAAGAAAAGCAACCACATGAGAAAACAACTGCTCTGCTCCTTTCTGGGCCGAGAGGAAGACTGCGGCTATGGAGTCATTGGGTCTCTGGCCTTTCTGGAATGACCCAGAAAGAGTCCCAGCAGCCACTTCTGGTTGGGAAATTGTGTTACATGTCCAGGAAAGGGAGAAGGAAGAAGGTCCCTGTAATTAGGATGCCAGGGAAACCTCGGGGAGGGAGCTGAGTGTGAGGAAGGTCCCAGAGGCTCAGGCACATTGAGGTTTAAAGAGATTTGGAGATGAGATGAGAGAAAGGGAGATTAAAAAAGAAGAGGAATGTGGGTGAGGAACTGGATCTCCTGTGATATTCTTTGTGAGAGATATGAATAGAAATTAGAATTGTGTTTTAATCAATTTTAGTTGTTGGGCTTGTTTCTTTGAATTCACCACTTAATCAAACAGGGGTACATGGTGGGCCCAGGATTTATTTTGGTTACATGTTTGTTTTCCCTTATGCTGTGAAATTCTTGAGGGCAGGAACTGTGTCTTATCCATCTCCATATTTTTTAGCACCTAGGAGCAGGTGCACTTGTAGTGGGTTGAACTAGGGTGACCAACTTGTCCTGGTTCATCCGGCACCCTCCTGGCACCCACCTTCCCATGTTCTGAAGTCCTGGAAGTCCTGAGTCCCAGGCAAACTAGAATGGTTGACACCTTAGGCTGAATCAGTAAAAACTGAACCCTAATACTGATTCTCTGTCTTACCCTTGGCTATCAAGAACTTGAGAGAGTAAGTGGAATGCCCAGTGGAAATTCAGTCCCACCCTTGGTCAGTCTCTTGGTGGCTGGATCAGAGGGAATGCTGTCTTCTTCCTGCAGGATTCATTCTCACTGGGTGGTAAATGTACAGTGAGTCCAGCCTAGCTGCCAGGCCCAGCCTGACGGGTCTCTTTAAGGCCCTTGCTATGTTTCCCACAAACCCCAGCAGCTGTTGAGTGCTCATCACTGCTTTCTCAGCTGTGAACTAGAGGTCTACAAAAGTGATTCTTCTACTCTGAAAAAAACTGGCTCCATCTCAGTGTAGCATAAACAACTTCTTTTTGGTATCAGGGTATTAAGGAAAAAGGATTATTGAAGGTCCACCAATCCCAGAAGCTCATAGAATTGTTTATTTTCTGAAACCCAATCTGCTTCTCTTACCTCTGGGCCTTGGAATATGCTATTTCCTTTGCCTGGCTTTTATCGTTTTCTTCACCTGCTGAACTGCTCCTCAATGTGACTCCCTCCAGGCAGCTCTCCCTAACTCCCTCTTCCATTGAGATCAGCCCTCCTACCATGTGCTCCCCAGAATCCTGGGTTTATAAGTTTGTGGCCTGTGCTCTCCCCTGTACTCTGAGTCCCTGAGGACCTGGGCTATGTCCGAGGTGCTCTTCTTCAAGCCACATCAGCCAAGCGGGTGGTAAAGGGAGCTCCCAGGACAACTTTGGAACATGTCACCTCTCAGAAATCTGTTGAATCCTCTGCAAGTGAGTTTGCCAAAGATGGTTATGATTTGAACAGAAACCTTGGCTGAGCAGGTGCTACAAATGGATCATGGAGATGTGAAAAGAGAATAGCCAGTTTATCAGAGGGAGCTTAGAGTCCAGAAATCTGATTACTAGCAGGTACGAGATTAAAAGCCCCCCTCACATCTATTTTCGACTGTTCTGCTATTATTCTTTCATTTTTCTGGGGATAGAAGAAGCAAGTGATACTTACGGGGTCTCTGCTTGTTACATAAACATAAAAGGTGTTTTTACACTTTTCCTTCTCTAAGGACAAGCTAGAAAGGTGTCATGCAGTTCACCAGCTGCCCAGCCAAGTCCTAGAGGATAGAAAGCTGTCACACAGAAGGTCTTCATGCGGAAAAGAACACTGCAGAAAGAGCCAGAAGCCTGGGTTGTAGACCTGGCTTTCTACCATCCCATCTTATGACCTTGAGTAATTTTGTGTCTTTTGTGTTAATAATATTCACTGTGTGTGCTAGTCAGCTCATATTTTATCTCATTTGTTAAAAAAAAGAAAATGTCTTGAGAAGTAAATCTACCGCCCCCGCTCCCCCCGCCCCAGCCCCTGCCAATAGATGATGAACTTGTGATAAAGTGACTCTCTAACCAGGATTTGTATCCATTGTTATACAAGTAGCATGAGAAGTTGCGTTCAAACCCAAGTCCTTTTGACTCTACAGCTGAGCCTTTAGCCATGACACTGTTTCTTTTGGTCTCTTTATCTGTTAAATGAGGTCTCTTCTATTTATGTCATTCTCAGATACATGATGACAAACAGGCCATCCATATTTTTAGCCATACTCACGAATGGAAGCCCTGTCAGAAAAGAAAATACCACACAGGTGTCTTCTGACTTCGATGTTTCATGGAAAAAGTCTTAAGATAGCATCTTTATATCTTCCTCTAAGCACACCAAACGTTTAATTTTTGTACATGTCATTACTCTGCCTGATGGAAACAGGAGTCAGCTGCATATTTCTGACATGTCTTAATGAAGTCACTGGAAAAGGCACTTTGCAAATGAAAAGGCAATGTGTGTGGGAAAATAGAGTAAAATCCTTCAAAGATGACCCCCCTCCACAAAAAGGACTGGTCTTTTGGATGAAAAAACTACTCCTTTAGTGTGCACTGGGGATTTCTGAGGCTACATCAGTGCCAGGAGTATTCCCAGGAGCACTCAGGTTTTTGATGGTATTCGAAATACCTGAAATAATTACTCTCACCCTCAAATCCCAGTGGAGTGTGATGATTAAAGCAGGAATGATGGAGTCTGATAGCTGATAGGAAGGGGTTCAGATTTCAGATTCTGTGTGTTGATAGGAATCAGCCCTGTCCTTTTAGGCCGAGGGTAATTAACGTTGCTGCACCCCAAACCCTTTATCATCTGGTGAAGTCCATGAACCTCTTTTCTTTTCTTTCCTTTTTTTCTTTTTGGCTGTGCCACTTGGTTTATGGGATCTCAGTTCCCCGACCAGGGGCTGAACCCGGGCCCTCGGCAGTGAGAGCACGGAGTCCTAACCACTGGACCGCCAGGGAATTCCCCCATGAACTTCTTTTCAAATTTTGATTTTTAAATGATTAAAATAGAAAACATAAGATTTCATAGGAAACCAATTATATTGGCTATGAAAATATATAATATAATAAATTTTGATATAGTAATATATATGCTTCTTTATTAATGCTTTAAATAATGAGATCTAGTGATGGACTTAATAGCCACTAATTTTTATGTATGATGCATTCTTGAAGTATATCGACTGTTAGTGATATAAAGATGCCTGTACCTTCTATAGGTAAATATGTTACAGTACTATCAGTTCTTCTGTGGATAGTTACCTGTGCTCACAATTGAAAGATATGTTAAGTTTCAGTAAGACGTTAGTGTAAATGGTGATGTAATTATTTTCTCTCATCCAGGTTCATGGGCCCCACGAATTCTATTCATAGGAACATTTGGTTCTCTGTTCCATAGGGGCTAAAAGTCTATAAGATACATTTTCCAGTGAAGATCTCCTTTATGTTCTTCCAGTGGGAGAATGCTTGGGTACTTAGGTGAAGACAGGGAGAAATGGACTTCTTCATCTAGCCCTGGTGGCAGTGGCATCAGCCAATGACTGAGGAGGTCCATGAGCTCCTGAGGCAGCTGTACTGGCAGCTCAAGGGTTAAGGGCCATGGATCAGAAAAGGGCAGGCTCTCAGGTGGGGCAGTTACTCCCTATAGTTTATTTTTGGGTCACAGTGAGAATCCCCTTTTGCTCCTCCAGCCCTCCCAACAATGTTGTAACTTAATTCTCTGTATTTAATCCCTCCACTTAAAATGTCTAGAGGGGTGTCTGCTTTTATATTGAATTATATATTAAAAAAAAAATCCCAACTCTATCTCTTACCAGTTCTGGTCCTCAGGTAAGTTAATGGACCTATCTATGCCTCAACAGCACAATACCTAGCTCAAAGGTTTGTTGTGAAAACCCAATGGTACAGATGGAAAGATCTCTTCCAGTATTAGCCGGGAACCTTTGACCTGATCACCAGTATATATGTTAGGATGACATTTAAGAGAAAGTGGATTCATTGCCTGTAATTGATATGGAAATCAGATCTGGCTTGAAGTATCCCTTGAACATAGTTAAGTAGGATCATGTATTTGTTTATAAGGACAGTTTTAAAAATTAATGAAAAATAACATTAGAAAAAATAATGAAAACGACTGTCACTGCTATTGTTCAGTGGCTTTTGCTCATCTCAGATGTGGCCCCTTGGGCAGTTAGGCTATAATGTCCCTGATCAGCTTAGGCAAACTGAAACTCTTGCAGGGTTATATATAAAAATGGCTGTAGGGGCTTCCCTGGTGGCGCAGCGGTTGAGAGTCCGCCTGCCGATGCAGGGGACGCGGGTTCGTGCCCCGGTCCGGGAGGATCCCACATGCCGCGGAGCGGCTGGGCCTGTGAGCCATGGCCGCTGAGCCTGCGCGTCCAGAGCCTGTGCTCCACAACGGGAGAGGCCACAACAGTGAGAGGCCCGCGTACCGAAAAAAAAAAAAAAAAAAAAAAAATGACTAATTTCAAGTCACCTTAGACTTGTGGATGATCTCCTTCTTTCAATTTAAATGAAATAACAAAAATAGCCAATATTGAGTATCAAGGGCAAATTGCCTTCATCAGACTCAGAAAGGAGAATATTTTGTCAAACTACTGGAAACATATGAAGTATCTAAACTGAATTATTGGGTAATTCTACAGATTTCCAAAATTTTTTTTGTGGGCAAAAGATCTGTCAGAAAGAGAGTAAATTCATGGAACTTCCCTGGTTGTCCAGTGGTTAAGACTTCGCTTTCCAGTGCGGGGGGTTCGGGTTCGATCCCTGGTCAGGGAGCTAAGATCCCACGTGCCCAAAAAATCAAAACATAAAACGGAAACAATGTTGTTAACAAATTCATTAAAGACTTTAAAAATGGCCCACATCAAAAAAGTCTTCAAAAAAAAAAAAAAAGAATGAAAGATAGTAAATTCTTGGTGGCTATATTGCCCACCACGAACTAGGAAGTGAAGGACGTAAGAGAACCCCCTGGAGAGGTAAAAGTTACAGTTAATGCATGCTGGTCATAGCAGAGATAGATAGAGACCTGAAGGAGAAACATTGGTTCTCCATTCAGAAACACTGTCTAGAATGTTTGACTTATTAAAAAGGAGAGAGAAAGGCAGAGGAGAGCTGTACAAGGGTGCATAAGCAGTGTTCACCTGACCAGAGTAGAGGGAGCTTTAAGCAACAAACTTGGAGTATTCTGACTTCACTGATAAAACCTTCCCTGTGTAATGGAGAAAGGCGGGTAGATACCATGCATCTTGGCTGATGCCAGTCAACACTGGATTCATCCTCATGTGCAAACCCCTTGCTCACCAGGCAACACTGTGCTTATGATGTGGCTTCACCAGGTGGATTTGCTTACAGAGACAGAATGGGAGGATAAAAGTAACATCAACAACGATAGCTAATATTTTCTTTAGTGCCTCCTATGTGCCAGGAATTGTTCTGTGTGGTTTGATATTAAATAATATCTTCACAATAATCTGATGAGGAAGATTTTATTTTATTTTTAATTTATGTATTTATTTTTGGCTGCATTGGGTCTTCGTTGCTGCACGTGGGCTTCTTGTCGTGGTGGCTTCTCTTGTTGCGGAGCATGGGCTCTAGGCACACAGGCTCCGGTAGTTGTGGCATGAGGGCTCAGTAGTTGTGGCTCTTGGGCTCTAGAGCACAGGTTCAGTAGTTGTGGCACATGGGCTTAGTTGCTCTGCAGCATGTGGGATCTTCCTGGACCAGGGCTCGAACCCGTGTCCCCTGCACTGGCAGGTGGATTCTTAACCACTGCGCCACCAGGGAAGTCCAGGAAGACTTTATTAATATTTTATTAATATCTACATTTTACAGGTGATGAAACAAAACTGAAGTCCCACAGCTAGATCCTAGAGTTTATGACAGTTGGGACGATGAAAGGTGTTGCAATTGTTTCTTTCGTGCACCTGTTTTCAGGTTTTGATCTCAAATTATTTTATTCTTTTTTGTGCTTTAGCGTGTGTGGAAACACTAAATCACCAAATTTAAGTGATGAAAGCTGATTTTGCTTTCTTGAAATACAGATTACATTTCCAGTTGGCTGCTTCAGAAATCCATTTAGTCAGTGAAATTGGTGAGTGGAAGCCCATACAGCCTATATTTTGAAATTCCCTTATCTGTAATTTCAAAAGCAAATCCAACAGGCTTATTTTCGTCTCTAATTAAGGTTTGCTTTTATCCACTTCACATGACCTCCTCTAGCCGTGTCTTACTTTAGATGATGTCACCTCTTTTATAGGACAGCCTTCCATTTCGGTAGCCCAGGACCTGGTTTCTGTCACACTGCAGAGGCTTAACTTTGCAGCCAGACAGTGTTCTCGGTGCAGCCCTATTATGAGAAGAGGCTTAAGCCTAGTGGTTTCAAGGATGGGCAGATCCTTAACAGCAGCTCCTACCTGGTGTCCTGGATTCCTGAAGATGCACGTAACTATTAGCTGTTCACTCAGGGGCAGGCACCGCTGGGGAATTTAATGGAGCAAGGATGAGGAATGATGGTACCCACAATCAAAGCTATTTGCAATAGGCTATTTGTGAAATAGCTAGGAAGCTCGACTTGATTTTCTTGTCCGTTTCCAAGGGTTAGAAATGATATATGTTCCAAGGCAATTTTAAGACCTGGTAAGCATGCCACAAACAAGCAAAGGATAATGACTTGGTTCCACAGTGATAGACCTGTTACAAGTAATGAAACCTGTCCCCAGCTCTTCTGAAAAGACTGGAGTGGTTTAACACCCAGATGAGGGAGTGTGGCGCCGGGATGGGACAAGAGGAGCAAAGGGGATGAGAGAGAAAATACCATGCACATCCGCCTAAGTGACCTAAAGAGCACGCATTCTGTCTTACCATAGTCATGGTCCTGTGGTAAAAACCTTTGAATTCCCAATAGAGTTTCTAAGTCCACTTAAATTAGAGTAACTTCTATTCAGTAGAATGCCAAAAACCCAGAGACCGTCCATGTTCACAGCTGTAGGATTTTATCCCTGCACAAACGTTTCAAATAATTTGCCCGCATAGGACAAGGTGCACACTCCTGAGAATTGGACTCAGTTTTCAGATATTCAGTTCTTCTGTCTCTGTCAGCTCTCTGACACGTTTTTAATGTCAATATGCATTTCATTGGACTGGAAAATTCTCATCTTGTAGCTCAAAGTCATAGACCAAGAACAAAGCAATGGAATGTTTTCTCTGAGTGGTGCCGTAGCTGCCTAAGTCATTCTGCAGCAACATATACTCATGTCAGACAAGTACAGCAAACCTTTGGAGATTTTCTTGTTTTTCTTTTACTCTTCATTTGTTTGTTTGCTTTTTAGCTAACTGGAACTAACAACAAGGGTTAGCCTGAGAATACCCATTAGCTAAGCCCTTGGAAGCAATGGGCCCCTGGCAAGGAAAGATGCTGGGAAGGGAGAAGTATAGGCCAGTTTTCAATTAAGGAGGCAGTGTGGAGAATAAGGTAGCCCCTCTGCAATATCTGATTGTCGGTAGGGGAGTGACCTCTTTCTGCCAATAAAGGCCAAAGGTGCCTAGTTAGTTATTCAGACCAGCAGCTTAAAGCAACAAGTGTTGATTATCTCACAGCTTTTGTGGGTTAGGAATTCAGGAGCAATTTAACTGGCGCTTCTGGCTTGGTATCTTTCTGATCAAGCTGTTGACCGGGGCTGCAGTCACTGAGACTTGCTGGGGCTGGAGGTTCCTCTTCCAGGCTCATTCATGTGACTGTTGGCCAGAAACTGCCATGGCACCCTGTCTGTCGGGTTCTGCGTGGCATGGCTTCCCTCACTAATCTAATCTCCGAAGTGGCGCGCCATCACTTCTGCTGTTTTCTTTTTGTGAGAAGCCAGTTCCGAAGTCCAGCCCACACTCAGGAGGAAGGAAGGTAAGCTTTACCTCTTGAAAGCAGCAGTATCAAAACATTTGTGGGCATATTTTTAAGGCCAAGACACTGCCTGTGCTTAAAGTAAACTGCAAGAACACGAGGAGTAAATGCTTAGCAGACTCCAAATGAGGAAAAGGACAGACAAGCCAGGAGAGGAGAGAAGCTGTCTTGACCGGTGTGGGGAGCGGGGGCTCCGCATAGGCACAAGGGCCCTCACGGTGAAAAGAAGAGTCAGAGGTCAGATGAGACAGGGAAGATCCCAAAGCAAAAAGAGGTGAGATTAGAAAAGACAGAGGACAGCTGTAATGGAGATTCAGTGTGTAGAGTGGAGGGCAGCAGGTCCCGGGTGAGTCTAAAGCAGCATTAAAGGAGGCCAGCAGGACCAGCAGGATGGCTTGTAGAGGAGCAGGCCTAGCTCACAGGCCGGTGTGAGAAGGGGCTGCGTATTCAGGGAGCTGCAGCAGAGAGGAAAGGGCCCTAGAAGCACAGCTTGGCTTGGCTACTCACCTGATCTGAGGCCTGGGGAAATTACTAATTTGCCATTTTTATCAGACAAGTATAATTGAATATCGTTCATTTCAGTGGTTGAATTGAATATTTTGCCTCCCCGAACTTTGATTTTTTCAGTTCTAAGATGCAGATGATAATAGGTTCCCTGAAGTATTGATAGTGAGATTAGAGATCATGTGTGTCAAAGGCCTAGTCCCATGCCACACTCAATAAATGGCAGCCGCTTTTGTTATACAGTTAATCTTGGTGGGGAAGATGGCTGAAAAGTAATCGCCAGAAAGAACTCAGGACCATTTAGCTAAGAAGACAAAGGACCAGATTCATTCCTGACCATCACTAATTTTCTTAAGCAATTCCCCTCCCCATCTGGGCCTCAGTTTTCCCACCTTTAAAATGAAGACATTGGCCTAGAAAAACTCTTAATGACTCCTTGAATGCACCTGAGAAATTTAATGAAACAAAGCAGGGCGCTACTGGTTTAAGCGGCTTCCTTGCTTGCTTATTCATTTATTTATTTATTTATATTTTGGCTGCATTGGGTCTTCGTTGCTGCGCGGGCTTTCTATAGTTGTAGCAAGCAGGGGCTACTCTTCGTTGCGGTGCACGGGCTTCTCATTGCGGTGGCTCCGCTGCATGTGGGATCTTCCTGCACGAGGGCTTGAACCTGTGTCCCCTGTACTGGCAGGTGGATTCTTAGACACTGTGCCACCAGGGAAGTCCCAAAGGTATAAGTGGCTTTATTTTCACCAGCAAAGGGGAGTATCAAACTGATGAAAGAAATATTGGTAATTCTAGCCCCAAACCTGGTTATTAACAGAAATGTCTATGCGTTTGTATGTGAGTGTGCATGTATGTGTGTGCCTCTATTTGTGTATACATGTGTGTTTTTTAAATTTATTTTAATTTATGTTTTTATACAGCAGGTCCTTATTAGTCATCAGTTTTATACACATCAGTGTATACATGTCAATCCCAATCACCCAGTTCAGCACACCACCATCCCCACCCCCCTGCCGCTTCCCCCCTTGGTGTCCATACGTTTGTCTCGTTTTCTCCCTGCAAACCAGTTCATCTGTACCGTTTTCTAGGTTCCACATATATGCGTTAATATACGATATTTGTTTTTCTCTTTCTGACTTCACTCTGTATGACAGTCTCTAGATGTATGCACATCTCTACAAATAACCCAATTTCGTTCCTTTTTATGGCTGAGTAATATTCCATTATATATATGTACCACATCTTCTTTATCCATTCGTCTGTTGATGGGCATTTAGGTTGTTTCCATGACCTGGCTATTGTAAATAGTGCTGCAGTGAACATTGGGGTGCATGTGTCTTTTTTTTTTTTCCTTTTTTTAGTTATTTCTGAGATATACATTTTAAAGTAATAACTAGAATTATGACTTATAACATTATACCAGAACATATAAGATTTTTAGAAATTTCATGTGATGTCTGAAACACTTATATTAACATATTTCCGTACAAATAACCCAAAGAAAGTTTAGTATTAGTTGTGTTTTTTTGTTTGTTTTTTTATACTGTAGGTTCTTATTAGTCATCAATTTTATACACTTCAGTGTATACATGTCAATCCCAATCGCCCAATTCAGCACACCACCATCCCCACCCCACCGCGGTTTTCCACGCTTGGTGTCCATACGTTTGTTCTCTACAACTGTGTCTCAACTTCTGCCCTGCAAACCGGTTCATCTGTACCATTTTTCTAGGTTCCACATACATGCGTTAATATACAATATTTATTTTTCTCTTTCTGACTTCACTCTGTATGAGAGTCTCTAGATGCATCCACATCTCTACAAATGAACCAATTTCATTCCTTTTTATGGCTGAGTAATATTCCATTGTATATATGTACCACCTCTTCTTTATCCATTCATCTGTCAATGGGCATTTAGGTTGTTTCCATGACCTGGCTATTGTAAATAGTGCTGCAGTGAACATTGGGGTGCATGTGTCTTTTTGAATTATAGTTTTCTCTGGGTATATGCCCAAGAGTGGGATTGCTGGGTCATATGGTAGTTCTATTTTTAGATTTTTTAAGGAACCTCCATACTGTTCTCCATAGAGGCTGTATCAATTTACATTCTCACCAACAGTGCAACAGGGTTCCCTTTTCTCCACACCCTCTCCAGCATTTGTTGTTTGTAGATTTTCTGATAATGCCCATTCTAACTGGTGTGAGGTGGTACCTCATGGTAGCTTTGATTTGCATGTCTCTAATAATTAGTGATGTTGAGCATTGTTTCATGTGCTTCTTGGCCATCGGTATGTCTTCTTTGGAGAAATGTCCAGGTTTTTAGGTCCAGGTATTTAGGTCTTCTGCCCATTTATTGATTGGGTTGTTTGGTTTTTTTTGTAATGAGCTGCATGAGCTGTTTATATATTTTGGAGATTAATCCTTTGTCCGATGATTCATTTGCAAATATTTTCTCCCATTCTGAGGTTGTCTTTTCGTCTTGTTTATAGTTTCCTTTGCTGTGCAAAAGCTTTTAAGTTTCATTAGGTCCCATTTGTTTATTTTTCTTTTCATTTCCATTACTCTAGGTGGTGGAACAAAAAATATCTCACAGTGATTTATGTCCAAGAGTGTTCTTCCTATATTTTCCTCTAAGAGTTTTATAGTGCCCGGTCTTACATTTAGGTCTCTAAGCCATTTTGAGTTTATTTTTGTGTATGGTGTTAGGGAGCGTTCTAATTTCATTCTTTTACATGTAGCTGTCCAGTTTTCCCAGCACCACTTATTGAAGAGACTGTCTTTCTCCATTGTATATCCTTGCCTCCTTTGTATATCCTTGCCTCCTCCATGCACCTATGACTAGTGGACCATAGGTGCATGGGTATATCTCTGGGCTTCCTGTCTTGTTCCATTGATCTATATTTCTGTTTCTGTGCCAGTACCATATTGTCTTGATTACTGTAGTTTTGTAGTATAGTCTGAAGTCAGGGAGTCTGATTCCTCCAGCTCTGATTTTTCACTCAAGACTGCTTTGGCTATTCGAGGTCTTTTATGTCTCCATACAGATTTTAAGATTTTTTGTTCTAGTTCTGTAAAAAATGCCATTGGTAATAATGATAGGGATTGCATTGAATATGTAGATTGCTTTGGGTAGTATAGTCATTTTCACAGTATTGATTCTTCCAATCCAAGACCATGGTATATCTCTCCATCTGTTGGTATCATCTTTAATTTCTTTCATCAGTGTCTTATAGTTTTCTGCATACATGTCTTTTGTCTCCTTAGGTAGGTTTATTCCTAGGTATTTTATTCTTTTTGTTGCAATGGTAAATGGGAGTGTTTTCCTAACTTCTCTTTCAGATTTTTCATCATTAGTGTATAGGAATGCAAGAGATTTCTGTGCATTAATTTTGTATACTGCAACTTTACCAAATTCATTGATTAGCTTTAGTAGTTTTCTGGTGGCATCTTTAGGATCCTCTATGTATAGTATCGTGTCATCTGCAAACAGTGACAGTTATACTTCTTTTCTCATTTGTATTCCTTTTATTTCTTTTTCTTCTCTGATTGCCATGGCTAGGACTTCCAAAACTATGTTGAATAATAGTGGTGAGAGTGGACATCCTCGTCTTGTTCCTCATCTTAGAGGTAATGCTTTCAGTTTTTCACCATTGAGAATGATGTTTGCTGTGTGTTTGTCAGATATGGCTTTTATTATGTTGAAGTAGTTTCCCTCTGTGCCCACTTTCTGGAGAGTTTTTATCATAAAAGGGTATTGAACTTTGTCAAAAGCTTTTTCTGCATCTATTGAGATGATCATATGGTGTTTCTTCTTCAGTTTGTTAATATGGTGTATCACATTGATTGTTTTGTGTATGTTGAAGAATCCTTGCATCTCTGGGATAAATCCCACTTAATCATGGTGTATGATCCTTTTAATGTGTTGTTGGATTCTGTTTGCTTGTTATTTTATTGAGGATTTTTGCATCTATATTCATCAGTGATATTGGTCTGTAATTTTCTTTTTTTGTAGTATCTTTGTCTGGTGTTGGTATCAGGGTGATGGTGGCCTCATAGAATGAGTTTGGGAGTGTTCCTTCCTCCTCAATTTTTTGGAAGTGTTTGAGAAGGATGGGTGTCAGCTCTTCTCTAAATGTTTGATAGAATTCACCTGTGAAGCCATCTGGTCCTGGACTTTTGTTTGTTGGAAGATTTTTAATCACAGTTTCAATTTCATTACTGGTGACTGGTCTGTTTATATTTTCTATTTCTTCCTGGTTCAGTCTTGGAATGTTATACCACTCTAAGAATTTGTCCATTTCTTCCAGGTTGTGATAGAGTTGCTTGTAGTAGTCTCTTAGGATGCTTTGTATTTCTGTGGTGTCTGTTGTAACTCCTTTTTCATTTCTAATTTTATTGATTTGAGTCCTCTACCTCTTTTTCTTGATGAGTCTTGCTGATGGTTTATCAATTTTGTTTATCTTCTCAAAGAACCAGCTTTTAGTTTTATTGATCTTTGCTTTTGTTTTCTTTGTTTCTATTTCGTTTATTTCTGCTCTGATCTTTATGACTTCTTTCCTTCTGCTAACTTTGGGTTTTGTTTGTTCTTCTTTCTCTAGTTCCTTTAGGTGTAACGTTAGATTGTTTATTTGAGATATTTCTTGCTTCTTGAGGTAGGTGTGCATAACTATAAACTTCCCTGTTAGAACTGCTTTTGCTGCATCCCATAGTTTTTGGATCATTGTGTTTTCATTGTCATTTGTCTCTAGGTATTTTTTGATTTCCTCTTTGATTTCTTCAGTGAGCTCTTGGTTATTTAGTAATGTATTGTTTAGCCTCCATGTGTTTGTGTTTTTTACGTTTTTTCCCTGTAATTGATTTCTAATCTCATAGCATTGTGGTCAGAAAGATGCTTGATATGATTTCAATTTTCTTAAAATTACTGAGGCTTGATTTCTGACCCAGGATGTGATCTATCCTGGAGAATGTTCCGTGCGCACTTGAGAAGAAAGTGTAGTCTGCTGTTTTTGGATGGAATGTCCTATAAATATCAATTAAATCTATCTGGTCTTTTGGGCCATTTAAAGCTTGTGTTTCCTTATTAATTTTCTGTTTGGATGATCTGTCCAATGGTGTAAGTTGAGGTGTTAAAGTCCCCCACTATTACTGTGTTACTGTCGATTTCCTCTTTTATAGCTGTTAGCAGTTGCCTTTTGTATTGAAGTGCTCCTGTTGGGTACATATATATTTACAGTTGTTATATCTTTTTCGTGGATTGATCCCTTGATCATTATGTAGTGTCCTTCCTGTCTCTTGTAACATTCTTTATTTTAAAGTCTAATTTATCTGATATGAGTATTGCTACTCCAGCTTTCTTTTGATTTCCATTTGCATGGAATATCTCTTTCCACCCACTCACTTTCAGTCTGTATGTGTCCCTGGGTCTGAAGTGGATCTCTTGTAGACAGCATATATATGGATCTTGTTTTTGTATCCATTCAGCAAGCCTGTGTCTTTTGGTTGGAGCATTTAATCCATTCACGTTTAAGGTAATTATCTATATGTATGTTCCTATTATCTTTTTCTTAATTATTTGGGATTTGTTTTTGTAGGTCCTTTTCTTCTCTTTTGTTTCCCACTTAGAGAAGTTCCTTTAGCATTTGTTATAGAGCTGGTTTGGTGGTGCTGAATCCTCTTAGCTTGTGCTTGTCTGTAATGCTTTTGATTTCTCCATTAAATCTGAATGAGATCTTTGCCAGGTAGAGTAATCGTGATTATAGGTTTTTCCCTTTCATCACTTTAAGTATATCATGCCACTCCCTTCTGGCTTGTAGAGTTTCTGCTGAGAAATCAGCTGTTAACCTTATGGGAGTTCCCTTGTATGTTATTTGTCTTTTTTCCCTTGCTGCTTTCAATAATTTTTCTTTCTCTTTAATTTTTGCCAATTTGATTACTATGTGTCTCGGTGTGTTTCTCCTTGGGTTTATCCTGTATGGGACTCTCTGCACTTTCTGGACTTGGGTGGCTATTTCCTTTCCCGTGTTAGGGAAGTTTTCGACTATAATCTCTTCAAATATTTTCTTGGGTCCTTTCTCTCTGTCTTTTCCTTCTGGGACCCCTATAATGTGAATGTTGTTGTGTTTAATGTTGTCCCAGAGGTCTCTTAGGCTGTCTTCATTTCTTTTCATTTTTCTCTCTTTATTCTGTTGTGCAGCAGTGAATTCCACCATTCTGTCTTCCAGGTCACTTATCCGTTCTTCTGCCTCGGTTATTCTGCTATTGATTCCTTCTAGTGTAGTTTTCATTTCAGTTATTGTATTGTTCATCTCTGATTGTTTGTTCTTTAATTCTTCTATATCTTTGTTAAACATTTCTTGCATCTTCTTGATCTTTGCCTCCATTCTTTTTCCAAAGTCCTGGATCATTTTCACTATCGTTATTCTGAATTCTCTTTCTGGAAGATTGCCTATCTCCATTTCCTTTAGTTGTTTTTCTTGAGTTTTATCTTGTTCCTTCATCTGGTACATAGCCCTCTGCCTTTTCATCTTGTCTATCTTTCTGTGAATGTGGTTTTTGTTCCACAGGCTGCAGGATTGTAGTTCTTCTTGCTTCTGCTGTCTGCCCTCTGGTGGATGAGGCTATACAAGAGGCTTGTGGAAGTTTCCTGATGGGAGGGACTGGTGGTGTGTAGAGCTGGCTGTTGCTCTCTTGGGCAGAGCTCAGTAAAACTTTAATCTGATTGTCTAGTTATGGGTGGGGCTGGTTTCCCTCGTGTTGGTTGTTTGGACTGAGGCGACCCAACACTGGAGCCTACCTGGGCTCTTTGGTGGGGCTAATGGCAGACTCTGGGAGGGCTCACTCCAGGGAGTACTTCCCAGAACTTCTGCTGCCAGTGTCCTTTTCCTCATGGTGAGGCACAGCCACCCCCGCCTCTGCAGGAGACCCTGCAACACTAGCAGGAAGGTCTGGTTCAGTCTCCTATGGGGTCACTGCTCCCTCCCCTGGGTCCTGATGCACACACTACTTGGTGTGTGCCCTTCAAGAGTGGAGTCTTTATTTCCCCCAGTCCTGTCGAAGTCCTGCAATCAAATCCCGCTAGCCTTCAAAGTCTGATTCTCTAGGAATTCCTCCTCCCATTGCCAGACCCCCAGGTTCGGGAGCCTGAAATGGGGCTCAGAGCCTTCACTCCAGTGGGTGGACTTCTGTGGTATAAGTGTTCTCCAGTTTGTGAGTCACCCACCCAGGAGTTATGGGATTTGATTTTACTGTGATTGCGCCCCTCCTACCGTCTCATTGCGGCTTCTCCTTTGTCTTTGAATGTGGGGTATCTTTTTTGATGAGTTCCAGTGTCTTCCTTTCAATGATTGTTCAGCAGCTAGTTGTGATTCTGGTGTTCTCGAAAGAGGGATGGAAAGCATGTCCTTCTACTCCGCCATCTTGAACCAATCTCTATATGTGTGTTTTTGAGTGTTTGTGTTTACCTGCATGTGTCTGTGGGTGTAGGAGGTGGAGAAGCAAAGGCAACAGTAAGAAAGGGGCCACCACTGATAATTACTGTGCTTCTGCTCAGTGCCAGAGCACTGGGCTAGGGATTCAGCAGTGACAGACGGGGTGTCTTCCTGGTGGAACTATTGGCTTGGTGGTCCTGGCCACTGCTTTATTCTGCACTCATTTTCTCAGTCTGGGAAATGGAGTTTCCAGAGCCTTGGAAATAACTTCATGCCCATATTGTAAATGTTAATTATGTAGCTGGGAGCTGCAGGCACCAAGGGAGGTCAGTGTTTTTCCTCTTCTGGGAGTCTACTATGGAAGCCTCATCATTTGGTTGGACTGGAGGCTGCAGTGATGCATGTGGCATAGGTGCGTAGGGCAGGGAGCCCTGAGCTTGCTTGTTGCAGTTAACATTTTATGGCTCCTCCAACCCCTGCCCCTCACTCAGAAGGCAACACTTGGCTCCAAGCCGAACTTTCCAATTATGCCATCAATAAACTTAGTGACATTGGCAAGAAAAGCAAAGGAAAAGAGTGTTTGCTTTGCCGCAGGTCTGATTTCCACCCATATGCCCTATCTGTCCTGTTGGTAGCTTCCTCATGGAGCATTTGAGAAAAAATAGGAAATAATTATTTAATGGTCATGTTGGAGATTGTTGATTTATAGAGCCAACATATGTTCCCATATGTACTTTCTTTATTGAAAGATTATACCTCATCAGCTCATTTCCTTGTCAACCAGGAGGTGCTGAAGGGCACCTCAATCCATAAATGAAAGGGACAAAGTTAAATTCACCAAAGAAATGGACGAAACTGGGCCTGGAACCGGATGCCCAGGATGTGGCTACCTCTGGTGTGAAGGAGAACATTCTGGTTGCACTAGAGCTTGCTTCTCTTGAAGATGTCCTCCTGATGTTTATATATGTTTGTGTGGTTTTGTCTGTGGTGTATCTTATATTCTCATTTCCCTGAGGCTGGGATTGCCTATGATATGGTACCCGTGGGGCTTAAGAAATGCAAGAGATCTCTGAATGAATGGACATGTTCGAGTTTGGGCATATTAGGCTCAGGGCTTGTTATGAACTCCCAGTGATGAGTTCACTCTGTGTAGGGTCTCACTTATCTCTTCCTGAAGCAGCCACCATGTAAGTGGTAGCCCACAGAGAATCAGCAGAAAAGAGGAAGGGAAGAATGACCTGTTCCCCACCCCCACCTCCCGGCCACAGGATCCTGAGGGAAGCAGTCCTAACTGTTGGCAGAAGGGGCATCCAGCAGTCAGCCTCCCCTCTTCCAACTGTTCTGGACTTCTCAAGGAACATTCCATTCAGCCAGCTTATGTCATGTTCTGAGATAGACATGGTCGCTAACACCAAGAGTGGGTGGTCATTGAGCTTGAAACGTTTTGGGTGACTGCAAAGGACAAACACAGCAGCCCCATGCTCCATGCTGGTGTATCATCTATGAGCTGTGTCTGTGGAGCATGGGAGCTTAAGGTCCACTGGCCATCGGTCTCATGTCGGCATGGCTGCTAGATTGCTAGGTGAACTGGCTAAAACTCTCTCTTCCTGAGGGGCTGAGGAGACTCTTGGAGAAAACTCATCCTGAAGGCAGAAGGAACCAGGCAGGGCCAACTTGAGAAGTGCAAGGCTTTCTCCTTCATCATGACTTTAAGTTCTGTGGTGAGTGGCGAGCCAGAGATGAGTCTGAAAAGGAGGTGACCAAGGAACACTGTTCCTGGACCCCTGTGAAAGCGTATGAAGCCCTGCTGACTTCATAACCCCTGTGCCATGTTGAGTACCGCAGGAAACACTCAGAGGGCAACATCCACTTAGAAATGGCAGCCGGGTCTGTGCAAGGCATTGGAGCCCTCAGAGGCCACAGCTATGTCTAGCTACGTGGCACTGCCCAGGGGTCATAGTGGTACCCAGGGGAAACAAAAGTGGAGCTCACAGGGTGGTTCTTGACCCAAATCAGAGGGCTGTGTGGTCCTGATGATGAGATTTGACTCTCCTATGTTTTTAAATGAAGTGAGCATCTTCCTAACATTTGTAACATTAGGAATAATCGTTGAATCCTGGTCTTTCTCTCTCTTTTTTCTTCTAGTTTTATTGAGATATAATTGACATACAGTGCTGTGTAAATCTCAGGTGTACAGCATAATGTTTGACTCACATACGTCATGAAATGATTACCAAAATGGGCCATCAGATTTATTATACTGTTTTTCCTTAAGGACTTCAGTTTACCAAAACCTGCGCTTTAATACCTGTGCCTGCTGTGTCCCTGCCATTCTTGTGACCTCATTTTTTTTTTTTTTAACACATAGCTGCATTTCCGGCAACCCCTTTGGACTAAAGAGCCTAGATACATCCATGTTGGGATCTCTATGTGACAGCGTTGAGCTTGTCATCTGAAGGCAGCAGGAAGTCTGACAGACACTAAACTTTTTTTAGAAGCTAGAAATTCTACCATTTGCGGAGTTGAAGACAGTTTGAACATTTCTGGATGAATGCTGCCCTTCATTTTTGGAATTGAACCTCTTAACGTTCTTGGAGGACTGTCTCTTTGGTGAGAGCCTTTCAGTCATGCAGATGTAGGACAATAGTAATCCCTCATTTTCCTTGGAGAAGCCCCACATGCAGCAGAGAGCCAAGTGGAAGTGCCGCAGACTGAGATGGGAAGTGTTTTGTTCTGAGAAGGCAGCTGACAGTGTGTTTTGTCCCCGAAGAGGTAAGAGACCTATTTTAAATATTTCATTTTACTTTGCTCTTACCTCCGGATTTGGCCTGCCCATGCATGTTCTTAGAAAACACAGTCTTCATATTCCAGCATCTGCTCACAGAAGAAGGGCAGCTCGAGCCAGACAAGGGGGCGGGGGTGCAGGTGTCAACTCATCTCCTGGTGAGGAAAGATGGTGAAGAGTCCTGGGATCAGGCTTGGGCAGGGCAGATGGGACCCTTGGTGCGTCTCATGCTGTTATTTCGTCTAGTAAAAGGCCACATGTTGCTAAGTATACCTATTATGACTATTATGGCCCTTTTTTCCGGGGTACGGTTGTGGGTTTCCTCCTGAGGAAATTGAGGTTTCCCCTGTCAACCTGAGAAGTTAATTCTAGAGCAGGAAAGACACTGGCGTTAGATGGGAGTGTGGAAGGACTTCCTTAATTTGGAGTCAGGAGGGAAGAGAGTGTTGGGGAGGCTATGGGTATGAAGATGCTTGGAGCTTCCTGCTGAAGGCAGTGAGTTGGGCCCTGCCATCTGGGTCAGTCTAGGAGATAGGCCAGGACTGGCTGCCGTAGGCATCCTGAGTGAGAGAGAACGCCCGTGGGCCTTTAGAATGGCCAGCTCAAGGAGAGCATAGTTACCTTTCAGGAAGAAGTTATGCTTCTTTGAACCTGTGCTGTCTTGTTAACATCTCAGCTGTGCTTTGCGAAATTAGAAAGCACAGGGCTTTCCCGCTGAAGTTGGGATTCCCCCAAGGGGAAGAGGCAGCTGTGTCTGGCCAGACCAGCAGGTTTCAGAGGAAGAGCTTGGAGAAATTGCTGGGGATTTGCTAGAGGGACTTACATTAAGTGGGGCTTATGAATTGTAATGATTTGAGTTTTTAAAGAAAAGGTAACTTTGTTTTATAGTCAGGGGCCAGTGAGAATGTAAACTTGGTGGTTTCTATGGGGATTCCCACAAATATCAACAATACATTGTTTCTCTTCATAAAAATTAAAATCACATTAGTGTGAGGGATTCATGCCAGGGCCCCGGCATGGGAAACACAGGGAGTACTCTGGACTGGAAAGACAAAGACTGAGAGGTGTTAGGCCGATATGTGCTGGGTCTAACCTAGGCAAGGCAGAAGAGGGGAGACGAATTTCTTCTGTAGATGTACAGTGTCGTGGGGCTGCCTCTCTGCTTCTCTGCTTTACTGCAAACCATCGTTAGTGAGGTGGGACAGCGATAGTGCTGACCACCAGGTTTGTAAAAGAGAACCCAACAGTATGGCATTATTCAAGATGGGATTTTGTGGAAAAATGTAAGAGCTGGAAGGTGTGACTGTAGGAACAAGTTCAGAAACATTTTGCCTTTTCAGAGACAAAAATGTGAGGAACGAGCGAGAAAATAGAAATAATGCGTTTCTAAATTTAATCACTGAACTGAGAGCGTTGATGTCTGATTCTTGTCTGAGATGAGAATCCAATTCTCTGTGACCTGGAGGAGAGCTCAGCCCTCTCTGGACTTCAGTTTCCACCCAGTGGAATAAGAGGTCAGGCTTAGCTTGCGTCTGATCCTCTCCAGCTCTGATGCTCTAGCCCTCCACGGTGGGACCACCACTTGATGGAAATATTGGTCTATCACAAATTGAGATGCTTAGAGCGCTGCCCTTGGCTACACACACACTGATGGCTTGAGTAGAAGAGGACTGGCTTTCAGATGCCCGAGTGTGGCAGAGTGAAAAGGCCTTTATTACTCAGGCAGCCTGGATGGACGCCTGATGGCCCTGTGTCTCCCTGCAGCGCCCCCTGGTGTTTCTGGGCTTTGTATTCCACGTAGGCATCCTCCCAGGTCACTTGCAGGAAGCCAGGAACCTATTATACAATGCTGGGAACTCATTTTGAGGGTGTCAGGATTGCTGGGTCATTTCCCTCTGCTCAACTTCGCGTACCAAATAACAGTATTCAAATGCTGCTTATTCCCGAAAGAAAACAGGAAAGGGGCATAAGGCAGCAGTGCTGTCATTTCTGTGTGATTCCAAATCCAAAGCAGGGACAGGACCAACAGGAAAGCACACAAAACATAGGACGAACAGAACTTCCTCTAGAAACAGAGCTGTTTTATCATCAGCTGTAAATTAAAAGCATGTTCTGGGCAGCTCTTGGCCCTCGGCTGCAGGTGTAATATCACATTCTAGTTTACAAGTAGCTGATGTGTGATTCTGGGTATAACAGTTATCTGTAATTGAAATCATTATAAAACAAATCCCCCCTGCACTGACTGAGACAGTAATCAGCATCAGGAATGCTGTGTATACAGCATTGAAGACCCATAAATATGCAAGATTAATTTGCTGAACTTCATTCAGGCTTCCAGCAGTGCCGTCACCTGGGACCAGAGAAGCAGCAAATTAATTCTGAACCTCTGCTAGTTTTAAAACATCAAGAGCAGCCTCCTTTGTGTAGGTGTCTTCTGCAGTGCTTCTCTGCCTTTACAGATACTTTCTGGAAAAATCAAACAGCTAGAATGCAAAATGCTGTTTGGCCACAGAAGGTACCCTGGTGCCCCACCTGGTTCCCATGACCTCTTCCTTCCTTCCCATCTCAGTGACCCTTATTTCCTCCTCAGGTCCCTAAAACTACAAACAGAAAAAGAAAATCCTGACTTTGGTCAGCACACTGGAAAAACCTCTTAGATATCAAATTGAGGAAGAAGAAATGCCTAATGGCAAAGCGTTAGGATTTGGGTCAGAAAGTAGATCTAGTTCCGGCTCTGACTAACTGCCATGTCTCCTTGGACAAATTGCTGTCCTTCTTTAGGTCTTAGATTGCATTTAAAAAAAAGAACTTCGAATTGCTAAAATTTCTTCAAGATACTTTGAGGTTTCACTTTCTTCTCTGTCCAATCCAGTTTGTTACTTTCCTTCAACAGTGTTCTGTGTAATAAAAATATTGTTGATGTCTCTCTCCCTTTTTACCTACTCTCTGTTCTCTTTAGCCTTGCACATCATACTTCTTTTATTCCTTAACTATTATTTTTAGTTTTGGGTGGAGGTAGCCATCAGTGTACTTGTTCAGTCCACTATGTTTATCTTGAAGTTTCCATGACACTTCATCTTCCAAATAAGGTGGTACTTTTATAATCTAATTATTACAGAGGAGGAAACAGAGGCCCAGAGAGGCTAAGAAAATTGCCCAGAGCTGCAGAGTTAGTGACAGCAGAGAGATTTAAACTCAAGACTGCCTTTTGACAAAACCCATGTTCTTAGCTACAAGGCTGTCCTGAAGTCATGGGTTCTTTTGCAGATGTGTTGGGCCTGTTCTTGGTGCACTGACAATGCCAGGATTCTGAGCTATGAAACTGAGGAAAGACCATGGACCATGGGAAAGAGTCCAAAGCAAAGGATACTCTGACAGGAGAGGGCCTGTCCACCAGCTTTTCCCTTTGCACATCACCACATGTACAGAAAGAAATGTGCCTTTTGTCATCATTTTAATTTCTGTGTATAAAACACATGCTCGTCTGGCCCTCTCTGCAGTGGTGGCTGGAATCAGAGTGAGGAAGATAATGTAACATTAGATTTCAAGCACGTTCTTCTTTATTATTCTTTTTTTAATTGAAGTTTTTGGTATATATAGATTACATGCAGTTGTACATAATAATACAGGGAGATCCCATGTACCTTTTACTCAGTTTCCCCTGATGGTAACATCTTACAGTTGAAAATTTTTTTAAGTTCCTAAATATTACATTAATACATTTTGTTGTAATAGGTTCAAGTAATACTGAAGTATACAGAACAAAGTATGAAGTTCTGTTTCAAACCTTGTTCTCTTGGACTCTCTCCTCATCTGGACCCTACTCTGGTTTGTGTACCTCCTTCTTCCCCTATACCTCTTCCTTATCTTGTTATAATGGTCAGGGGTCATCCTGGGGCAAAATAGAATTTGGGGATTTCTGGCTGACTCATCATCTTTTTGATGGTGCATATGGATGACGTCAGCAACTCTTGATCTCATCTGTCCTCTAATTGTCTGACATCCTCTGAATTCCTTATTTCCATGCTTCTTTACATACCCAGTCAAAAAGAAATAATACATATAATACAATATAGACATTTCATATCTCTTCTATATTTGGTATTAAGTATTATGCTTATGTACTAAGTATTCTATACTAAGTAGAATACCTTGATCTTATTTATCTTATTTAACACACCATCAGGCACTGTTCTAAGCATTTTATAAATATTGATTCATTTAATCCTTATAGTAACTCTGTGAGGAAGGCACCATTATTATTTTCATTTTATAGGTGAGGTACAGAGAGGTTGTGCAAGATCACACAGCTGGTAAATGATGGGGACAGGATTCACCCCCATCAATCTGGCTCTAGAGTCTGAGCTCTTAACCACTTACGCAAGTAACTCATGGATAGTTGGGTAGTTCACCTCTTTTTTCTTCCTTTTCTAATATTTACATGTTCCCCCTACATTATCTCCTTTCTTGTAGGCTATAAATGTGTTCTAATATTAGACACCTTAAAAGACATCCCCCCCCGCCATACACTAGCCTTTGTTTCGGTGGCCTTGTCTTAAGTTACCACCCCATCTCTCTTTCCTGTGTTTGTTTCTAGCAAACCTTGAAAGACTCTTCTATAACTGCTGTCTCCACTTCATCATCTAATTCATTCTTGGACCCACTGCAGTCAGAGCTTCTCTCTTAATCACTCTATGGAAGCTGTTCCCGTATCATCAAAACAGTCATTTCCTCTTATATGTTGATGTGATTAGTTATATTAATACATTTCCTAATATGAAATCATTCTGGCACTGACATCAGTTTTCACTTTTTAAACTCAATGCTGGATTTGGTTTGCTAATATTCTATTTATAACTTTGATTAGTATCAGATGGATGGACTATTTCCTTAAAACTCAGGGAACATAGGAAGTTCTTTCTAGTCCATTTAATTTCCTTGTTAATTTATAGAGGTTGGTTTTCTTGTAGAAAATAGTTTTACTATGTCATTCATGTCTCTCCCCATGGGATGTCTTTTATTTACCAATTAAAAGAGAAATAAATGTGCTTTCTAATTATCACTGAATAGTCACATAAGGCAAACCTTTACACTGGAGCATGATTTTGAAAAGCTAGAATAATCTGTTTGGCTTTTACACAAGGTTCTATTATGAGTCCCCAGAAAATGCAGATTGGTAGAAAGAACATTCTCTATTGAGAAAAGCCAAAGAGTGACAATGATGATGATGGTGGCAAAAAGTTTTTTATTTTATTTTATTTCTTTTTTTTTTTTTTTTGCAGTACGTGGGCCTCTCACTGCTGTGGCCTCTCCCGTTGCGGAGCACAGGCTCCGTACGCGCAGGCTCAGCGGCCATGGCTCACGGGCCCAGCCGCCCCGCGGCATGTGGGATCTTCCTGGACCGGGGCACGAACCTGTGTCCCCTGCATCGGCAGGCGGACTCCCAACCACTGCGCCACCAGGGAAGCCCATGTTTTTTATTTTTAAAAGAGAGAGAACAGTTATCATGTTTTCAGGATTTAAACTATGCTCGTCACTTGACTGATGGAAGGTGTCATTTACTAGGGTGTAAAGTCTACGAGGGCAGGACTGTGAGTATTGCGGTGATTACTTTGCATTCACAACGCTATGAGGTGGCTGCTACTGTTATCTCCAAATTGCAGATGAGGAAACTGAGGCTCTGAGAGGTGGAGTAACTTTCCCAGGTTCATCCAGAGAGACTAGAATGGATTGTTGGTTTTTCCTAATAAAGTCGAAGCATAGTGTTAATAGGTACCGTCAGGCCCCTTTATGCCCTGCACTCCTTAAGCCCCCACTAACCCTGTCAGGCAGAGTGACCAGCAGTTTGTGTGAACCATTCCCATCCCACGTTTTTGCACATGGATGCTGCTTCCTGTCTCTATGCAATGCCTTGAACTCTGATCACCTGGCTCACTTCCACTTGCCCTTTGAGGTTTATCCAAGTATTCTCTCTTCCTTCTACCATTCACTGCACCCCCGCCCCGCCCCACCCTGAGCTCATTTCTCTTGTGGTCGTGGCACATTAGAGATCCTCCAGATCCTTATCTGTCTCCTGCATGAGACAGTAGACTGTATTGTTCCCCACTGGGGCCAGTGGCCTCTGGGACCTCTCAGAATGTGTTTGTCAGATAAATGAAGGATGATGGTTCCCTCTCCAATCTGAGCCTAGTCCTTCACAGGGCTGTGGTTGGTGACCTCTAACCACCCCCCACCCCCCAACCTGGCAAGGTTGGCTTCTGGGTTCTTAGACCCACAGCCTCTCACCCTCTGACCATTTTCTGCTTCTCCAAGGAACAACCCCTTACTCCGGAGAGCATCACACGTTCCTCATAAGAAAATACGTTTAGTTCACTTAATTGAAGGTTAAGAAGTCATAAAACTCATTGAGCAGGAGGCTGAGAACAGCTATAACAAAATTAAGCTGAGGTCAGAACCACTCAAATATGGGGGACTACAGCCCTGGAAAATGACATGAATATCTGAAAATCCCTTCTCTGTATTTTCTTAAAGAGAGGCCACTTTCAAATAATCTTTTTTTTTTCTCTAACTGATAAACACTGTGGCATTCAACTTGATCAAAATAATCTAGCTCATCAGTATTTCCATGGGCTATGTAACTGATCAGGAGATTTTCTTCTTTTGGAAACATTTCTTTCTGTGGAGAAATAAATGGAAAGAAATCCAGAAAAATATATCCTACTGTTAGCTCCAGAGATATACAATTTCTAAAAAGGTTGTTATCTATCTTGTAGCAAGAGCAGAAAAGAAAAAACCTCATTTGTATATAAAAATAAGATAGAGATTGTGGTTCTCTCTGCCATATGCAAATCCTGTAGGGTCTTGCTACTAATCTGCTATTAAATCCCAGTTCTTTTCCTGAGATTGAACCAGCAGGTCAAAATGACAGATGCTGCAGTTGCCAATGCAGCAGATCATTGTTTTCTGAAAACAAGTGTGTTCGTGTGAGAGGGACCAGGGCTTGTTCCCTAGCCTGCCTCTTTGTGTAGTTCAGGAGCATGTCAGTAAGGCTCCTGATTGAATTCTCAACACTGAGCACTGAGCCTGGAATCTAGTCAGAGTTCAATAATATATGTTGAGTGAGTGAATAACTAAGTGACTGTATTCACTCCTCCCAAAATTCACACTGTGACTGGCCCTTATATGTATTTCGTGTACAAAATTCTTCCAGGGTACGACCCATTCTTTAAGCTACAGTGCCACCATCTCCATGACATACAGGAATTGTGTGAGCACAGAGGATGGAGCATCTGAATCTGCCTTGGGTTATCAGAAATGCTTTATGGAGGAAGTGCTGTTTGAGTTGCATCTGGGTGGATTAAGAGGTAGAGAAGAGAGAGAAGGCTCTCTAGGAGGGAGGGGAACTGTTGCAGGTGAAGAGAGTCAGGGGAGGGGAAGGGCATACTCTTGTTGGCTTCTTCCCAGAGTCCAGGAGATCAGAACCTTGCGGGTCAGTGATTCATCTCCCTTGCAGGCCTTTGAGAGTAGAAGGGTCTCTCTGCTCCTACATGCCAGGATCCTAGGGCATCAGAGTCTCTGATCTGAGAATCTCCTCCACCCTGAGAGCCAGGAGTATCCATCAGGCCTCTGCCCTAATCGGCCTGGTGGTCCCAGCCAGACCTATATTCCGCAAGAGGTATGAGTGGTACTTGGTGTGCCCTCAGAGAGCTGTGATGCGAGTATGCGAACTGCCTTCTACTGTCCATCATTCCTTAGGACCCCTCCTCTAGAGGCGCCCACACAGTACACAGTAGAGGCCCTGGCACATTGCAGGGCTCAGTAATTATTTCTGAGATGAATGAATACTAGAATCTTGGAGGTGGAATCATTACCACATTCCCCATCTAAAATAATCCTGGATTATTTCTTCATTCATTGGACTCTTGGTGGAGGGATGATTTGGAACATTTCCATCCCCACTAAATATTCAGACAGTGAGTGCCCAGTCTGTTCTTCTCACTTTCCTCTGAGTAGTTAAACATTTCCTACATGAGGGTTTAGCCTTTTGTCCAAGCTGCCACCAGACACTCAGTAAAGTGGTGTGCTCTGCAATTGGATCTCATTGGGATAAAGAGAGTTGGTCTGGTCCTGGGGATGTAGGAGACAGATGAATCACAAGGTTATTAGGTGCACAGGAATTGTAATCAACTGAGAAGAAAGACCAAGCAGCATGGTCATAAACAAGAGTGTCCTATCCAACATTTTGTAGATAGGCAGTCACTCCCAAGAACATGAGGGCAAGCACCATTTTGAAACTCCTGCCAGGTGTGTTGTAGTAAAGGGAAATTTGAATGAGCTGATGTTCGGAGGCATATCCCTTCCTTTCCAATCACAAGGCTCTGGTCCTAATTAGAATTTTATCAATATAACTGATACACTGAATTGGCTTTTAATAGCTCAAGAGGTTGAGACGTTGGGAAAAATTTCATTTTGGAAGAGATCATGGAGTAGAATTTGTGACCTGCTTCAGGCATTTTAGCAGGTGCTGACCTCTGCCCCTCCTCCATTCACTACTTCCTTGTCAATCCATGCTGCAGTTATTCTCCCTTGCCTCTGTTAGTGTCTCAGTCTTCTGTGGCCTCTAGTTTCTCTCCTTCTTCCTTCTCTAATCCATGCTAGAGTGAGCTTTCCAAGATCAAAACTTGAACACGCCCTTCTCAGGTGAATGTCTCCTAATCAACTGCAGAGTAAAATTGAAATTTGTTGTTGCAGGGGACCTGGCCTCACACAGTCCTTGTCTATTTTTCCCTTCTGTCACTACCTCTTCCTTCATCTGTCTTCAACTTCCTTCTGTACCCCAAGCAAGTTATGTTATCTTCTGTTCCTTCACCTTTCCCAGTCATTTTCTTCTTTACCACACTTGCCCTTCCTTCCTCGAATATATCTGATTTTTAACTTTTCAAAACCTTCCCCGTGAAGCCCTCCTGCTGGCACAGTCACTCCCTGCAGTGTCCCCATAATACCTATACAAGTCCTATCAGGGAGTTTTCTCATTGTATGTTTGTATGTATGTGTTTGCTTTTTATTGAATCATAGTTGATTTACTATAGTATATTAATTTCAGGTGTACAGTGTGGAGATTCAGTATTTTTACAGATTATACTCCATTTAAAGTTATTATAAAATAATGGCTATATTTCCCTGTGCTGTACACTATATCCATTTTGCTTATTTATTTTGTATACAGTAGTTTGTTAATCCAGCGGTCCCCAACCTTTTTGACACCAGGGACCGGTTTTGTAGAAGACAGGTTTTCCATGGACGGGGGTGGGGGTGGGAGGGAATGGTTCAGGTGGTAATGCTAGCGATGAAGCTTTGCTCGCTTGACCACCGCTCACCTCCAGCTGTGTGGCCCGGTTCCTAACAGGCTGCAGACCGGGAGTTGGGGACCCTTGTGTTCATCGCATACTTCTCTCTCCCCCTCCCCTGCCCTTCTCCCCAGTAGTAACCACTAGTTTGTTCTCTGTATCTGTGAGTCTGTTTCTTTTTTTTAATATCCATTTGTTTGTTTTATTTTTTAGATTCTACATATAAATGCTAACAAGGAGTATTTATCTTTCTCTGTCTGACAAATCACTAAGCATTATACTCTCTAGGTCCATCCATGTTGCTGCAGATGGCAATATTTCATATATATACCACATCTTCTTTATCCATTCATCTATTAGTGGACGTTTAGGTTGCTTCCCTATCTTGGCTATTATAAATAATGCTGCTATGAACATTGGGGTGCATGTATCTTTTGGAATTAGTATTTTTATTTTCTTTGGATATATATACACAGCAGTGGAATTGCTGGATCATATGGTAGTTCTATTTTTAGTTTTTTGAGGCACCTCCATACTGTTTTCCACAGTGGCTGCACCAATTTACAATTCCACCAGCAGTGTGCTAGGGTTCTCTTTACTCCATTTCCTTACCAGCATTTGTTATTTGTAGACTCTTTGATGATAGCCATTTTGACAGGTGTGAGAGGATAACTCATTGTGGTATTGACTTGTGTTTCTCTGATGATTAACAATATTGAGTATCTTTTTCATGTGCCTGTTGGCTGTCTGTGTAGCTTCTTTGAAAAAAAAGTCTATTCAGGTCTTCTGCCCATTCTTTAATTGGGTTCTTTGTTTGTTTGATAGTGAGTTTTATGAGCTGTTTATGTATTTTGGATAATAACCCCTTATCATTAATATCATTTGAAAATATTCCTCCCATTAATTAGGTTGTCTTTCCATTTTGTAGATGGTTTCCTTTGCTGTGCAAAGCTTTTAAGTTTAATTTGATCCTATTTGGTTTTTTTTTGCTTTTGTTTCTTTTGCCTTAGGAGACAGATCCAAAAAAATATTGCTACAGTTTATGTCAAAGAGTGTTCTGCCTATGTTCTCTTCTAGGACTTTTATGGTTTCAGGTCTTACATTTAAGTCTTTAATCCATTTTTTTTTTTTTTTTTTTTTTTTTTGCGTTACGTGGGCCTCTCACCGTCGTAGCCTCTCCCGTTGCGGAGCACAGGCTCCGGACGCGCAGGCTCAGCAGCCATGGCTCACGGGCCCAGCCGCTCCACGGCATGTGGGACCTTCCTGGACCGGGGCACGAACCCGCGTCCCCTGCATCGGCAGGCGGACTCCCAACCACTGCGCCACCAGGGAAGCCCTTTAATCCATTTTGAGTTTATTTTTGTACACGATATGAGGAAATGTTCTAATCTCATTCTTTTACATGTAGCTGTCCAGTTTTCTCAGCACCACTTGTTGAATCGACTCCATTGTATATTCTTATCTACTTTATTGTAGATTAACTGACTGTAAGTGCATGGGTTTATTTCTGGGCTCTCTATTCTCTTTCATCTATGTGTCTGTTTTTGTGCCAGTACCATACTCTCTTAATTACTGTAGCTTTGTAGTATAGTCTGAAGTCAGGGAGCATGATACTTCCAGCTAACCTCTTTTTTCTCAAGATTCTTTGGCAGTTTGGTGTCTTTGGTGGTCCATGTAAATTTGAGGATTATTTGTTGTAGTTTGTGAAAAATGTCATGGGTGTTTTGACAGGATTACATTAAATCTGTAGATTGCTTTGGTTAGTATGGACATTTTAATGTTATTAATTCTTCCAATCCAAGAACATAGGATACCTTTCCATTTCTTTGTATCATTTTTACATTTCTTCATCAGTATTTTATAGTTTTCAGAGTATAGGTCTTTCACCTCCTTGATGAAGTTTATTCTGAGATATTTTATTTGTTTTGATGTGATTATAAATGGGATTGTTTCCTTAATTTCTCTTTCTGATAATTCATTATTGGTGTAGAGAAAAGCAACAGATTTCTGTCTGTTAATCTTGTATCCTGAAACTTTACTGAATTCATTTATTAGTTCTAATAGTTTTTGGCGGGGACTTTAGGGTTTTCTGTATATAGTATCATGTAATCTACAAATAGTGACTCTTTTACTTCTTCCCTTATAATTTGGATGCCTTTTATTTCTTTTGCTTGTCTTATTGCTGTGGCTAGGACTTCCATTACCGTGTTAAATAGAATTGGCGAGAATGGACATCCTTGTTTTTTTCCTGATTTTAGAGGAAAGGCTTTCAGCTTTTCACCATTAGTATGATGTTAGCTGTGGGTTTGTCATAATGGCCTTTATTATGTTGAGATATGTTTCCTCTGTATCAACGTTGATGAGCGTTTTTATCATGAATGGATGATGAATTTTGTCAAATGCTTTTTCTGTGTGTATTGAGATGATCCTGTGATTTTTATCCTTCCTTTTGTTAATGTGGTATATTACATTGGTTGAATTGTGAATATTGAACCATCCTTGCTTTCCTGGAATAAATTTCATTTCATCATGGTGTTGGATCTTTTTTATATATTGTTGAATTCAATTTGCTAATATTTTGTTGAGGATTTTTGCATCTATACTCATTAGAGATATTGCCCTATACTTTTCTTTTTTTGCAGTGCCTTTGTCTGGTTTTGGTATCAGGGTAATAGTGACCTCATAGAATGTATTTGGGAGTGTTGTATCCTCTCAACTTTCTGGAATAGTTTGAGAAGGATAGAGCTCTCCTTTATCTGGTGGAATGCCCCTGTGAAGCTATCCAGTCCTGGACTTTTGTTTGCTGAGAATTTTGTTTTTAACTACAAATTCAGTTTCACTGCTAGTGATTGGTCTGCTCACATTGTCTGTTTCTTCCTGATTCAGTCTTGGAAGGTTGTATGTTTGTAGAAATTTGTCCATTTCTTCTAGGTTATACAATATTTTGGCTTGTAACTGTATTCTCTTATGATTTTTTACTAGATCTTTATTGGAGTATAATTGCTTCACAATATGGTGTTCATTTCTTTTGTACACCAAAGAGAATCAGCCATATGCATGCATATGTCTCCATATCCCCTCCCCTCTGAGCCTCCCTCCCATCCTCCCTATCCCACCCCTTTAGGTCATCGCAAAGAACCGAGCCGATCTCCCTGTGCTATGCTGCTGCTTCCCACTAGCTAACTATTTTACATTCGGTAGTGTATATATGTCGATGCTACTCTCACTTTGCCCCAGCTTCCCCCTCCCACCCCGTGTCCTCAAGTCCATTCTCTATGTCTGCATCTTTATTCCTGCTCTGCAGCTGGGTTCATCAGTACCATTTTGGTTTTTTTAGATTCCATATATATGTGTTAGCATACGGTATTTTGTTTTTCTCTTTCTGGCTTACTTCACTCTGTATGACAGACTCTAGGTCCAACCACCTCACCTCAAAACTGATAACTCAATTTTGTTTCTTTTTCTGGCTGAGTAATATTCCATTGTATATATGTGCCACATCTCATGATTTTTTTAAATCTCTGTGGTATTGGTTGTTGTTTCTCCTCTTCCATTTCTTATGTTCTTTATTTGAGTCCTCTCTCACTTCTTTATGATCCTGCCTAAAGGTTTATCAATTTTGTGTATATTTTCAAAGAATGAGCTCTTAGTTTTATTGACCTTTTCTATCTTTTTGGTCTCTATTTTATTTATTTCTTCTCTAATCTCTATAATTTTCTTCCTTCTGTGAACTTTGTGTATTGTTTTTTAAATTCCTTTAGAAGGAAGGTTAGGTTGATTATTTGAAATTTTTCTTGTTTCCTGAAGTAGTTTCAGGAAAAATTTTCTGAAATTTTCCTTGTTTCCTGAAGCAGGAAAACTTCCTTCTTATAACTGCTTTTGCTGCATTGCGTAGTTTCTGGAAAGTCATGTTTCCATTTGTATTTGTCTTCAGGTATTTTTTGATTTCTTCTTTGCTTTTTTCATTGATCCTTTGGTGTTTTAGTAGCATATTGTTTAGTGTCCACATGTTTGTGCTTTTCCCATTTTTCTTCCTGTAAATTATTTCTGATTTTGTACTGTTGTGGTCAGAAAAAAAAATGCTTGATATTTATTTATATTCTTTTAATTGTAAAACACATGTAACATAATTTACCATCTTAACCATTTTTAAGTGTACAGTTCAGTAGTGTTAGGTATACTCACAGTTTTGTGCAGCCACTTCAGACTTTTTCATCTTGCAAAACTGAAACTCTGTTCAGATTAAATCTCAACTTCCCATTTCACCCTCCCCTCATCTCCTGGCATTGATCATTCTTTCTGGCTCTATGAATTTTATTACTTGGGGTACTTTACGTAAGTGGAATTACACACTATTTTTCCTTTTGTGACTGGCTGTTTTCACCTAACAGTGTCCTCAGTGTTCATTCATGTTGTAGGATAGGTCAGAGTTTACTTCCTTTTTAAGGCTAAGTAATATTCCATTGTATAGATGGGCCACATTTTGTTTCTCCAGGTGTCACATTGATGGACAGTTGGGTTGCTTCCACCTATTTGCTGTGGTGAGTAGTATTGCTGTGAGCTTGAGTATGCAGATTTCTGTTTTAGTTCCCACTTTCAATTATTTTGTGTATATACCTGGAAGTGGGATAGCTGGATCATATGATAATTCTATTTTTAATCTTTTGAGGGACTTGAGACTTGTTTTTTGGACTAGCATGTGATCTGTCTTTGAGAATGTTCCATCTGCATTTGAAAAGAAGGTGTATTCTGCTGTTTTTGCATGGAATGTTCGATAGATATCTATTAAGTTCAGTTGATGTATTGTCATTTAAGACCACTGCTGCCTTACTAATTTTCTATCTGGATGATCTGTTCATTGATGTAAGTGGTGTGTTAAAGTCCCTTACTGTTATTGTATTGTTGTCAGTTACTCTCTTTATGTCTATTAATGTTTGCTTTTTATATTTAGGTGTTCATGTTTTGGGCAAATTTATGTTAACAGGTATAATATCCTCTTCTGTATTGATCCCTTTATCAGTATATAATGCCCTTCTTTGTCTTTTGTTATGGACTTTGTTTTAAAGTCTATTTTGTGTGATCTGAGTATTGCTACCCCTGCTTTCTCATTATTTCTATTTGCATGAAATATCTTTATCCATCCCCTCACTCTCAGTCTGGGTTTTTAGTTCTGAAATGAGTCTCTTGTAAGCAGCATATAGATAGGTTTTGTTTTTTGTCCAATCAGGCACCCTGTGTCTTTTAATTGGAGATTTTAGTACAAGGACACTTAAAGTGATTATTGATAACTTACTGACATTTTGTTACTTGTTTTCTGGTTGTTTTTGTAGTTCTTTCCTGTTCTTTTCTTTTTCTTATAGTTTCTTCCCTTGTGGTTTGATGACTTTCTTTACTGGTATGCTTGTGTTACTTTCTTTTTGTTTTTGTGTCATCTATTGTAGGTTTTTCATTTGTGGTTACCATGGTGTTCATATATTTCGACCTATATAACTATACCTACTTGTTTTAAACAGGTAGTCCTTAAAGTTCAAACACATTCTAAAAGGTTTGCATTTTGATTCCCTTCCCTCACACTTTGTGGGTTTTTTAAAAATTTGTTTTATTGAAGTATAGTTGATTTACAATGTTGTGTTAATTTCTGTACAGCAAAGTGATTCAGGTATATATATGTATGTGTATATATATGTATATATATATATATATATATATATATATATATATGTAAAACTTTCTTTTTCATATTCTTTTCCATTATGTTTTATCACAGGATATTGAATATAGTTCCCTGTGTTATACAGTAGGAACTTTAGAAGTTTATAAAGTTTATAAGTTTATATGGATAAACTTGTTGTTTATCCATTCTAAATGTAATAGTTTGTATCTACCAACTATTTGTAATAGTTTATATCTGTAAGTTTATATGGATAACCTTATTGTTTATCCATTATAAAGGTAATAGTTTGTATCTACAAACCCCAAATTCCCAGTCCATCCGTCTCCTTCCCCCTTTCTATTCAGTGGCAATCAGAAGTCTGTTCTCTATGTCTGTGAGTCTGTTTCTGTTTTGTAGATAAGTGTATTTGTGTCATACTTTAAATTCCACATATAAGTGATATCATATGGTATTTGTCTTTCTCTTTCTGACTTACCTCACTTAGTATGATAATCTCTGGGTCCATCCATGTGGCTGCAAATGGCATTGTTTCATTCTTTTTCATGGCTGAGTGCTATTCCATTGTATTAATGTACCACATCTTCTTTATCCATTCATCTGTCAGTGGACATTTAGGTTGTTTCCATGTCTTGGCTATTGTGCATAGTGCTGCTATGAATACAGGAGTGCATGTACCATTTTGAATTATAGTTTTGGTGGGATATATGCCTAGGAATGGGATTGCAGGGTCATAGAGAACTCTATTTTTAGTTTTCTGAGGAACCTCCATACTGTTCTCCATAGTGGCTGCATCAATTTACAATGGCTCCAAAAATGTAGGAGGGTTCCCTTTTCTCCACACCCTCTCCAGCATTTGTTATTTGTAGATTTTTTAATGATGACCACTCTGACCAGTGTGAGATGATGCCTCATTGTAAATAGTTTTGATTTGCATTTTTCTAATAATTAGTGATGTTGAGCATCTTTTCATGTGCCTGTTTAATGACTTTGACAGTTTTGATGAGTATTGATCAAATAGTTTATATAATGTCCCTCAATTGAGATTTGTCTGATGTTTTTCTCATGATTAGTTTGGGGTTATGTGTTCTTGGAAGGAAAACCATAGAGGTAAATTGCCATAAAAATCACATTTTACCAAGTGTACTTATGATCAACATATTTGTCACTGTTAGTGTTGACTTTGATCAGCTGGCTGAGGTCGTGTGTATAGTGTGTGTCAAGACTCTCTGCTGTAAAGTTCCTCTTTTTTCCTCTTTCCATACTGCAGTCTTAGAAATGAAGTCACTATTGCAGCCCGTACATAAGGAGTGGGAAGCTTTGCTCTCCATCCTTGAGGGTGAAGTATCCATGCACATTATTTGGAATTGTACTGCACAGGAGATTTGTGCCTTGTTACATTTATTTATTTAATGATTTTTTTCCAGTATGGACTTATGGATATTTATTTTAAACTTCAGGTTATAATCCAGTACTACTTTATTTATTTTGTTCCTCAAATTCATTCAGCCTTGGGCTTTGGGAGGTCTTTCATTTGGCTCCCGTGTCCCTTTGACATACTTCCATCATTGTGTACTTTTTTTTAAAAAAGTACTTCTTTATGTTCTGGTGCTACAAGATGATCAAAGCTCATGTTGTGTATTTCTTGCCTCAGACATAGAATAAATCATTTCTCCAAAGAGTACTGATTTTTTAAGGTGAAGAATGTTAAGTTCTGAGATCTGGGTGCTAGGTGTATTCACTGCTGCTGAATGCTGTTGTTTATGGATCCTCTTGGCCAATAGAACAAGGAAATATATGTGTATAGTAATGTGTATATATACATATCTATAAATATATCTGTATGTAGCCATCTCTAACCGTTTTAAGGTAAACATGAGTTCACACTGATGTCTCCAACTCTGATTCATTACTACATGTTCTAGCCTCTTCCCCTTGCATATCTGTAACTTCCCACTCCAACACTGAGAAACTTGGATCCCACAATCCACCAACAATTTACTTAATTGTTCAGTTCCAGTATATATGTGTAGCAGTATCATAACCTGCACTCCCATGGGGAACAACTTTATCAGTTGGAGCACAGTGCTTATGTATAGTTTTCTTTTGCCTTTAGGCTTATATTATAGATTTCACTCATTTAAAAGTTAATTAAGTCAGGGACATTCACCCCAACCCCTTCAGTGAGGTTGTTACGTACATTTGTAATACATTATTGTTTTGTCATATTTTGCAGTTCATCTTGGGACTCTCCCAATTTCCTGCATGATTTTTTTGAAATTTGCATGTATTAAGACTTCGTGCTGAAACCTTTTATGGATTTTGACAAATGTGTAATGGCATGCATTCCCCTTTGCTTTACCTATTTAACCCTGTTCCCTCCTCTTGGATGTAACCATTGATATGTTTACCACCTGTATAGTTTTGCCTTATCCAGAATGTCGTATAATTGGAGTCCTTTACATACTGTCTCTTTTCCCTTAGCAATATTCATTTAAGATTCATCCATGTCTTCTCATAACTTGATAACTCATTTCTTTTTATCCCCCAGTTTTATTGAGAGATAATTGACATAAATCACTGTATAAATTTAAGGCATACAGCATGATGGTTTGATTTACATATATTGTGAAATGATTACCAAAATAACTTCAGCTAACATCTGTCATCTCATATAGATACCATAAAAAGAAAAGAAAAAAATTTTCCTTGTGATGAGAACTCCTAGAATTTACTCTTAGCAACTTTTCTGTATGTCATACAGTAGCGTTAACTGTAGTCATCATGTTGTGCGTTGCGACCCTACTACTTATTTATCTTATAGCTGGAAGAGTGTACATTTTGACCACCTTCCTCTAATTCCCCCTCTCCACACCCTCTGCCTCCTTTAACTACAAGTCTGATCTCTTTTCCTGTGAATTCTTTTAATTTTGTTTTGTTTTTTGTTTCTTAAGATTCCACATATAACTGAGATTATACAGTATTTGTCTTTCTCTGTCTGACTTATTTCACTTAGTACAATGCCTTCACCATTCATCCATGTTGTTGCCAATGGTAGGATTTCCTCATTTTTTATGACTAAATAATATTCCATTGTGTATATATCCACAACTTGTTTGTCCATTCATACATCGACAGACACTTAGGTTGTTTCCAAGTCTTGCTACTGTAAATAATGCCATGAACATGGGAGTGCAGATATCTTTTTAAGTTAGTGCTTTCATTTCCATTGGATGTATTCCCAGAAGTGGAATTAGTGGATCATATGGTAGTTTTATTTAAAAAATTTTAAGGATTCTCAATACTGTTTTCCATAGTAGCTGTACCAATTTACAGTCCCACCAACAGTGCACAATAGTTCCCTTTTCTCCACATCCATGCCAGCATTTGTTATCTCTTGTTTTTTTGGTGATGGTCATTCTCACAGGCGTGAGGTAATATCTCATTGTGGTTTTGATTTGCATTTCCCTAATGACTGGTGATGTTGACCATCTTTTCATGTACATGTTGACCTTTCACATATTTTCTTTGTAAAATGCCTAGGTCCTTTGCTCATTTCTTACTTGAGCTATTTGTTATTTTGCTGTTAAATTGTATGAGTTCTTTATATATTTTGGACATTAACCTCTTATCAGATATATGGTTCTTAAATATTTTCCCCTTTTCTAGGTTGTCTTTTCACTTTGTTGATGGTTTATTTTGCTGTACAATGCTTTTTAGTTTGATGTAGTTACACTTGTTTATTTTTGATTTTGTTACTTGTGCTTCAGGTGTCATATCTAAAAAAAAGTCATTACCAAAAACCATGTCAAGGAGCTTTATTCCTATGTTTTCTTCTAGGAGTTTCATAGTTTCAGGTCCTACATTTAAGTCTTTAATCCATTTTGAGTTAATTCTGGTGAGTGGTGTAAGATAGGGATCTAGTTTCATTCTTCTACATGTGAATATTCAGTTATCCCAGCATCATTTATTAAAGAGACTGTCTTTTCTCCATTGACTATTCTTGGTTCCCATGTCAAATATTAGTTGACCATGTATGTTTGGGTTTATTTCTGGGCTTTTGATTCTGTTCCATTGGTCTATGTGTCTGTTTTTATTACTGTTTTTATTATTGTAGCTTTATTGTATAGATTGAAATCAAGAAGTGTGATGCCTCCTGTTTTGTTCTTTCAAAGGATTTCTTTGGCTTTCAGGGTCTTTTGTGGTTCCACATACGTTTCTGGAGTGTTGTTTTTTTCTACTTCTATAAAATGCCATTGGAATCTTGATAGGGGTTGCATAAATCTATAGATGGTTTTTAGGACTTCCCTAGTGGTCCAGTGGTTAAGACTCCATGCTTCCAACGCAGGGGGCTCGGGTTTGATCCTTGGTTGGGGAAATAAGATCCCACATGCCACACAGTGTGGACAAAACACAAAAACAAGCAAAAATCTATAGATGGTTTTTTGTAGTTTGGACATTTTAACAATATTAATTATTCCAATCCATGAACATGGGATACTTTTCTATTTGTGTCTTTTTCAAGTTGTTTCATTATTGTCTTGTAGTTTTCAGAGTATAGATCTTTCACTCCTTTGTTAAATTTATTCCTAAGCATTTTATTTTACTTTATTTTTTGATGCTATTGTAAGTGGGATCAATTTCTTCATTTATTTTTCAAAAAATGTGTTGTTAGTATATAGAAGCACTACTGATTTTTGTAGGGTAATTTTGTTTCCTGCAACCTTATTGAATTCATTGATTACATCTAACAGTTTTTTTGGTTGAGTCTTTGATTTTCTATGTATAAAATCTTGTCATCTGCAAATAGAGACAATTTTACTTCTTCTGTTTTGATTCTGATACTTTTTATTTTTCTTGCCTGACTGTTCTAGCTAGGACCTCCAGTAGCATGTTGAATAGGAGTGGTAGAATGGGCCACCCTTGTCTTGTTCCTTATCCTAGAGAAAAAGTTTTGAAACTTTCACAATTGAGTATGATGTTAGCTGTGGGCTTGTCATACATTGACTTTTATTATGTTGATATATGTCCCTTCTATGCCTAATTTGTTAACAATTTTTATCATGAATGTATGTTGAATTTTGTTGAATGCTTTTTCTGCATCTATTGAGATGATAATATGATTCTTTTCTTTCTTTCTATTTATGTGATGTTTCACATTGATTTATGTATGTTGAACCCCTTGCAACCCAGGCATAAATCACACTTGATCATGGTGAATGATCCTTTTAATGTGTTGCTGAATTCAGTTTGGTAGTATTTTATTGAGAATTTTTGCACCTATATTGTTCAGGGATATTGGTCTAGTTTTCTTTTCTAGTAGTGTCCTTTTCTCGTTTTGGTATCTGTATAATGCCGGCCTTGTAAAATGAATTGGGGGATGTTTCATCCTCTTCAATATTGTGGAAGAGTTTGAGAAGCATTTGAGTTAATTTTTCTTTAAGGTTTGGTTAAGTTCACCAGTGAAGCCATCCAGTTCTGGGTTTTTCTTTGTTGGGAGATTTTTGATTACTGATTCAGTCTCTTTACTAGTAATGGTTCTATTAAGATTTTCTTTTTTTTTTTTTTTTCTGTTTCAGTATTGGTAAGTTTTGCATTTCTAAGTTTTTTTCATTTTTTTCGAAGTCATTCAGTTTGTTGGCATATAGTGTTCATAGTAGCCTCATGATCCTTTGTATTTCCGTGGAATAACTTGTAATGTCTGTTTTTCATTTATAATTTTATTGATTTGGATTCTCTCTTTTTCTTGGTTAGTCTAGCTAAGGGTTTGTCAATTTTGTTTATCTTTTCAAAGAACCAACTTCTTAGTTTGATTAATCCTTTCTATTGTTTTTTCTTGTTCTCCATTTCAGTTATTTCTGCTCTGATCTTTATTATTTCCTTCCTTCTGCTAACTTTGGGCTCAGTTTTTCTTCTTTTTCTAGTTCCTTAAAGAGTAGAGTTAGGTTTATTTGGGATCTTTCTTGCTTCTTAATGTAGGCATCTATTGATATGAATTTCCCTCTTGGAACTGTTTTTGCTACATCCCATAAGTTCTGGTTTGCTGTGTTTCCGTTCACATTTGTCTCAGGAAACTTTTAAATTTCCCCCTTAATTTCTTTTTTGATTTATTGGTTATTCAGAACAGTGCTGTTTAATTTCCATGTGTTCATGAATTTTCCAGTTTCCCTCTTGTTATTGATTTCTAGTCTGATGCCACTGTGGTCAGGGAAGATAATTGCTATAATTTCAGTCTTTTTTAATCTGCTAAGACTTGTTTTGTCACCTAACATATGGACTGTCATAGAAAATGTTCTATGTGCACTTGAGAAGAATGTGTGTTCTGCTGTTGTGGATGGAACGTTCTGTGTATGTCTTTTAGTTACCTGTGATCTATAGTGTTGTTCAAATCTTTTTCCTTATTGATTCTCTGTCTGGATGATCTATCCATTATTGAGAGTGGGGTACTAAAGTCCCCAACTATTATTGTATTACTATTTGTTTGTGCTTTTAGTTCTGTTAAGTTTTGCTTTATATATTTAGTTGCTGTGTTATTGGGCATACAAATGTTTACAACTGTTATATCTTCTTGATGGATTGACCACTTTATCATTATGTAATGACCTTCTTTGTCTCTTTTTACCATTTTTAGTTTAAAGTCTGTTTCATCTGATGTAAATATAGCTACTCTTGCTTTTTCGTTGTTGTTACCACTTGCTTGAAATGACTTTTTCCATCCCTTCACTTTCAATCAATGTGCATCTTTAAGGCTAAAGTGTGTCTCTTGTAGGCAGTGTGTTTTTGGATATTGTTTTTAAAATTTATTCAGCTGTTCTCTGTCTTTTGATTGGATAATTTAAGCTGTTTACATTTAAAGTAATTATTGATAGGTACAGACTTACTATTGCCATTTTGTTAATTGTTTTCTGGTTGTTTTGTAGATCCATTGCTCCTTATTTTTGTCCTGCTGTTTGTTTTCTTGTTTCGATGTCTTCTTGTATTAATATGTTTTGACTTCTTTATCTTGTTCTTTTGTTTAACTGCTATAGGTTTTTCCTTTGTGGTTACTGTGAGGCTTACATAAAATATCTTAAAATTATAGCACCCTATTTTAAGCTGATATCAACTTAACTTTAATAGAATTCCCAAACCTCACACTTTTACTTCTCCTCCCCTTCACATCTTAGGTTATTGCTGTTAAAATTTACATACTTTTATATAACTATTAACAGATTATTGTAGTTATGGTTATTTTTACTATGTTCATTTTTTAAAAAACATTTAAAGTTGTAGGCAAATTATGCATCACCATTACCAAGTTATAAACTCTAACTTTGACTGTATATTTACCAGTGAGTTTTATACTACCTTTTTATGTTTTTATGATGTTAATTAGTGTCTTTCTACTTCCACTCAAAGAATTCCCTTAAGCATTTCTTGTAAGGCAGGTTTAGAGGATATGAACTCCTTGAGCTTTTTTTGTTTATTTGTTTGGGAAAGTCTTTATTTTGCCTTCATTTCTGAAAATCAGCTTTGCCACACATAGTATTCTTGGTTGATGCTTGTTTTCTTTCAAGTTTTTGAATATGTCATCCCATGCTCTCCTGGCTTAAAATATTTCTCTTGAAGAATCCACCAGTTGTCTTATAGGTGTTCCCCAGTATGAAAATTCTGTTTTTTTTCTTGCTGCTTTTAAAATACTTTCTCTGACTTTTGACAGTTTTATTATAATGTGTCTTGGTGTAGTCCTATTCAAGTTTAACTTATTTAGGATTCTTTATTTATATTCTTTTCATGAATCTGGATGTTTATTTCTTTTTCCAGGTTCAGGAAGTTTTCAGGCATTATCGCTTTGAGTATACTTTTTGTGCCTTTCTCTTTCTCTTCTACTTCTGTAATTCCCATAATGCAGATATTTTCTTTCCATTGTGTCCCAAGAATCTGGTAGGCTTTCTTTACTCTTTTTCATTCTTTTCTTTTCTTCTGACTGGTAATTTCTAATGGCCTATCTTCTAGGTCACTGGTTCTTTCTTCTGCATGGTCGAGTTTGCTTTTGAAACTCTATTGAATTCTTCAGTTCATTCATTGTATTTTTCAACTCTAGGATTTCTCTAAGGGTTTTGTTTTGTTTTTTGATGATTTCTGTTGTATTGCCGAACATTTCATTTTGTTCATGCATTATTCTCCAAATTTTGTTTAGTTGCTTGTGTGTTCTTGTAGTTCATTAAACTTCTTTAAGAGGATTATTCTGAATTTGTTGTCTGGCAGTTCATAGATCTCCATTATTTTTGTGGTCAGTTATTAGAGTTTTATTTGTTTCCTTTGATATTGTCATACTTACCTTTTTTGTGTGATCCTTGGTTTCTTATATTGATATCTGCACATTTGAATAATTGCCTTTTTTCCTCTTCGAGACTTTACAGGTTTGCTTTAGAAGAGACAGATTTTCAGCAGTCCATTCAGGTTGGGTTTCTGGATGTGTCTGCTGGTAAGTCCTTGGGTAGGTGAGGCTGCTATTATGGTATATTTTTGGTCAAGGCAACTGAACTCTGAGATTGGGAGTGGCAGGGAGTGTGCCATGGCTGATAGTAGTTGGATATGATGTCTGGCTTGGGTCTCTTCTGAAGTGAGGCTGTAAGATGGGCTCTTTGGTTGCATAGATTCTCTGGTCAGACTTAACACATGGTTAGAATTGGATACTATATTCATTAGTAGGTGGGGCTATGAATTAGATTCCTTACCCTGGTGGTGCATCAGGACAGAACCCGGAGCCTCTACAGCTCATTGTTTGGAGACCTGAATTGGGCAAGAGTGTGCCCTGAATTCCCTGGTCAGGTGAGGTCACTGGTTTTGCTCCACAGTTTGGGGAAGCCATGATCTATGCTCTCTGTTCAAGTGCTCCTGTAAGCAGGGCTGTTCCATGGGCTATGCAGCTTCCTGTATGCTCTGGCTAGGTTCCCTGGTCAGGCAGTTGGATGATATATTCAGAAATGACTGGGGTTAGAAATTAGTTTCCCTTCCTGGGTGCAGTGGGGGAAGCAGCTCTAAAGCTGGTAAAGCTCTTTGTTTGTTGTCAAGTAGACCCATGTCCTAAGTTTCCTGGTCAGTCGACCCATAGTCCACTGGCTTTGCTCTGAAGTCTGTAGGCTACCAACTCTACTTGAGTGACACTGGGCTGCACAACTTCTAGGAGTTCTCACCAGTCTTTCTGGTCAGATGGGGACCAAGAGCCAGAGTGGAGGGTCTGTGTCTCAGTTCATTTGCTTGGGTGGTCAGGAGAGTAGTGGCTAAAGGCAACTGTTAGTGTCCCAGACTGTCCAGCTGGGGGAGCCTGGGAGTTACCCACAATTTTAAATTTATTTATTTATATTTTATTATTTTTTAAACATATTTATTGGAGTATAATTGCATTAAAATGGTATGTTAGTTTCTGCTTTATAACAAAGGGAATTGGTTATACATATACATATATGCACATATCTCCTCCCTCTTGCATCTCCCTCAGACCCTCCCTATCCTGCCCCTCTAGGTGGTCACAAAGCACCGAGCTAATCTTCCTGTGCTATGTGGCTGCTTCCCACTAGCTATCTATTTTACATTTTGTAGTGTATATATGTCCATGCCACTCTCTCACTTCATCTCAGCTTACCCTTCCCCCTCCCCATGTCCTCTGGTCCATTCTCTACATCTGCATCTTTATTCCTGTCCTGCCCCTAGGTTCTTCAGAACCTTTTTTTTTTTTAGATTCCATATATATGTGTTAGCACATGGTGTTTGTTTTTCTTTCTGATGTGCTTCACTCTGTATCATATACTCTAGGTCCATCCACCTCACTACAAATAAATCAATTTTGTTTTTTTTTATGGCTGAGTAATATTCCATTGTATATACATGCCACATCTTCTTTATCCATTCATCTTTAGATGGGCACTTAGGTTGCTTCCATGTCCTGGCTGTTGTAAATAGAGCTGCAGTGAACATTGTGGTACATAACTATTTTTGAATTATAGTTTTCTCAGGGTATATGCACAGTAGTGGGATTGCTGGGTCGTATGGTAGTTCTATTTTTAGTTATTTAAGGAACGTGTTCTCCATAGTGGCTGTATCAATTTACATTCCCACCAACAGTGCAAGAGGGTTCCCTTTTCTCCAAACCCTCTCCAGCATTTACTGTTTGTAGATTTTTTGATGGTGGCCATTCTGAACTGGTGTGAGGTGATACCTCATTGTAGTTTTGATTTGCGTTTCTCTAATAATTAGTGTTGTTGAGCACCGTTTCATCTGTTTGTTGCCAATCTGTGTATCTTCTTTGGAAAAATGTCTATTTAGGTCTCCTGCCCACTTTTGGATTGGGTTGTTTGTTTTCTTATTATTTAGCTGCTTGTAAATTTTGGAGATTAATCCTTTGTCAGCTGCTTCATTTGCAAATATTTGCTCCCATTCTGAGGGTTGTCTTTTCGTCTTGTTTATGGTTTTCTTTGCTCTGCAAAAGCTTTTAAGTTTCATTAGGTCCCATTTATTTTTGTTTTTATTTCCACTTCTAGGAGGTGAGTCAAAAAGGATCTTGCTGTGATTTATGTCATAGAGTGTTCGGCCTATGTTTTCCTCTAAGAGTTTGATAGTGTCTGGCCTTACATTTAGGTCTTTAATCCATTTTGAGTTTATTTTTGTGTATGGTTTTAGGGAGCGTTCTAATTTCATTCTTTTACATGTAACTGTCCAGTATTCCCAGCACCACTTGTTGAAGAGGCTGTCTTTTCTCCATTGTCTATTCTTGCCTTCTTTATCAAAGATAAGGTGACCATATGTGCGTGGGTTTATCTCTGGGCTTTCTATCCTGTTCCATTGATCTATGTTTCTGTTTTTGTGCCAGTACCATACTGTCTTGATTACTGCAGCTTTGTAGTATAGTCTGAAGTCAGGGGGCCTGATCCCCCAAGCTCCGTTTATCTTTCTCAAGATTGCTTTGGCAATTTGGGGTCTTTTGTGTTTCCATACAAATTGTGAAATTTTTTGTTCTAGTTCTGTGAAAAATGCCATTGGTAGTTTGATAGGGATTGCATTGAGTCTGTAGATAGCTTTGGGTAGTATAGTAATGTTCACAATGTTGATTCTTCCAGTCCAAGAACCTGTTGGATATCCCTCTATCTGTTTCTATCATCTTTAATTTCTTTCGTCACTGTCTTATAGTTTTCTGCATACAGGTCTTAGATCTCCTTAGGTAGATTTATTCCTAGTTACTCTGTTCTTTTTGTTGCAGTGGTAAATGGGAGTGTTTCCTTGATTTCTCTTTCAGATTTTTCATCATTACTGTATAGGAATGCCAGAGATTTCTGTACATTGATTTTGTATTCTGCTACTTTACCAAATTCATTTATTAGCCCTAGTAGTTTTCTGGTAGCATCTTTAGGATTCTCTATGTATAGTATCATGTCATCTGCAAACAGTGACAGCTTTACTTCTTCTTTTCCGTTTTCGATTCCTTTTATTTCTTTTTCTTCTCTGATTGCTGAGGCTAAAACTTCCAAAACTGTGTTGAATAAGAGTGGTGAGAGTGGGCAACCTTGTCTTGTTCCTGATCTTAGTGGAAATGGTTTCAGTTTTTCACCATTGAGAATGATGTTAGCTGTGGGTTTTTCATATATGGCCTTTATTATGTTGAGGTAAGTTCCCTTTAAGCCTACTTTCTGGAGGGTTTTTAATCATAAATGGGTGTTGAATATTGTCGAAAGCTTTCTCTGCATCTGTTGAGATTATCATATGTTTTTTATCCTTCAGTTTGTTAATATGGTGTATCACATTGTTTGATTTGCATATATTAAAGAATCCTTGCATTCCTGGGATTAACCTCACTTGATCATGGTGTATGATCCTTTTAATGTGCTGTTGGATTCTGTTTGCTAGTATTTTGTTGAGGATTTTTGCATTGTTTTCATCAGTGATATTGGCCTGTTGTGTTCTTTCTTTGTGACATCTTTGTCTGGTTTCGGTATCAGGGTGATGGTGGCTTCATAGAATGAGTTTGGGTATGTTCCTCCCTCTGCTATATTTTGGAAGAGTTTGAAAGGATAGGTGCTCTTCTCTAAATGTTTGATAGAATTCTCCTGTGAAGCCGTCTGGTCCTGGGCTTTTGTTTGTTGGAAGATTTTTAATCACAGTCTCAATTTCAGTGCTTGTGATTAGTCTGTTTATATTTTCTATCTCCTCCTGGTTCTGTCTTGGAACGTTCTGCTTTTCTAAGAATTTGTCCATTTCTTCCAGGTTGTCCATTTTATTGGCATAGAGATGCTTGTAGGAATCTCTCATGTTGCTTTGTATTTCTGCAGTGTCAGTTGTTACTTCTCCTTTTTCATTTCTAATTCTACTGATTTTAGTGTTCTCCCCTTTTCTCTTGATGAGTCTGGCTAATGTTTTTTCAATTTTGTTTATCTTATCAAAGAACCAGCTTTTAGTTTTATTGATCTTTGCTATTGTTTCCTTCATTTCTTTTTCATTTATTTCTGATCTGATCTTTATGATTTCTTTCCTTCTGCTAACTGGGGATTTTTTGTTCTTTCTCTGGTTACTTTAGGTGTAAAATTAGGTTGTTTATTTGAGCTGTTTCTTGTTTTTAAGGTAGGATTGTATTGCTATATTCTTCCCTCTTAGAACTGCTTTTGCTGCATTGCATAGGTTTTGGGCCATCGTGTTTTCATTGTCATTTGTTTTTAGGTATTTTTTGATTTCTTCAGTGATCTCTTGGTTATTAAGTAGTGTATTGTTTAGCCTTTATGTGTTTGTATTTTTTACAGATTTTTTTTCCTGTAATTGATATCTAGTCTCCTAGCGTTTTGGTCAGAAAAGATACTTGATATGATTTTAATTTTCTTAAATTTACCAAGGCCTGATTTGTGACCCAAGATACGATGTATCCTGGAGAATGTTCCATGAGCACTTGAGAAGAAAGTGTATTCTGTTGTTTTTGGATGGAATGTCCTATAAATATCAATTAAGTCCATCTTGCTTAATGTATCATTTAAACTTTGTGTTTCCTTATTTATTTTCTTTTTGGATAATGTGTCCATTGGTGAAAGTGGGGTGTTAATGTCCCCTACTATGATTGTGTTACTGTCTATTTCCCCTTTTATGGCTATTAGCATTTGCCTTCTGTATTAAGGTATTCCTATGTTGGGTATATAAATATTTACAATTGTTATATCTTCTTCTTGGACTGATCCCTTGATCATTTATGCAGTGATCATTTGTCTCTTGTAGTAGTCTTTATTTTAAAGTCTATTTTGTCTGATATGAGAATTGCTACTCCAGCTTTCTTTTGATTTCCATTTGCGTGGAATATCTTTTTCCCTCCCCTCACTTTCAGTCTGTATGTGTCCCTCGGTCTGAAGTGCATCTCTTGTAGACAGCATATATACAGGTCTTGTTTTTGTATCCATTCAGCCATTCTATGTCTTTTGGTTGGAGCATTTAATCCATTTATATTTAAGGTAATTATTGATATGTATCTTCCTGTTACCATCTTTAAAATTGTTTTGGGTTTGTTATTGTAGGTCTTTTCCTTGTCTTGTGTTTCCTGCCTAGAGAAGTTCCTTTAGCCTTTGTTGTAAAGCTGGTTGTGTGGTGCTGATGTCTCTTAGCTTTTGCTTGTTTGTAACAGTTGAATTTCTCCATCGAATCTGAATGAGATCCTTGCTGGGTAGAGTAATCTTGGTTCTAGGTATTACCCTTTCATCACTTTAAATATGTCCTGCCACTGCCTTCTGGCTTGCAGGGTTTCTGCTGAAAGATCAACCGTAAACCTTATGGTGGTTCCCTTCTATGTTATTTGTTGTTTTTCTGTTGCTGCTTTTAATATTTTTTCTTTGTATTTAATTTTTGATAGTTTGATTAATATCTGTCTTGGAGTGTTTCTCCTTGGATTTATCTTAGAGTATGGGACTCTAAGTGCTCCTGGACTTCATTGACTATTTCCTTTCCCATGTTAGGGAAGTTTTCAACTATAATGTCTTCAAATATTTTCTCAATTCCTTTCTTTTTCTCTTCTTCTGGGACCCCTATAGTTTAAATGTTGGTGCCTTTAATGTTGTCCCGGAGGTCTCCGTAACTGTCCTCAATTCTTTTCATTTTTTTTTTCTTTATTCTACTCTGCGGTAGTTATTTCCACTATTTTATCTTCCAGGTCACTTATATGTTCTTCTGCCTCATTTATGCTGCTATTGATTCCTTCTAGAAAATTTTTAATTTCATATATTGTGTTGTTCATCATTGTTTGTTTGCTCTTTAGTTCTTCTAGGTCCTTGTTAAACGTTTCTTGTATTTTCTCCATTCTATTTCCAAGATTTTGGGTCATCTTTACTATCATTACTCTGAATTCTTTTTCAGGTAGACTGCCCATTTTCTCTTCATTTGTTTGGTCTCTTGGGTTTTTGCCTTGCTCCTTCATCTGCTGTGTGTTTTTCTGTCCTCTCATTTTGCTTAACATACTGCTTTTGGGGTCTCCTTTTTGTAGGCTGCAGGTTCGTAGTTCCTGTTGTTTTTGGTATCTTCCCCCAGTGGCTAAGTTTGGTTCCATGGGTTGTGTAGGCTTCCTGGTGGAGGGGATTGGTGCCTGTTTTCTAATGGATGAGGCTGGATCTTGTCTTCTGGTGGGCAGGACCACGTCTAGTGGTGGGTTTTGCAGTGTCTGTGACTTTATAATGATTTTAGGCAGCCTCTCTGCTAATGGGTGGGGTTGTGTTCCTGTCTTGCTTGTTGTTTGGCATAGGGTGTCCAGCACTGTAACTTGCTGGTCATTGAGTGGAGCTGGGTCTTAGTGTTGAGATGGAGATCTCTGGGAGAGCTTTGCCATTTGATATTACATGTAGCCAAGAGGTCTCTGCTGGACCGAATTCCTGAACTTGGTTCTTCCACCTCAGAGGCACAAGCCTGATACCTGTCCGGAGCACCAACACCCTGTCAGCCACACGGCTCAGAAGGAAAGGGAGAAAAAAGAAAGAAAGAAAGAAAAAAATAAAATGAAATAAAATAAAGTTATTAAAATAAAAAATTAAAGAAATTATTCAAAATAAAACAAGTTGAAAAGTAATAAAGAAAAAGAAAAAAAATAAAGAAGAGAGCATACAAACCAAAGACAAATCTACCAATTATAGCCAGTACTAAAAACTATATTAAAAAACACAAAAACATACCCAAAAAAACGGACAGAGAGAACCCTAGGGCACATGGTAAAAGCAGAGCTATACAGGCAAAATCATACAAAGAAGCATACACATACACAGTCAGAAAAAGAAAAAATATATATATCTATATATATTTTTTTAAAAAAGGAAAACAGCAACGAAATGAATAAACAAATCCACCAATGATAATAAAGGCGAAATACTAAACAAAGATAAACAAAACTAAAGCTAAATTAGATGCAGAAAGCAAACCCCAAGTCGACCGTTGCTCCCAAAGTCCACCGCCTCAATTTGGGATGATTCGTTGTCTATCCAGGTATTCCACAGATGCAGGGTACATCAAGTTGATTGTGGAGATTTAATCCGCTGCTCCTGAGGCTGCTGGGAGAGATTTCCTTTTCTCTTCTTTGTTAGCACAGCTCCTGGGGCTCAGCTTTGGATTTGGCCCCACCTCTGCATGTAGGTCGCCGGAGGGCATCTGTTCTTTGCTTAGACAGGACAGGGTTAAAGTAGCAGCTGATTCGGGGGCTCTGGCTCACTCAGGCCCAGGGGAGGAGGGGTACAGACACGGGGTGAGCCTGCAGCAGAAGAGGCCGGCGGGACGTTGCACCAGCCTGTGGCGTGCCATGCGTTCTCCTGGGGAAGTTGTCCCTGGATCCCGGGACCATGGCAGTGGCGGGTTGCACAGGCTCCCCGGAAGGGAGGTGTGGATAGTGACCTGTGCTCGCACACAGGCTTGTTGGTGGCACAGCAGCGGCCTTAGCGTCTCATGCCCGTCTCTGGGGTCCGCGCTATTAGCCGCGGCTTGCGCCCGTCTCTGGAGCTCCTTTAAGCAGGCTCTTAATTCCCTCTCCTCAAGCACCAGGAAACAAAGAGGGAAGAAAAAGTCTCTTGCCTCTTCGGCAGGTCCAGACTTTTCCCCGGGCTCCCTCCCGGCAAGCTGTGGTGCACTAACCGCTTCAGGCTGTGTTCACGCCGCCAGTCCTCTCCCTGTGATCCAACCGAAGCCCGAGCCTCAGCTCCCAGCCCCCGCCCGCCCCGGCTGGTGAGCACACAAGCCTCTTGGACTTGTGAGTGCCAGTCAGCACCGATCCTCTGTGCGGGAATCTCTCTGCTTTGCCCTCCGCACCCCTGTTGCTGTGCTCTCCTCCGTAGCTCCGAAGCTTCCCCCCTCCGCCACCTGCAGTCTCCACCCGCGAAGGGCTTCCTAGTGTGTGGAAGCCTTTCCTCCTTCATGGCTCCCTCCCACTGGTGCAGGTCCCGTCCCTATTCCTTGTCTCTGTTTTTTCTTTTTTCTTTTGCCCTACCCAGGTACGTGGGGGGTTTCTTGCCTTTTGGGAGGTCTGAGGTCTTCTGCCAGCGTTCAGTAGGTGTTCTGTAGGAGTTGTTCCACGTGTAGATGTATTTCTGATGTATCTATGGGGAGGAAGGTGATCTCTGTGTCTTCCTCTTCCGCCATCTTCCCTCTCTCCTTACTGTTATTTTAATATTCCGTTCCCTAATGACATATGATGTTAAACATATTTTCGTTTCTTTTCTTATTTTTTTAATCCTTTTATTATTATTTTTTAATAAACAGCCCCGTGGATTGGGGACCAGGGGAGGGGGGAGGAGGGGACTTGTTTTTAAACTTAAAGCCCTTTTGTGTTCTTTTTACTTAATTAATTTATTTATTTTTGGCTGCATTGGGTCTTCATTGCTGCATGTGGGCTTTCTCTAGCTGCGGCAAGTGGGGGGCTACTCTTTGTTGCAGTGTGCTGGCTTCTCATTGCGGTGGCTTCTCTTGTTGTGGAGCACAGGCTCTAGGCACGCGGGCTTCAGTAGTTGTGGCGCACGGGCTCAGTAGTTGTGGCTCGTGGGGTCTAGAGCACAGGCTCAGTAGGTGTGGCACATGGGCTTAGTTGCTCCGTGGCATGTGGGATCTATCCAGACCAGGGCTTGAACCCATGTCCCCTGCATTGGCAGGCATATTCTTCACCACTGCACCACTAGGGAAGTCCCTAAACATATTTTATTATGCTTATTTGTTATTTGTAAAGCTTTGGTGTTCTAATTTTTGCCTGCTTTTTAATTTGGTTGTTTAGTTTCTTATTGTTGAGTTTTCAGAGTCTTTTGTACATTTGGAATACAAGTTCTTTATCAGATATATATTTTGAAAATATTTTCTCCCAATTTTTGGCTTGTCTTTTGATTCTCTTAACAGTGCTTGGTGCCAACTGATAAGAATGGATTTCATTTTCTAATAAGTGTTAAAGTTATTAAGACAGTATTTGTTTTATTCTTTAAAAGTACTTTTATTTAATTCTCTAAACATATCATGTGTGTTTTAACATCTTTGTGTGCTGAATTCGACATCTGGAGCTGGTTTTTATGGATAGCTTCTTTACTGAGTATGGGTCACACATTCCCATTTTTCCTCCCCCACACCCCTGCCTTGGGTGTGTAAGTTTTGATTGTGTGCTGGATATTGGTAATGATATGTTTAAGCAACTCTGGAGTCTGAAATCTTCCTCTGAGGAGTGTTAATTTTTGTTCCATTTGGCAGTTCACTTACTGGTTGATCACCTTCAACCTGTGTAGACTTGACTTTATAATTTATTTAGGGTGGATCTGTGAAAAGCCTGAGGTGTTTTCTTAGCTGTTCTAACTTGGTGAGACTCAGCCTCCAAATTTTATCTTCCCTTTTCGATCTTCTCAGGCCCTGGTCTTAGGTTTTGTTAGGATAGGTCTTGAATATACTTTATTTTAGGATGCAGTCTTTACTTTTTTTTTTTTTTGCGGTACGCGGGCCTCTCACTGTCGTGGTCTCTCCCGTTGCGGAGCACAGGCTCCAGATGCGCAGGCTCAGCGGCCATGGTTCACGGGCCCAACTGTGTCGCAGCATGTGGGATCTTCCCAGACTGGGGCACGAACCCGCGTCCCCTGCATCGGCAGGTGGACCTCAACCACTGCGCCACCAGGGGAGCCCGCAGTCTTTACTTTTTAGACTCAGCCTTTCTTGTGTCTCAGCTGACTATCTGGGATGCTATTGAGGTGTTAATGAATTTTGTCCTCTTAGGCTAGATTTGACCAATGTCCTCTAGTATGCTTGACTGCTATTATCTTTTTTTTTTAATTTTGACTCTGTAGCAGCCAGTAAGTCTCATTTTGTCTACTACCTATGTAATCACAGAGCAGTGTTCAGCTAAAACCTTGTGGAAAACTCTCAAGAGGCTTGCAGGGCACCCTCCTGCACAATTCCCATATATATGGACTCTGCTCTTCAGATTTCAGTAGCTCCAGATGCCCAAACTGTGATCTCTTTCTCCTCAGCCCAGTGGGATTGCCATGCTCTGATAGTACTCTAGCTCAGTATGCAGTGGTCAGGAAATTGTTCCTACGCAGATGACTAGGGCTATCATGGGACTCACCTCATAAGTTCTCCTTCCCTTAAGGATCACAGAATTTCACTGCTAGTCAGCCTGTGTCTGTAAACAGTTGCCTCATGTAAGTTGTCCGGTTTTATAGTTGTTTTTAGTGGGAGGGTCCACTGAAATCCAGTAACTCCATAATAGCTAGAAAAAGAAATCCCAGCATGACAGTATGTTTTGATTTTTGTCGTCTTTGAAACTCTCTTAAATTCCACCTTTTCCTTGAAGTATCTCCTGATAATGTCAGAATTAATCTTTTTCTCCCTTTCTTGTCCATTGTTTTTTGCACTTGTGTTATCACCATGAAACATGAAAGATATATCACATCCTATATCTAGTTATTTGAGGGGTGCCATCATTGTATTACAGCTAATTATTGTCTTTGGGGGCTAACAGGATTGGGGAGGGGCTGTCATAGTCTTGTTCTACTCTCAAGGTCAGTGTCCAGCAGGACGCATTCTCACATGCTGCCTGTCTTGCTCCCCCACTAAAGGGAAGCTCCTTAAGAGGAAGAACTCTATGTTTTTAATCTTTGTTTCTTCTCATTATGCCTAACATAGTGCTTGAGGCAGTGACGATGATGAAAATTAAGAATAACACCAAACAGTTATTTAGTGTTTTTTTATCTGCCAGGCACTAGAGTAAATGCTAGACTAAGCATTTTATTTAATGAACAGTCATTTGTATGGCGTTTACCGTGTGCCAAGTATTATTCTAAGCACTTACAAGTATTAATTTATGTACACAGGTCATCTCATTTAAGCCACCCAAGAACTTTATGAGGAGCTCTATTATCTCCATCTTACAGATGAGAAAACTGAGGATTGGGAAAGTTAGGTAACTTTCTCAAGTGCTCACACATCTAGTAGGTAGGGTACAGCTGAGACAGGCTAGGACCTGGGACTCTGCTGCATGCAGTGCTTGCACCTGGACAAACGTCTCCTTGAGCTACAAATTACAAAGAAGCTATATGTGACTAAAAGTAGTTGCATGCATATACAGTTGGTGCAAATTCTGGACAAAAAGATACAAAGAAACCCAAAAACCCAACCGCCACTGCTGAAGAGCCGGGAGCAAAAACAGGGTGTCAGGAGCAAAAGCAGGGTACTGCACATGCTCCCCTGCACTCAGCACCACCAAAGAGGTGGGCAAAACATCTGAGCCACTCCTCCAGCCTGACCCCTGGACATACCCCTACCCTCACCCGATATAAGAAACCAGCTTGCCCCCCCCACCCGCCACCCAGGGAGGGAACTAGGGAACCTGTTGCTTGTTCTCGCTTCCCCCTGCTATAGCAGGGGCCCCAGTAAAGCCTTGCCTGGATTCTTGTCTGGCCTTCTGTTGATTTGGGAAGGCCAAGAACCCTGGTGGGTATCAGAGCTAGTAGGTAGTCATCAGATATTTGTTAAATCACATACAGTTTATAGCTTATACTTGGTAATGTTTCACTCCACCTTTACAGACAGTAATATTATACCAATGCACATAATGTGTACACACCCTGCAGGGATTTGTCTGGTCATTCCAGCTGGCTGCATACAATCTCCTGAACCAAGGTGTTAATGCCAGAACTAAAACTTTTTGGGAAAGGAAGCCCTGTGGGGATTAATGGCCACACTTCCACAATCTTCCATTTGATGGATTCTAAGTTGCCAGAGTAAGCTATGGTTGTGTGCCTGGACCCAGAACCACAGAGGCCCAATTCTTATTGATTGTTTGCAATCAAAGCTTCCAAATTAGATTGCTGGAAAAACAGCAGAGATTTGAAATGACCAGGAAAAATGTCCTTCTCCAGGAAGATGGATCAGGTAGTACTTATACTTTAATTCAGGTTTTATGGAGCTATAAGCTTCAATAAGACATTTCAGCCTAATATATCAAGACAATTTCAGCACAGTATTTCTCCAAAGAACTCCGTCTTCTTCCTGGCAGTGGGTACAAAGGGAAGGGGGGAAAACTCCTGTGGTCAAAACAGATACTTCTGTGCTCCAAACTGAAGCAAGCTAAGAACATGGAAACATCTTTTATGTAGTGTAAGCCCTTCCCACTCTCCACCAGTGATAGATAGTGACATTTTTCCACAGTAGAAGGAAGATTTTACCTTTTCATTATCCTACAACCTGTTATTTATCCTAAGTGCTGAAGGATTTTTAGAGGAAATTTAGCTGATTCCCAGAGCTCTAGTAAATTGCATTTGCTTTCTGCAAGTAATTTTCCTTTCCTTAACTTTCTGTAGCTCATTTTCCATGAGTTCAACCAGTCCCTAGTCCTTGTAGTGTGTGTGTGTGTGTGTGTGTGTGTGTGTGTGTGTGTGTGTGTGTGTGTGTGTGTGGTGGGGGGGTGTATCCTGGTGCTACACTGATTTTGAAAGCAGTTCCAGAGACTCCCTTCCCAGCATGTCCAGAATAGATTAGTTGTTAGATACAATATGATAATGATGTATTTCACATACCCAGACTAAGGGAATGACACATATTTTATCTTTTAAAATTTTATTCATTTATTTTATTTATTTTTGGCTGTGTTGTGTTGTTGTTGCTGCGTATGGGCTTTCTCTAGTTGTGGCGAGCAGAGACTACTCTTTGTTACGGTGTGCAGGCTTCTCTTGTTGTGGTGCATGGGCTTCAGTAGTTGTGGCATGAAGGCTCAGTAGTTGTGGCTCGTGGGCCCTAGAGCGCAGACTCAGTAGTTGTGGTGCAGGGCTTAGCCGCTCCACGGCATGTGGGATCTTCCCTGACCAGGGCTTGAACCCATGTCCCCTGCATTGGCAGACGGATTCCCAACCACTGCACCACCAGGGAAATCCGACACATCTTTTATACTTAATACTGTGACTAGACTTAGAGTGAGAAAGTCCTGGTGCACACCCTCTCCTGGTCCAAAGATTGATATTGGTTTCAGACTGAAGAAATTTTATAGAGGACACAATTTAGAGAATCAGTCAAAGGCCTAGTGAATCTACTATTGTAGACACTGAACTGAACTGTGACCCAGGGGAGGTGGTCTAAGGAGATGGTAATGTGCACTGCCCTTTGGAGTGAGACAGGATGGGTTCAATTTCTAGTTCTAGTGCTTATTAGCTATGTGTCCTCGGATATGGAAATTAACCTTTCTGAGCTTTCATTTCCTCTCCTGTAAAATAGTCATGATATTTGATGGTTGAAAGCATTAAAGCAATAATGCAGGTGTGACTCTTACTATAATGCTAATAAAAGATTGGAAGAGGGCTTGACAAAACTTAAGCATGTTTTCACTGTTCTAGGTTCTTTATATGTATTATTTTGATCAATCGTCAGAACATCTCTCAGAGACTTTCCTCATTTTCACAGATGAGGAAACCCAGAGTTCGAAGTTTAAATGACTTGCCCCAGCAAGAGCTAATAAGTTATCAGCAAAAAGTAAATTGATGCTAGTTGGTGCCACAACACCTTTCAAATGCTAGAGGCGGCACTCCATAAAGTCAGCGAGCATTGGTAGGACTCTGGAGCAGGAAGTTCATCCTGTCCAACCACCTGGGCAGGATGGTTGAAGGTCATCCATCAGTGTTTCATGAACATACTAGCTGTATTTATAACCAGCCTGGTATTTAGCAGCTATTTAAACAAACAAACAAACATCAAATAAATAAACATAATGGCATTTCTTGAGCACTTGCCACATGCTAACAGTTTCCTTAAGTTTTATCTCATATTATCTCATCTAATTCTCATAATAACCCTGTAAGACTACCAAAATAATCCCCATTAGGAGTGTGGAAACTGGCATTTAAATGCTTATTTGCTCAAAGTCACTGGGCTAGTTAGAAGCACAGCCAGGGTTTGAATCCAGGCCTGTTTAACCTCAGAGCACTATCTACTTGCTGACTATGTTAGCAGACTACCCTTCAGATATGAGGGCACCGTTGCTAGTTGCAAAGTCCAGGGCAGTGTTGAGAGCTCCACAGATGATCATCCTTGGCAGCCACTTTCATGTTTATCCTGTTCCTGTGTTCCTTGAATTTCCTTGATGATTTCAAATGCTAAGTGACTTGGCACTTCATTTGGGAATTCTGCAGTGACGCTGACCACAAACAAAACTGAACAGTCCATGGTGGATTCTTTTTATTATTAACTGAAAGCCATTTCTTGTGAGCCTATTAGAGTAATAATTTTTTTTTAAAATAACCATATTCTTTTTTAAAAATTATTTATTATTTCTTTATTTTTGGCTGTGCCAGGTCTTCATTGCAGCACACAGGATCTTCGTTATGGCATGTGGGATCTTTAGTTGTGGCATGTGGGCTTCTTAGTTGCAGCATGCATGAGGGATCTAGTTCCCTGACTGGGGATCGAACCCGGGCCCCCTGCATTGGGAGCATGGAGTCTTACCATCTGGACCACCAAGGAAGTCCCTAGAGTAATATTTTGATTGAATGAAAATAATTACTAAAATATCTGGCAGTACAGATTTACCCTAATGCAGGTTCAGGCTTAGGAATCATTTATTTGAATTAAAAAAAAAAAAATCACAGCTTTTTTTCCTATAGGAAAATAAGAAAAGTTCTATATGTCTACTTTCTGAGTTAAAGACAAGTTACTGTCCCATGAAAAACACAAATAATAATTATACTCCAGGCTCATATTATGACTAATAAATGAGGGGGGGGGTGAAGTACAGTTGTCCCTTGGTATCTACAGAAGATTGGTTCCAGGACGGCCCAAGGATGACTAAATAAATCTGTGAATGCTCAAATCCCTTACATAAAATGGCATAATATTTGCATATAACTTAAGCACATTCTCCCATTTACTTCAAATCAACTCTAGATTACTTAAAATATCTAATATGATGTAAATACTATGTAAATAGTTGTAAATGCAATGTAAATGCTATGTAAGTAGTTACCAGAGCATGACAAGTTCAAGTTTTGCTTTTTTGAACTTCCTACGATTTCTTTTTAAGTAATATTTTGGTTCTGCATTGATCCAAAATATTACTTGAATTGGCTATGGAGGGCCGACTCTATTTCAGCATCCTGAGAGTAAAGAACAAAATTATTTTAAATATAATTTGTATATTATTCTTTCTATTAAAAAATACTAGATCAGCTTTTTAGATTGAAAATTGCCAGGAAAAGGTACAAAATGTGCTCTAATTCCTGTCTAAAACTGGGAAGTGTAACAGGATGACTAGTGGACACAGAGTTGGGAGACTTGGGTACTAATTCCAGAGGTGCCACCTACTGCTGTGTAGTAGAGGAAGCCACGTGTCCTCTCAGGGTCTTGATGACTGTTCCTGTAATGAGAGGACTCCAGGCACTGCATTATTTCATTTAATGCTCACAAGAACTTTATAAGGTTATCTTGGCCCTAATTGGTAGAATAGGTAATTGAAGCTTATAGAGTTCAAGTGCTTTGTTCACAGTTGAGTTGTGTTTCGGCATCCAGAGGCATAAAGGAACTTTGCTCTTGGTATTGATTCTAGGCGCCCAAAGCAAATGTATGCAGGGGGAGAGGTCTAGCCTTGTCCTAGACACATATAGGAGAACTAATCTGTCAGAATTCAGTCAATTCTGGTCTTTCCTATAGTCCTAAAGTCTCTAATAGAAATTGCATGGGGAATATTTCCAATGAAGTTGCTTGGAGGAGCTGCTTATGCGAGATGACTATAAATAATGTTTGGCTTCGTTTAAATTGAATTGAGAATGTGCTGAATTAGGGACTGACTAAAATGTTAAACCACTTTTGCTTGAACCATATTCAAGGACAGGGCTGAAATAAAAAGTGTAAAGCCAGCTGCAAAGGAGGAAGACATAAGGTCAGCTGCATCAGTGATGGCAGCTTGCCCTGGACTTAACTCTGCTTGGCTGCAGTCCTGTCCCAATGGGCAGCTGCAGGGAGGACAGGTGAAAGTCTGAATGGGCTGCCTCAGGAGAAAAAGAGTCTGCAGAGTGGCCCGTTATTACTGTCAGATGGGAATCATCCCTCCAACCAGAATGAATACTTCTCTAGCCAAGTCATCTTTTAGCAATTAATTATAGTTGTGAACAATATTGAGATATGTGTGCTTCGTCATTTCTGAACACTTGGCAAACCAAGACAGACACCCATTTTTGATGAGTTCAAGCTGCAATGTCTGTGAAGACTCAGCTCAAGAATAAAGATGTCAGACTGTTGATATTTCCATGCCAGTTGTACTTTTGTCCTGATTAATTCGTTAATTCATTCATTCAGCAAACGCGTTCTGAACACTCACTATGTGGATAGTTCTAAATACTTGGTATACATCGGTAAACAAGACAGACAAAGATCCCTGCTCTCATAGACATTCAATTCCAGTGATTTACATTATTAAGTGGAAAGAGCACTAGCTTTGGAGCCAAACAGCTCTAGGTTCTAAACTCAATTCCACCGCTTCTTACCTGGGGGACCTAACCTGTTTGAGCCTTGTTTTACTCATGGGTAAAATGTGGACCATAAAAACCATAATTCCAGCTCATAGAAATGATGTGAGGTTTGGAACAAATGATGCAAGTATCCATGCTTGGCACTGAAAAGGTCCTCAGTAAAGCTACCTCCTTCTACTTTTCCCAGGCAGTGGCTTCCTTCATTCCCTGCTCTCTGCTGTACACCAGCCAGCTCCATACCCTAGACTTTGTTCTGTGCCCATTGTGCAAAATTCATTCATCCCTTCCTCAGAGTTGTATTTTCAACTACAACTGACTAGAAAGTAGCAAAAAGAGGGGTGAGTGCTATGGTCTGAATGTTTATATTCCCTCAGATTAATGAGTTGAAGTCCTAACCCCCAGTGTGATGATGTTAGATGGTGGGGCCTTTGAAAGGTAAATAGGGTTGGATGAGGTCATGAGGGTGGAGCCCTCATGGTGGGATTAGTACTCTCACAGCAAGAGGAAGAGGCACCAAAACTTTCTCTCTCGTATGCACCAAAACTTTCTCTCTCTCTCGTGAGCGCACAGGGAGAAAGTGGCTGTCTACAGCTAGGAAGAGTGCCTTCGCCAAAACCAGAACCTGCCGGCTCCTTCATCTTGGACTCTTCAGCCTCTAGAATGTGAGAAAGAAGTGTTTGTTGTTTAAGCCACCCAGTCTATGGCACTTTGTTACAGTAGCCCCAGTTGGCAAAGCCGGTGAGCTTAATGCCATCTGATAAGAAAGGATGGCCACTGGTGCTGATCCATCCATTTCATTGGTCTGAGCACAGTGATCCTCCCATATAGTCACCAGGTATCTTAACAGCGGTCTTCACAGCCATGTCTCCCCACCAGAGTCATCATCCTGTAGGTGGGGACTTCAGATCCCGGCTGACCACAGTGGGTGTTCTTAGAACATGCCACACAAAGTGGAGTCTTCCCTTCCTCAGCATTCTGAATTACAGTCAAACCTCCTTTTGCTTGATTAAATTTTGGTTTACTGTGTTTCCCAGTGACACCAAAATTTTTAATTGACTTCAGAAATGCCATTTCTTGATATAAATTAAAACATCTGCCCCTTTGTACCTTTTAAACACTCTTAGTCTTTCTTTGAATTGTTTTTAAACTATTGATAAACTAAACAGAAACTAATAATGACTAAGGAATTGATTAATGACCTCTGATACAGCTTAATCAGTGGAGGTATTAATTTCAGGTATCGTGTAGTTTTCAGGTGAGAGGTAAATTTTAAATTGTATTATACATTTAATAATATTATATTGCTACAAATATATATAATACATGTTCTTGATAGAAAGTAGAGAATAAACAAAAATAAGGAAATATTACAGGACCCTGTGGTAAATGCTAGTCATTTCTGATAAATATTATAGTTGTTAAAGGTTGGTAATCTACTTTTATCAACCTATTTCATCTTTTCCTGTCATTAGATACTTTTATATAATACCATTTTAATAACCTCATTAGTACTCCATTACACAGATGTACCATAATTTACTCCCCCCCCCCCCAATTTTTACATTTATCCCTCATACACTTTTGGACATCACTAACAGCATCATGATGAGAATCTGCAGAGCCAAGTCTTTGATCTCATCCATGTTTATTTCTTTAGAATAGCTTTCTAAAGGCGAAATGGTGGGTCCAAACTTAGAGCCGAACTCCCATTGATTTATATATTTATTTAGCAAATATTTTAAAGCATATTTTCAGGCAGCGGTAGGCACTAAAGAAAAATCATGTGAATGAGTCACACAGTCTCCATCCTTACAAAGCTTATAATCTCATGAATTTGTCTGATTGATCCTCCTGCAAGCAGAATATGAGAGTGTCTTTTATCTAATATGAATAGGCTCCTTCCAAAATGCCTTTGAAAATCTTTCATACACATTTGTTGAACTGCAAAATAAAATCGTTCCCAATGTCCCAACGTTGTGCTATGCGAAGATGCGTACCAAATCGTATCAGTCTGTTGGAATGACTGATCACACAGTGATGTCCTTTTACCACAGTTCTTGGACGTGAACATGAACTCCTTAAAATCAATAAACTAGTATTTTTATGCCTTGCCTTGACATGTCTTATGCTCAAAACCTCATGTGTTCCTCATTTTAACACCTCTTGTGTCTGGGTGTCTGGAGCAACCCAGACTTGGATGTTCTGTTTGAATGTCATGGCATTTGTGTCCAAACAAATTAGTGTCCGAAATGGCTCAAGTGGAAATAGGTGGGAAGGGGACTGGACAAGATGGCTTTGAAATGCCGTCTAACCCTATTTTTTCTCCTCCGTTGTCATTTTAGAAAGTAAAAAGTGTCTTCAGAAAGAAGAAAATCTGTTAGAACGCAGATAAAATTTATTCTAAATCATTAACAAAGAAAGACATCTATCTTCTCTCAACACAAAGAGATCCCAAAATGTCATACCCAAGTCTGCAACATGGAAAATCTGAACCATTGAAAATCATGCATTAACTATGGTTATAAGATAATCATCTCATCTCAACAGCTAAAAATACACAGGGACAGTCAGAAATATTTCCATTTTTTATATCCAGTGAAATAGCTTCATTTTCATTCCACAAAGAAAAAGGCTTCTTTGAACCCTGAACAATATTAAATTTTCTGTTAACTCCCATTATGCCACATTCTGTCTTAAGGTCAATACTCTCAATCCTCCCCTGGCCAGGGTGCCTCCTTTGCATAAGCTCCCAGGGTCCTCCCACATTCCTCATTCTCAGTGAATTCCAACCCATCCCCCCAAGATCCAGGTTCTTTATTCCCCCAGTCACTCACAGCTCCTAACCCCCCTTAATGCCCACCCATGCTTATTTATTGGCTAGCTGAGCCAAGAGTATACGACTGAGTTAATGACAGCCTCCTGAATAGGTGACTTTTGCCGTGAGAGAATAGAGACCAGTGCTTTCCCAATGCTTTCAGTTAAGGCTTCTGGTAAAAGAAACTGACATTGGAAAGAAGAGGTGTCAAGTCAGTAACTTCAACATCAGAAGTGAGGGTAGTGAGGGAAGGTGAAGTGAGATACCAAAGGATCATTTAATTTGGCAAAATAACACACAAGCTTTTATAGCAGTTACTATAATATGTCTTCAGCTTAGGAACTTCATATTTTGGGGAACTATAAACATGTATTTCCCTAAAATGCCTAAATCATTTTTACTTCATTTGGAGCCACTCACTTTCAAAATACTCAGGAGGCTATGTTTTTCCATAAGTTCACCTAAATCTAGAGCGGTTGGTTGCATACACCAGTGAGATTAAAAACCTCCTAGGGACCTTGCTGTAATGCAGAATCCCAGGCCCTAATTCCCATTCATCTTTATCCAGGAAGTCTGGGCTGGGGCCAGTTAATCCTGATGCAGGTGCATCTAGGGATAAAATGCCTGGTACATGGATTTGGATATATTGTGGAGCAAGCTGGACTCAGAGTTAGTGAAATGTGAGGGCTTGAAAATCATGCCAAGGTTTTAGCATAGTAGTCTTTAAGTTATGTCATTGGGTGTTGAAGCAAAAGGAGGAAGATAAATCTTCTGTGATATTCCATGACCAAGTCTGAGACCATACCATCATGCAGGGACAGGTTTGGTTCTGAGCTAATCAAATATCTCAGACAATTAAAAGCATTTAAGTGTATAATTGCTTTACAGTGTTGTGTTAGTTTCTGCTGTATAACAAAGTGAATCAGCTATACGTATACATATATCCCCATATCCCCTCCCTCTTGTGTCTCCCTCCCACCCTCCCTTTCCCACCCCTCTAGGTGGTCCCGAAGCACCGAGCTGATCTCCCTGTGCTATGCAGCTGCTTCCCACTAGCTAGCTATTTTACATTTGGTAGTGTATATATGTCAGTGCGTCTCTCTCACTTCATCTCGTCTTATCCTTCCCCCTCCCTGTGTCCTACTCCAATAAAGATGTTTAAAAAAAAAAAAGGGAGAGAGGGATAAAAACTCTATTGATTAATTAATGTATGGTGTCATGGCTTATTCCACAGGGCTCTGTCTTGTCAGCCAGCTAAACAGTGCTTGGTTCTGTTAAACCATTTGTATGTTTTTCATATGCTGGAAAAAAAATTTATATACAGGTTTGGTTTGAAAAACTGTTCAATAGAGATTTTTGTTATCTAGAAAAATAAAATGAAGGAAGATTTAGGTCAAAAAAAAGCATATAGGTGTCAAGCAGATTAAATAGTACAGAAACAAGTGAGTGGAAACGAGCCACAGGTATTGGAAGCTTCTGGTGCTTAGCACAAGTGCTCGCTTACCTCAAATTCCGATTATAAAAGAGAGTCTGGGGCCAATGGACGACATGTGAATTAAAAAGTAAAGAAATTTCTTGTCTTTTTTAATGAATTCATTTTTTATTTATTTACTTTTGGCTGTGTTGGGTCTTCATTGCCGCATGCGGACTTTCTCTAGTTGTGGCGAGCGCGGGCTTCTCACTGCACTGACTCCTCTTGTGGAGCACTGGCTCTAGGCGTGTGGGCTTCAGTAGTTGTGGCATGTGGGCTCAGTAGTTGTGGCTCGCGGGCTCTAGAGCACAGGCTCAGTAGTTGTGGCACACGGGCTTGGTTGCTCCATGGCGTGTGGGATCTTCCCGGACCAGGGCTCGAACCCGTGTCCCCTGCACTGGCAGGCGGATTCTTAACCACTGCGCCACCAGGGAAGTCGCAATAAATTCCTTCATTTCTGAGCCCTCTCACCTTTTTGATCCTTTTAAGGGACTGCCACCATCTATAGGCAAGAGGCCAGACCCTGCCAGTCTGGCACATGAAAGCCTTAAATATCAGGCCCACCTACCCACCCAGCCCCTTACCTACTCCAGCTCCTCTTCCCACACACTCAGTGCTCTATTCCCGTCGACTTTTGGACGTCCCCTAAACATACCCTCCTGGAGAGCAAACCTTGCCTTGTGGCATCCCCTCACCCACCCGCACCCTACTTCCACGCGAGCCCTGCTCTGTAGCAACCATCATCATTTCTCAAACCTTCATTCCGGACATGTCTCCTCTTTGGACCTTTCCTGACCCTCTAAGCCACCCTGATGAAATATCTGAGTTTTTCTTAATGGCGCCACAGCAACTTTAACCCACTCTATGATGTTTTCCAGGGCATGTTACTTTGTTAACCTTGTTCATTTGTCTATCTCCCCTTACTAGACTTACAACCCCTCCTGGGCAGAGGGCAACCACGTGGTGGTGGCATCACAGGGCTTGCACTTGGGGGCAGATATTGAATAAATATTTTTATGTGAAATACTAAGACCACCAGGTTTTTTGGGTAGACTGAAAAACAGCGTGGTCAGTAGAGCTAACATTTTAAACCTTGGCCCCTTTTCTAATACTTTTCTCTGGAGTGAGGAAGGGTTGTGTTGAGGAAGTCCCTTTACTTCACCAGAGCAGTCGGTGGCTTTCCCAGTTTTAGGACATATTGTTGGGGTGGTGTTTCTGAGCTGGCCTCTGATGTCTGTGCCTGGCGTCTGCTTACCAGCTGCCATGTGCTCTCAGGCGCTGAGGCTTGAGAGCTACACATGAGTCAGATTGGATTTGGGGTGAATGCCTTTATCCTTCATTTCTCAAGACTTTCATTCTTGACCTGAAGTTATTCATTTTAGCAGTCCTACATCTGAAATTCTATTATTTTGTATATTTGATAATTTATACCAATCTGTAGAAGACTTGGATACACATTTTTTTTTCAGTGAACAGAATGGGACAACTCAATTACTGCAGATTGAATTCTGTTCCATTTCACAAATTAGCTTTTTCAAACCTATTCAGAAAAGAAAGGGTTGGCTTTGGCCCCGTTGTCCCAGACCCCTCCCTGATAGCAGCTTCTGACCTGGTCTTTCTGTTTTTTGGGTGAATGGGAAAAGATAGCAGTATCACAGGTCCTCAACTGCCCAGACCAAACAGCGTACAGCATCTTTACCTCTAGGAATTGCTAGTGCTAATGCCAATTTAGGGAAGGATAAAGACAAACCAAAGGCAACTTATTATTTTACGGAGATAGATTTTATACATTAATTTATATTCATTGATTGATTAATTCATTTACATATTGACTGAGGCTCTTTCTGTGTGAAGGTTATGCTAGATCTTGGCACAGGGAGGTGATTATCTCCAGTCTCACGGGGAGACATGAGTAAATAGTTACAGGGCTTATGGGGTTCTGAGCTCTGAGGAAAGTGTGGCACTGGGTACCATGGGGAAAAGCAGGGAACAAGGAACTCTGTGTGGGGAGATGTGGGAGGGCCTCCTGATGGTAGACGTGCAGCTGGCAAGAGAGCATACTAGTGGGTGGGGAGGAGGGCGACCAGGAGGGGAAACAGCTGCTGAAACTCTTCAGAGGGCGTGTCTTATTTGGAGACCACAAACTTGTTGGTCTGGCCAGAGCGTAGGTTACAGATGTGGAAGTAGAGACAAGAGACTCTAAAATGGGAGAACAGTCCCAGATCTGAAGGGTCTTGGCTGCCAGATGAATGAAAGTCCCCAGGAGATGAATTTGTTTTAGAATTTTACTTCTATTGCGGCTTATCTCAACATCAACATACAAGAATATATCCATATAATAGATAAAACATTGGAACAGCTGGGTAATAAAAATCATGAGACCACAATTACGCTGTAATGCATTTAAAATAGTCCCATACCAAGCTAGCTGATTTGATCATTGTTTTCTCCTCCACTAAGGTGCTCCCGCCACCTGCCTTGGAGCAAGGACACCCCAGCAGCACCCCAAACACTACAGTTTCCCCTGACTTCCCCTCGAGCACAGTTAAGCAGACAAATGTGCTTCTAATTGCCGGAGACATCTTTGTTCTCTCTACAGAGATGAGCTTCTTCCAGCCCTTTGTGCTGTCATCTCACTCTGTTAGGCACTTTCTGTTGGGTGTGGATTTTGCCGTGATGGGTTTCTTTAACAGGCCTTGCTGCTGCTTTTTATCTGAAAGAAAGGGCTGCAAGCATTCAATGGATTATTTATTAAACAGCCGGTCCTGCTTTGAGAGACATTTTTTTCCTTTTGAGTGTTTAATAATGGTTCTCCTCTCACATGCTCTCTGCCTAAAAGAAGTTAAACTATTGAAGAAATGATTTAACCAAAAACTAATACACTTTAGAATTCTGATTTGAGATACAGTAGAATTTTATTAACAAAGGGCAAATCTCATTTTTACAAAGTGGAAATGTGTTCCTACTGGCAGGACAAAACCAAGTCTGGGAAAGTGTGACTCAGGTGATCAGCAGCCCAAGGTGGAATTAATACAGGGCTCAATGTCCTATTCATGAAACCCAGAAGGATTTCCTTGCCCTCTGACCCCTCTCTTCCCCACCAGAAAAAACCTAGGATGGCCCAGAGAAAGATATATGTAAAAATAATATCCCTCATATATGGCTTTTGGCCAGATCCTTGTGTAAATGAACATCTATCTCCAAGTTATTTATTCATAATATTAGCTCACATCCATTGAGCATACGGTCCATGTAGGACATCTTACAGGTAATACTCCCTTTTCCTCTGTAACTGTGTGGGGCAGGTATAATGATTTTCCTCAATTTACAGACGCTCAGAGGAATTGAGTAACTGCCAAGGTTAAACAGCTTCTAAGTGTGAGTGTTGGCACCCAAATTCTGGTCCATTTTCAAGGCATGCTTTTTTTTTTTTAAACAATGCTTTGTGGTCTCCTGATATTTTTATTAGTTACCTTGATAAAACTGTAGGAATTATATACCTGTAATCATCAGTCCTAAAAGGCTTGATAGCTGCCCTTTGAGAAAGCCAGACACTCTCCTGCCTCAGGGCCCTTGCACCTGCTGTATGGCTCCCTGGAACGTTCTTAGCTCAGATGCTTGCATCATTCTCTTCCTCATCAACTTCAGGCATCCTATTTAAATTGCACTCCGTAGCAATCCTTATTTCTCTTCCCGTTATTTACTTTTCTCCATAGCGCTTACATACCGCTTACATATTTTATACTTTATTTATTTGCTCATTATCAGTTTTCTCTCGCTAAATGCAGGTTCCAAGAATGTAGGGATTTTTGTTGGTTTTATTTACCACTCTGTCTTCAGCATTTGGAACTATGCCTGGCTCATAGTAAGTGTTCAGTAAGAGCTTGTTAAATATATTGTATAAATATGTATTATGAATAGAAAAACCAAGATGACATGTGTACTCATTAGAATGTAATTTCCATGAGGGCAGTAACTGAGTTTTGTTTGTCACATGGTCCCTGGTGCCCCGAAGAGGGCCTGATACATAATAGACATTCAGTATACCTTTATGGATTGAATGGATCAGACCTCATTAATAAAATGATTGGAAATATTACTAGGTTTTTAAAGGAGAGATGAAGAGAGGGAGAGAAGAAAGAACAAGACAGAGAATGTATAAGTATTTGTATGTAGAGCTCGCTTTCATTTTACATTGGTTTTACAGAGATTATATATAGTTTATTAGGTTAGAGCTACAGTTTCAAACAAAATTTGCAATTCCCCAAGAACAGAAAATCAAACTGTGAATAAATATAGCTTATCATGAAAACTCATATAGACTCCCTGTCAGATGCCTTTTTTTTTAATGTATCAGTCGGTCTGAAGTGAGGTGCATTTAATGGTATGTCTTGTAGGTCTTGGCTGTACTAATCATATTCTCTATAGATGTCTATAGATGTATTGGAGTCATATATAATCCAACAACCATTTACTCAGCAGAGAAAATAAGAAAGATTACTCTTGCGAAGTTCATTCTCTGTAGACTCAGGGACAAAACAGGCACTTCAGCTTTACCATGAAGCAATCATCATCTACCTGGGAGGTTACAGGGAAGGGGAAAAATGTAAGATGAATTATAATGATGAACAGGTCACTAGCATTTGAAGTGCCTGTTTATTACAAAAATGGGAAAGCTTCAGAGTTATTCTTTCTGCTGCCCGGGAACCAGAGCTAAGCAGAGAGAGGAAAATTGCCTTTGATTGAAGCTTGTGGCCAGCAGCCACTAGTATGCTATAAAAGCAGAAATAGACATTATAAGATACAGAGGATCACTGTTTGACCCAGATTATCTTTAAATATATTAAAGCACATTTCTTAACATGGAGAAATATTAACAATGCTATGAATTTTTAGAATGTGGAATTAGATGCTTAGATGTTTAAATAATCAAAAGTATTCAGACTAAGACAATACAAGGTAGAATATAATACCTGAAAAGGATAGTTAAATTAAAAATGGGAGGGATGGACTTCCCTGGTGGCGCAGTGGTTAAGAATCCACCTGCCAATGCAGGGGACATGGGTTCGAGCCCTGGTCCAGGAAGATCCCACATGCTACAGAGCAACTAAGCCCGTGCACCACAGCTACTGAGCCCGCATGCTGCAACTACTGAAGCACTCGTGCCTAGAGCCTGTGCTCCACAACAAAGAGAAGCCACCACAGTGAGAAGCCCGTGCACTGCAAAGAAGAGTAGCCCCCACTCGCCACAACTAGAGAAAGCCCACATGCAGCAACGAAGACCCAATGCAGCCAAAAATAAATAAATTAATTAAAAATAAATAAATAACTAAATAAAAATGGGAGGGTGTTATGGTGGCAAAATATTAAGCTTAGTCAGCAAATAATTAGTTTGAAGAAGGAATCTTGGTTAGTTCAGGAAAATGGACAGTTAGACCTATTCAAGACTTTAGATAATGTTCCTGTGATCCATTCATTATATTATTGTGAAAATAAGCACTAGAACTAGCTCCCAGCCTATTTCTAAGGGAGGAGTTTACTTCCTGACTCCTTGACAGCAAGCTTGGGCATCTGATTTTCTTTGGTCAGTGAAATGTAAATGACATATGACACTTACTAGCAAAAGCTTAAAGAGCCATCATGAGATTCTGCCATTTCTCTTTTCCTTCTACCATGACGTCAGGATGTTCCATATAGGGCCAGTTCTTCAGCCTTGGTCCCCAAATGGACCAAGTATATTCATAGCCAATTCATAGGGACATAAATGTGAGTCAGTGAATCAGCCTTTGTTTTTGCAAGCCAGTAATATTGGAAGTCTTGTTATTGTTGCACAACTTAGCCTAAGCTGACTGTTATTGTCTCTGTATCTGTGAGGAGTATTGAAAACATAGTCTGGTCTTCTCAGAGAACATTTTCAGAGGAGTGGTGTCATGACTTAGACAGAGAACCACAGAGTTCTAGGAATTCAGATTTTCTGCAGGTGTGGTACCACATCAGAATTAACTGCGAGCTGGTGAAACCTGCAAATTCCTGGGCCTCATCCCAGAATTAGTGAATCTGCATCTCTGGAGGTAAGGCCTGTGTATCTGCATTTTCCCAGACTCCTTAGATGATCCTTGTATAAACCCAAATCTGAGAACTTCTGGCCACGATGTTGACCTAAGACTGAAGGGCTAGAGGAGAGAGGAGGTAGTGAACAAGAAATTAGAAAACTTATTTCACAGGTCTTGAGATTGGGCCTGGTGTTGCCTGCCACTCATTAGCTTTGGGATCCTGAGCTAGTCACTTTAGTTCCAGTATTTGGATTTCTCATGGCTTCCATGGTTTTGGTGACAGCCATTCCTACTACCTCTCAGACCTGTTGTGATAAAATAATGTGAAAATGCTTCATAAACTGAAGAACACTTTGCATATCAAGATATTGTGGCCTTGTTAAGATATCGTTTGCAGTGGGGAGGGGGAAGCTTTTCTCTAGGGACCTTGGGAACTTCTGAGACCATATATTGAATCAAGATGGAAATCAACCGCATGGCATTGGAAAGCAGGCACAGCCTAGTCAATGCTAATTTTATTTTGCTCTTTTAATAACAAGTAGGAAAATGAATTAGGGATTATTCATGTCTAAAAGGTGGCTTAATGTCTAGAGCCCATCAGATTTAAGCTGCAGAACTGAGAAGACAGACACATCCCTGCTCTTTCAACTGAGAATCCCAGATACTTGGAGAAGCCAAGAAGGGAGAACCTGCCAAGTTGTTCTTAGCTCAATAAAGGAAGGGTAAAAGCTCCTCTAAACTCCCCCCGAGCCCTGCTAAGATAGGGCATTTATTGAGTGCTCATCAGGTACTCAGCATGTGCTGAGCACTTTAACTGAGGATTCACAATAATCCCAAGAGACAGGTATTTTTGCCTACTTTTGTAGATAAAGAAACTGAAGCTTGGCAAGATAAAGTTGCTTGGTTGTCTAAAGTAACCCCTCTAATAAATGACGGGGCATGATCTTAACCAGATTTTGGCCTCACTCCAGAATTTTTGCTCTCAGTCACTATAGTTAGTTTTTCTGTACAAAACAGATACAGTCATTGTTGATGAAAAGATGAAAACACAGGTATGTATTGTTTTTATAACCAGAAAAAAATAAAAGTGATATTTGGAACCCATGAAACTCACCACTCAAATACCAAGACATTCTACCTAGCTAGAATAAACTAGAAACTATAGTACAATAAATTATAAAGCTCCAGAAACTCTCATAAAAACCATCTTCTTACCTTACATTAAAAAATAGTAAATGTAAAGCAAAAAGACACCCTATGGAATGGGGGAAAATATTTATAAATGATGTGACCAACAAGGGATTCATTTCCAAAATATACAGGCAGCTCATACAGCTTAATATCAAAAAAAGCAAACAACCCAATCAAAAAATGGGCAAAAGACCTAAACAGACATTTCTCCGAAGAAGACATACAGATGGCCAACAGGCACATGAAAGGATGCTCAGTATTGCTAATTATTACACAAATGCAAATTAAAACTGCAATAAGGTATTACCTCACACCAGTCAGAATGGCCATCATCAAAAAGTCTACAAGTGGGCTTCCCTGGTGGCGCAGTGGTTGAGAGTCAGCCTGCCGATGCAGGGGACACGGGTTCATGACCCAGTCCGGGAAGATCCCACATGCCGCGGAACGGCTAGGCCCGTGAGCCATGGCCGCTGAGGCTGTGCGTCCGGAGCCTGTGCTCCACAATGGTGAAAGGCCCGCGTACCACGAAAAAAAAAAAAAGTCTACAAGTAATAAATGCTGGGGAGGGTGTAGAAAAGAGGGAACTCTCCTACATTCTTGGTGGGAATGTAAATTGGTGCAGCCATTTTGGAGAACAGTATGGAGGTTCCTTAAAAAAACTAAAAATAGAGTTACCATATGATCAAGCAATCCCACTCCAGGGCATATATCTGGAGAAAACTCTAACTTGAAAAGTTACATGTACCCCAGTGTTCATAGCAGCACTATTTACAATAGCCAAGACATGGAAGCAACCTAAATGTCCATCAAGAGATGAATAGATAAAGAAGATGTGGGGTGTGTGTGTGTGTGTAAAATGGAATATTACTCAGCCATAAAAAAGAATGAAATAATGCCATTTGCAGCAACATGGATGGATCTAGAGATTACCATATTAAGTGAAGCAAGTCAGACAAAGACAATTATCATATGATATCACTTACGTGTGGAATCTAGAAAAATGGTACAAATGAACTTATTTACAAAACAGAAATAGACTCCCATACATAGAAAACAAGCTTATGGTTACCAAAGGGAGGGGGGAGGGATAAATCAGGAGTTTGGGATTAACATGTACAAACTACTATATATAAGATAGATAAAAAACAAGGACCTATTGTATAGCACAGGGAACTATATTCAGTATCTTATAATAACCTATAATGAAAAATATATGTGTGTATATATATGTATATATATACGTATATATAAAACTGAATCACTGTGCTCTACACCTGAAACTAATACAACTTTGTAAATCAACTATACTGCAATAAAAAAATAATAAATGTAGAAATGCATGGCTGTTGCATAGCTGCCTTTAGGTCTGAGTTGAAGAAGTAAGAAGAAATCAAAATCACTGTATCCTTCAAGGTTTTTTATGTCATAGGAATCTAGACACAACTCTAATGATGAAGGAAGAGAAAAGCACATCCAGTGGAGCCAACTCTTCTTCCTGCAATTATAACCCATTTGAAATGGGCATCCTGTGTCTTCTTAAAATGCTTTCCTTGATTTTCTCATCACTATAACTCGAAATAATTCCTAAGGAATTATGCCAAAGAAAAGAAAGGCCAAAGAAAAAAATGCCCTTGCAATCAGGAAAATAAAAATACTCACATTTATATTTTAAAATTGCAATGTTCTGAATTATAGTTAAGTACTTAAATGTCTGGTTATCTGTTATATTCTATACCTAATACAGGGCCAGGGTAAAGGAGCTGCTCTGGCAATAAAAATGTTTCATATGCTAATATATCAAAACATAATTAATAAAATATGAATTTCCTTTACGTGATCTAATGCACCTCAGTTTTTGGACCATTCTCTATCCAGCAAACTCCTGTGGCTCTAAATCTTTAAAATTCACATAAAAACAGCTGACACGCAAAACAGGCTACCATGTGGGAAAAGCTATATTGTCAAGAAATGGAGTACATAAAGAGAAGTAATAAGGCCAAGCAAGAGCTTTACAGGACTTTAAAATGAATCCAAACCCATAATGAATGGTGACCGTTTGAGTTCTTGGAATTACTTAAGAATTCATTTAACCATTTTATTAGTTATTTTCTTAGGCATATTTCAAAACATGTAGAAATTGTCTTTCTTCTACTTTCCTCTCTTTTTCCCTGCCCCATCTCACCTTTCCTTCCTCTTTCCTTTCCTTCTTCCCTCCCCACCACCCTTCCTTCTTTTCTTCCTTCCATCCTTCCTTCCCTCCATTGTTTATACTATTCTTCCTTCCTTTTATTTTTACCAGCAAAGGAGAAAAAGCATGATTCTTTTGAGAAGTATTACAGCAAAGTTAAAATGCTGCTATATACATAATCCCTTGCTCAGACTAAATAATTTTTAAAATTCTGAGTGTCTACTGTTGCTTTTTTTTAAAAAAAATCACAGACTTGTTACTCATTCAGTCATTGATTTTTGAGCACCTACTGTGTGCTAAGCTCTAGGCGTTTTCCCTGTCATATCCACAGCAGGAGGGAGGTAGAGTTTCAGAGCAGGGAAAAAGTTTCTGGGGTTCTTCGTTGTTGAACTCTGGCTTTGGCACTTCTGTCCCATGGCCTCCCTTGGTGAGTGGAGTCAGAGAGACAGACTCTCAAGGTCAAGACAGGTAAGGGTTCCCCTCTTTTCCACTTCACTTAGGTCCACTTCTCACACCTCTGCAAGTTGACATTCCTCTACTGAACATTCCTGACCCTGGGTACTGCTGGAAATAGGTAACCCATCCACTTGTATTCTCTGGATTGGTACCTGGACAGTCAAGCACTGGCTGGAGAAATTATACCATCTGGCAGTTATACCAGTTGGTTCCATTATTAACTCATGGTTACAGCTTCAGCTGCCTTCAATGTGGACCTGTCTTGGCCCATCCAGTTCTCGTACCTGCAGAAGATGTCTAAATTTGCTTCTATGCCCTTCATCCTCTCAGCAGATGATCTCCTCTTAAAGAGAAAGTAGAAGGCATGGGAGAGGAGTCCCTGGCCCCTTATCTGCAAGCCTCTTTGCCTTCCTCCTCTCAAGTCTACTTGTACTCTGTGTTCTCTCTCTTCCATCTTCTCAGGAACTGTGTGCTGTTAATTACTCCCCCTCTCCCCAGTATCATCAATGTGATATGTCTCAATCTTCTTGGCAACACTTTAACGTGTTCTGGTTTCTCCCAAATTAAGAACAACTCTGGGCTTCCCTGGTGGCACAGTGGTTTAGAGTCCGCCTGCCGATGCAGGGGACACGGGTTTGTTCCCCGGTCCGGGAAGATCCCACATGCCACGGAGCGGCTGGGTCCGTGAGCCATGGCCGCTGAGCCTGTGTGTCCGGAGTCTGTGCTCCGCAATGGGAGAGGCCATAACAGTGAGAGGCCCGTGTACCACAAAAAAAAAAAAAAAAAAAAAAGAACAAATCTTCCTGAACCATCCTCCAGCCTCAGTATGCTTCCTCTAGTTTACTATAATGCCGAGTAAGGGACAGTGATTTTGTTAAGGTAGCTAATGCAAGCTGGACTTTGAGGAAAATGTGTGTCTTTCAGCTTTAGTAACTCCTGTGAAGAACTATAAGACTTCATGAACTGAGATTTATAGAAAATGTTTGCTAATACATACTGAAACGACCCTTCCATTTCTGTAAACAACATTAACAAGCTCAACAAATTAAATGATTAAAAGCTGTTAGAAGTTGGCCTTCATGCAAGACATATCTTTCTCTGCTTCTCCTCAATGGCACACGTTTTTAAATAAATTTATTTATTTATTATAAATTTATTTTATTTTATTTTATTTTTTGGCTGCATTGGGTCTTCATTGCTACGCGTGGGCTTTTCTCTGGTTGCGGCGAGTGGGGGGCTACTCTTCATTGCAGTGCACGGGCTTCTCGTTGTGGTGGCTTCTCTTGTTGCGGAGTACAGGCTCTAGGGCACGGGCTTCAGTAGTTGTGGCGCACGGGCTTAATTGCTCCACGGCATGTGGGATCTTCCCGGACCAGGGCTCGAATCGTGTCCCCTGCATTGGCAGGCGGATTCTTAACCACTGCGCCACCAGGGAAGCCCAGTAGCACACATTTGAATGGGAAGTATTCATTTAATCATGGAGGAAAGGTAAGAATTTAAGCCGAAGAGTGCGTAAGTAAAACCAGTGTCAGAGTGCATGGTTCGTGGCCAGCCTGGACTCAAAAGATCTGAGGAATAGAACTTTTAAAATCTAATTTCCAGTGAGTCAGTAAAATAACTCTTTGTCTTTCTACTCTGAATTGTATTAAAAAGCCTATAGCTAACTTCATTAATATCATTCTAGTGAGGACAAATAAAATAAATATGGAAAGAAAAAAAATCTGAGCCCTAAAACAAAACTGCTTCTGATAGTTTAGAATGAGCATTGGATTGGATACATTCTGATATTCCATTTCTGTATATGTATCCCATGGCTCCACGCACTTTAGGGAGGTGTGGGTCTCAACTGTAGAAAGCCCAAGCCCTAGAGCTCAGTTGCCAAAACCCTTGCTCCTGTCTGCATACCTGCAGCTGGAAGCTAGTGCATTCGGAGAATATGGATGTTTAAATTTTGAGGCTGAGCTTCCATTCCACATAGGAGAATTGGCTTTTTTCATCTATCAGTATCAAAGGCAGAATAAATGGCTTCATAACTCTTTTACTTTTGCTAATAGTAGTAATAAATCTAGATTTTATACTGAACTCTGTCCCAAAGCACTTCACAAGCATAAAGAGAAGTACAAACGTCCCACAAAGATTGCTTTATACAGTCAAAAGCCATTTCCTATGAAATGAAAGGCACTTGCTGTTTAACAACCCACGGATACATTAGAGAACAATTTGAGGCAGGATTATCCAATCGTAACCAAAGGCAGAATTGATTTAGGCAGGATGCAATTACCTCAGGCGCTCCTGATCTCCATTTTACATGCCATGTGAAGGGACATTAAGGAGTCCAGTTAGCACACAACTCTCTATTTGGGTTCCATCCCGACTCCTTTTGGGGGGATCAGAGTAGGTGGCACTAGTCCCTATGTGGAAAGCTATTCATTTAACCCCAGGGCCCAGGCTGCCCTGGTGAACCAAAGATTTTTCTCTTTATTTTTGTCTTCTTTTGCTGGTCAGTCTGTTCAGAGGCTCACCTAATTTGACTGTCTTTCCCTTTTCCAATTCTCATTTTTCTCCTGGTGTAATCCCTTTAAGCTTGAGCTAGAGCAGCATTTCTTGCCCAACACTTCTCAACAACCACAGTTCTGAGAAACAGTTACGGAAAATGGTTTTAATCATGAAACTGTTTTCAGTATTCTCCCTCTTGGAGACTTTCATCATCTACTAACAAATTAAAGGCTCTGAGAATTCCTGTAGTGGTACTGTTGGACTTTGCTTAAGTCAACATTTCCTAGACAAATTCAGTGACATTATTTCCTCCCTCTTTTGTGAAACAGATATTAACATCTGGCAAAACTTAGTCTCCAAGGAGCACTCTTTCAAAGATGCTGTTTAACAGAGTGTCTCCCACATTGAGTTACCTTCTTCCAGGTTTTCTCATCTATGGAATAAAAATATTATTAGACTGGAACTTTTCTGAGATCCCTGTCTGTTTCAAAATAACATGCATATAATGTAAAATGTAGTGCTGGAGGAAGTCATTCTCAAGGTGACCCTAAGTGTATAAAATAGCAAAATTCTTCTCAACCTGTACTTTCCAATAAAGTCTCACCCAGTATTCCAATTGATTTTTCTCTGCTAAGAACTGGAACTCTATTGTCAATAAAATCTAAGATTTATTGGTAGAGGGGTTATATTAGCTGGCAAACACAGGAACTGAACAAGAATTCTCCTGAGGAGAGTATGTTCTTTATCTTTTCTCTCCTAGATTTTAATCTATCAGACTTCTGTATACTAGTAATAGACTCCATACACTACCTAAAATTATCTCAATGTAAATCCTGAATTAGGAACAGATACAGACTAGAATTCTCATTTTGGTCTTTAGCAGCCACTGTAAAACAAAACCTCTGACTTTGGCATATAACAGATGAACACATCAAAAGAGCCTAATAGGAGAAAAGGAGAGACATCTCAATTTTCCCTTTAGATCTCCGGATTTTTTTTTTTTTTTTTTTGCGGTACGTGGGCCTCTCACTGTTGTGGCCTCTCCCGTAGCAGAGCACAGGCTCCGGACGCGCAGGCTCAGCGGCCGTGGCTCACGGGCCCAGCCGCTCCGAGGCATGTGGGATCCTCCCGGACCGGGGCACGAACCCGTGTCCCCAGCATCGGCAGGCGGACTCTCAATCACTGCGCCACCAGGGAAGCCCTCTGGATTATTTTGACACGTGCATTCCGGTGAGGATTTGGGGAATTTAGACAGATATTTTAGTCAGGGATAATGGAAGAGTTTAGGCCATGGAGGGTCAGTATACAGCAGTTGCTACTCACTGAAATGTGAGGACCACTAAGAGATCATTCAAATTTTAAGTAAGTACTTCACCTGTCTTTTTCCTTCCTTTCTTACCTAAAGTTGTCACTGATATTGAATCTGTTGGTGAGAAATTTTCTAAAGGGTACATGAGAAAGGAAGTACCTTGGGGCTATCAGTTCATTTAACACCAGTGCATTGGGCACCTATGGCAGACTAGGTGCTTGGTGCTGGAGTTGCAGAAGTGGATGGAGAAGGCACATACAGGTACGGTTCCCTCTCTTGTGAGCTAGGAGTGTGAAGAGGGACACAGATGGTAATCACTTGACGACATTGCCAACTCTGTGACTTCAAACTAAGATACATACAGTCTCTGAAAGGAAGAGGTGTGTTTCTGTGACAGCATCTATTCAAGGGGTTTGACCTAGAACAACAGGGGCATAGACCTCTCAAATAGGATACACAAGGATTTTGTGGAGGAGTAGGAGTTCTCTGAGTTGGAAAGAATATTCCAGACAAATGAAACATCATGAATCAATGTGTGGTGGAATGAAGGGTTCTCACAGTATGCGTAAGGAGTAACATGTTGGTATTTTGGGGGTACACAATTTTTGGATAAATTCATACATCTTTTTGAGTACATTTCTAATTGGGAAAGAGTACAGGAGGTGGTTGAGAGGAGACTGAAAAACAGGAAAGAGGTAGATCAAGGAAGTACTTGGGTTCCGTGCTGAGGAGTGGCATACCTACCACATGTTGCATTCAGTGCCCATGGCAGAGATTGCCAGTCAACTGTAGGAATATTTACTGTTGAGTCCTGAAATCTCAGCCCAGAAATCTACTGTAATTGACTTGGGATTGGTTCTTGAGCTGAAGCCTATTTGCCATTCCTGCTGTAAACAATGAGGGAAGATTATTATTTTTTAAGCAGTGTAGGTATATGATTAGCAATGCTTTAGGAAGATCAATGACCAGAGGATTGATTCTAGAGGAGAGAGGAGTAGGAAGACCAGTTAGGAATAACCTCGAAAATTAGGTGAATAATTGAGCCATTATTATTGAGTATTCATGTATATTTATGTGTAATATCTCATTTAGACTTCCTTATAACATCATTGAGATATATTATTATTCCTATTTTTATAGATAAGGAAAGTCAGCTTAATAGTGGTTTAGTAGTTAGGCCCTGGTCGCATCGGTAGAAAGTGGCAGAGCTGGACTTGAATTTTGCAAGGCTGGCGGTTTTATGGCCCTTGCTCACTTGTTTGGCCTCATTTCACACCACCTCCTCCCTACCTTTCTGGGTTCTAGTCCTATTGGCGTTCTCTCAGTCTACACTCCCTTACCATAGGGCCTTTGCAGAAACATGCATTTCTCTCTCTCTGAAACAAGCTTTGTCCCTCTTCATATTCTTGATTCCTTCTTTGTCAGTCTTTTCCATCTCATCACTTTCTTTGGGGAAGTCTTCCCTAAAGACTTTTGCAGCACTCTGTTCATTTCCTTCAAACCTCTTGCCTCCCTTTGTACAAACACATTTACTTATGTCATAGTATGATTAATGCCTGTCTCTCCATCATCTAAGTCTCTTGAAAGCAGGGACTGTAGCTGCCTTCACTGACCACTGTATCCCAAGAGGACAAGGCATGATTTAGGGGAACAATTTATATTTATTAAATCAATTATTCCAAATCTCCTTCATGTTGTAGTTACCAAATATATCTCTCACTCTGGTAAGAAGGTAAAAGAGAGGACTGGTAAATGGTTACAGAGTTATGAGCTCAGAAAATAAGAGAAAAAGTATTGGGTAAACCATATTGATTTTCTTCTGTTCCAGAAAAAACGTAATTATCTGGATGCTCCTGGCAGCCCATAAATACAAGAAAGGCATCATTACTCTTAGGTGATAAAAGAAGCTTTCTGTGCTATTATTAAAAGAATTTGATTATGCCAGATTTCCTTAGGAAACCATTGGACAAATTAAATCACTTTAAATTCATTAAATAAAATGAAAGGAGAGAGAGAGATTGGGAAATTCTTAAGCAAAAAGCAACAATCAAAATATTCTAATTCAGAAATAAAAACAGGCAACACAAATCTAAAAGACCAGAAGGGTCTACCAAAGAGAACCACAACAGGCACTTCAAATAATACTTAACTCCCTCTCTTATCTACTGCACCCCTCCAGTATCGTCAGTTGTGATTCTTAGACCAAAGAGTAAAAATACAGGTGTTGTTGTTGTGTGGCTGTACAAAATATTTTCACATTTGAATATAAAAAACTATCTTAAAATACCTTGAAATCATCTTAGAAAATTCCTTTTAGAAAATTTCTCTCTCTGAGGTACAGTACCTATGTAGGCAATAGGCTTTATTCATCAGAAAACATGCATTAAATGTGGTATTTTTAAAAACTAAAATTTTAAATTATAAATCATATAAGATCATTGTACACATATAAATGATACAAAAGTGTAAAATTAAAAAAAAAAATTCTCAATATGTACCTGTGCCACTGCCAATCTCACTGCCTATGGAGGTAACCCTAAAGATTTCCATTCTTAAAAAGTTTGTTGTGACCTCCACAGTTATGGTCAATTGATTTTTCACAAGGATACCAAGAGATTTCAATGGGGAGAGAATAATCTGTTCACAAATGATGCAGGAACAGCTGAATATTCTCATGCAAAAGTATGAAGTTGGGCCCCTTCCTCACAACATATACAAAATAAACTCAAAATAGATTATAGACCTAAATATAAGAGATAAAATGATAAAACAATTAGTAGGAAATATAAGAGTAAATATTTGTGGCTTTAGGTTAGGCACAGCCATCTTAGATATGATACCAGAAGTACAGGTAGATATAAGACAAAAAGATTAATTATAATTCATCAGAATTAAACAACTATTTGACCAACTATAGATTGCTTATGAGAAAACATGGAGGTGAGAGGTTAGTGGACTAACCTCAGTGGAGGCTAGTCAGTGGAGGTTAGTCCACTGACTAAAATACTGAAAGGAGACTTCACAGGTGAATTCTATCAAACATTTAGAGAACAGCTAACACCTATCTTTCTCAAACTCTTCCAAAATATAGCAGAGGGAGGAACACTCCCAAACTCATTCTACGAGGCCACCATCACCCTGATACCAAAATCAGCCAAAGATGTCACAAAAAAAGAAAACTACAGACCAATATTGCTGATGAACAGAGGTGAAAAATCCTCAACAAAATACTAGCAAACAAAATCCAATAGCACATTAAAAGGATCGTACACCACGATCAATTGGGGTTTATTCCAGGAATGCAAGGATTCTTCAATATATGCAAATCAATCAATGTGATGCACCATATTAACAAATTGAAGGATAAAAACCATATGATAAACTCAATAGATGCAGAAAAAGCTTTTGACAAAAGTCAACACTTTATGATAAAACTCTCCAGAAAGTAGGCATAGAGGGATCTTACCTCAACATAATAAAGGCCATATATATATATGACAAACCCACAGCCAATATCATTCTCAATGGTGAAAAACTGAAACCATTTCCTCTAAGATCAGGAACAAGACAGGATGCCTACTCTCACCACTATTATTCAACATAGCTTTGGAAGCTTTAGCCACAGCAATCAGAGAAGAAAAAGAAATAAAAGGAATCCAAATTGGAAAAGAAAAGTAAAGCTGTCACTCTTGGCAGATAACATGATACTATGCATAGAGAATCCTAAAGATGCTACCAGAAAACTACTAGAGCTAATCAATGAATTTGGTAAAGCAGCAGGATACAAAATTAGTGTACAGAAATCTCTTGCATTCCTGTACACTAATGATGAAAAATCTGAAAGAGAAATTAAAGAAACACTCCCATTTATCATTGCAAGATAAAGAATAAAATACCTAGGAATAAACCTACTTAAGGAGACAAAAGACCTGTATGCAGAAAAGAAAAAATGCCTTAAGACAGGAGAATTTGAGAAAACCAATTCATTAACTAGAGGAAGCGACAATGGTGGACTGAAGCAAAGCATGACGGAAATTTCTTGGTGCAGGTGCATGCTTGTGCTGTCTTTAAAGCACCTCTGCATCCCAAGATACTTCCTTACCTGGGCTCTTCTGATTCCTGTTCAAACACTCCCAGGCGTCTTGAACCAGGGAAGGGAAGGAAGGGTTGTAGAAGAGAAAGGAGGACACAGTGTCAAATGAAACTATGACCAGTGTTACATAGTATTCATGGTTGCCTTTGTGAACTTTTCGAAAGTTCTCTGTGTTTTTGGACATACTTCCAAGTACTGTCTCATGTAATGGTTTTGGTGGTCATTCCCAAGTCATCTACATTCATCCACTCATACTCTGGGGGATGGAATGCGCCCATTATTTAATTCTGAGTATGTATCAAATTGTCACTTCAGGCTGCCAACCTAGATTTCTGGCACAGGGTCACAGTTGGATTACACTGTGGGTGTCATACAGTCTACATATGTTTGCTTTTCCATCTAAAAATTGATCACTAAAACCTCAAAACTTAGACACCCATATATAGACGACATGCTAATGGAATGTTTCATTCCTGCAGGTTATTGGAATGGAAAAGGGCGGGTGGTTAAAATGCAGTGCCTCACTTACAGAAATATTTTTGTGATGGGATTTATTAGTTAAGCCACCATGGAGGAATGCAGTTTTTTCTAATAGGTTCCATTCTGGCTCGCTAGATAAACAAAATACTTCTCAAAGAAATTTATGTATTTATACGTCGGCTGGAGATGAAATTGTTTTTGAAATTCAGTACTTAGTGGGCAAAATACAGCTCTAATGCATTCTAGATATAAAGTTTACAGACACTGGCTGGGAAATTGATGAAAGGTCACCTTTTTAAAAAAGAGAAGGATAACAGAGAAGACTCTCAGACGTGTAAATGTCCACTCAATGTGGGTGGTGGGGATGAGAAGATGTGTACTTTGGGCAAGGAGGTGATCACATGGATCACTTCAGACTCTGCCACTGGGATATGCCTTGTGGTTGTTTCTGATTTTCGTGGCCTTGTCTATTCCTCTCCTTCTTAGCCTACAGCTTTTCTAAAGCACTAAGATGTTGTAGTTTGAAATAAGCAGCAATGTGTCGGGCAGCAGTAGCAATGGGCAGGGACTGTCGCACAGTTTTTGAATTTAGAAAAAAGAAAACCTTTACTAATGTGACTACTACTTGACGGCTTTACAGGGGTATATACAAAGTATTTTATCATCTTAGCGTTTTAACTTTGGTTCTGTTACTCCTAAAATGAAGATCATTAAGTTGCAATCCAAACATTTCTTGGACATCTACCACATACAGGGCCTTTTGCTAGGTTTTCCCAACTGTGAAGTCACTGATAACATTCTGAATTTCGTGAGGCAGCAACTACTAGAAAGGGGTACTTTTCCAGGGACTACTTTATCTCACATAAGTCCTTAACATGACTGAAGACTTATTCTAACTGTGAAGCCTGATAGATTCAGTCCTGAGGCCATGGTTTTCTGGCCGAGGCCGAATGGATGGTTTCCATTGCTTTGTTTGTTATGTAGCACTTGGCTTTCCTCCAGCCAGTTGGAGTCATGGAAGACTGTTCATTACATATGCTTAATGGACAGGAAATTAACACAATGGAAAAATATGTATTGCTGCCCAGTCTTTGAGAGTACTTCATTTTTAACTAAGTACAGACAAGAAGTATCTTGTTATTTTGCAACAGTTTAAAATTATTCCAGCAATACATGTTTACTGTAGAAAAGTTAGAAAAATACAGATAAGCAGAAAGAAGAAATTAAAAGTCATCCTTGGGGGCTTCCCTGGTGGTGCAGTGGTTGAGAGTCCGCCTGCCGATTCAGGGGACACGGGTTCGTGCCCCGGTCTGGGAGGATCCCACATGCCGCAGAGCAGCTGGGCCCATGAGCCATGGCCGCTGGGCCTGCGCGTCCAGAGCCTGTGTTCCGCAATGGGAGAGGCCACAACAGTGAGAGGCCCACATAACGCAAAAAAAAAAAAAAAAGTCATCCTTGATACCTAAAGATAACTGTTATTAACATTTTGATATATATCTTTTCAGAGTTATTTCTGTGTTTAGATTGGATCATGCTGTTCATGTTTACAATATGATTTTTCTTTGGTTTAATAATATATGATTAAAAGCTTCCTCTGTTGATCTATATATTTTTACAACATTTACAAATGGCTACACAGTCCGTTATGATACTTTGTATACCCCTGTTCATTTATTTGAACCCTCCATTGGTAAACATTTGTAGTATTTTCAATTTTTAGATATACTAAGTTGCATTGCAGTAAATGTTATTGAAATAAATTTTTTATACACATTGATTACTTCCCTAGTAAAAATTGCTTAAAGTTTAATTGCTTTGTCAAAGGGTCTGCATTTTTATGTATTTTGTTATATGTTGTCAAATTGTCTTTTAGAGAAGTTATACCAACTTACAATAACATTGTGAAAGAGTGATCATTTTCTCTACATTCTTGACAATTTTAAGTATTATTACTTAAAACATCCTTATCAGTGCTGATAGGTGAAAACTAGTATCTCATAGGTTAAATTTCTTTGGTTACTTGTGAGTTTAAGCAATAATTTTATGTTTATTGTCCATTTTTATCTTTTTTTTTTGTAAATCACCTGTTCATGTCCTTTGTCCATTTTTCTATTGATATGTTTACCTCTTATTGAAGTAGTCATCATTTGGGGGGATATCAATAACAAGATGATTATCAATGTAATATTTATTTAGGAGTTGAGTTAAAGAAGAAACTATGTGAGCCAACCATCCTGGACTCATAGTTAATGAACATGTTTATATTAATATTTGAAATTTAATAACTATCATTTATTAAGCAGAGTTTACAAGGAATTCTCCATAGCTTACCATCCCAGAAAATATCTGTGCCCACCTCCCCATCTCTCTTTCAGCAGGCATACTATAGTAAAATAAATGAGAACCACAGATCTTTCTTCTTCTCTCATATAGGCGTTTTGCTTCAAGCTGAATGGAGGGATGCTATTAGTACTTCTCCCACATCTGGTTAGATCCCTTTCCCTTTTTTTGTGCACCCTAGTTCCCAGGGCATTTTCACTCCAGACAGCCAGCACCTGTGTCTCTTGGTGGAAGGGCTGCCCTCTTGCTGTCTTAACTCCCTTTCCCTGCAGGGACCTGTGGACACATGCCTAGGGGCATTACTTAACCAACAGCTGAAGCTGTGCAGCCCCCTTGTCCCCTGAGATGGGCAAGTCTGCAGTGTGACCTGTCCCATCTCAGTAGGTCTGCTGTGGAACTGCCAAACCTACCCCCCATTGGACTTGGCTTGATTTACACCCTAGCCTGACCTCTTTCCTTCTCAGTTACCACTTCCCCTTCTCCACTTTACTGAGAATATTTACCATTACATCAATTTTACACAAATGCTGGTTGTTGGATGGGCCTCTGGAGAATGCCCCCTAAGGCACATATAACAGCATCTAGAACTTATACTATTATGTCAGGGAAGATCCCTTCATACTGTGAGCTCTCATGGCTAATGAAAGCTACAGTAACTAACACTGTTGAGACTTTACTGTGAATCTAGCACTATACTAAATGTTTTTTCACATAATAACTCATCTAATCCACATATTATAGCATATCTATTTTTATCCCCAGATGAGAAAACTAAGCTTAATTTCCTTACGTCCACATAGATTCTCAGTGGCCAAAGTGGGATTCAAAGCCAAGTCTACTAGACTTTAGAGCCCAAGTTCTGTAACCACAATGCTACCCTTCCTCATAAGAGGCTTGGTGAGCTCTGCAGCAGGGTCAGAAGTTCTCAGCACCCTGGGGGCATTCTTGGGCACAGTCTAAGGTGCAGGCGCACGGGCCGGCCGAGGCAGTGTGTGACTCAGTATCCTGCTGGATCTCTCTCACATCTACACAAGTTGCCTTTAAAGGACTACCCTTGTTTTCAGCTCAGCACAGTTTTGTAGGAGAAAGAAAATATGACAGAACTTTCTGTTGGGCGGAAAGTCAGGATAGAGACATATTTGGATGGTATAGAATCTGAATCATCAGGGATTTTCTTTTTCTTTTTCATTTAGTGGCCTAAATCGTCCCATAAAGTAGAATAAATTATAATTATTTATATGCACTTCAGCATAGCATGTAAATAATTTTAACTTATTTCTAACTTTAGTGACATGATGCTTTCATTTTGACTCTAGCCTATAGACCCAGACCAAAAAAAAAAACCCTGAGATTTAAGAGATTTCTGTACATTCCAACTATTTACTTGTTAGCTAACTCAGCCTCCTTATTTAGAAATCCCTATGTAGGGTGGCAGACATAGGAAACAACAACAACAAGATGCCCTGTTAAATTTGAATTTCAGATAAGCAATGGATAACTTTTTAATGTAAGAATGTCCCATGTAATTTTCCTCCATGCAGTATTAGGGATATACTTATAACAAAAAACTATTTATTGTTTATCTGGAAGTCAATTTAAACTGGGCATCCTGTATTTTACCTGGCAACCCAGCTTACTTGGATGCCCACCCCAATAGCAATATTCCTTGTGTTTCAGCTTCTCATAGGTTGTCACAGCTATTCCCATGGGCCCAAAAGTGTCCCTGCTCAAGACAGGTGGCTTGGTCCCCACAGAGGATCTCTTACCGGTCCCATGCTTCCAAATTGCTGTCTACAAACTTGTTTCCATCCAGCTGTCTGAATGATTGTTCCAAAACATAAATAATACCACTCCCCTCCTCAAAACCCCTTTGGTGGATTTCTGTCATGTGCAGAATATCTAAAGGGCTGGGCACATGTTCTATAAATCCTCACCTGACCGGGTCTTCCTTACCTCACTGACCTCCTGTCCCTCTCCCCAGGCAAGAGGGCAATTTCAGGGTAAGTCTGAGCCTCCTCTGATTCCCCAGCAGAGCGGTGGGAGAGTCTTTCTCCCCTCAAAGGAGCTGGGCTTTCATCCTCTTGCAACAGTCAGTCATTGGCTAAGGTTTACTCCAGGAACATGTGACTCCCCTGGATTTTAGGCTCTCAGTATCTGGGTGAAGCAGCTTCAGTAACCAGCAGTTAGTTCTCTGATGAAGATTTCTAGAAGATATGAGCCACTAGGAGCAAACAGCACAGAAGCTGAGCAATGGATCCACAGAACCATTAAGGGAATCTGAGGAAGTTTGGATGGTTCTAACAGCATCCACTAGAGCAGGACTCAGACAGGGTCCTAGAGGCATATTGGCAGGGGAGTTTGGCTGCCTTCATTGCAATAATGTCCCCAACTGTTGGCAGCAGCCTGTTAGATAATTAAGGTTCCCGGGCAAGTCAGGGAGTAAGAACGGGCCACTTCAATCACACTGAGGGTCAGGGAAAAACCAATGAATATCTGATTAGTTTAGTTATGAGATAGAATGAGCTGCTCGCTGGGCTTCTTTGGGGGAACAAAAGCAGAAGTGAGTTCTTTCTTCTTGGAGCGTACCATTTTCAAAAAGGCGTTTGGCAGTATAGGGTGAAGAGACAGTATTAAGCAGAGCTTCTGATGAGCAAATCTTTAAGAAAGAAGCAGCAGAATGTAGTGCCCTCAAAGGTCTGAAAGTGGTGGTTGAGAAAATTGAAAGAGTATTCATTATTTTATAAAGGAATAACCACATGTAAGAGCCCAATAGAAATATCTACATGCTCTAAGGAAATTCTGCTTCAGCCCTAATGTGTGCCTGAATCTTGAAAACTGCAGGGGTGTGTATATATCACCCATCAGAATGTAACATCCAGGCAGGATGAAGCCGCACTGAAGAATCCTTCAAGTATACTTCTAAACGCACACACTGCTATGTTCTGTGATCACTGCTTTATAATTGCTATAATCCATCAATTTAATATTGTCATGAAAAGTTCTAATAAATCATGACTAAGTCATGATTGATAAGACATGAGTAGGATCCTGGGCTATGCACTGAGTCCCCCTAATTTATTAGCCCGTTTATTTGAAATGGATTGAAATTAAAGATCCTCTCACAATGCCAGTTAAGTGGCTTTGGGCAGAATTCTGTACAGTGTTCAAATGAGGAAATCCTTTCCAGGCTGAAGTTGAGTTTGAGAGATTTTATCTGAAATCTCTTCTCCTCCCCATGTCCTTTCAGAAATATGAGGGGCCTGGGGCACTCCCAGGAATGCTCCCAATCCTCTAGACTACATACTATGCACCCCCAACTGTGCCCAGGTAACTCTTACCAGACTACCCCAATTCTAAATAGTTCAATCATCTTCAAGGTATAAGGTCCTTTGGAATGACTTTTTCAGAATTGAATAGACCTATTTCTTCGATTAAAAAAAAATCCTTTCAATCAAAAAGGAACTAAAAATGTAGGCCACTCTCTTTAGAAATCAATTTCCTAAATTGTGCTCTTAATCAGAAATTTTGATTCTTTATTTTTGTCAGTGATTACTACTTCAAAAGGCCAGATGTCTGAAAAAAATCTCTCTTGGTTTATGAAAGTCATAACCTATTGCAAAATCATATGCCTATTACAAAATATTTTTTTCTACAGCTGGATCCATGTGTCTGGCTCATTTAGAATGGTATCAAATCATAAAGGTATATGTTTAAAAATGGGAGCTATGTTTTATAATCAATAAAATACTAGTAAACAAATGAAGGAGAACCTCAGTCTTACTGGTAATCAGAAGAAAATAAACTAAAACAATAATGAGATGCTTTAAAGCCTGACAGTGCCAGGGGTGGTCAGTATGGCAAAGAGATAGGACTCAGCCATCTCCCATCCTTCTCTAGACACACACCAGAATGCAGGTTCCATAAGGTCAGGAGCCTTGCTTGTTCAAATGGGAGTGTAAATTTGAACAAGCAGTTTGGCAATAGCTGCTAAAATTGAAGATAAGTAAAACCTATAAGCCAGCTACGCTACTTCTGAGAATATAGCATAGAGAAATTCATGCACATATGCACCAAGAGACCTAAATGAAGATCTATTCATTACAGAATTATTTGTTTCAGCAAAAACAGGTAACAATCCAAATGTGTTTCATTAGAGGAAAGGAGAAACTATGTTCATAAAATGATACTATGATGCAATAAAAAAGAAGAAATAGATCTATTTGATCAATATAGGTAGATCTCAAAAACAATATTGGGCTAAAACAAAACAAAAAAACCCAGATTGCCAAATGCCATGTACAGTACAATATGTTTTATATAGAAATATATTGTTAAAGCATATATACATAGTTAAAGTATAAAATGGCCTGGATTCATGCCAAGTTTATGTTAGGGGTTACATCCAGGGGAGAAGAATGGGAATGTAATATAGAGAACAGGGGAGACATCAGCTTTATTTTTAGAGTTTTCTTTAAAAGCTATGCAGCAAATATGATAAAAAATGTTAGCATTTATTTCTCTGAGTGGTAGGTACATCGATGTTTATTATCCTCTGCATTATTCTGTATTTTTAAAATTTCATAATGAAATAATCAATATGAAAATAACAATCACCCTGGAAGAAAAATGGGCAAAGAACATAAACATGGAATTTCTAACCATGCATAGAGAAATACACATTAAAAGATACAAGTATTTCACATGTGACTGCCAAAGATTAAAATGAATGACGATATTTGGGACTATAGAAGGTATAAGGAATTGTGAACTCTTCAACATGGCTAAAATTAAAGGAAGTTGATACAATATTTCTGCAAGATGATTTGGCTATATATTAATGATAAATAGGTATGTAGATAATTAAAAACGTTCAATAGTGTTGCTCCAACAATTCTTTTAGAAGTTTATCTTATAACAGTAAATGTGTTCAGAAATTTATGCAATTATGTATGCTTGAAAATGCAGAGAATGTGTACTGACTGACTTACAAAAACAGTGTTGACTGTGTCTCTGGGAAAGGTGATGGGGCAATACAAGTTTTGGGTGGTATGGGGAATTTTCATTGTATATATTTTTATAGAATCTGATGTTTAAAGTCAAGTTCATGCTTTTCTTTATAATAGCTTTATTGAAATACAATTCCCATACCATAAAACTCACCCTTTTAAAGTAGATAGTTCAGTGGGTTTAGTATATCCACAGAGTTGTGGAACCATCACCATTGTCTAATTTTAGAGTATTTTCCTCATTCCCAAAAGAAACCCTATACCCATTTCCCCCTTCCCTTGGCACCTGGTAACAACTAATATATTTTGTATCTCTGTGGATTTGCCCGTTTTTGATATTTCCTGTAAATGGAATCATACAATATGTGGTCTGAATTCTTTCACTTAGCATGTTTTCAAAGTTCATCCGTGTGTAGCATGTAGCAGTACTTCATTCCTATTGGAGCCAGCATAATATTCCATTGTATGGATATACCACATTTTATTTATCTCTACATTGGGATTATGGACATTTGGGTTGTTTTCCGCTTTCTGGCTGTAATGAATAATGCTGCTGCGACCATTTATGTACAAATACCTGTGTGGCCAAATGTTTGCATTTATCTTGGGTGTGTAATTAAGGAATGATATTGGTGGGTAATATGGTAACTCTTTGTTCAATTGTTGAGGAACGTCCAGACTGTTTTCCAAAATGGCTGTACCATTTGACATTCTCACCAGACGTGTATGAGAATTCTAATTTCTCCAAATCCTTCCCCACATTAATTATTATCTGGCTTTTTGATGTAGCCATATTAGTGGGTGTGAAGTGGTACTTCACTGTGGTTTTGATTTGCATTTCCATGATAGCTAATGATGTTGAGCATCTTTTACTCGCTGATCTTTTGTAAAATGATCAGTGAGTAAAATTTTCTTTGGTTAAATGTCTATTTAGATTATATTCCCATTTTTAATTGGATCATTTGTCTTTCTGTTGTTGATCTGTAAGACCTCTTTATGTATCCTGAATACAAGTCTCTTATCAGATGTATGATTTGAAAATACTTTTCACCGTTCTGTGGGTAGTATTTTCATTTTCTGGTGATGTCCTCTGAAGAATAAAAGTTTTTAATTTTTTAAAAATACATTTATTTATTTATTTATTTTTGGCTGCATTGGGTCTCTTGCTGCACGCAGGCTTTCTCTAGTTGCATCCAGCGGGGGCTACTCTTCGTTGCAGTGCGCAGGCATCTCATTGTGGTGGATTCTCTTGTTGTAGAGCATGGGCTCTCGGCGCACGGGCTTCAGTAGTTGCAGCACGCTGGCTCAGTAGCTGTGGCTCACGGACTCGGTCGTTGTGGCTTGCAGGCTCTAGAGTGCAGGCTCAGTAGTTGTGGCACACAGGCTTAGTTGCTCCGCGGCATGTGGGATCTTCCCAGACCAGGGCTCGAACCCATATCCCCTGCATTGGCAGGCGGATTCTTAACCACTGTGCCACCAGGGAAGTCCCAAGTTTTTAATTTTGATATAGTCCAATTTATCTATTTTTTTCTTTTGTTGCTTGTGCTGTTGATGTCTTATCTAAAAGGCTTTCATAACCCAAGATTACAAAGATTTACTGATAAGTTTTCTTCAAGGCGTTTTGGTTTTACACTGAGGCCTGTCATCCTGCTTTGAATTGATTTTTGTCTGTGGTGCGAGGAAATGATCTAACATCATTCTTTTGCATATGTGTATCCTGTTGTTCCAGCACCAGCTGTTGAAAGACTTATTTCCTCCATTGAAGTATCTTGGCAACCTTGTCAAAATCAATTAATCATAAATGTAAGGGTTTATTTCTGGACTCTTAATTCAGTTCCCTTGATATATATGTTAATCCTTATGTCAATACCACACTCTCTTGATTATTGTAACCTAGTTTTAAAATAGAGAAATGTGAGTTCTTCAACTTTAGTTTTTTTCAGAATTGTTGGCTGTTTGGTGTCACACGTGTTTCCCTGTGAATTTTAGGATAAACTTGTCAATTTCAGCAAAAATTCCAGCTGAGATTTTGATAGGGATTATGATGAATCTGAAAATCAGTTTGGGGACTATTACTATCTTAACAGTATTAAGTTTCTCAATCCATGATCATGGGATGTCTCTCTGTTTATTCAGGCCTTCTTAATTTATTTTACCAGTGTTTTGTGGTTTTCAATTTACACTTCTTTTGTTAAATTTATTGCTAAATATTTTATTCTTTTTGACGGTATTTTAAATGAAAATTTTTTTTTTTACTTTTGTTTTGCATTGTTCACTGCTTGTTTAGAGAAAGACACTTGATTTTTGTATGTTGGTCTTGTATCTTGCAACCTTGCTGAACTTGTTTATTAGCTCTAATAGCTGTGTGTGTGCGTGTGCATGTGTGTGTGTGTTGCTTGATTTTTCTATCCACAACATCTTGTCTTCTTGAATAAACATAGTTTTATGTCTTCTTTTCTAACCTGGAGGAATTTTGTTTCTTTTTCTTGCCTTATTACCCTGGATAGAAGTGCTGGTATAATGTTGAATAGAAATGATGAGAGCAAACTTAGACATCCTTGTCTTGTTGCTGATCTTAGCAGAAAAGCATTCAGTCTTTCATCATTATCTATGATGTTAGCTGTCGTAAATTGTAGATGTCCGTTGTCAGGTTAAGGCAGTAACTATAAATTCTTAGGTTTTTGAGAATTTTTATCATAAAAGGGTGTTGGATTTTGTCAAATGTGTTTTCTGCCTCTAGTGATATGATCTTGTGGGTTTTGTCCTTTTGCCTGTTAATATGGTATATTACGTTAAATGATTTCTGGATGTTAAGACAACTGTGATGGTTAATTTTGTGTGTCAACTTGACTAAGAGATGTCCAGACAGGTGATAAAACATTATTTCTGGGTGTGTCTGTGAGGGTGTTCCTGGAAGAGATTAGCATCTGAATAGGTATAAAGATCGCCTTCATCAATGTGAGTGGGCATCCTCGAATCCGTTAAGGGACTAAAATAGAACAGGGTGGAGAAAGGGAAAATTTGCTCCCTTTGCCTGAGCTAGGACATCCATCCTCTGCTCTTGGACGTGGATGCTTCTGGTTCTTGGGCATTTGGTCTCAGCCACGGACTTACCTCATTGGCCCCCAGCTCCTGCTGTGGTTCTTGGGCCACTGGACTCGGACATACACCATTGACTCTCCTGGTTCTCAGACCCAGATTGCATTGTATTAACAGATTTCCTGGTTCTCCTGCTTGTAGATAGCAGATTGTAGGACTGACAGGCCTTCATAATTACATGAATCAATTCCTATAATCAGTCTTCTAATATATATCTATATATATATATCCAATTGCTCTGTTTCTCTGGAGGATTCTGGAAATTAACCAAATACTTGGAACAGTACAACAACAGTCAATTTAAGAAAGAGGACTGAATCTCAATAAGGACAGCAAGCTTTTTTCCCACCCTGCTCTCCAGATATGTTACAGTAACCTTGATACAGCAGCCTCACAATCACAGATGCTGAAAACCCAGCAGCCTCGCCGCCACTGGAGGGGGTAAGATGGGTTTGGAGCTCCCCCAAAAGCCCCATCTCCAGAGATTGTCATTATTTCACTTATTTGGCTGCTGTTTGGAAAATCCCCCTTCACAGCATTTGTCCTTATTTGACCTGACTCAGAGCTTGCTCAATATCCCCAAGGTGTTTATTGCCACTCCAGAAGTTCTTCTACATGCATTACTTTTGCAGTGAAAGAAGTACTTACTTTTTTTTTTTTTTTTTTTGTGGTATGTGGGCCTCTTACTGCTGTGGCCTCTCCCGTTGTGGAGCACAGGCTCCGGACGTGCAGGCTCAGCGGCCATGGCTCACGGGCCCAGCCGCTCCGCGGCATGTGGGATCTTCCCAGACCGGGGCACGAACCCGTGTCCCCTGCATCGGCAGGCGGACTCCCAACCACTGCGCCACCAGGAAAGCCCAAAAGTACTTACTTTTTAAAATGTTTGTACAGTATAATTGAGTTATTTAAGGAGTGATCAAGTAGAAACAACCTAAATGTTTAAACACTGTTTTAAAAAGAGTGATATATCCATAGCCTTTAGAATGAGTGCATGTGTGTATAGTGTGTGTATAGTATGTTAAATAATAATAACTTTGCATATAACGATAAAAGTGACAGATAAACATATCCCCCAATATTGACGTTGGCTGTTTGGAGAAGGATTGGATTATGGATGATTTACTTTTAAAAAATAATTTTAACTTTGTGCTTTTAAAAATGTGTATCTATGTGTTAAGTTTTCTGCATTAAGCATGTATTTCTGCAATTAAAGTATGATTAATATATCTAAAATGAATTTACTTCCTAATTAAAAGAATATATTTTCATACCATAGTTCTTTTAAAATAAATTGATACAGGCTTGCCAGCTATCTAATCCATAAGTGGACACAGAATACTTTTTGATAGGTAATTTTCTACTTATATTGTTACTTTGAAAACCTGTCAGAAAGAGGGAAAAATAAAAAGATACTGCCTCCTGACCATTAGGTAGAGCATGTCACTTTCTCAGTTTTATTCAGTTGGTGTCCGGAGACACTAACCTATTCCCAGAACTACTTTTGCTTTTAGAATCTGCACAGGTCCCTTGGAGTATATAATTTCTCCATTGCTTAGCAACCGTTCCACTGTTTTCAGGAACTCGTTAAATGAATGATTGCATTTTGATGACAAGCCAGCTTTATTCATGCCATACTCTGGGCCACCATGTAACAATAAGAGATAACAAAATGAAATATTGCAAAGATCATGTCTCTAGTCACTCTGCCCACAAAAGCCCTGAGAAGAGCTGGGTTGGAAAATAAACTTTTATGCAAACAGATTTTAAAAGCTAATAGAAAAAGCATATTGATCTGGAATACTTATATAGTGGACACACATTCACATGTTTTTTTTTATCATTTCTTGGATGACCATCCATGAATAAAATACAAGCAGAAGTGCTATGTGGACATCAGTCTTTAGCAGTTGCAAAACCCTTAAAATATCTCTGGTTTCCCTTATACTTCTCTGTGTTAGAAACTCAACGTATGTTGGAAGGTAACTGGTGGATGATCAAGATTCTCATTTTAAACAAGTTCAAACATTTGGCCAAGAAAATTTGCAGACTGGAATAACACATTCTACAGAACCAGTTCCTCTGTAAGAAGCAAATGCTGTGTGTTAATACCCTTTGAATAGAAATAACAATTCTAAACAATTATGGCTTAAAATACTTACATTTTGGGTTTGACTCTCAGAAAACTCAGAGCAAAATTTTGGTACCTAAATTCCAGTAACAAATTTACCCTGAGGTCCTGACAAATCTTATTTCCTCCTAAGAATGTCGAAGGAAACATACATGCACATACACACCAACACACACAGTGAATAACATTGACAACAAATATGAAAGGTCTGAAATGTACCAAGTTATGGGATTATGCCACCTAAAATATGTATGAATAATGAAATTTTGAGAATTAAATATATTCTCAGGCTTAAAGTCAAGGAGTAGGGGCGGCACTTTACAGTCTCCCCGCTTAGTCCCCTCTCTTTAGCTCAGGGAAGCTTTAAACCTCGTTCAAGGTAGAACCAAAACTGGGAATCAACATTTTTACTTCCAGTTCATGCTCATCCAACTCACTGCACTTCTCTTCCTGCCAGAAACTTTAAGCTCAGGGTTATAAATAAAACTGTTGCTGTAAAAATCTAAATAATACAAAAGTACATGGAGTAAAAACCTCTCTGATTCCTCATTTGTGAAATTTTTATGTATGGGTATAGCTCTGCTGTTGGTTCTTAAAAAATAACAAAAATATACTTTAATTACACAACTCAATTCAGCTCAACAATTAAATTCCATGCCTTGTGTCTGCAAGCACCATTTGGGAAGTGAGGCAAGGTGGGGTCAGGGGGTGTACAGACATGTGTGCCACAGCTCTTGTCTTCGATGAGCTTGTAGGCTGTTTGGGGAGATAAAGCAAAGAGACAGGATCACAAATATTGTCAAGATGTGTAGTTCGAGAATATATTTTGTACTTCAGAGAAGGATAGGTTTACGAATGAATGGTTCATGAAGGAAGTAGAATTTTAGGTGGGTCTTAAAAGATGGGTAAGATCTAGAAAAGCAAAGGGAAGAAAGAAAAACTCAGACTGTTTAATTTGCATGCTACATTCTTCCCCAGAGGATTGTAGTGTGGGCTACAATAAGACAAACTACTTAACTTCTTAGTGCCTTACTTGGTTTGTCCTTGGTAAAATGAGATAATAAAAATAGAACCAACTTCATAGTATTGTGAAGATTAAATGAAGTTCTATATCTAGGTAGCTCAGAAGAAGTGCCTAGAAGACAGTAAGCCTTCAGTCAGTGTTTACTACCTGTACTTCTGTCATTCAGAATGAAGTATGCAGGGCCATATATAGCTTTGCAAACGTTTCATTCACTCCTGTTCCTCACCAAGGAGGACGGTGATACTAAGTTTAGCTCGATTAGACCCTTGAACATGGAGGTGATTACTAACAGAAGAAGGGAGAGTGCAAATCCGTCAAGATACTTCTCAGAACATGAGACGTAGTTTCTTACTACTACTTAACTTTTCTCTGTTGTTGAACTTGGAACTCACAAAAAAAATCCTTAATATGTCTTGAATTCTCCTAGCTTAAAAGCCATGTCCTTTAGAATTGAGAGTTTAGGGTAATCCAACTGAATATCTTGATATGCTATCTACTTAGACCTCTGAAACCCATAGACGCTGGGCTTCAACCCATTGCATACTCTGGCCTGAGGTACCTCAGCTGGTCATTTGTTGGGACTAGACTCAGTCCCTCCTCTCATCCCATCTCCATCCCAGCTCTGTCCAAGCATCTTTCCTAGTATCATGGATACTGCGTTTCTAGTTCTGATAAGCCTTTATTCAGATGTGTTAACTAAAACAGTAAACCTTGCTGTTACCATTATCCTTTTGTAGAAGCATCCTTGAGTCAAGGATGATGCAGAAGGCTCAGGATTACTCCTGCAGTAGCAGACCAGACAAATCAATCTGTTCCTTCTTAGGGAAATAACATTCGAGTGCAGTCAACTATAATGGGAGCAAGGAAATATTTCTTTAACAAGAAAAATATTAATGATTAAAAAGGGTGGGGGGCTTCCCTGGTGGCGCAGTGGTTGAGAGTCCACCTGCCAATGCAGGCGACACGGGTTCGTGCCCTGGTCCGGGAAGATCCCACATGCCACGGAACGGCTGGGCCCGTGAGCCATGGCCGCTGAGCCTGCACGTCCGGAGCCTGTGCTCTGCAACGGGAGAGGCCACAACAGTGAGAGGCCCGCGTACCGCAAAAAAAAAAAAAAAAAAAAAAAAAAAGGGTGGGAATGGGAGAGCTTCAGATCAGCAAAGAGGCTGGAAGTGACTCCAAAGGTGACAGATTTTGTCAGTTAAAATCTGTCTTAAAATGGGCTGCGTATCAAGATATTTTAGGCTGAATTTGAAAGCAAAAGTTGCACTTTTTTTGCATTTTCCTTCTAAACTTGTTTTAAAACCATTTGTATTGTAGAATATTGTACACATACAGAAAATACATAAAATATACATGTTTGGTTTAACAAATTATTATAAAGCAAGTCACATTTAACTACCTTCTCAAGCCAACACCCCCAGAACATTGCCAGTACCCCAAAAGCCTCTCCCAGCTTCTACCCATTATGACCACATCCCTCCTCCTCCCCACTTTTCTGACTTTTATGGTAATCATTTCCTCGCTCTACTTCATAATTTTATCCCCTAAGTATGAATCTCTAAGCACCGTACTAGTCTGTCTGTTTGAAGTTTAAATGAATTGAATCACACAACATGTGTTCTTTATGTCTAGCTTCCTATGCATGACATTCATCCGTGTTGTGTGTAACCGGGTTCATTACTTTTTATTGCTGTATAGCATTCCATTGCGTGAATATACCCCAATTATGTCTCCATTCTCCTGTTGATAGATTTCTGGGTTATTTGCAGTTTAGGGTTATCACAAATAATGCTGTCATGACCATTCTTTTCATTTCTTCTGATGTACATGTGCAACATCTTTCTTGGGCATATAGTCAGGAGTAGAATTGCTGGATCATAGAATATGCAAATCTTCAACTTAGTAAATAATGCCAGTGGTTTTCCAAAGTGCTTATCCCAGTTTACACTCTTACCAACAGTATATGACAATTTTCTCTTAACTTTTAAGAGAGGAAAGACATGTTAAAATATATTTAACTACATGAAATCCATACATTTGACTATTGCAAAAACAGGGCACGTTTTATGGACTAAGTTCCTACAAATGGTATGAGTGGTGTGCTCAATAAGTGCTTTTGCTCTGGGCTCTGACAAAGCTGAGTTCAAATGTTGGTTCTGCCACCTATTTTATGTGTTACATTAGGCAAGGCATTTAACATTTCTAATTGTTTTCTTATCTGTAAAACAGGGGTGAAAATAGCATGTAATTCCTAAGATTGTTGTGTTGAGATAACATATTTAAGGTGCCTAGTATCTTGTCTGGCCCAGAGGAAAACTGAGTATAATAGTAGCTATTACATTATTATTATTATTATTACTACTACTGTTATGTGTACTCAGAATTTCCTTTCTAATCATAGCAGTGAGAAAGATTAGGAAGCAGAAAGTTAGACTTGACCATCTATACTTGTATATTTTCCAGTAATGTCCCACATCAGGAAATAGTGGAATAGTCTCATAAAAGGAGAATCAAGTTGTTTACAAGCCAAGACTCAGTTTTGTCTGAGTGGCATCGTCAAGAGAGGACCTCCCAGGTCACTTTGACAGTTTTACATTTCTTGGCATCTCACACAAAGTGGTTGGAACCCTGAGCTCTCCACCACCTGGCTGGGGCGCTCAAGTGCTCTGTTGCCCTCATTCCAGGCATAGCCCCTGGCGTGCTCCTGACTTTTGAGACCACAGCTGTGGTAGCAGCATGGCAGCCACATCCAGTTGGACCTCTGTTCATCATTGTGCTGGGATGCAGCTGCCAGGCTCTGCTCCCAGAGGACTATGGTGGCTGGCAGCCAGCAATACTGAGAAACGTGAGTCATAGAATCCAGGATACAGGGTGGAAATTATTGTAAAATATCCTACAATGAGTGAGCAGAAAGGCTGCCAATGAAATTCTGCACCAGGGTTGACTGATCCCACAGCAGCTTCTCTTCAGCACCTGTTCCTTTTGTCCATTTTTCTAAGAAGATGCCCAGAAGGCATCAGAAAGATTTCTGCAGGGCTCTGGTAGCTCTCTACATGAATGGCCCATCACGGTTTCATGGGGCAGGGCCTTGGGCTGGAACTCCTAAAGGGAGGAGGGATGTGACACCACATTCCTTGTCCTTTTAAGGCCAAGCCTTCCCACTTCTGACTTCTTCGTTTTAGAGAAGTGATGTATTGGGAAAGGCTCAAGAGTCTGCGGGACAGGGAACTTGAGTCTGGGCTAGCCAAAAATCTGAATCAGAGTACACACACACACACATACACGTGTGTGCGTGCAAGTTCAGTGACTTTAAATTGGCTAAGTGGGTCTTGCACTAGAGAATCTATTTAATAAATCTTGGAATCACTTTAGACTCTACTCATTCTTTTCACGCTGCATATTTCTCCACTCCAGTCAGTTCTCTCTGAAATGTTCCCATGTGGTGTTTCCATTCTTACTTTGAATCTTGCTACCTTTATTCCTTTGTTACTGCAAAGATCTCCCACTCCAATCAATTTAATATCATTTAAGCAGTTCTTTTATCATTTTATGATCAAATGCTCAAAAAGCCTCCCATCTACCTATGCAGTAATACAAAAATTCTTCACCCTGGAATTTAAGGTCCTTTACAGTCCACCAGTTTTTTAATTCTCATTTCCCACCGTTTCTCAGTGAATTCTTACATACAGTCAAATTAGGGGACTCATTTTTCCCTTTAACAAGCTACACCCTCTGTTCTTCTGTGGCTCACCTTCTGACACCATTCACTTTCTTTCCCTCTTCTTCTATCAAGCTCAGTGTTGACAGCATGTGATATGGGTATCTCTGCTGTTCCACGATATGATTAGGTGGTAAACCAAATTTTAAAAACTTTAATATGTAAACTTTTAATAAAAATGTTTTATAGAATAATCAGATTATCACATCACACTCATGACTTTGTGGATATCATTGTCCAGGCTAGTCTAGAGCAGGTAATGCCACAGTATCTCACTTATGCAGACTGAATAATTATAGGGGGCTTCCCTGGTGGTGCAGTGGTTGAGAGTCCGCCTGCCAATGCAGGGGACACGGGTTCGTGCCCCGGTCCGGGAAGATCCCACATGCCGTGGAGCAGCTGGGCCCGTGAGCCATGGCCGCTGAGCCTGCGCGTCCGGAGCCTGTGCTCCGCAACGGGAGAGGCCACAACAGTGGGAGGTTCTGCTGTAGATGATCCATGCCTAGGGTTCTTTCTTTTCAGAAATGTGTAGAAATTTTACTTCTGGAAGCTGCCATTCATTTAGCAAGTGAAATACAAACATTAGAGTTAGGATTTTACTCTTTGTTTTTCTCTTGTGTAGAGCTCATTAGAGAGCCCTGGTTAAAAATGAGATTTTTACAGTGTAAAGGTGAGCCCATATTGGAAACATAAGTACTAGTAGTGACTGGTGTTTGAATGATTGCACTGGAAGTTAAATCTGCTGACCACCATGTTCTGGTGAGCTTTATGGAAAGGTGGGTACACACTAAAACGATTTCTGTTTTGTTCTGAAGTGCTTGGGCTTTCACATAGAAAGGTCCTGAACATCTATTGCAAATCAGTTCTCCTCACTCACAGCTCAGCAGTCTTTCCCAATTAGTCTGCCTCCACAAAATAATGAAAATATGTATGTTTTGGGCAAGCCATAAACTTCATTTGTTTAGAAGGCTCTGGTCAGAAAGAAGATGAAGAATTGGGTAAATGAGAGAAATTTATCATTTTTTTCAGTTACAGAGATAATTCACTCCAGAAAATAGGTATGGTGCCAAATACCTGTGAATGAATTCAGCATATCTGGGGAATAGAATATTTAAAGAAACCCCATTTATCACATTATTTAAAAATAGCCAAGATGAATGGATAAAGAAAATGTGGTCTATACATACAATTAAATATTATTCAGCGTGAAAAAAGAGGGAAGTCCTGCCATATGTGACAACATGGATGAACCTGGAGGACTCTATGGTAAGTGAAATAAGCCAGCCACAGGAGGACAAATACTGCTTGATTCCGTCTACATGAGTTATTTATAATGGTCAAACTCATACAAACAGAGAATAAAGTGACATCGTCCAGGGGCTGAGATGTGGGGGAAATGGAGTGTTGTTGTTCAATGGGTATAAATTTTCTAGATGAATAAGTTCTAGATATCTGCGTTATAACATGGTGCTGATAGTTAACACTGTATGGGCAATTAAAAACCTGTTAAAAGGATAGATCTCGGAGGAGCTTCAAGATGGCGGAAGAGTAAGACATGGAGATCACCTTCCTCCCCACGAATACATCAGAAATACATCTACACGTGGAACAGCTCCTACAGAACACCTAGTGAATGCTGGTAGAAGACCTCATACCTCCCTAAAGGCAAGAAACACCCTCACATACCTGGGTAGGGCAAAAGAAAATAGAAAAAACAGAGACGAGAATAGGGACGGGACCTGCACCAGTGGGAGGGAGCTGTGAAGGCGGAAAGGTTTCCACACACTAGGAAACCTTTGCGGGTGGAGACTGCGGGTAGCTGAAGGGGGAAGCTTCAGGGCCGCGGAGGGGAGCGCAGCAACAGGGGTGCGGAGGACAAAGCGGAGGGATTCCTGCACAGAGGACCAGTGCCGACCGGCACTCACCAGCCCAAAAGGCTTGTCTGCTCTCCCGCCGGGGTGGGCGGGAGCTGGGAGCTGAGGCTCCGGCTTCGAAGGTCGGATCCCAGGGAGAGGACTGGGGTTGGCAGCGTGAACACAGCCTGCAGGGGGTTAGTGTGCCACAGCTAGCCGGGAGGGAGTCTGGGAAAAGGTCTGAAGCTGCTGAAGAGACAAGAGACTTTTTCTTCCCTCTTTGTTTCCTGGTGCTTGAGGAAAGGGGATTAAGAGCCTGCTTAAAGGAGCTCCAGAGACGGGTGCGAGCCGCGGCCATCAGCGCAGACCCCAGAGACAGGCATGAGACACTAAGGCTGCTGCCGCCACCAAGAAGCCTGTGTGTGAGCACAGGTCACTCTCCACATCTCCCGGGTGCCTATGCAGCCCGCCACTGCCAGGATCCCGTGATCCAGGAACAACTTCCCCGGGAGAACGCACAGCACGCCTCAGGCTAGTGCAACCTCATGCCGGCCTCTGCCGCCGCAGGCTCACCCTGCAGCCGTACCCCCTCTCTCCCCCTAGCCTGAGTGAGCCAGAGCCCCCGAATCAGCGGCTCATTTAACCCCATCCTGTCTGAGCGAAGAACAGACACCCTCAGGCAACCTACACGCAGAGGCGGGTCCAGATCCAAATCTGAACCCTGGGAACTGTGCGAACAAAGAAGAGAAAGGGAAATCTCTCCCAGCAGCCTCAGGAGCAGCGGATTAAATCTCCACAGTCACCTTAATGTACCGTGCATCGGTGGAATACCTGAATAGACAACGAATCATCCCAAGTTGAGGAGGTGGACTGTGGGAGCAAAGATATTTTTTTTTCCTTTTCCTACTTCTGTGAGTGTGCTTGTGTATGCTTCTCTGTGTGATTTTGTCTGTATAGTTTTGCTTTTACCATTTGTCCTAGGGTTCTGTCTGGTTTTTTTTGTGTTGTTTTTTTTTTTTAGTATAGTTTTCAGCACTTGTTATCATTGGGGGATTTGTATTTTGGTTTGATTGTTCTTTCTTTCTTTTTTTGTAATTACTTAAAAAAATTATTTTAATAATTATTTTTGTTTCTTATTTTAATAACTTTTATTTTATTTTATCCCTTCCTTCCTTCCTTCCTTCCTTTCCTTCCTTCTTTCCTTCCTTCCTTCCTTCCTTCCATCCTTGCTTCCTTCCATCCTTCCTTCCTTCTTTCTTTTTCTCTCCCTTTCATTCTGACCCGTGTGGATGACAGGCTCTTGATGCTCCAGCCAGGCATCAGGGCTGTGCCTCTGAGGTAGGAGAGCCAAGTTCAGGGCACTGTCGACCATAGACCTCCCAGGTCCACATAATATCAAACGGCAAAAATCTCCCAGAGATCTCCATCTCAACACCAACACCCAGCTCCACTCAATGACCAGCAAGCTACACTGCTGGAAACCCTATGCCAAACAACTAGCAACACAGGAACACAACCACACCCATTAGCAGAGAGGCTGCCAAAAATCATAATGTCACAGACAACCCAAAACACACCATCAGACGTGGGCCTGCCCACCAGAAAGACAAGATCCAGCCTGATCCACCAGAACACAGGCACTAGTCCCCTCCACCAGGAAGCCTACAAAACCCACTGAAACAACCTTACCCACTGGGGGCAGACACCAAAAACAATGGGAACTACAAACCTGCAGCCTGCAAAAAGGAGACCCAAAACACAGTAAGTTAAGCAAAATGAGAAGACAGAGAAACACACAGCAGATGAAGGAGCAAGGTAAAAACCCACCAGACCTAAGAAATGAAGAGGAAATAGGCAGTCTACCTGAAAAAGAATTCAGAATAATGATAGTAAAAATGATCCAAAATCTTGGAAATAGCATGGAGAAAACACAAGAAACATTTAACAAGTACCTAGAAGAACTAAAGAGCAAACAAACAATCATGAACAACACAAAAAATGAAATTAAAAATTCTCTATAAGGAATCAGTAGCAGAATAACTGAGGCAGAAGAACTGATAAGTGACCTGGAAGATAAAATAGTGGAAATAACGACTGCAGAGCAGAATAAAGAAAAAAGAATGAAAAGAACTGAGGACAGTCTCAGAGACCTCTGGGACAATATTAAACACATCAACATTCGAATTATAGGGGTTCCAGAAGAAGAAGAGAAAAAGAAAGGGACTGAGAAAATATTTGAAGAGATTATAGTTGAAAACTTCCCTAATATGGGAAAGGAAATAGTTAATCAAGTCCAGGAAGCACAGAGAGTCTCATACAGGATAAATCCAAGGAGAAACATGCCAAGACACATATTAAACTATTGAAAATTAATTACAAAGAAAAAATATAAAAAGCAGCAAGGGAAAAGCAACAAATAACACACAAGGGAATCCCCATAAGGTTAACAGCTGATCTTTCAGCAGAAACTCTGCAAGCCAGAAGGGAATTGCAGGACATATTTAAAAGGATGAAAGGGAAAAACCTACAACAAGATTACTCTACCCAGCAAGGATCTCATTCACATTTGATGGAGAAATTAAGACCTTTACAGACAAGCAAAAGCTAAGAGAATTCAGCACCACCAAACCAGCTTTACAACAAATGCTAGAGGAACTTCTCTAGGCAGGAAACACAAGAGAAGGAAAAGACCTACAATAACAAACTCAAAACAATTAAGAAAATTGGAATAGGAACATACATGTCGATAATTACCCTAAATGTAAATGGATTAAATGCTCCAACCAAAAGACATAGTCTGGCTGAACGGATACAAAAACAAGATTCGTATATACACTGTCTACAAGAGACCCACTTCAGACCTAGGGACACATACAGACTGAAAGTGAGGGGATGGAAAAAGATATTCCATGCAAATAGAAATCAAAAGAAAGCTGGCATAGCAATTCTCATATCAGACAAAATAGACTTTAAAACAAAGACCATTACAAGAAACAAAGAACGACACTACATGATGATCAAGGGATCAATCCAAGAAGAAGATATAACAACTGTAAATATTTATGCACCCAACATAGGAGCACCTCAATACATAAGGCAAATACTAACGGCTATAAAAGGGGAAATCGAGGGCTTCCCTGGTGGCGCAGTGGTCGAGAGTCCACCTGCCAATGCAGTGGATGCGGGTTCATGCCCCAGTCCGGGAAGATCCCACATGCCACAGAGTGGCTGGGCCCGTGAGCCACAGCCACTGAGCCTGCGTGTCCGGAGCCTGCACTCCCAACGGGAGAGGCCACAACAGTGAGAGGCCCGCGTACCGCAAAAAATAAATAAAATTTAAAAAACGGGAAATCGACAGTAACATAGTCATAATAGGGGGCTTTAACACCCCACTTTCACCAATGGACAGATCTTTCAAAATGAAAATAAATAAGGAAACACAAGCTTTAAATGCTATATTAAACAAGATGGGCTTAATTGATATTTATAGGACATTCCATCCAAAAACTTCAGAATACCCTTTCAAGTGCTCATGGAACATTCTCCAGGATAGATCATATCTTGGGTCACAAATCAAGCTTTGGTAAATTTAAGAAAATTAAAATCATATCAAGTATTTTTTCTGACCAAAATGCTATGAGACTAGATATCAATACAAGAAAAAAAATCTATAAAAAATACAAACACATAGAGGCTAAACAATACACTACTTAATAACCAAGAGATCACTGAAGAAATCAAAGAGGAAATCAAAAAATACCTAGAAACAAATGACAATGAAAACACAACAGCCCAAAACCTATGGGATGCAGCAAAAGCAGTTCTAAGAGGGAAGTTTATAGGAATACAGTTCTACCTTAAGAAACAAGAAACATCTGAAATAAACAACCTAACCTTACACCTAAAGCAATTAGAGAAAGAAGAATAAAAAATCCCCAAAGTTAGCAGAAGGAAAGAAATCATGAAGATCACATCAGAAATAAATGAAAAAGAAATGAAGGAAACGATAGCAAAGAGCAATAAAACTAAAATCTGGTTCTTTGAGAAGAAAAACAACATGGATAAACCATTAGCCAGACTCAACAAGAGAAAAAGGGAGAAGACTCAAATTAGTAGAATTAGAAATGAAAAACAAGAAGTAACAACTGACACTGCAGAATTACAAAGTATCATGAGTGATTACTACAAGCAACTATATGCCAATAAAATGGATGACCTGGAAAAAATGGACAAAGTTTTAGAAATGCAAAACCTTCTGAGACTGAGCCAGGAAAAAATAGAAAATATGAACAGACCAATCACAAGCACTGAAATTGAAACTGTGAGTAAAAATCTTCCAACAAACAAAAGCCCAGGACCAGACGGCTTCACAGGAGAATTCTATCAAACATTTAGAGAAGAGCACCTATCCTTTCAAACTCTTCCAAAATATAGCAGAGGGAGGAACACACCCAAACTCATTCTACGAAGCCACCATCACCCTGATACCGAAACCAGACAAAGATGTCACAAAGAAAGAACACAACAGGCCAATATCACTGATGAAAACAATGCAAAAATCCTCAACAAAATACTAGCAAACAGAATCCAACATCACATTAAAAGGATCATACACCATGATCAAGTGGGATTTATTCCAGGAATGCAAGCATTCTTCAATATACACAAATCAATCAAGTTGGTGAAACACCATATTAACAAATTGAAGGAGAAAAACCATATGATCATCTCAGTAGATGTAGAGAAAGCTTTTGACAAAATTCAACACCCATTTATGATAAAAACCCTGCAGAAAGGAGGCATAGAGAGAACTTTCCTCAACATAATAAAGGCCATATATGAGAAACCCACAGCCAACATTGTCTTTAATGGTGAAAAACTGAAAGCATTTCCACTAAGATCAGGAACAAGACAAGGTTGCCCAATCTCAGCATTATTATTCAACATAGTTTTGGAAGTTTTAACCACAGCAATCAGGGAAGAAAAAGAAATAAAAGGAATCCAAATCGGAAAAGAGGAAGTAAAGTTGTCACTGTTTGCAGATGACATGATACTATACATAGAAAATCCTAAAGATTCTACCAGAAAACTACTAGAGCTAATCAATGAATTTGGTAAAGTAGCAGGATACAAATTAATGCACAGAAATCTCTTGCATTCCTATACACTAATGATGAAAAATCTGAAAGTGAAATTAAGAACACACTCCCATTTAACATTGCAACAGAAAGAATTAAATACCTAGGAATAAACCTACCTAAGGAGACAAAAGACCTGTATGCAGACAATTATAAGACACTGATGAAAGAAATTAAAGATGATACAAACAGATGGAGAGATATACCATGTTCTTGGATTGGAAGAATCAACCTTGTGAAAATGACTATAGTACCCAAAGCAATCTACAGATTTAATGCAATCCCTATCAAATTACCACTGACATTTTTCACAGAACTAGAACAAAAAATTTCACAATTTGTATGGAAGCCAAAAGATCCCGAATAGCCAAAACCATCTTGAGAAAGAAAACGGAGCTGGAGGAATCATGCTCCTGTACTTCAGACTATACTACAAAGCTATAGTAATCAAGACAGTATGGCACTGGCACAAAAACAGATAGATCAATGGAACAGGTTAGAAAGCCCAGAGATAAACCCACGCACATATGGTCACTTTATTTTTGATAAAGGAGGCAAGAATATACAGTGGATAAAAGATAGCGTCTTCAATAAGTGGTGCTGGGGAAATTGGACAGCTACATGTAAAAGAATAAAATTAGAATACTCCCTAACACCATACAGAAAAAATAAAATCAAAATGGATTAAAGACCTAAATGTAAGGCCAGACACTATCAAACTCTTAGAGGGAAACATAGGCAGAACACTGTATGACATAAGTCACAGCAAGATACTTTTTGACCCTCTTTCTAGAGAAATGGAAACAAAAATAAACAAATGGGACCTAATGAAACTTAAAAGCTTCTGCACAGTAAAGGAAACCATAAACAGAACGAAAAGACAACCCTCAGAATTGGAGAAAATATTTGCAAATGAAGCAACTGACAAAGGATTAATCTCCAAAATTTACAAGCAGCTCATGCAGCTCAGTATCAGAAAAACAAATAAACCAATCCAAAAATGGGCAGAAGACCTAAATAGACATCTCTCCAAAGAAGATATACAGATTGCCAACAAATACATGAAAGAATGCTCGACATCATTAATCATTAGAGAAATGCAAACCAAATTACAATGAGATAATCATCTCACACTGGTCAGAATGACTATCATCAAAAATCTACAAACAATAAATGCTGGAGAGAGCGTGGAGAAAAGGGAACCTTCATACACTGTTGGTGGGAATGTAAATTGATACAGCCACTATGGAGAACAGTATGGAGGTTCCTTAAAAAACTAAAAATAGAACTACCGTTCGACCCAGCAATCCCACTACTGGGCATTTACCCTGAGAAAACCATAATTCAAAAAGAGTCATGTACCACAATGTTCATTGCAGCTCTATTTACAATAGCCCAGAGATGGAAACAACCTAAGTATCCATCAACAGATGAATGGTTAAAGAAGATATGGCACATATATACAATGGAATATTACTCAGCCATAAAAAGAAACAAAACTGAGTTATTTGTAGTGAGGTGGATGGACCTAAAGTCTGTCATACAGAGTAAAGTAAGTCAGAAAGAGAAAAACAAATACCATATGCTAACACATATATATGGAGTCTAAAAAAAAAAAAAAAGTCATGAAGAACCTAGGGGCAAGACAGGAATAAGTACACAGACCTACTAGAGAATGGACTTGAGGACACGGGGAGGGGGTAGGGTAAGCTTGGACAACGTGAGAGAGTGGTAGTGTATATATGGACATATATACACTACCAAATGTATAATAGATAGCTCCTGGGAACCAGCCGCATAGCACAGGGAGATTAGCTATGTGCTTTGTGACCAGATGGAAGGTTGCCATAGGGAGGGTGGGAGGGAGGGAGCCACAAGAGGGAAGAGATATGGGGATATATATATATGTATAACTCATTCACGTTGTTATAAAACAGAAACTAACACAACGATGTAACGCAATTATACTCCAATAAAATTGTTGAAAAAAAAATGGATAGATCTCATGTAAAGTGTTCATATCACAATACAAAAACAAAGGGGCAGAAGGAAACTTATAGAGGTGATGGATGTGTTTATTACCTTGATTGTGGTAATGGTTTCATGAGTGAACTCATCTCTCCACACTTATCAAATTGTATATATTAAATAGGTCCAAAATTTTTTTATGTATCATACTGCAATAAAGTTTTTTCTTTTTCTTTTTTTTAAAGAAATCCCTTTTAGAATCTTTTTTACACATACACGTATTTTGGAATATGTATAATTGTTTTTTATTAAGTATAGAATTTAGCTTGTTTCGTATGTAGTTGATACATAGAAAAGTCCGACTGTAACAGGTCAAGGCTCTTAAGGGAAAATGCTGTATTATTAATGGTAAATAAATATGGCTGCTGTGACAGAACTCTGAATTTCCAGTGACTTTACACAGTACAGTTCATTTCTTGTGTTGCAGCCTGGTGCAGGTTAGAGAGGGTTGATCATTTAGGGACCCAGTACCACCCTCCTCTGGGTTCTAGGAGTTCTTTCCATCCCACCAGCCAATGGAGAGGGAGAGAGAGAAGCACACATGGGAAGTAAGGGCTAGATTGAAAATTGCACATGTCACTGCCACTCACTTTCTCTTGGCCAGAATTTAGTCCTAGGACGAGATTAGCTTCATGCCAAGCTTTATGACAAGGAAGCAAGAAGCTCACAACTTTGGGTGAGGACCAGCTTTCTCACAGTTCTAACTAAAAGGAATCTACACAGTTATCCAAATTAGCAAACTTACACCTACTCTGGCAAGGCACTGTGCTGGAGGGGTCATGGGTCTTTTCACTATGAGAATGCTCTAGGGACCCCAGCATCCTGTTTGTGAGTCCTACCACAAAGTGACAGGCTAACAGAAGCTTCCTCTGTGAAGAATGAAGGCCTCGGATATGATACAGCCCTTGAATACCTGGCCTGGGTCACTCCTTTCCAACAACAGTAGAAGTTGTTAGGTGTCAGGCATAGGCATGAGGGATATGAGAACCCAGTTTGTTTTCAGAATATGTGAAATATTAGGAGGAGGTGTAATGCTCTAGAGTTTTCCTAAGACTTAAGAAAATAGACTGTGGACAGTCTGAATATGCTCAGCTTGAAGCCTTCCTGGATAAACTGTGGTTCTGTTTTTCTTTCAAAGTACTTCTTGCTCAAAGATGTGTTTCCTCCTGCTGCTTGAAAATAGACGCCTAAGGAAGAAATGAGAATGGTTTTGCAATGAAAGGTTAAGGCAGGCAGTGGTTATTGTTGAGAGAAGTAAGCTGTGATAGTATGAGAATGTGTTTTACCATTTGCTTACTTTATGGAGCATAACTGATGGAGGGCCACAGGTGCTACTCTTTGAAAATTGTCTTGGTTTTGCATTGAGGCCACACTTCCCATGAGCAGGTCTCTGCTTCTGATAGTTACCTCTGTTCAAGAACTCCCTGATGGGTTTTTTGAAGTTTCCTTTGACTTCATGAGTCTCAGACACTTCTACCCAACTTTCTCTCCCCCTCTCTCTTACCTGGGGTCTGACTTGCATCACAGTCTGATGCTCTCCCAGCCTATCCTGACTTCTTCCTTATTGCCTTTTACGTGGGCATTTTCCTCATAAAGTCCCTGCACATCCTTCTTGGCATCTTCTTCTTGGAAGACTGACACGAAAGCGTATGCTTAATATTACTTTGCTGACTGTCACTTACAAAGAAAACACATATACAAACATGCACACCACACGTTTCCACAGAGGTCAGTCCTAATAAGTCTTTCTTTAAAATTACTGTGAATTAAGAGAGGGAACTGAACAACCAGGAACTTGGGAAGAGAGTTGTTGGGGAGATCGTGAAGCTTGGGGCACTGTTAAGTGATATTTGGCTAGGGAACAAAGAAGCCTGAATTCTCTCTCTCTAGGTCCTTAAGAAAAGGACATACACGGGAAACAACAGCAAGTGGGTGATAACGTACTACTTTACTGTTTATTATGTTTATTATTGGCTGGCTTGAACTCAGTGAAGAGCTTTCTCGTAGGCTGGGCTGGGCTTGAGCACCCAAGCTAGACTAAAGACCTAATGGACTCTTCAAAATCTTTAACTCAAACCTAAATTCCAGAATCCACCTACCCTTCAGCCAGACACATGGGACAGGAGACAAGTGAACAAGACAAGTGAACAAGCCCATGTGCTTGAAGAAAAGAGAGAGCAAGATGGCTGAGTCTCCTCCCACATGGAAGTGGACTCTGCCTTACTTCACCACCTACGCCAGGGGGAGAAATGGAACAATTAAAGAAGTCATCCCAGAAATTCACACTGACCCCACTGCTAGTGAACAAGACCTAATCAGAGTCTTGGAAACCAATCCAATCAGATTACTATTTCCTTTTTTTCATGGGGAGAGAGGAGAGAATAAGGAGGAGCAGATAATATTCTCTCTCCTCAGGGAGCATACCTAGATACTTACTAGAATGGACATCAGTCAGCTAAGAGCTCTGTGTGTGTGTGTGCGTGTGTGTGTGTGTGTCTGTCTGTCTGTCTTATAGGAGGCAATCTCTTCCCTTGAGGAGTTGAAAATTTAATTGGGAGATGAAACACATGCATACAGAGCAATCAGATAACAATTTATAGCTCAGCTCTGTGATTCTGATCAATAGGATGGATGGGAACAACATGGGCCAGGCTGACTAGCCTGAGCTTCCAAGAAGAGTTAGACCAGGGTCAAGAGAGATGGAAGGAGGGGCATTGGTTAAGTGCTCATGTCTTGGCATGCAACAGACCTGGGTTCAAAACCTGACTCCACATCTTGTGAGGTTTAGCAGGTTGATGAATCTTTCTGAGCCTCATTTTCCTTATCTGTAAAGTAGGAATAATAATCTTATGTGACAGGTTGTTGCAAAGATTAAGTGGTAGATGACTGCCTATCATGATAGGTGGAGGAGAGGAACCATTCCAGCGGGGAGGAGCAGTGGTAGCAGAGATGCATCTGGGGGACCAGGAGGAGACCAGCTGGCCAGAGAGAAGAATGCACTTTGTAAGGTCTTGGAAAGTCGGGTTGGCTCATGTGATGGGCCTAGTAAGGCTGCAAGGCTGGCTGATATTCCAGCTTGATGCAGAAAGAAAGGAGATTAAGAAGGTTTTCCAGTAAGCAGTAGCAGATGAGGGTGAGTGTTTAAATATTTAAATCCCTGGGAACAGTAGGGTAAAAGGGTTCAGCTGGAATGAGACTTGTACTCTTCCTCCTCTAAGGGCCCCATACACAGGATCTACAGCATGGAAGAGAAGACTGCATTTTCTCATATCAGTCAATCAAGGAAACTTGGAATTAGGGAAACTTGCAGAAGACCAAGTGGAGATTTTGCCTGTTGCGATGCTAATTGCTTGCAGAATTGTGTTCACTTTCTATAGCTACAGCTGCATTTGCAAATAAGATATGCAAGGAAGCTAAATGCAGAATGACAGTGTGGAGTCTTATTGAAAAAGTTATTTCTCAAAAATTTACAATTTACATTTTTTAATCACAACAGACCCAGATAAAAGGCACTTGGCCTCTAATTTTTATTCCAACCTAATTACAAAATGACTAATCTATTTACTGAGCTCTTTAATATTTATCCATATTCCCCCTGCCTGTTGAGTTTAATACACATCCAAGCCTTTTTGGTTCTTGGACCTACTCAGATGTAATTTTCTATGTTATTTTCACATTAAGTTAAATACTCCTGGTCCTTCTGACCTTTTTCCTCCATTAGTTTAATCTTGACTTTATCCCAGACTCGACATGTATGGCTGTCTGTTTTTATTAAGATATTTTGGTCTGCCTTGGAAAACAAAAATTGCATGTGATGTAGCCCATTGGGATTTTAATCACAGCAAACATGACCGCAGGATTAAAGATGCACAGCTTGATTTAAACAGTCTTGTTAATAAGTACTCCCACACACCCAACATTCATTCCAGCCAAGGAGCACAGGCAATAAAATTGGCCAGCCCACATTTTTTCATCAATCATTAGTCTCTTGTTGCCCTGGTTCTGATCTAGTGGAGAAAATAAGATCTTCAGGGCCTGTGACTGTTCTGCTTTCCAGTATATTCTGGCTTGGTTCAATTCTAAGTCAACTTGATGGCTGTTTTTTTTTTTTTTTTTCTTTTTTTTTGGTGACAACAAATGAGTGATTTTATTCTTTAGATTCTTAAAAAGAAATTCAGTGAATCTTTGCTCACTACTAGCTTTTCTAGATCTCTCCCAATCTCTCTCTTTTTTTTTAAACATCTTTATTGGAGTATAATTGCTTTACAATGGTGTGTTAGTTTCTGCTTTATAACAAAGTGAATCAGTTATACATATACATATGTTCCCACATCTCTTCCCTCTTGCGTCTCCCTCCCTACCACCCTCCCTATCCCACCCCTCCAGGCGGTCACAAAGCACCGAACTGATCTCCCTGTGCTATGCTGCTGCTTCCCACTAGCTATCTACCTTACATTTGGTAGTGTATATATGTCCATGCCTCTCTCTTACCTTGTCACAGCTTACCCTTCCCCCTCCCCATATCCTCAAGCCCATTCTGTAGTAGGTCTATGTCTTTATTCCTGTCTTACCGCTAGGTTCTTCATGACATTTTTTTCCCTTAAATTTCATATATATGTATTAGCATACGGTATTTGTCTTTCTCTTTCTGACTTACTTCACTCTGTATGACAGACTCTAGGTCCAACCACCTCATTACAAATAGCTCAATTTCGTTTCTTTTTATGGCTGAGTAATATTCCATTGTATATATGTGCCACATCTTCTTTATCCGTTCATCCGATGATGGACACTTAGGTTGTTTCCATCTCTGGGCTACTGTAAATAGAACTGCAGTGAACATTTTGGTACATGACTCCTTTTGAATTATGGTTTTCTCAGGGTATATGCCCAGTAGTGGGACTGCTGGGTTCTATGGTAGCTCTATTTGTAGTTTTTTAAGGAACCTCCATACTGTTCTCCATAGTGGCTGTACCAATTCACATTCCCACCAAGAGTGCAAGAGTGTTCCCTTTTCTCCACACCCTCTCCAGCATTTATTGTTTCTAGATTTTTTGATGATGACCATTCTGACCGGTGTGAGATTATATCTCATTGTAGTTTTGATTTGCATTTCTTTAATGATTAATGATGTTGAGCATTCTTTCATGTGTTTGTTGGCAGTCTGTATATCTTCTTTGGAGAAATGTCTATTTAAGTCTTCTGCCCATTTTTGGATTGGGTTGTTTGTTTTTTTGTTATTGAGCTGCATGAGCTGTTTATAAATTTTGGAGATTAATCCTTTGTCAGTTGCTTCATTTGCAAATGTTTTCTCCCATTCTAAGGGTTGTCTTTTGGTCTTGTTTATGGTTTTCTTTGCTGGGCAAAAGCTTTTAAGTTTCATTAGGTCACATTTGTTTATTTTTATTTTTATTTCCATTTCTCTAAAGGGTGGGTCAAAAACGATGTTGCTGTGATTTATGTCATAGAGTGTTCTGCCTATGTTTTCCTCTAAGAGTTTGATAGTTTCTGGCCTTACATTTGGGTCTTTAATCTATTTTGAGCTTGTTTTTGTGTTTGGTGTTAGGGAGCGTTCTAATTTCATTCTTTTACATGTAGCTGTCCAGTTTTCCCAGCACCACTTATTGAAGAGGCTTTCTTTTCTCCATTGTCTATTCTTGCCTCCTTTATCAAAGATAAGGTGACCATATGTGTGTGGGTTTATCTCTGGGCTTTCTAACCTGTTCCATTGATCTATCTTTCTGTTTTTGTGCCAGTACCATACTATCTTGATTACTGTAGCTTTGTAGTATAGTCTGAAATAAGGGAGCCTGATTCCTCCAGCTCCATTTTTCGTTCTCAAGACTGTTTGGCTAGTCAGGGTCTTTTGTGTTTCCATACAAATTGTGAAATTTTTTGTTCTAGTTCTGTGAAAGATGCCAGTGGTAGTTTGATAGTGATCGCATTGAATCTGTAGATTGCTTTGGGTAGTAGAGTCATTTTTACAATGTTGATTCTTCCAATCCAAGAACATGGTATATATCTCCATCTATTTGTATCATCTTTAATTTCTTTCATCAGTGTCTTATAATTTTCTGCATGCAGGTCTTTTGTCTCCTTTTGTAGGTTTATTCCTAGATATTTTATTCTTTTTTTTCCAGTGGTAAATGGGAGTGTTTTCTTAATTTCACTTTCAGATTTTTCATCATTAGTGTATAGGAATGCCAGAGATTTCTGTGCATTAATTTTGTATCCTGCTACTTTACCAAATTCATTGATTAGCTCTAGTAGTTTTCTGGTAGCATCTTTAGGATTCTCTATGTATAGTATCATGTCATCTGCAAACAGTGACAACTTTACTTCTGATTTGGATTCCTTTTACTTCCTTTTCTTCTCTGATTGCTGTGGCTAAAACTTCCAAAACTATGTTGAATAAGAGTGGTGAGAGTGGGCAACCTTGTCTTGTTCCTGATCTTAGTGGAAATGCTTTCAGTTTTTCACCATTGAGGACGATGTTGGCTGTGGGTTTGTCATATATGGCCTTTATTATGTTGAGGAAAGTTCCCTCTATGCCTACTTTCTGGAGGGTTTTTATCATAAATGGGTGTTGAATTTTGTCAAAAGCTTTCTCTACATCTACTGAGATGATCATATGGTTTTTCTCCTTCAATTTGTTAATATGGTGTTTCACGTTGATTGATTTACATATATTGAAGAATGCTTGCATTCCTGGAATAAATCCCACTTGATCATGGTGTATGATCCTTTTAATGTGCTGTTGGATTCTGTTTGCTAGTATTTTGTTGAGGATTTTTGCATCTATGTTCATCAGTGATATTGGCCTGTAGTTTTCTTTCTGTGTGACCTCTTTGTCTGGTTTTGGTATCAGGGTGATGGTGGCCTCGTAGAATGAGTTTGGGAGTGTTCCTCCCTCTGCTATATTTTGGAAGAGTTTGAGAAGGATAGGTGTTAGCTCTTCTCTAAATGTCTGATAGAATTCTCCTGTGAAGCCATCTGGTCCTGGGCTTTTGTTTGTTGGAAGATTTTTAGTCACACTTTCAATTTCAGTGCTTATGATTGGTCTGTTCATATTTTCTATTTCTTCTTCACTCAGTCCTGGCAGGTTGTGCATTTCTAAGAATTTGTCCATTTCCTCCAGGTTGTCCATTTTATTGGCATAGAGTTGCTTGTAGTAATCTCTCGTGATCTTTTGTATTTCTGCAGTGTCTGTTGTTACTTCTCCTTTTTCATTTCTAATTCTGTTGATTTGAGTCTTCTCCCTTTTTTTCTTGATGAATCTGGGTAATGGTTTATCACTTTTGTTTATCTTCTCAAAGAACCAGCTTTTAGTTTTATTGATCTTTGCTATCGTTTCCTTCGTTTCACTTTCATTTATTTCTGATCTGATCTTTATGATTTCTTTCCTTCTGCTAACTTTGGGGGTTTTTTTTTTCTTCTTTCTCTAATTGCTTTAGGTGCAAAGTTAGGTTGTTTATTTGAGATGTTTCCTATTTCTTAAGGTAGGATTTTATTGCTATAAACTTCCCTCTTAGAACTGCTTTTGCTGCATCCCATAGGTTTTGGGTCGTCATGTCTCCATTGTCATTTGTTTTTAGGTATTTTTTGATTTCCTCTTTGATTTCTTCAGTGATCTCTTGGTTATTAAGTAGTGTATTGTTTAGCCTCCATGTGTTTGTATTTTTTACAGATATTTTCCTGTAATTGATATGTAGTCTCATAGCATTGTGGTCGGAAAAGATACTTGATACAATTTCAATTTTCTTAAATTTATCAAGGCTTGACTTGTGACCCAAGATATGATCTATCCTGGAGAATGTTCCATGAGCACTTGAGAAAAAAGTATAATCTGTTGTTTTTGGATGGAATGTCCTATAAATATCAATTAAGTCCATCTTGTTTAATGTATCATTTAAAGCTTGTGTTTCCTTATATATTTTCATTTTGGAAGATCTGTCCATTGGTGAACGTGGGGTGTTAATGTCCCCTACTATGAATGTGTTAGGGTCGATTTCCCCTTTTATGGCTGTTAGTATTTGCCTTATGTATTGAGGTGTTCCTATATTGGGTGCATAAATATTTACAATTGTTATATCTTCTTCTCGGATCTATCCCTTGATCATTATGTAGTGTCCTTCTTTGTCTCTTCTAATTGTCTTTATTTTAAAGTCTATTTTGTCTGATATGAGAATTGCTACTCCAGCTTTCTTTTCTTTTCCATTTGTATGTAATATCTTTTTCCATCCCCTTACTTTCAGACTGTATGTGTCTCTAGGTCTGAAGTGGGTCTCTTGTAGACAGCATATATATGGGTCTTGTTTTTGTATCTATTCAGCCAATCTGTGTCTTTTGGTGGGAGCATTTAGTCCATTTACATTTAAGGTAATTATTGATATGTATGTTCCTATTCCCGTTTTCTTAATAGTTTTGGGTTCATTATTATAGGTCTTTTCCTTCTCTTGTGTTTCCTGCCTAGAGAAGTTCCTTTAGCATTTGTTGTAAAGCTGCTTTGGTGGTGCTGAACTCTCTCAACTTTTGCTTGTCTGTAAAGGTTTTAATTTCTCCATCAAATCTGAATGAGATCCTTGCTGGGTAGAGTAATCTTGGTTGCAGGTTTTTCTCCTTCATCACTTTAAATATGTCCTGCCAGTCCCTTCTGGCTTGCCAAGTTTCTGCTGAAAGATCAGCTGTTAACCTTATGGGGATTCCCTTGTGTGTTAGTTGTTTTTCCCTTGCTGCTTTTAATATGTTTTCTTTGTATTTAATTTTTGACAGTTTGATTAATATGTGTCTTGGCGTATTTTTCCTTGGATTTATCCTGTATGGGACTCTCTGTGCTTCCTGGACTTGATTAACTATTTCCTTCCCCTTATTAGGGAAGTTATCACCTATAATCTCTTCAAATATTTTCTCAGTCCCTTTGTTTTTCTCTTCTTCTTCTGGAACCCCTATAATTCAAATGTTGGTGCATTCAGTGTTGTCCCAGAGGTCTCTGAGACTGTCCTTAGTTCTTTTCATTCTTTTTTCTTTATTCTGCTCTGCAGTAGTTATTTCCACTATTTTATCTTCCAGGTCACTTATCCGTTCTTCTGCCTCAGTTATTCTGCTATTGATCCCATCTAGAGTATTTTAAATTTCATTTATTGTGTTGTTCATGATTTTTTGTTTCATCTTTAGTTCTTCTAGGTCCTTGTTAAATGTTTCTTTCATTTTCTCTATGCTATTTCTGAGATTTTGGATCATCTTTACTATCATTATTCTGAATTCTTTTTCAGGTAGACTGCCTATTTCCTCTTCATTTGTTAGGTTTGGTGGGTTTTTATCTTGCTCCTTTATCTGCTGTGTGTTTTTCTGTCTTCTCATTTTGCTTATCTTACTGTGTTTGGGGTCTCCTTTTTGCAGGCTGCAGGTTCGTAGTTCCTGTTGTTTTTGGTGTCTGTCCCCAGTGGCTATGGTTGTTTCAGTGGGTTGTGTAGCCTTCCTGGTGGAGGGGACTAGTGCCTGTGTTCTGGTGGATGAGGCTTGATCTTGTCTTTCTGGTGGGCTGGTCCATGTCTGGTGGTGTGTTTTCGGGTGTCTTTGGACTTATGATTTTATGCAGCCTCTCTGCTAATGGGTGTGGTTGTGTTCTTGTCTTGCTAGTTGTTTGGCATAGGGTGTCCAGCACTGTAGCTTGCTGGTCGTTGAGTGAAGCTGGGTGCTGGTGTTGAGATGGAGATCTCTGGGAGATTTTCGCCATTTGATATTATGTGGATCTGGGAGGTCTCTTGTGGACCAGTGTCCTGAAGTTGGCTCTCCGACCTCAGAGGCACAGCACTGACTCCTGGCTGTAGCCCCAAGAGCCTTTCATCCACACAGCTCAGAATAAAAGTAGAAAGAAAGAATTAGGAGAAGAAGGAAAGAAAAAGAAAGAAAGAAAGGAAGGAAGGAAGGAAGAAAAAAGGGAGGAAGGAATGAGGGAAGGAAGGAAAGAAAGAAGATAAAGTAAAATAAAGTAAGATAAAATATAATAAAGTTTTTGAAGTAAAAAATATTAAGAAAAAAAATGGACGGATAGAACCCTAGGACAAATGGTGGAAACAAAGCTATACAGACAAAATCTCACACAGAAGCATGCACATACACACTCCCAAAAACAGGAAAAGGGGAAAAAATCATTAATCTTGCTCTCAAAGTCCACCTCCTCAATTTGGGATGATTCATTGTCTATTCATGTATTCCACAGATGCAGGGTATACCAAGTTGATTGTGGAGCTTTAATCCGATGCTTCTGAGGCTACTGGGAGAGATTTCCCTTTCTCTTCTTTGTTCTCACAGCTCCCAGGGGCTCAGCTTTGGATTGCCCCTGCCTCTGCGTGTAGGTCGCCTGAGGGTGTCTGTTCTTCACTCAGACAGGACGTGGTTAAAGGAACAGCTGTGTCAGGGACTCTGGCTCACTCAGGCCGCAGGGGGAGGGAGGGGCACGGAGTGCAGGGTGAGCCTGCGGCGGCAGAGGCCGGCGTGAGGTTGCACCAACCTGAGGCGTGCCATGCATTCTCCCGGGAGAGTTGTCCCTGGATCCCGGGACCCTGCTCCCTGGAAGGGAGCTGTGGAGAGTGGCCTGTGCTCGCACACAGGCTTCTTGGTTGCTGCAGCAGCAGCCTTAGCGTCTCATGCCCGTCTCTGGGGTCCGCACTTTTAGCCGCGGCTCGCGCCTATCTCTGGAGCTCCTTTAAGCAACGCTCTTAATCCCCCTCTCCTCGCGCACCAGGAAACAAAGAGGGAAGAAAAAGTCTCTTGCCTCTTCGGCAGGTCCAGACTTTTCCCGGACTCCCTCCCGGGTAGCCGTGGCGCACTAACCCCTGCAGGCTGTGTTCTTGCCACCAACCCCAGTCCTCTCCCAGCGCTCCGACCAAAGCCTGAGCCTCAGCTTGCAGCCCCGCCCACCCCGGCAGGGGAGCAGACAAGCCTCTCGGGCTGGTCGGCACCGATCCTCTGTGCGGGAATCTCCCTGCTTTGCCTTCCGCACTCCTGTTTCTGCGCTCTCCTCCGCGACTCCGAAGCTCCCCCCTCCGCCACCCGCGAAGGGGCTTCCTAGTGTGTGGAAACCTTTCCTCCTTCACAGCTCCCTCCCACTGGTGCAGGACCCGTCCGTATCCTTTTGTCTCTGTTTATTCTTTTTTCTTTTGCCCTACCTAGGTGCGTGGGGAGTTTATTCTTTTTTCTTTTGCCCTACCTAGGTGCGTGGGGAGTTTCTTGCCTTTTGGGAGGTCTGAGGTCTTCTGCCAATGTTCAGTAGGTGTTCTGTAGTTGTCGTTCCACGTGTAGATGTATTTCTGGTGTATCTGTGGGGAGTAAGGTGATCTCCGTGTCTTACTCTTCCGCCGTCTTCCCCTCCTTCCCGGATGGCTGTTTTTGTGGCTAAACTGGAGCGTCAGATTTCTTTCTTGCTTATCTCAGTCTAAAGCCCCAACGCCACTCCCCATGCTGCAGCGAGGGATGCTCCTGTGCCAAGGGAATTACAGAGGCAGTGCATGGATTCCTTGCTCATGGGAGGCTTAACAGAGACATCAAAATTGGATGAAGAGGGTTCCTTTTTCTCCACACCCTCTCTAGGATTTATTATTTTTAGACTTTTTAATGATGGCCATTCTGACTGGTGTGAGGTGATACTTCATTGTACTTTTGATTAGTATTTCTCTAATAATTAGTGATACTAATTATTTCATGTGCCTGTTGGCCATCTGTATGTCTTCTTTGGAGAAATGTCTGTTTAGGTCTTCTGCCTATATTTGATTGGGTTTTTTCTTTAATATATATATTGAGTTGTATAAGCTGTTTGTATATTTTGGAAATTAATCACGTGTTGGTTGAATTGTTTGCAAATATTTTCTCCTAGTCCATAGGTTGTCTTTTCATTTTGTTTATGGTTTCCTTTTCTGTACAAAAGCTTTTAAGTTTACTTAGTTCCCATTTGTTTGTTTTTATTTTTATTTCCATTACTCTAGGAGATGGACCCAAAAAAATACTGCTGCGATTTATGGCAAAGAGTATTCTGCTTGTGTTTTCCTCTAAGAGTCTTATACTATCCAGTCTTACATTTAGGTCTTTAATCCATTTTGAGTTCATTTTTGTGTATGGTGTTAGAGAATGTTATAATTTCATTCTTTTACATGTAACTGTCCAGTTTTCCAAGCACCACTTATTGAAGAGACTGTATTTTCTCCATTGTATACTCTTGCCTACTTTGTCATAGATTAATAGACCATAAGTGGGTGGGGGTTTATTTCTGGGCTTTCTGTCCTGTTCCATTGATCCATATGTCTGTTTTTGTGCCAGTACCAGACTGTTTTGATTACTGTAGCTTTGTAGTATAGTCTGAAGTCAGGGAGCATTGTTCTTCCAGCTCCATTCTTCTTTCTCAAGATTGTTTTGGCTACTCAGGGTCTTGAAGAGTGTTGTTTGTCATGATTGTCATGAATTTATTTACATATCATTAACTTTGTTTCTACAGCATATTTTTAATAGCTGCATTTTATTTTATCATAAGGATATATTATAATTGAAACAGTTCTCTGTTACTTGACATTAGGTAATTCCCAGATATTTTTTAAACAAAATTCACATTTTATTTAGGTTGAAATAAACTATACAAAATTGATTTTCTTCACCAAAAATAACAGCAATATTTTCTATATTATTCCTAGATAAGCCACAAAGCACTATTTTTGTAGGCTTTCTAGGTTTTGCTTGTAAATCAAGGTGAGGCAGTAGATACAGTCATGGAAAAAGACAGAAGAAGACAGACAAATCAGTTGTCAGTATCTATGGTCTCTGATCCTGTCTTGACCATGAAACAGAAGTGTTCAACATATACCTGTCAAAAAGCTTATAAAGGTGTAGGCTCAATAAAGGAATGTAAACAGCAACAATCAGATGTGGAACAACAATGGCAAGCTCTTCCATTCAAACTTTAACTATAACTTGTTCCTTCAACTTCATTTGTTAAAGGCAAAATCTACACTGAAATCCTTGCTTGGTGTGCTCACACGTTTCTCTTACAGTCTGATCATTTTAACGGTCCCGTACAGATTTTTAACAGCATACGTAAAACTCCTACTATTCAAAGGTCAGTCATGAGCTTCATTGTAATGTTTTATAAAATGTATTCCTTCCTCCCATACCTCCTCCTCAAAGTTTATTTCTTCAAAGAACTGATAACTAAGTACCTGACAATTGGATCCACAGTGACAAATGTTATATCTAAAATGACTTAACTAATACAATTTCAAAGTACCATTAGCAGAGATCACACAGAGTGTAACATGGTACTTTCAATGCTATCTTCTGGAAGAGTAGTTAGGTCTCCAAAGCATGGGACTTCAAACGGGCCATTTAAACAGGAAGATTATCAATGACTAATGTACTCAATGGGAGGCCTACAGGTCAAGGTATTCAGTGATTAAGTGGCCTACGTACACCTTACAACTTTTCTGTAAGATATTTTCAAATTTCTTACAGATTTTTTCAAATATCAAATATAAGAGAAAGCCTATTTTAAAAGTCTCTTAGGTATTTTCAATGGTTTCTGAATTATCTGTAGGAAGCTCTGACTTACTTGTATAGAGTTTGATATATGTACCCACCATTAAATCCAAATCGTGTTTTAAGTTATTTATTTATTTATGGCTGTGTTGGGTCTTTGTTTCTGTGCAAGGGCTTTCTCTAGTTGTGGCAAGTGGGGGCCACTCTTCATCGCGGTGTGCGGGCCTCTCACTATCGCGGCCTCTCTTGTCGCGGAGCACAGGCTCCAGACGCGCAGGCTCAGCAGTTGTGGCTCACGGGCCCAGTTGCTCCGCGGCATGTGGGATCTTCCCAGATCAGGGCTCGAACCCGTCTTCCCTGCATTGGCAGGCAGATTCTCAACCACTGCGCCACCAGGGAAGCCCCAAATCGTGTTTTATATCAAAATTTATGTTAAGCAAAGTCAAGTTACTTGACCTTTGGTCTGTCAAAGTGTTCCTCAGGTATGCTTTGAGACGCTTTCGCCCATTTTCATAACGTTCATTCTCAAACTTTATCACAGGAAGAATACATAGGACCTTCAGCAATGCATAAACATTAGGAAAGAACTTGATGTCTGGCAGATGAAGGGCTTCATAAATAGTGGATGGAAGTTCTATATCTTTCCGTGTTTCCACCTGATTCTCCAACACTGCAGCTCAGCAGAGAGTGTGTCAGGATTAGGTAAATCACTTCTGTACATGTCGGCGTGGTGTTCCTCTGATGTATTGAATCTGAGCTGTCCCATGACTGAGGGTACCAGAGGTAAGCATGTAAGAGCTTTGAGGTGTTGTTCTGAGAAGATATCTTTCAGTTCCTGAATAATGTGTTCCACTGTTGGAACACTTAGAGTTTCTTTATAGTAACTCTCAGAGGTTAGCTGAGATTCCAGGTTACTGTGCTGAGCTCTGCGAAATTTCCCTGGGAGTTTCATCTGAATATCAAGTTTGGCTGCCAAATTTGTGGCTTCCTCAAACCAAAATTCATGATAAACTTCGATATTTTCCATCACTTTATTTAGTGAATGCAGCACTGCAGCCAAACTACTGGCTGCAAAGAAGACATCAGAAGTTTGCCCCTGAAGATTTTCCCCAAAGGCTCTTGTAAAAGATAGAACATTTTTAAGAACAACAATGGTAACGATGAAGTCAAAATCTGTTACTACACTCCAGGGTACAAATGCTCGGCCAGCTCTACAGTTATTCCATCTAACATTTGTGTCACTCTTTATACCATCTAAACGTAAAACAAGTGCTTGTAGGAGGTCCACTAAGATTTCAAAAGCATCATGCCTGCGTGTCCACTGAGAATGGCAAATTTCCTTCAGTTCTTTGCCCCTTTCTTCATTGTTCTGAAATAGGACAGAAATTACATTGTCAAGCTCTAAAAGCAGTTGTGGTGATCGATGGATAAAAGAACAAACTTCCTCAATTGTTCCTAACGCGATAGATACTCCCATAACAGGCACTGATTTTGCCAACCACATATTTAAGGCACAGGAAGAGAAGAGCGTGTACATAGCTTGGGGATATTTCTCTAAAAGTCTAGAAGCAACAACTTTCACTTTGGAAGAAAATCCACTGGACACAATGTAAACCTGGCCACGACAGTACTCCATGTTGAATCCACACTTCTCAGTTATCGTTGTGTGAAATTTCACAGCCAGAATTTCTGCATCAGCTTCATAAGGCAGGAAGCCCACAGATTCCTCTCTCAGGTTGTGACAACAAACCTCACCAACACAGCCAGGTGCTCTTCCCCGCTATGTCCACCACATCGTCAGTGACGATGGAAAAGAAGTGAGAGTCTCTCACTTCCCTGAGGGTTTCTTCCCGGATGCAGCTCTCACAGATCTCTAGCATCTGTTTCTGCTGTGTTTTCGAACAGAACAATGTGTTAACTGCTGTTGTCTCAAAGCGCCTTCTCAGAACCTCTTCACCAGAATTGATACGGCACTCCAGCAGTGCTTGAAAGTTATCAGGAGTAAAGAGACCTTCTGGGATTTCATCAGCTTCATGTCCATCCAGAGGTGTGTTCTGTTTACCCGTAAGAATCAAAATTTCAAATAAAGATTTTAAGTATTCTTTGTTTTCCTTCTCTTCAAGGGTTAAAGGTAAAATGTCTTCACCCTGCTCTTCACCCCCTTCTTCTGCACTGGGGTTCTGAGCATTGCTGTTGTTTATTTCCTTATGTTTTCGTTCCTGTTCAGAAGTTTCATCAATTTTTTTCTGTTTCAGTGTCCTGATTTCATCTTCACTCAATTCTTTTATTCGTTTTCTGTGTCTACTGTGTGGATTATTCAAATGGCTGGTAAGATCAAATATTGTTGGTATTGCATTATCTCGAAGAACTGTCCTATAAGGGCTAGTTCTACAGATCATAGACGTCTCAAAGTGTTTGGCACACAATCGATAATGTTTATTTAGTTGATCAGGTGTTCTAAGTCTGCTCTCCTACAATTCTCCACCCACTTCTGACATCTGGCTGGATCCCGCGGGAACCTGTAAAAGGCCAGGTCCGACTGCGAGCTCTTGCGCGTGCAGTTGGGGGCCGCGCAGAAGTTCGGCATCGTCGTCTGCCCGCCGGCCGGCCCAGCCCTCCCCTCCCCGCCTCCTCAGGGCAGCCCGCCTGTCGGGGCGGGGCCGGGGAGGGGAGCCAGGCCGGCGCGCCGGGGGGCGGGGCCCCAGATTTTTGTTTAAAAGTACTGATATAAATATCCCAGACTATCAATTTGCGGTCACACAATGATGATTTCCTTAGAGAAAATGCTTCTAATTGGACTTTCTGGGTCAAATATTATTGGCATTTTAGGGGCTTTTTATATATATTATCTAATTACCCTCCAGAAAGAGAATTGGACTTCAGTTTCAGACTCGCAAGCAGTGTGAGCAGCTGTCTGGTCACTGAACCTTTGCCAACACTAGATATTGACCATTGGTACCTTTTCATATCTTTATTGAAGTCATATTAATTAGCTACACTAGAGGATTATAAAATAATAATAGTTACACACTGGCCCCTTCCTAATGCCAGATCCTAAGCTGAACATTTTATACTCAAATATTTCCCTTAAAAGTCCCATCCATCCTGGGAGATGGTGTTATTAACATCCCCATCCTTTAGATGAGGATATGAAGACAGGAATGGTTAAGTAACTTGCCTAAACTCTCATAGCCAGTAAGTGGCAAATTTGAAACTAGGATTGTGTGATTTCAAAGTCTGAGTTTTTACTGACAAAACCATCCTGCTTCAATAGCATACGTTTTTAGATGCTACATAATCTGTCTTAAGTTGATCCCCCAGAAAGGGATTCAGACTTTGAGATCTGTGTGCAGGAGAATTATTGGGGAGTGCTCTTGGGAACAGTCCCTGGGTTCAGGGCAGGGACAGAGAAGCAAGATGGACAGAGGGAGAAGTTACATAGCAAAGCAGTTGTGACAAAGCCCTCAGCGAGTTCTGGAGCCAGGGTTGGGGTGGGAGGTGCTTCAGAGCATCCTGCATTGGGGCCAGAAAGCCAGACCTTCACAACCCTGTCATTGAATGTGGGCCTGGCCAGATAGTGACTTAACCCTGGATAAGGCAGCTCCATTTGCCCAAAGGCAAGTCCCAGAGAGACTCCGCTGTGTGCTGTCAGGCAGGAATGAGTGCCTTGGTGCTGGGTGGGGGTATTAGCAGCACAGCACACATCCCCTCAGAACTCAAAGACACTTGTTCAGGGGACTGACCTGATGAGTCAAGCATAGGCCCAGAGTCCTGCCTGTCTTTAGTCCTTCTGGGAAAAGTATAGTTTTCTGAGGAATTTTTCCTCCTTTTCTGGGACTAGCTGGGGAGGGTCATCGTCGCAGCTGTATTCAGCTTCAAAATGTTGGTGATGGGGGTGGAGGAAAGAACTGAGGCTGTGGTCAGGAGTCCACTGGTCACTGTTCATTAGCTGGTGATATCACGAAGGGCCTTGTGGGAGACAATTTCTGGTGCCCTGTGCCAGTACCCCTCTTTCACTTCAGGAATCACCTCGCCCCATTTTCAGCTCATATGGTTTTATGGGGCTGGCCCTCTCCCCAGCCCCAGGAATGGGCACAGGACCAAATGCCTCTGGCTATGGTGATTGGTTAAAGAATAAACAGGTGACTTCCCCAGGCTAGTGAGAGTCACACCTGGGACTTTGGCTGGAACATCTGGGAAAGAGATTCTCTTTCTACCATAGTTGCTCCAGCCTGGAGTTTCTGGTGGCTATCTTGGCCTTTACTTGGAGAGTACTCATTGGGAGAAAATGGGAGGAAAAAGACACATGGAGGTAGAGACAGTAACAAAGAGATACAGAGACAGAGAGGGACTGATTTCAGTGACATGGTTTTAGCACTTGAATTCAGACAAGCCTGTGGTTATACTTTCCTTATCACCATTCTTCAGACTTTTCAATTACCATAGCAAATAATTTCCTTTTTCTCCCTCTTAAGAAAGTGTGGCTTGGGTTATGGCCTTTGCTTTTGACAGAGTTCTCATGATAAAAGAGATAGCTGAAGGTCTCAAAGCACAGTAAACAGGGCTTCTTGGCCACCAGCGGCAGTTTTGGGGGGGGAGTGGTCTAGTATCCTTGAGCATCATAGAAGGCTGTAGTGACCACCACTACAGTGTAGTGACGGCACTTACCTAGGGTCACACAGGTGCTGGAAAATCCAGTCGGAGGACATACCTCTCCCAATGCAGAGAAGGAACTAAATGTACACTGACCTTCCCTAAAATCTTTATGTGATAAATAACACGGGTATTGATAGCTGGTGAGGTGAGATGGGCTGCGTTATGTGCTGAGAGATACAAAGATGAATCAGTCATGAACTCTGGCCTCAAGGGGCTATTCTCAAAGTTTTTTTTCTTTTCTTTCTCTTTTTTAAAATAAATTTGTTCATTTATTTTTGGCTGCATTGGGTCTTCGTTGCTGCGTGTGGGCTTTCTCTAGTTGCGGTGAGTGGGAGCTACTCTTCGTTGAGGTGCACGGGCTTCTCATTGTGGTGGCTTCTCTTGTTGCAGAGTACGGGCTCTAGCTACGCAGGCTTCAGTAGTTGTGGCACACAGGCTCAGTAGTTGCGGCTCGCGGGCTCTAGAGTGCAGGCTCAGTAGTTGTGGCACACGGGCTTAGTTGCTTTGCAGCACGTGGGATCTTCTGGGATCAGGGCTCGAACCCGTGTCCCCTGCATTGGCAGGTGGATTCTCAACCACGGCAGCACCAGGGAAGCCCTCAAAGTTTTTTTCTTAAACTCAACGTATTTGAGGTAGAATTGACAAGATTTGAGTATCAATGGAATGGAGGAGAGGAAAGGGATGATAGAATTAAGAATGACTGTAGCCAAAATGATTAATTAAGGTGGGAAGTAGAGGAGAATCTGATTAACTGAATTCTGGTTCACCGAGTCTTACTCACTGTAGGAAGAGCCATGAGACATGCAGTTTTCTTCCCTTCTTCCCTCCCTTCCTCCCTCCTTTTACCCTTCCTTCCCTTCCCTTTCCTTTCCTTCCTCCCTCCCTCCCTCCCTCCCTCCCTCCCTCCCTTCCTCCCTTCCTTTTCTTATGCCAGAGGTAGATATTCATGAAGTATGAGAGGCCAGAATTGGGAGTGCAACATGTAACAATTAAATGACAGTGTCATAAAACTATCACTCTGCTAGATTCCAGGAATAAAATAGGATGTATTTGTACGGATTTAAAGTTATCTATGTTTATTTGCTTTTCTACCACTTGCTATTTCGAATGAAAGAATTATTTAATGTGTCAAAGATTATTTTCCTTAATACATGCCTCCTTATTTATCACTCTGCTTCATCTCCTCTCTTTTTTTTCTTTTTTAAATTTATTTTATTTATTTATTTTTGGCTGTGTTGGGTCTTCGTTGCTGCACATGGGCTTTCTCTAGTTGCGGCGAGCAGGGGCTACTCTTTGTTGCGGTGCACAGGCTTCTCATTGCAGTGGCTTCTCCTGTTGCAGGGCACAGGCTCCAGGCACACGGGCCTCAGTAGTTGCGTCACTCAGGCTCAGTAGTTGTGGCACACGGGCTTAGTTGCTCCGCGGCATGTGGGATCTTCCCAGACCAGGTATTGAACCCGTGTCCCCTGCATTGGCAGGCGGATTCCCAACCACTGTACCACCAGGGAAGCCGTATCTCCTCTCTTTTTTCCTGTTCCCTCTTACTAAAAGCCAAACGTTGATAAAAAAGTAAAAATACAGAAGTTGTGTCTAAATAAACTTAAATTGTGTTCATTTTCCCCCACTTTTCAAATTGTCCAGTTTCATCAGACAATGACCTCAGTCTAGCCTAGAATAATAAAGGCAATTATCAGCTACCCTGCTGCATGAATAAGCCCTAATTTTGCTTTGCCAAGCATTCCATTAACTGTTTGCTGGATTCTTCTGTTTTCCTTCTTTGTGTCAGAATCAAGGCAAGCACCCCAAGCCAAGTTAGCCATACTGCAGACTGGAAGTAAGTGGAGAGCCAACCAAGGAAAACAGACTCAGCGACGATTAATTTTCCCTGAACGAGAAACAACCTACTCTGATCAGAGAAGACCAGTGTCACTTAACATATGACCAGCTACTGTCCACGGAATGAATTACCATGGTAACCCAGGGCTGCAAAGCACAAAACTTCTGGATCAACCCCATTTTGTGCTCATTGGTCACATCTTGTGCCTTCTGACTCTTATTGAATATCTACTGTGTGTAAAGCATGTGATGAACTTCATCATTACTAAATAGAATTTGGACAAAGCCCAACCCCCCTTTCCAATACAGAATGTACCTTAGGAATAAGATTGAGCAGAAATATAATTCCATTCCATGCCCAGAGACTATACGGGTATCCACTTGAGGTGGGACGATACACATTAGGCTTAGTTCTGATGCTCCAGGCAGGCCCACTTCAGCTCACTCTCAGGGCTGAATCCAAAGTCCTAGGGTGGATACAGTCATGTGTCAAACTGACTACACAGCCAGAGAAAACACTGGAGAATAACCAAGCTGAAAGCATCTTTCCAAGTCAGGGTTTACACTCTTCACAGATAGACCTAAATCAGTCTGTCTTTTGACTGTGGAATTGGAAAGGATCCTTAAATTGGACTGATGTCGGTGAAGCTCAGAAAAGCTGGAAGAGAATAGAATGACACTTGGCAAATAATAACTTTACCTTCAGGGAAATCCACAAAGCTTACTGGTTGTCAGAAATTCCCACAAGGAGCTCTCACCCTGCAGGAGTCTTGCCAATTACAAAAATTCAAAGCCTATTGAGGAGTCACTATTAGCCTGGCACTCTGCCAAAAGCTTTGTAAGCGTTAGTGCACTTAAATCATCTAGTGAGTCTATGGTATAGTTTTTAATTAATCTGGGAAAACTGAGGCTCCAAGCGGTTAATTAATTTGACTAGAATCGCAAACTACAAGGTGGTAGAACCAAAGTAGTCTGACCCCAGATAAGCCTATGCTCTTATCAGCTCTGCTTTGCTGACTCAATGCCCAGCTTCTTTACCTGGCAAGGAAAACTATGGAAAACTGTGTATTGGGACTGTAGGGCCCACACAGAAACATCTTACTTGGGCTGTCCTCTAATATTGTTCCCTCTGCTTTGCCAGAATGTAAATGAGAGACTAACCTGGCTGAACCATACCCTTGTGTCATTTGTGGAAATGCAGTAAAAGGCGTTTGTTCCCTGCTATTCGCTAATCTAAACAGGGATTGATTTGATTTATTTCTAAATAGTTTTACAAAGTAATTTGGAGGCAGAATGCTGTAGTGGTAAAGAGCACAGCCTTAGGAATAAGCCTGCCTGGGATCAGTATCATCTCTGCGTCTTACAGCTAACCTACCTGACCCTCAGATCCTTTATCTGTAGAATAAAGGTGATCATGGTTCTTACTTTGGACGATTATTATGAAAATCAAAATAAAGTACTTAGAAGTGCTCTGATCACAGAGTTAGCCCTCAGAATTAGATATTAGAATTATTTCTCCACTTGCTGTTTTCAGAAAGTAAGTTACATTCCCAAAATCTCTTCCCTAGAAATCTTGCAGCCAGGTGTGCTTTAGAATTCACAATTTGGGGGATTTTAGAAAGGTAACAGGGTATCTGTACTGTATATGCTTTATGATGTAGCTTCCTCGGTGGGGCCTGGGACAGCACACAATGATCAAATGCAGGAATATTTCTTCAGCAAAATGTATAACTTCTTACTCTCAGTGGGATAAGTAGAGATGGTAAGAAGTCTCACGTCTTTTGTGGCAAGTGAGTTTGCCTGTGACTACAAATAAGTAAATAAATAAACGGGCTTGTTTTCAGAACTCTTTGCCTTTCAGAATTGTGGACAAGAGACTGTAGATGTTAACTACAGGACAGGAGTTTCACTAGGCATCCAATTGCACTCCCAGCTTCAGCCATCTCCTCCCTGAAATGGATCCCCCATCAGCACTTCCTGGACTCACTTTCATGTCCAGGTACAGAAAGGACAACTCCCGGTCACTTCCTATTGGTACCGCAGGCCTGACTTGTTTTCTTTCCCATCAGACCTGCTCCTCCTCCCATATTTCCTCTCTTTATTAGCAGCATCTCAGATTCCAGTCCCGTTGGAATCCCACCTCTCCAGCCAGTCGGCTGCACTGCCCTGCTGCTGGTGCTCTCCTGCTCTCCCGAAGTCTCTCCCCCATCGTCTGGCTGGAACCTCTCTCCCTCACTGGTTGTCCCAGCCTGGCCATCAGACTGCTGGGTCGGTCTCCCCACGGTGCCGCTCACATCCTGGTCCTCCACATTTGAAGATCCCTCTTGCTTTCAGGAGAGTCCTAGCTCGCCAGCCAGCTCTTAAGGGTCTGTGGAACCTCTTCTTAACTTCTCTTTCCAGTCTCGCCTGCCTTTGCTCCACCACACCTGTGGACTTGCTGTTTGTCCCACAGCCCATGCAGCTGTCTCTGTGTGTTGGTGTGTCCTCATACTGAGCCTAATTTACCCTTCCTTGTCTCTACCTTTTGAAACCTTACTCAAGCCATTTGCTGCCTCTTCCTTGAAGACTGTTTTGATTGCTCCAGCGGGAAGTGTTCCCCTCCCACCACCCCATCGTCCCTTCCTCGTTGCTGCCCTCATTCTCCAGTTGCTCTGTCCGTCTTGCTGTCTGTAGGGAGGCTGCATAGCACCATGGTCAGGAGTCCAGGCATTACGTACCTCATCAGGTTGTTTTTAGCACATTTACTGCTTTGCTGTGTGTAAAGGAAACCATTTAGCAGAGTGCCTTGGGGACAGCGAGTACTCTTATCAGTGTTTGATATTTTTGTTGTTGTTTTTCTTATTCTGTACGGTATACCATGAGTGCCCTCGTGGAAGAAACATGTCTAGTTCATTGTTCAAAACCTCTTCAGTGCTTTTCATAATCTCTCACACACCATGGGTAAAATGAACATTTGTCAAATGGAATTCTTATACCTTCATACTCTTCCTTTTTAATATTCAACTCACCTACAGCCCTTTTTGGAGTGAAGGTCTCAGAAGCTCAAAAGAATGAAATGGTCGAGCCAAAGTGAGAAGATTGTGTTCTTGTGTGTGTGTGTGTATTTTTAGTATTTATCTGTATGTATAGTATTTTAGTATACTTTAGTATATATTTGTATATGTAGTATTTGTATTTAAATACACAAGAGTCATAGGGACTATATCCATTTCCTTGAATGGCTCAACCTAAAAAAAATCTGGAAAATTCTATATCCATCAGTGCTCCTGAGGAATAGCATATGAAGAATGAATGAGAAATAAATCAGTTTAGGGTATAAGAAGAGGACTACCTGGCAGAGGCAACGGGAAGCTTCATTAAAGTCTGTTAAACCCCAGCTACTAGGTCAATAACAGGGGGATTTGTTTTGAGCTCTGTAAAACTGTAAGTATGTTTAATTGCACTGTGTAATCCAGGCAAACCGTTGACCCTTCTCAGATGCTCTGCTGTCAATCCAGCTGCTGTGCCAGCTGTTTCCTTTCGTCCCAAAGCCGCTCCCCCAGGTCCAAGCGAGCCAAGGCAGCCAAGGAGATAAAAGCCTTTCCTCTCACTGGCACTGGATGCCTGTGTGACAGACCATCTGCCACAGTCCTGCAGTATCTGATCAGATCCCCCTCTGCCGTGGCTGTGGGAGGGGCAGCCGGGGAGTTGAGAGCAGAGGCATCATAGAGACCAAAACAGAAAAACTGTATCTAGTCCAAGTCATCAGATCAAAAGGGAAAGGCATGCTTTACAAACAGAGGGCTTTTAAGCGTATGGTTGAGTTGCAGTGTGAGCAAAGAGAGTCTGCCTTTCATCCACCATCTCCAGCCCTGGAGGTAGGTGGGCACTGCCGGGACCCTCCTCGGGATTCCAGGTTGGACACAGTTGGGGCCTAAACATGCCATCCTGAGTGTGTGTGGCTTTTGCTTGGTTTTTTCTCCACACATAATCCATTCTTAAGAGCACCCCACTTTCCTCTGGGGAATTACCACGTTCCATAGTGTGCAGTCATGATGTGGTAGTAAATCCAGGGCACGTGTCCCCCAATTTGCAGTTGAATATTCCATGCCAAACCCTTCAGCCTTTACTTAGATCCTGCAAGTGTCCCCACTGCCTTCTATAAAATTCTCTTTCTGCTGAAGTTTCTAAATAAGTTTCTATGGCTTTTAATCAAGGACCCAAACTCAGACCCTGTCTGATTGATGGGCATCTGAAAAGGGATTTTTGATTGGGGCCTTTCTACAAGCACCATTTCCATTCCTTCTAGTCCTTCTCCAGAAGGCTTCCAGGCTTAAGGGAACATTCCCCAGAGGAGAAGAAAGAAACAAAAGACTTCCATAAACAAGTAATCCAGGGAGCCGGCTGTGGGCAGCATGGACAGCAGGGTTGCACTCACTCAGCGTCTCCGGAGCAGCTCACGCTAGCTGGGCCCTGCAGGAAGGTGTGGGCTGAGCTGATCAGCTCATTGAAGCCCCACCCAGCTAAGCATCCAAACTGAGTTTATGCTCTTTGGTTGAAAACCTTTTCTAAAATTTACTGATATGTTTTACATTTCTGTATCAAGGTCTAATGCAGCGGTGCCCTCAGTGCCCATTTCTTGGGCCCCCTGGAGATGTTTGCCTCTGTACTAATTGCCGTGCTACTTGAGTGCCTCTGTAATTTTTAGTGTTCTCCCCCTCCCCACTTCCTTATTTTGAGTAGTTTTCTCTCACTTCTCACCACTAAACGTGTCTGCACACTGTATCACTCTTCTAATTTTCTATCAGCTTTGAAACCAAAACGTCAGACTGGTTAGAACAAAGTGTAAAGCAGAGTGAAGGCTTTGGTTGTAAGTAAAGTGCATCTCAGCACATGGGCTTTGTGACGTCACCTTTCCTCCTATAAAAGGAGTTTTCTCTTGTATTCTGAAATGATATGATTGTCAGAGCTGAACTCCAGACACAAGAGATGTTTCTGTGCTCAGAAACCAATTTTATTTCTCTCAGATTTGACTGAACTTCCTCAGCTGCTTTTCCTCCTCCAATGGACTGTTAATCATCTTGACGAAAATCAGTAGAAATCACTGAGTTCTTACAGGCTGCTCTTGATGAGATGTTTACATCAGAGTCCACTCTTGTCAGAGAGGAGACATGAAAGATGGATCAGGTAGCTTTTGTTGCATAACAAGCCACTCTGAAACCTAAAAGTTTAGAATGACGATCTTTGTCTGTTCGTCTGTGATTCTCTGGTTCAGAAATCAGGCTCAGCTGGGGTGGCGTGTTCCTGCCCCACTTGATGTCACTAGGCGACTTTAGCTAGGACACCGGGGATGGTTGGGAAGGCTGGTTCTCTCTCACCTCATGGTCTCATCCTCCAGGAGGCCAGGTGGCCAGCTTGAGCTTCTTCCTGTGGATGCTGGGTTACAAGATGGTGAGGATGGAAGCTATGACAGTGGGCTCAGAAGTCCCACAGTGTCACCTCAGCCATATTTTGTTGGTTGAAGCAAGTCACAAGACTGGTCTACACTCAAGGAGTAGAGAAATAGACTCTATCTCTTGATGGGAAAAGGTGCAAAGATTTGTGATCATTTCCAATCTATAGCAGCAGGAACCCCCAAACTCATCATTTTATAAAGGACCAATAAGGCATAAACTCTTCTGATTCCAAAATAATCATCTTTCCCTGGCCTTGTCCAACCTTTTGTTATCTGATTAGTGCTTGTGAATTAACAGATTGCTTTCATATTCTGTATTTCATTTATCTACAGGACAAACTTTGGAAGTGTGTCATTTCCTGTTTTGAGGTCAAGGATTAGAAGCCCAGAGGAGTTAATGACTCACTCAGGGTCCCACAGCTATGAAACAGGGGCACCTCAAGTCCTGTGCTTGTCCGCTGTGCTCTTCTTATGAGGAATTCCATTTATTTCAAGAGGTCGGTCTGCTTATTTAGTATCATGTTTGAGATCAGATTGAAGCTGGTTCTGCCCCCGGTTCAGGGGGCAGATTGCTGGTTCAGGGCTACCACTGACTCATGGGAGATGAGCACACATTCGTCTGGGATGCACTTCTCCCTAACCACAGAGTTGTGCTTACAGATACCACATGTGCTTTCAGTGGGCTCTTTTACACCAGCAACTAGATCAGCTGCACTGCAAGTAGAAGTATTGGTATGTACAGCTGGTACTCCTCAGAAGAGCACGACTAATAGTCATATCACTATAAAGTGACAGCAGCAGACTGGGAACTTTTATGACTTCTAAGCATATATAGTGAAATTCTTTAAACCCGTTGCCTTCAGAAATCTATAGCATCTAGCTATCCTATTAAATGAGGTATGCATGCCATGGTTCTCTAGCACAAATGAAGTTTTGAATTCAGCTGGAAACATGTTTGAGCTGTTAAATAGTCATCTTAAAAAAAAAAAAGGAACTTTCTACCCACCTGCCTGAGAATCTTGAAAATTTACTAAGGGGATGCTTTAAAAATGAAATGTGAATAAATTAAATCATCGAACAGAGCCTCCACACTGGACAGAAAGTTCAAGGATACAAAGAGGGATCAGAGATCCTTATTGCCAACTGTGAAGGAATGTCAGCCTTAAAATGACTACGGTGATACATTATTTATTTACCTACTGCATTTCTATGCTTCCTCTAGTTTTTCATTTCAGATGCCAAGGAATCTGAGGCAGGGTTCTTGGAAAGTCACTTAATTTCTGTACCTTGTGACACTTAGCGGTATGCTGTCATTGATGCTGCTTTTGAAGCTTCACATTTTTATTATATGGAGGATTCTTACTTGTAATTCCTTTCTTTATTCCCAGTTCTGTGAGAGAGTCAGGGCAGTTTCTCCGTCTGAGTGAGGAAGCCGAGACTATGAGGCTATTCTAAAACCACAAATTTAGTTAAGTCAAAAGTGAAGCTAAAACCCCTGTTATAATTCCTTCCACCTGTCATATTGCTGGCTTTTAAAAATATGTAATAGTCTATGGATTGTTTTCCGAATATCAAATAAATAAATGCACGAATAAATAAAAGTCTAAACAAGAAAATACAAATTATTTAAGATCCCACCACCTAGAAATAACCACTGTCATTCTGTCATTGGCTGGCTCTTTTTTCTTGTCTTTAGTATTACTGGAATTATATGTGTATACAGATTTTTATCATGATTTTTGTTGTTTGGCTTGTTTTCCTTAAACTTAGATCAGGAGTATTTTTCAATGCTACTTATAAAATCTTTGGAAATATAACTATGAAATGCTGCAGTGATACCATGTCATATGCATATTCCATAATCATTTAATCAGTGCCCTGTTGTCTGACATTATCATGGATACTATCTTGTTTTTAATCTAGTACATAACAATGGAATGAAAAAGGTTATGTATAAATTTTCTTTTATATTTCTGGCTTTTTCCTTAGGACATATTCTTATGGGACTGTAGGGTCAAAAGCCGTTACGTTTTTTAAGGCACTTGACATTTCTTAACTATGAAATCTCCCCCATTAAATTCAGGCAAAACTCAGACTGTGAAAGACAACTTCTCAATAGTAAGCACCAGGGTTCGCTCTACTGAAAATTCTCTTCTAGGAGAGGCAGGAACATATTCGATGGACAGTGGCTTGGTCTTACAAATTAGACCCTACACAGAGATTGGTAATAATTTCTTTAATGGGCTTTGCTGTCTTACTTTTGTTCTCTGTGTCCCTGTTCTAAGATTCTGCTATAACTTCTACAAAATTCTCCACTATGAGATTAAAAAGTGGGAGTGAGAGGAATAATTAAAGTGTGGAAATCTGGTGAGAAGGCTGTGTTGTAGTTATCCTGGGCCTGCTCTCCTTTGCATCTATTCCTTCTGCCTGGAATGCTCAGTACAACCTTGTCGTTCAGTTACTTCAACTCATCTTCAAATAATCAGCCTAGTCCTTGCTTCCTCTGGGAAGCTTACTCTGTCCTCCTCCCCATTAAATCTCACTATAATGGCTTCGTAGTACTTACTGCCTAACTGTGGTATCTATATCACATCTTAAACTTTATATTTATTTGAAGACTTGTTTGGTTAGTATCCACCTCACCTACTAGATTGTGAATTTCAATCACATCTGATTTTTGCACATTATTGTATCTTCAGTACTTGGCATGTAAAGGTTCAATAAATATTCGTTCACTTAATAAATGATTGAGTGAATGGATGAGTGAATACAAGGCTATATAAGTATCAAAATAGAAGAAGTCAGGGGTCAGGGCAAGTAGGGAGCAAGGAGGTGAGTGTGGTTCCAGAAGGGCAATATGAGGGATCCTTACGGGGATGGAAATATTCCCTAGCTTGACTGGGTCAGTGTCCAGACCCTGACTTGGCAAGGCGTGGGTAAAGTGTAGATGGGATCTCTCAACCGCATGTGAATCTACAGTTATTTCAAAATAAGGTTTAATTTAAAAAGCAGAAGTGATGTTCAATCTGTGGAAGTTGGCCTGAAACACTTTTCTGTACACTGAGTTAAAAGGTGAGGAAAGCTCCAAACTACTTAACATGGTTGCTGGTGGACTTGTCCACTACATGATGAGTATACGAATGTTGGAGGAGCTGTTTCTGTCACTATGCTCCTACTATAAATGTTTGGCTGGAGAAAACCCAGATGTACATTTTCTGAGACATACAGAGGGTATCAAATGGGAATGGAATGTTTAAGAGCGCTATCTTGTAAGGAGTAAAGAGCGGCCTTTTTGAGGATGCTAAACCATCTGTAGTCGTGGTCTGGCTTTTCTAGCACTGTAACATATGAGCATGCCATTCAGTACTATCTTTATATATCCTGCAGGAAAATATCTTCTCCTCATGCTTTTTCTGGTACTGATTTATAAGTTTATGATGGAAGTGACTGTTACTAAGCCCTGGTCAGAATGTTGCCTGGGATCTACAAAAGCCAAGGTGTTTGCCATTGGTTTACAGAGCAGAGAGAACTTTCAAGATGTCAGTGGTAGCTGAGCTCTGTTCCCTAAGGAGGGAAAAAATTTATTGCAAAAATCCTTTACTTAGTGAGAAAGTAATTTGACATCAGATAAAATAGGAGGGAGACCTTATCAATATGAGGGTCATATCAAGAGCTCATCTTTTGATCTTTCTTTAACATATATATGTATATATTTTTAACGATCTTTCCTTATAAGCACATTAGGCTTTTCTTTCTCTTCAGATTTGTTATAGTAGTTGTGGGAGGATTCCCTTTAGATTTGGTCAGTGTCTGGTTAGTATATAAATGTGCATGTTTCTTTTCTAAAGGACAAAGAAAAGTTTGTCTTCAGTTCTTATAAACTACATTTCAAAGGCAAAATTTATTTGTATTTCTTATACAGTTCTTTGAGTATTTAAAAAATTTTTCTCCCAACTCATACCCTGCCTCTTCCTTTCTTCTGTTTTCTCTGATTACTATCCTCCCATAGAATTTGCAGAACAAAATAGCTCTGCAGTAATAGGTTGTAACTGCTCAGTAATTGCAAGCACAGTGCTTGAGTGCTTCACGCAATGGGTTGGTACAAAAACAGGACCCCTTCAGGTCATCTCTGCTGGAGATATTTATCATCAGAGAGATGCAAATACAGTCATCTGGAAAATGCTTTTTTAAAAAATAATTCAAAGGATGTTGGGTAAGAGTGGCCAAAATCTCATGATCCACAAAGCTGCTAGCAATGAGAATAACGGAATACAGAACACACAGAAGCAGCACTCGATTGATGCTAAAATGAAGGAAGGTTTTTGGGAAAGAGGCTGAAGAGCACAGGGTAAGTCAGTTCTTGTTTGACAATCTGATTACTAAGAAATAAGAGAGAGTAAACAGCCTACTGGATTAAAGGTCTGGTGGGAACCAGTAAGCTGCTCTCTGAGCACAGTTGCCAGGGTGATAATAAAACCATTGAGATGTGCAGAGAGATGGACATGGATCTTCTAGCAGGAGAAACAGCAAGGAAAATGGAAGTGAGCATTAGCAAATATTTTCCTGCAAACTTGCAGAAGCTCTGTTCTTTGCAACTAATGGGTAAGGTGTTAGTCTTTATAAAGCTGCACTCAAGGCAGATTTTATTTTCCTTGTATAATGAGGTATCGTAAAAGATGTTACTGGAAAACAAAACATCACTGAGAAAAGGACTTGAAAAACTTGAGGTGGGTAAGACTTCAGAGATAAGTTATCTACACTTTTCTTGAAAATCTCCGGAATTAATGATGCTAAGTCCACAGTACCAAATATTTAGAATGACTATAGGTCAGTTGAGTTATCCAGTCTGAGAATAAAGGAAATCAGAAAATAGCTTGAGATGAATGAAAATGAAAACACAACACACCAAAACTTACAGGCTGCAGTTAAAGCAGTACTTATGGGGAAATGTATAGCCGTTGATGACTGTAGTTTTAAAAAAGGATATGGATATCAAATTAGTAACCTAAACTTTCATCTTAAGAAACTAGGAAATGAAGAGCAATGTAACTCAAAGCAGCAAGTAAGATTAGAGCAGAAAGAGATTAAAGAACAAATAGAAAAATGATAGAGGAAGTCATTCAATAAATATAGTTGAGCATGTTTATGTGCCAGGCATTGTACTAGGTATAGCTAACACCGCATCCTTCTTATCCCCTTGTCTGTGGGTTCCTCATGGGAAAGAGTTTGAGTGAATCACCTTTGTGACCTCTACAGTGGTTTTTAGGTAGTACTCAATGAATGTGGCCCATCTGACTGAAAGATTAGTACTCGCTCATCCTTATTTCTATCAACAATACTCAGAGGTTGCTACAGTTCATCATGCCTGTTTGTGTAATAATATCACTAGCTAGAAATTACTGAATACTTTCCAAGAGACAGACTCCACCTTAATCACTGATGTTCACAGAAATTTTGAAAAAAGTATGAATATCAGCCCTTTTTATAAATGAGGAAACAATGTTGAATTGTAGGTCACAGATAGTAATATGTGGTAGAGATGAGATTTGAGCTGAAGCCTGCAGTACTCTTCCCACCACACCATGGTGAGTACTAAAGGAAAGTGTCACTTGAATTGGACCGAATATTATGGAAAACAAGGTACTAAGGATTCCATGTCCCAGTGTGCTAAACGACATGACCTCTGAGAACAGCTGCCCAGGTAGGCACAGCTGTCCAAGAGGGGTACCTGGGAATGTCGTCCTACGGTAGCTGCTGCCTTTCATGGAAAGTGAGCTTTCAGATTTCAAAGCTGAGAGCTATGTAAGGCCTTCCAAAATTGATTTTTTTCCTGTGATGGCTTTTGTACTCTTTAGCAACCCAGGCTTATTTTTTGATTGAACTAGACCCTAGTAATTTCCAGACTAAATGGATTTCAGAAGTTCCAAAAGGCTGAACTGTTTGAAAACTACACAGCCTACATGTGGCCACAGAGGGACTCTTCCTCTTGAGCCAACTGCATTCTGAATATTGAAATGTCATTTTTACAGCTAATGCAGTTTTTCCAGATGGATTCTTTTTCAGATTTGCTCGACATTACCAGAAATATAAGTTCTTGTTATTAAAAAAAAAACCCATTTCTTTGAGTTTGAAATAAATCAAAGTTAGAAATAGTGTTCTGTGAGTGGAAATGTGAATTAAGGTGCCTCTAATGTCACTTGTTCCTGATGCAGTTCTCCCTGAGAATGTTGTCAGCAATGCACTGTGATTGTGTTGAGAAGGAAAAAGAGCTACTTTATAAGGCTTAGTAATCTCCCCAGAATTAATTCCATAAGGGACAGTCAGTACATCCATTTTGGCTAATAACCACAGTATATGGTAGTTATCCGAAGTAAGCATCCTTTCCACCTGGAAGACAAATTTGAAAGCTAAATTCTTGATTTTATCTTGGAGATGTCTAATTTTGTGGTGTCCCTGTGATTTAATTATCAAGCGTCTGTGTTGCAAAGTTTTGTTTTTAACTTCTTAATTGAGGCATAACATGTATATAGTTAAGCATATAAATCTTCTGTGAACAATCCAGTAAATGTTTCCATATGTATACATCTGTGTAACCACCATCAAGATCAAGATACAGAACATTTCCAGCACCCCCAGAAAGCTCCACTGTGCTGCCTTTTAGCCAATAACCTCTTCAGAGGTAACCGTATTCTAACTTCTATCACTATATATTTGTTTTGCCTGTCCTTAAGCTTTGTAACCATGGAATCATGAGTGTGTATTCGTTTCCGGTTTGTTTTGTTCAACATTATTTCTGTGAGATTCATCCATGTTGCATGTAGCACTAGTTTATTCTATTTTGTTCTGTGTAGTATTCCATTGTACCACATTTCCTTTTAAGGATCATAGCCAAGATGACCATAAATTTACTCAGTGTGATAGGCAAAGAACCTATCTGTCACTGCTAGAGGAAGATACATTAAATTTTTAAAAATCCTATGGTCTTATCTCACCCTACAGAGAGAGACAGAGAGAGAGAGTAAGCAAGAGAGAACATCATCTAGCCAGAAAAGCTTCATCTCACGTCGGCAGACAAGTCAGCCCTTTATTGGGTCTGAGCAGTTTCACTTTTCAACTGCCTCTACAATGGTTTGCAATATTCAGGGATTCCTAATAAGAAGGTAGTATTGTTAATTGACAAGCGTGGAAGAAAATATTGCCTTTTTGGTTCATAATCAGTAAAGCGTATTTAGTCATTGAAACATCATTGGAAGCTTCAAGAAGAGGCAGTTTCTAGGAGCAGTACACTTGGGACAAGCGTCGATGGTGTGGAAGCCTGAGTCATGTTGACACTCAGTAGAGATCAGTACGTGGAATGTACTCAGTACACTCAATACGTGAGTATATGAGGACCAGGAAGAAATAGGCTCTATAGGTAGAGCCCATAGACATGAAAGAGCAGAACAAAGTGAGATGGGTGAAGAGGTTTAATGGAATAAAACCTGAGACTGGGGTGATTTTTATATAGAACTATGATAGTATGGTGTATCTGAACACATATCACAGTTACAAGGGGGTGGAGATGAATAGAGAAATGGGAGCCTAGATCGTCTTCTAGCATTTGAGACTGTTTTATGATCTTGTAGGGGAGTGAGGCATTCTGAGGTCATTACAGCATAAAGTGTACAAAACTCCAGACCTTATTAGTGCATTGTCTTGAGCCAGCCATACTGATAGTCATGGTAACTAGAAGCAGAGAGACATTTGATAAAATAGTAAAAAAGGAGAATGATGTAGAATTCATATATCATGAAAGAAAGAGCTTGAGGTGAGAACATAACTTATAAACTCCTTCAGCTTCACCATTCCAGTTATATCATTAAAATAAATATGTATTTTGTCTGCAGTTCATTCATTCATTCAATTAGTTTTTGTTGAGCTCCTCCCATGTGCCAGGATACGGGAAGAGACTTATAGGTACCAACACCCATTGTCAATGACCACACTCTGAATCAGCATCTTAGCTATCTTCCAAGGACATTTTATCCTACAGCTGTTTTTGCTGCCTGCACTTTCAAATCTGTGACTATATTTACAGTTTTCTTTTTGCCTTTGACATTTGCACTTCTCACCTCAATGCTTCAGTAACTCTCCGTGCCCATTACATATCCTGCAGCTAATAGCTACGCTGCTTACCTAAGAAAAATAAATAAAAGAACCTTGAGTTGAGAATTTGTTGAGAACTACGAGCCAAAAGCTCCTACATCCTGACTATGCATTTTCTGAGCATGGTTTACAAAGGAAAAGCATCTAGGTTTGCTTGGCTGTGGACGGAAGTGAAAAGTAGGCATCTGCTGGTACTTGGGGTGTCTATAATGAAGTTCCTTCACTGTCAGGTACCCCTACTATAAGAGGGAGGGGAATCTGTTTTTCTTCATCCTTTAGCTTCAGATGGTCTGAGAAATGTATCTATTGTGCAAGTTGCTCAGTGCTCAGGACAGGAAATTCAATAAGAAATGTCATTCAGACGCTGAATTGCATTCATTTTGGGTTGAGAAAGAAGGTCCAAGGTGGAGGAATGGAGAAGATATCATGGACTGATAAAACAGATCTGGAAGGAGAGAAAACATTTGACCCTAGCTGAGGTTACAATATTACAACAGGACTCTTGTTTTTTGAGCACTTACTACTTGTCAGACCCTGTGCAGCTCCCAGGGCTTGCAGTATCTGATTTAAGCTTTCTGGCAATCTGACCAGGTATCTACTATTAATTTTATCATATTAAGAAGAGGAGACTGAAAATCAGATACTTTCTGTAGATCACAGAGCTTATACACAGCAGATCTGGGATGTGAACTCTGGCCTGAGTGACCCCAGAAGCCATGAATTTAACCAAGTGGCATGCTGTCCCCATCTCTATATGTAGGTTGAGATAAGGGAAGCGGTATAGGACAGAATGCTTTTCATTAGGAGGTGAAGGTAATCAGAGGCAGAGGTACCTGCATGTTTGGAGACAGAGAATTGGAAGGATGGATCCTCAAGGGTTATAAAAACTTGCAGGCTCTCTGCAAACCTCCGAATACTCTAGTGCATCAGGTAGCTCTATACTTGGAGGGGTGGGTATCACTGCCAGTCAAACCTGGATATGTCCTTCTCTACGGAAACCTGATTTTCTTGTCTTCGTTCATCAACCACTCTGAAGCTAAACCAGGACCTCCACAGCTGGAAAAGCTCGCTAGCCTTCTACGAGCTCTCTCCTTACCATGCTGCTGTGAAGTATGATGCAGTTGTAATTACTCCATTTTCATAGATGAGGAGTCTGAGCCATAGGAAACTGCATGGGATTGGACTAGCTGGGTCCCTGCCCGCTCCCCGTTCTCCAGGCTGGTTCAGTTGTGTGCTTCAGTCTGTGTAACCCTGCCAAAGAACCAGTGCCAGTGCTCGTCAGAATTTAAATTAAATTTCAGAGGGCTCACAGGCTTGATTTCTTCTTCTCTTGTTTTTTTTTTTTTTTTTCCCTTTTTAGGAAAATGGTCTCAGAGACTTGATATATTTGGTCGCTTCGAGTCCTTCCTACTCTAGAGACAATTCCACAAGCTGTTTCTGGGAAATGCAGGGAGCAGAGCCTCACCCAGACCCGCTGAAGCCTGAAGGGTGGCAGAACAACCAAGGGCCTCCCTAATGATTCTGGAATCATGAAGACTGCACAGCCTTCCCTACTGACTCCATCCATGCTAGTTGGGCTATAGTCATGTCTTGCTTACTAAAAAGCATGAGCTCTTCATTATGCCAGGCATTATGCTGTGTGCCGGGGATTTAGAGGTAAATGAAACTCTGTCCTTACCTTCAAGGCTATCATAGCTCAGGCAAAGTGTGTTTGGGGGATAAGCCTAACAGCCCACCCTTAATAAGCCATGGTTAAGCATGAGACCAATTGCATGAATAACGTGTTACAGGATTTCTGAGGAAGAAAGAATTGATTGTGCTTTGGGTAAGGAGAATGAAGTGGGGAGGCTGTTTGAGTTGGGCTTTGGGGCACGAGGAGTGTTTTACAGCAGAGGCAGCATTATGAACAAAAGTGAGAAAACATAGGAATAGTTTGAAAATGATAATTCCAAAGAGGGTTCTGTGATTCTAATTACTTCCTTAAAGCCGTATTCATTTACTTGTTTATTCAGCAGATATTTGCTAGGTTGCTACCTGTGCCAGGGCCTGGCTAAGCTCTAAGGATGCAGCAGTGACTAGGACCAGCCAGATCCCCGCCCTGTGGAAGATGAAAGTCTCACGGAGGAAGGCAAAAGCTAATCAACTAATTACACAGGTATTTCTTTGGTAACAGTAATGACAAGTAGAAGTAAAAGGGTACCAAAAATGTGCCTAAAAAAGGGCTAGAGCTTGTCATTGGAAAGTGAGGAGGCCGTCAGGATGGGCTTCTTTAAGGAAGTAATATTTAAGTTGGAATCCAGAAGATGATTAGGAGTTAGTTAAGTGAATGGGAAAAGCATTCCTGACGTAGGAAGTCGTTATGGGCTGATCTGTGTCCCTCTCTCTGATTCATATGTTGAAGGCCTAGACCTCAGTACCTCAGCATGTGACTGGATTTGGACATAGAGACTTTAAAGGGGTGAATAAGTTAAAATGAGGCCATTAGAATGAACACTAATCCAATGTGACAGGTGTTATTCTAAGAAGAGGAAATTATGATACACAAAAAGATACCAGGGGTGCAGGCTCACAGATCATGTGAGACAGTCACTTGCAAGCCAAGGAGAGAGGCCTCAGGAAATCAACACTGCCAACACCTTGATATTGGACTTATAGCCCCCAGAACTGTGAGACAAATTTCTGTTGCTTAAGCCACCCAGTGGGTGGTATTTTGTTTTGGCAGTCCTAGCAACTAATACAGGAGTAGGGTGTGCTGAAGCCCTAGGGTGTGTGGGGCTCTGTTTGAGGACTGGAAAGGTGGCAGCTGTGGCTGATGACAGTTTTGGTTTTGACTTGGTTAAGTCTGTCCCCTGTCCCTGGAACTTGGCATTCTCTCCTTGTAAGACAAAGGTCGTGGATTGATTGACCATCTCTGAGGTTCCTCCTGGGTCTGTGATGCTCTAAATTCAGTGCATGAATCCTTATAATAATCCTAGGACCCTAGGGAATAAATGGGCAAGATGATTATTTGAGAGCCTTTCAAAACATTCATTTTTCCTTTCAGCTTTATTGAGGTATAATTGACAAATAAAATTATATACTTTCAAGTGTACAATGTGATGATTTAGCATACATAAATTTTGTGAAATGCTTGTCACAATCAGGTTAATTATCACATCCATCATCTCACATAGTTACTTCCACCCTTTTGTGTGTGTGTGTGTTGAGAACACTTAATATCTGCTCTTTTAGCAATTTTAAGTATGTATTATTATTAACTATAATCACCATGCTGTACATTAGATCCCCAGAACTTATTCCTCTTTTTTTTTTTTTTTTAAAAAAGAAGATGTTGGGAGTAGGAGTTTAGTAATTAATTAATTTATTTTTGCTGTGTTGGGTCTTCGTTTCTGTGCGAGGGCTTTCTCTAATTGTGGCAAGCGGGGGCCACTCTTCATCGCAGTGCGCGGGCCTCTCACTATCGCAGCCTCTCTTGTTGAGGAGCACAGGCTCCAGACGCGCAGGCTCAGTAGTTGTGGCTCACGGGCCCAGCCGCTCTGTGGCATATGGGATCCTCCCAGACCAGGGCTCGAACCCGTGTCCCCTGCATTAGCAGGCAGATTCTCAACCACTGCACCACCAGGGAAGCCCCCTTATTCCTCTTATAACTGAAAGATTGGACCCTTTGAGCAGCCTCTTTCCCAACCTCTAGCCCCTGGTAACCACCATTTTATTCTCTACTCTCCATTTCTGTGAGTTTGACCTTCTTTTTTATTTTGGATTACACATATAAGTGAGATCATACAATGTTTGTCTTTTTCTCTCTGGCTTATTTTGCTTAGCATGATGTCCTCTTGGTTCATCCATTTTGTTGCAAATGACAAGATTTCCTTCTTTATCATGGCTGAATAATATTCCATTCTCTCTCTTTCTGTTCACATTACATCTTCTTTATCCATTCATCCATTGATGGGCACTTGGGTTACCTATCTCTTGGCTATTGTGAATGATGCTTCAGTGAACATGGGAGTGCAGATATCTCTTTGAGATACTGATTTCATTTTCTTCAGAAATATACCCACAAGTGGGATTACTGGATCAAATGATAGTGTCATTTAAAAATTTTTGAGCAAACTTTATACTGTTTTCCATAAAGGCTGTACCAATTTACATTCACATCAACAGTGCAAAAAGTTTCCCTTTTCTTCACCTCCTTGGCAACACTTATCTTTTGTCTTTTTTATAAGAGCCATCCTAACAGATGTGAGGTGATAACTCCTTGTGGTTTTGATTTGCATTTCCCTGATGATTAGTGATGTCGAGCACCTTTTCGTGTATGTGTTAGCCATTTGATGTCTTCTTTTGGAAAAAGTCTACTTGGGTCCTTTGCCCATTTTTATATTGAATTATTTTGTTTGTTTGCTGTTGAGTTGTATAAGTTTATTATATATTTTGGATATTAACCCATTATTAGATGTATGGTTTGAATATATTTTCTCCTATTCCATAGGTTAGCTTTCCATTTTGTCAATTATTTCCTTTGCTGTGCACAAGCTTTTAGTTGGTTGTAGTCCCACTTATTTTTCTTTTTGTTGCCTGTGATTTTGGTATCATATCCAAAGAAATTATTTCCATGGCCTATGTCAAGGAACTTTTTTCTATGTTTTCTTCTAAGAGTTTTTCAATTTCAGGTCTTATACAGTAGTCCCCCATTATCGATGGGGGATGCATTTTAAGATCCCCAGTGGATGTCTAAAACCATGGATAATATCAAACCCTGTATATGCTACATTTCTTCCTATACATAGATGCTTATAATAAAATTTAATTTATAAATTAGGCACAGTAAGAGATTAACAATAATAATAATAATAAAATAGAACAATTATAACAATATACTGTGATAAATGTTATGTGAATGTGATCTCTCTCTCGCAAAACGTCTTATTGTATGATACTCTTCTTCTTGTGATGATGTGGAATGATAAAATGCCTATGTGATAAGATAAAATGAGATGAATTACATAGGCATTGTGACACGGTGTTGGGCTACTATTGACCTTCTGACAATATGTCTTTGGATGTTTTTCGATCATTGAGCCATGATGATGTTGATGGTTGGATGCCAGGAGGAGACCGTGTAGATGGTTGCGGATCCCAGGTAGGATGGAGCAAGATAGCATGAGATTTTATAATGCTACTCAGAAGAGCATGCAATTTAGAACTTATGAATTGTTTATTTCTGGAATTTTCCATTTAATATTTTCAGACTGCGGTTGACTGTTGGTAACTGAAACTATAGAAAGCAAGACCATGGATGGGGAAGACTACTGTGTTTAAATCTTTAATCCATTTCAAATTAATTTTTGTGAGTGGTGTAAGATAGTGGTCTAATGCCATTCTTTTGTATGTGGATATCCAGTTTTCTCAACACCATTTATTGAAGAGACCATCCTTTCCCTATTATATGTTCTTGGCACCCTTGTCCAAGAGTAGTTCACCATTTATGTGTGGCTTTTTTCCTGGGCTCTCTATTCTGTTATATTGATCTGTGTATCTGGTTTTATGCCAGTACTATACTGTTTTGATTACTATAGCTTTGTAATATAGTTTAAAGTCAGAACGTGTAATGCATCCACGTTTGTTCTTTCTCAAGACTGCTTTGGCTCTTTGGAGTCTTTTCTAGCTCCATACAAATTTTAGGATAGTTTTTTCTATGTCTGTGAAAATATCAATGGAATTTTGATAGGGCTTGAATTGAATCTTTATATTGCCTTGAGTAGTATGGACATTTTAACAATGTTAATTCTTCTAGTCCATGAATATGGGAATATTTTTCTATTTATTTATGTCTTCTTCAGTTTCTTTCATCAATATCTTAATAGTTTTCAGTGTTCAGATCTTTCACCTTCTTGGTGAAAGAACATTTATTTCTAAGTAGTTTATTGTTTTTGATACTATAGTAAATGGATTGTTTTCTTAATTTCTCTTTCTGATAGTTCATTGTTATTGTATAGAAATGCACGTGATTTGTGTGTATTGATTTTGTATCCTGCAACTTTGTTAAATTCATTTATTCTAACAGTTTTTTGGTAGAGTCATTAGGGTTTTATATACATAAGATTATGTCATCTGCAAACAGAGACAATTTTACTTCTTCCTTTTCAGTTTGGTTGCCTTTTATTTTCTTGCCTAATTGCTCTGGCTGGGACTTCCAGTACTGTGTTGAATAGAAGTGGCAATAGTGGTCATCCTCGTCTTGTTCCTGATCTCAGAGGAAAAGATTTCAGCTTTTCATCATTAAGTATGATGTCAGCTGTGGGCTTACCATATTTGGCCTTTATTATGTTGAGGTATATTTCTTCTATATCTCATTTGTAGAGAATTTTTATCATGAAAAGAAGTTAAATTTTATCAAATGTTTTTTCAGCATCTGTTGAGATGCTTGTAAGTTTTATCTTTCATTCTATTAATGTGGCATATTACATTTATTGACTTACGTATGTTGCATCCCTAGGATAAATACAACTTAATCATGATTATGATCTGTTTAATGTGCTGTAGATTCTATTTGTTATCTTGTCTTCGATAACTGATTTCTGGTGCCCTGGCTTAGTGTTATTTCATCTGGCTTCTGGTATCTTGGATGTCAAAAGAGGTGTTGATATTTTTCCCTCCAAAAATAATAATAAGTAACATGAATTGAGTGTAAACCATGTTCTGGGCACTGTACAGAATGTGTTACGTCCATCTTATCCTTTTTAAATGAGGAGATTGAGGTACCAGGGGTTTAAGTAACTTGCCCAAGTTTCCACATTTACATGTAGAGGAGCAGGAACTTGCATCTAGCAGCCTGTCTCTACACACCATATTTTTAACGTCTATTATGTACTGCCTCCTGTGTAATTATGGTATCTATGTTGCAGGGATGTGTGAGGACTAAAAGAGATACTGCATACACTGATGTGTGTACACAGGAGGCACATATTGTATTATTATTATTAAAGAGAGAACACATATTGGCTCTAATCTGCAAGGCTCTACTCTCATGCTTGATGTCTACATTCTAGCACAGAATAGCCAAACAGTGACAGATATGCATGCGTTTACACTCCCATGTTTAAGAAGGATGGAAGAATGTGTGGCACTGGATTCTGAGGGGTTTAGTAGGGACAGACCTTGAGGACTTTGTAGGGAGCTGGCTACTTAGCAAGACCGGCGACCAGGAGCTCCTGTTTCCATACACCTTCAGGAGGTCATTTTCTGGTCTTGCCTGGATCTTGTAGGCACAGGCCTGACCTCTGTCACTGCAGCCTGGCTTCCTAGTTTGTGCTTGGCTTGGGCAGACTCCCCAGGTGCCCTCCCAAACTCCCAATCACCTTTCCACTCTGTTAAAGTAACTTTGCTATGGGGAGAGAGACAGGCAGAGTTAAGCTCTTCTCCAATGATGTCAAATAAATTGGCAAGGTATCCAGGGAGGGAAACTGGGTGACTGGAATAGTGGTGTAAGAGATACTTTTCCCTTTATACCTTTTTCAGTCTTTTGGCTTTATATCCAGTGAACGTATTAGTTATTCCCACAAAATGAAATTCAAAACTAATGCATAAATAAGCAAATACATAAATCATGTTCCCTAGGTGGTTCTGCTGTACAACCAGGTTTGAGAATCACTGCATTAACTCATCATAAGGGAGGAAAATAAACTCAAATTTCTTAGACCATTTGTCAGTCTCCTAGTGTAGACATCTGCCTTGTATCCCCAGCACTTAATACAGGGCATGGATGAAGGGTACTCAATAAACATTTGTTGAATCTAAATCATTCTTCACCTGACCTCTACAACAGACTGAGGTGAGTTGGTCTGATGTTCTGGGTGTGTATCTTTACATGCCACCTGTAACACTAAGGGCCACATCATCATGTCCTCCGTGAAAAACTCTAATTTCCAAATATCTAGCACTGAAATGCATTTCACTGGGTAGCCCCAAGGAACAATGGGTCTCCTGCTCTTATCCTGTTCTTTCAAAATTGTGGCCTTTCAAGGTAAATTTGGAAAGAGCCTCAGGGCAAAAGTCAGAACTCTGTGTTTACAGGGAGTAATGCAAGCTTGGGAGCATCTCCATGGAGGAGGGCACATCTTGACCCAGCCTATGAGAATGGCTAGGATTTCATAGTGCTGTCATGGGAAAGGTGGACTTGGGGGCTAATACACTCCAGGTGGAGATATGGAAATGGCAAAGCATAGCATGGGGAAATGCTTCAAGTGGGAAAGTATGTGGGTGTTTATGGGAAAATAGGAGCAGCCAGCTATGGGAAAGGCGAACTAGGAGATGCAGGCTGGAGAAAGGAGTGGGCCAGATTGTGGGAGGCCTAATGCAAATAGTGTAAAAGTATTTGACATGATACACACACAGAGGAAATGATTAACTGTTATCTCATTAGAATTATTAAGACGTGGTTGAAGAAATAATGCAGATTATGGCCTTGTAGCTAAATTGGGCTGCTATTTTAAGCAAGAAATATACCACAAAACTTTCTGTAAAAGCAGACAACACATGTGAAACTACACTCTCCAGAAAAGGAATGAGTTCCTGGGACAGATTCAGGCAGGTTTCGATGTTGAACCTGCTGAGAATAATGAGGAGAGAGGTAGTGAGTGGGAAGAATAAGATAATCATTCCTTAAAGAAAGAAATGTAGAAGCAGAGTAAATAACTGTTTTCTCGTCTCAGTGTAACAAGGAAAGAAAGGCTGAGACAGGTGATGATAAAAGGTGGCCCAAGATGAAATGGAGGATCAAGTGACAGAAGTCGATTCCCTGGCAATTGTGTATCCATTCTGGGCTCAGAGGCAGAGCCACCCTAGACTTTTGTTCCATATTCTCAGCTCAATAAATTCCTCTCCTTTTCCCTAAAGCACTTCTCATCGAGCCTTTGTTGGAAAGGATGGGGTGTGCTCTTCCATCTCGGTCTGAAAGCTGCCAGGCAGCCTGAGTGTGAGGCATGTCAGCATGCCTCCCCACAGATGCCAAGGAACCCTAGACAACATGAAAGAGTCCAAATTAATGGAAGACAGAGCAAAATAAAGTACTCCATATGTGAGCCCTATTTGCCCACAAATGTTTTGAGGGAGGAAATAGGAAAGGCATCAAGCAAAATGATCTTCTTTCAGAAAGTCAGGTTTATTCCTCTAGGAGAGCAAAGGAACCTGGGGAGTGTGGATCACAGTTATAAATTCCACCCCCAAACTGGAAGCAGGTATTTGTTTTATAAGCTAAAAGGTCTTAAAATGTGGGAGTTACCTTTTGATACAACCTGATGCAGAATATCCCCTCCCTGATAAGTTTCAGGCCTTATAAATCAAGGCACATTCCTTAATAGGATTATTTTTATCTCTTTCTCACTTTTAATGTTCAAATTCCTAATAACAGCTCTTTTCATGGGAGATGGGATGAATTTAGAAAAGATGTTCTTCAGAGACTAGATGGAGCCCACACTGTTTCCCTGTCAGGCTGAGTGAAATTTCCTCTTAGGCTAACACATAACTAGCTTACTCCAACTTGGTGTGTAGGGGGCTGTGGATGTAAATTTGCATGGAAAAAGGTCTAGGGCAAAATTAAAGATCAAGAGAGTCCATTTGCTGTTGCAGCTGAAAGATCAGCCTCAGCAGGGCCAGTACAAGGTTGTGGTGCCTAAGGTGCCTAAGGCTAAAATTTAAGGAGGCACTCACTCTTAGGGTTATTTAAATACAGAGTAAGCCCCAGGAGCCTCCTTAAGTTTTACTCCCCATGTGCCTCATTCTGGCCCCTGCCCAGAACCTCAGTGTTCTACTCACAAACACCCAGACATTTTATGTCTGCCTTGACAGTTTATGCAACTAGGTCACCATTTATCCAGTAGGTATGTTTCTAAATATTATTCACATATATTGAGAAGCTTGATCTGTTTCTTAGGATCTTCTACTGGCAAGGGCCCCCAACCCTGTTACTTTTCTATTTACCTTATTGCTTCATGCAGAGAACCTTAAATGCACTGCAAGAAGTTAACATTGAATGAATTGGTAAAAGACAACTAATCTTGGGGTGTTAATGATCACCTCCCAAATTTACCTGTTTTACAATTTTGTTTTCCTGTTTGATCCTCTACAATTTGAGACCACCTGTGATAAATTTGGATTTTTGCAGTTAACTGTCCCTCCAACCAACCAGGAAGCTAAACAAAATAAGAGTTACTATGACTCATCTTAATGCCCATTCATCATGCATACATTCTAGGTCAAAGTTATATGCTGTATTTAAGGGTCTTACAGTACCCAATTGATCCCGTATTATTCTCAGGGTTGAATTCATTGGGAACCTACTATTAACCACCTGGAGAAATGGATTCTCACATTCTATGGTCCTTGATTTAGCATCTTGCTAAATAAGGGCATCTATATCAATCTGGATAACAGGATTCAAATCATTTGGTTTTAATCTCTTTTTTTTTTATATGTATCATGAGGTAAGTTTTGGCCAGTACAAGCCTGAATCCACAACAGTTTTAAGACTATGGCCAACAGAGGACATTTTCAGGTCATTTCATCCTAAGTATCAGAAAAGTTGTGTTATCTACATCATTCATTGCTGAATGCTATGGCAATATGATAACTGAATATCTAAGAGGGATACTTCTCACATGTACAGCTCTATCAATACCTTTTTTCTGACTGTTTCCATTGCTCTTATGCTTAGAAGGTCCTTTACTATTAAAAAATAAAATTCAACTGAGTAAATTTTAAAAATCATATTGGCTTTATTCAATGATTCATGAATCACACAGCATTCAATCTAGCAGATAGAAGTTCCAAGGAGCTGTACAAAATGAAAGACTTTTATGGGCAGAGGGAGCAGGAACAAGGAAGTTACATTGGACAAAAAGACCGATTGGCTATAGCAAGGTTATTTCCTTTAGGAGATGGTAGGGGTCTATTGGGCAGAGTACCTAACTAGTTCTGATTAGGTGATTCCTGATTGACTGGTTTAAAATGGCATTTCTGGGAGAGCTTAATCTTTAAGAGTTGGTTTGGTGATGTGGGGCCTAGCATAAGTGACTCCATTTTGGGCTTGTTGTAAAAAATTTCCCCCTGATCAGACTCTCAGCCTATCTGAGAGATGTGATTAAAAAGTTAAGGCGTGGGATTTCCCTGGTGGTCCAGGCAGGTTAAGAATCTGCCTTCCAATGCAGGGGATGCAGGTTTGATCCCTGGTTGGGGAACTAAGATCCCACGTGCCACAAGGCAACTAAGCCCACGCGCTGCAACTACTGAGCCCACGCCGTCTAGAGCCCACACGCCATGACTACTGAGCCTGAACGCTCTGGAGCCCGCATGCCACAACTAGAGAGCCCGAGCACAACTACTGATCCCACGCACTCTGGAGCCCGCGCACTGCAACTACTGAGCCCATGCACTCTGGAGCCTATGCGCCACAACTAGAGAGTAGCCCGCCTGCCGCAATGAAGAGCCCATGCGCCAGAAAGAAAGATCCCACATGCCGCAACAAAGATCCCATGTGCCACAGTTAAGACCCAACTCAGCCAAATAAATAAATTAATTGATTTTAAAAAGTTAAGGCATTAGCTTACCAGCTAAGCTACTCCCAGCTGCCACTCTGGAGTTCTCACAGGTTTTGCTGAGTCTTTGTGTGATATTCACAGGTCACAACATCGGGTTCACATTCTTTGTTAGTCGTTCTTTGTTCCTTTTCTAAGGTTCTAGTCTTAGGAAGATCATTTTCTTGGTGGTTCCTATGTTCTAGATTTTGAGCTGTTTGTCTTTGGAAAGTTTTTCTTTCCCTCTGGGTACATCATTTCATTTAGCTTAGGGGAGAAGGTCTAAAGTAATTTCCCCTTAGACTCTGAATATCAGCTTCCTAATGGCCAACTTCTGACCATAGAGCTACTTATAAAAAATCCTTTCAAATATCTGGTCAGGTTTCATCCAGAACAAATGCTAAATATTCCTGGAAGTACTGAACAACGCTTTGGACAAAGAGGCATCCCTGAAGAGGGTGCAAAGGAGACTTCTCTCCCAAGATTCAGAGCCATTCCCCAAAGATAGTCAAAAGAAAGAAAGACTTAGTTCCCCTGAGAGCTGGCAACAGGTGGTAGGACCCTCACTGCAAATGGAGTGCAACCCACATTTCTGTCTGGCCATATTTTTGGGCCCCCAACCTGATGGTTGAGCTGCCTGTGTATGCAAGAACCAACAACTGGCATGTCCCAGGCAGGCAGAAAGCCAAGCTAAGTTCTCAGGATACAAAACAAGACAGATAAGAAGGAAAGAGCTGTCCCTGGGAGAGAAAGGATCAACAACCAGTGGGTACCCCGAAACTGAATTCCCAAGAGTCTAAATTTGGAAAGGAAGGGACAACCTTTAATTTTACCTTTCTCTCTCAACGGGGCACTACAAAGATCCATGAGAGCTGACTCTGGTAAGATTTCTCACGCTTCACTGGCTTTTGCCACTTTCCCCAGGATCTTATCTGCAGGCTCCAGAGAGAGAGGGGTTTAAAGTAGAGAGTGTTGCCCCAGATTCTACCAGAATTTGTCACTTTTTACCACTAACTTTAATTTTGGTTTCCCCTTGGCTATTTAAGGGGATAACTGATGCAGTTTAGCAGAAAATCCCTCAGAGTCCCATCAACCCTGGGAGGGGCCCATATGGGGTCACTGCTTCCAGGGAGATATGGGGGCATCTATAAGGATACTAACTTGGCAGACTTTTGTTTACAGTCTTGTGATCTCTTCAGAGCGGAATGGCAGTTGAGCTAGAGGATTTGTAGACTGTGCGTACTCAGGGGAAGGAGGGTAGAAGGGAGCAGTAGGAGCCATGCCAGTCTTAACAATCTTCTGTTTTAGGTACCACTTGTGTCTTTAATTTTCATTAGGCTTTTGCAATGAATTTTTCAATGAAGCTAGTTCGGAATTTTGAAACATTTTTGGAGGCTTTTGCATGCCCAAAATAATTTGTTTTGATTTGGGAAACTTGCTTTCAAGTGTACCTCTTAAATGAACGATCTTCTTTAATTGGAACATTCCCCGTAATGGCCGTTGTCGTTCTAGGTTGTCCTAGTAAGATTTTGCCATTTTTGTAGATATCTACAGCTTCTGGTACCACAGTTCTTAAATATAAAGTAAGTAGGTGTGCCAGAACGTGGCACGTTCAGTTCTTTGAAACTTGAGGATCCCATTTCTTCAGCTAAGCTTTGGGTCTCTCAAAGCCAAATTAATACCTAAGAGGTATTAAATACAAGCAGATAGGGACAAACCACCAATGGCCACAAGATCTTCATGGTGTTGGCATTCTTGTGGAAGAAGGAAACAACAGGGCAGCATCTGATAGAAGTGAGACTCGGAGAACCCAGAACGGTCAATAGGTATTCACTGGAAAGCAAGGCAGGCTGATTTGAGAGCAGCAGCTGAAATGAGGAGGGGTGTTTCTTTCTCTAATACTGGATGAGTGCAAGGAGTCCACACTAAAAAGGTTTGAGGGAGCAGCAGTAGTCCAGCCCCTGTGAATTCTCAAAACCAGCCAGTCAGAGCTCCTATCAGGACAGGGTCCCAGGCTGAGGAGTAACTGCTGGAAGTAGAATGAAAACTGAGCAGGACAGAGACAACAGGGACAAGGAAAGACAAAACCAGGGAGTGGAAGAGCCAGGAAGCCTCAGGAAGTGAGCTGCCCTATTTTTTGAACATTACAGCACAGCTGAAAAGGGTGCTCTGAGAAGTTTTAAACACTTTCCTGAACACGCCTCATTCTAAAAGTTCAGGAAACCAATTTCACGCAAAAATCAGCAACAGAAGAATATGGAAGTCAAATCCATACCAAGTTATTATAAGATAAAAGAATAAGGAGCAGAATCTCATCCCTACAGACAATGAAAGCATGCCAGAAAGACATGCTCTCAAAATGGAATAAAACTATAACCTATTATTTTAAAACAAACTTAAAGAGACTAAGACAAAGATATAAGATATTAAAGAACAGTACAAATCAGAATAAGAAAAACTCAGAAATGAGGTGGCAAAACTCAGGAAAAGACTAAAAGTAATATAAAACCTTGTGGTCTTCATATAAACTTTCTTTTTTTTAGCAAGTAACTAGAGAGATAATAGATCTAAGGGCCAGTAGTGAGTATTGGATACATAGGTACGTATAGAACTAAAATGAAATGAGAGCTAAGGAGAGGTTGTAGTTTATAATTATATCAGTATTGTCATTCCAACACTGTCATATGTATAATGTGTGAAAAGAGAAATGAGTAATTATTAAATATTCTTATTCTGTCACCTCTGCTGTCCTTGAAAGCCAGGATTCTCAGTGTGAAAGAAAGGAGGTATATATATATATATATATATATATATATATATAAAATATAGAAAAGGTTAAGTAAAACTTCTGCAGGCTTAAGTTTGAATTGTAAGCAGCAAAATGAACTCATGAAGTCCTGTGTGTGTGTGTGTGTGTGTGTGTGTGTGTGTTTCCTAGTTCTGTGTACTAATGAAAAAGCCTAGAGATAATGACCAACCCAGTAGCAATGAGTTAGTACCCAGACTGTGGTCTTGAAATAAAATTTTTTGCCAGAAGTAACTTGGGCTTCATAAAGAAATTGCTGATTCTAGGTCTGGGGCAGGAAAGCTGAGATGGGAATGGAATATCTTGTCTCACACCCAGAGGGGACTGTTTGGAAGCTACCAAATCCTACTTGGGTCATGACAAAAGGACTCTCCCAGTCAACTTAAAGAGGCTCCCACTGGATAAAGGTGGGACAAATTGTGTTTCAATAATGATAAAAATCCCAGTGAGTGAAGCCCAATAAATATGTTTAAACCCATGAGTTTATAGCATTACAAAATTAATCATCTTCAGAGAATGACAGAAAACTACTTCATTGTCTTGAAAACCTGTAAATAAATGAAAAGGACCAAGCATCTTCCTACCTTTCCTATATGAACTGTACCACAAGTAGTCAAAGAGTAGAAGAGGACAAGTGTCTCTTTATAAAATATTCCAACAAATAAACTAATAAAATGTCTGACTCTATTTTTTTGATGTTTGACTGCTGTCAACTTTAAAGCCTCATTCTTTCTCTTTTCACCTTTTGCTCCGAATCTGGGCAAGCTGATAAGATTGGGTGCTCTCTCCTTTGGCACCTATGGAAAGTTCAAACCACACAAGTCCCACCCATGCACAGAAACCCTCACCTCAGTCTAACCTTCTAATCAAAATAAAAACCCTAAGCCAGTGTCCTTTTCTTGGTCTCTCAAGTCATTTCTGGGCTAGCTGAGAAAACCAGCCATGCTCCTCCAGAAGCTTCATTATGTAAATAATAAGCCTTTTCATTCCCTCTCGGTATGTGTGTGTGACGTTATGTCTTGACATCCAAACCAATTTTGGATGGGGATCCATTCTTTCTCTTCAGAATGATCTCGTCATAAACTAAAATGAAAAGATAGACTTAGACTGTTGCCATTTGTAACACCCAATTAAAAAAATGTAAGCATTCAGTGTCAAAGGCTGCTAATATCATAAAATGAGAGACACATCAGACATGTGTTCCTCCTATAGTTTTGATAGAATCTGAATCTGTGTGTGTGAGTGTGTATTCAGAACAAGTTAAGACATGATGGATCTGGTACTCATACCCTGCTTGTGGAAATATACATTGGTATTATTTTTCTAGAAAGAAATTTGGGAATAAGTTTTAAGAACCTTAAAAGTTGTGAAGTTCTTTGTCACATCCTTGCAGATATCAAGTCTGAGGAATGATTAGTGACATGATAAAATATTTATACATAAGTGTATATTTACAGTATAGTAATGTGGTATCATTTAAAGTAGCTAAAGAAGGAGGCTATGTAATGTCTAAATGTGAAGGAAAAGGCTGAATGACATGCAGTGAATTAAAAGATGCTTTTGAAAAAAAATGTAATAAACATCAATGCTTGAAATAGTGTTAAGTTTTTTTAAAAAGTAAGAAACAAATGAGTGTTTAAAATGGTTATATATATGACTAGTAGAAAACCTGGGAGAAAATTCAGCAATGCAAACTCTGTGACTCCTGATGAAAACCAGCGTTTGAGAACCGTTCTCCAATCAACCTGGGAGAAACGAGAGACCCTCAGCAAAGTCATCGGGCAGCACTTGTCACATTCGAAGGCTACATGTTCACTGTAGACTGGGTCTATAAACCTCATTCCTTCCTTGGTCCAAACACTCTTGCAATAATTAGCAGGGAAAGGAGCCTTAACATTCCCTAAAGGGGGGTGATAATAGAGAATGCCCTCACCTTTTCAAATAAAAGATGGAGGTCATCATCATCATCATCATTGTCATCAATCATCATTGATTCTGTGCTTGTCAGGGATGGGCTCATCAATACCAGAGCCCCTGGGGCACTGAAAGGCAACTTTTCATATCACACGAGAGCACACACATGAGAATTTTAGTCTCCCTGGCAAGCCTGTAAGTTCCAAGGAGCTGAGTGTGTGTCTGTCCTGATCCCTGCTGGGACCCTGGCTCCCAGCCCAGAGCCTGGCACAGAGACAGTACCTGATTAATATTTGTCAAATGGATGAACAAATGTTTCTGTGACAGATGTGCTCCTAGGGAACCAATTCTCCAGTGCTTAAGCCTTCTTTCTCTAGTGAGAGATGGACTGAAATTATCTCTAGGAAAGGATGCTCTATGCCCTACCCCAACATAATGGATTGTTATTAAATGTGGGAAGCCTGCTACTTCAATATTAATACTATCTACCATTTATTGTACCCTAGAAGGTATAATAAATATGTATTGAATATTTCATATTCATTATGTCTAATACTTGAACCATGTTATCTCTCCATTTTGCCTATATGGAAATTGAGACTCAGAGAATTTAAGTGACTGGGCTGAGACAACAGAGCTGGGAGCCCCCAAGTCAAGGTGACTGTATGTTTCCATAGCCCACATGCAGTCATAAGGATCAAATCAAGAAAAGAGAGAAGATGAAAGTTACCTCTAGATGTCTCCAAAGAAGGGAATGAATAAATAAGAATATCATCAGTAGGCGGTGAGCTTAAGTTGGTGGGAAACTCCCAAATATTTCAGTTGGTTTGCTCATTTTCATTTGATAAGGAAAAATGGAGTTCTTCAATCAGTTACCTTAATCCTATCTTCAGGGAAGGCAAAACATGGTGTTAGAGATGAGAATAGCTTAAAAAAAAGAGGGCTTCCCTGGTGGTGCAGTGGTTGAGAGTCCGCCTGCCGATGCACGGAACACGGGTTCGTGCCCCGGTCCGGGAAGATCCCACATGCCGCGGAGCGGCTGGGCCCGTGAGCCATGGCCGCTGAGCCTGCGCGTCCGGAGCCTGTGCTCCGCAACGGGAGAGGCCACAACAGTGAAAGGCCCGCGTACCGCAAAAAAAAAAAAAAAGAGCTTGAAAATTCTTGAAAAGATGAAACACAAGGGATGCTGAGGAAAATGGGGACTTGAATCAGGTAGAGATTTTTTTTTCAGGTTTTTTATAAACTTTGGCTGTACGGAGATTCACTATTGGAAGGTGAAGAGGAATGAGCAATTAATTAATGTATTAATGGGACGAAACGTTAGCAAAAATGAAACAAATATCCAAATGATTTCAGTTTGAATATTTCATCTAGAAATGTATACGCATGGAATTTTAATTTGTTTATTGACACTAAAAATGGAAGTTAAAGGATAGTTTCTATTCTTAAATATTAATCACTTAGGAGAAATGGTTAATAATGGGGAATTGAAATACTTTCATAAATGGGATTCAAAACCAATAATGAAAGTAAAGATTTTAAGATTAAAACAATGAAAACCTGATAAACAGTATTCAGCCAGAGAATACAGTAGTGATAAAAATAATTCAAGTGTTTTATAGATGCTGACATTTTTGGAGAATTTGTAAAGTCCTTACTTTTGTAAGAAGAATTTATTTTACGACTCTGAGACAGAAAATGTTCTAGGTGTCTTAAGGAAAGTTAAATAATATACAGATTTGCAAGATTCTTACTGACCATTATCGTCCACTGATTCTCGATACAGGCTGCACATTAGAAACACCTGGATAGCTTAAACAATGTTCATCTTGGGTCCCTACCCCAGACTAATTAAACCAGAACTTCTGGGAATGAAAATCAGTATTTTTAAAAGCTCCCCAGATGATTATATTTTGCTGCCAGCGTTGAGGATCACTAATTTAAACAGTGATGAATAAGATTATGTACCTGATGAAAGTAAGAACCATCCGTGATTTATTTAGCATGGTATCTGGGACATGATAGATACTCGATAAAGACTTCTTGAATGAATTTAGTAATGCTGTGGTATATCTATAATTAGGAAAGCCCACCAGTGCTTCCTCCCCCATAATGTCATTTTTTAAATTGTCTGTGCTGAGTGATAACTTATTTTCACTTCTCCTTGAGTATGTGTTCAAATAATATTTTCTGATTCGTAGTCTAAAAAACTGAAAGGTCCTATGAAATGGGACTGAATTGGGATGTGTCTATTTCTTGTCACCCAGAGGAACCAGCTAACTCTCTTGCCATCAAATGGTCTCTTAGCACCTGATACTGGGTGGGACAATACTGACATTCTGACACCAGAAGCCATGCTTTGACACATTTTTGATGGTGACGTGCTGTAAGACATATTCTACATAAGAACCAGTATATCCATACATTTAAATCTGAAACGAAAATCGGTACTTCTCTTTAATATGTGAGGTAATCTCTGATGTTTTCTATTTTATTCGTTTAAAATGTTAGTAAAATGTAATTTCATGACCCACTCACACTGAAAGACACTGCAATAATTGGACAGTGCACATAGCATGGCCAAAGCAGGATAACAATGCTTTCCTTGCTGTGGAAGAGAAAGTGGATTTTCAGTGCTTATAACTAACTCATCATACGCTTGCCGGAAATGTATATTTTATTGTTTACTGTCTATTTCCTGCAATATGAATGTATGCTTCCTGGGGGAAGAGCTCCCATCTGCCCTGTACATCATTGTTATCACCAACCAGATAGAAACACAGTGCCTGGCTCATGTTAGCCACTCAAAACATGCTCATTAAGTTGATGAACAAATAAATGAATAAGTCTGTACTACAATGATTTCCCAGATACAATAACATTACATGAAATTTTCAATTATTTTCCAAACAGCTTTCATTTCCAAAGTCCTAGTTATACAATTTTCATCCTCTTGAAAAGCCAGCAATGTCATTATTGTTTTAAAAGGGATTATTAAAGAGATACACGGCATATTCAGTGGAAAATATCACGTGGCTCCTACAACTCATCCCAGAGTTAAAAAAACAAAATCGTCTTTGTTCATGGCCCTAAGACCTATGAACCGAGAGAGAGAGAGAGACAAATCTATCTTTTGAATATTCTTCTGGGAATAATAATTTCCAAATATCTTGGCAGGGAATTAGGTAGCCTTTGGAAGTAAGAGAGCCATCAAATCAGGAGCCTGGGAGCCATGAATGGTGAATACCAGTGAGGCTGCCAAATCACAGGAACGTCCTGACCTATGAAGGAGGGGATTGAGAAAAAGTGAAAATGACCAGTAATAGGCGCACAGTGGAGGAAATGAAGAAACAAAGGGCTACACGGCAGGGGACCTGGGAGCACAAAGGCAACCCAGGGAAAGAGAGAACAGAGGAAAGGGTGAGAACATATATCTATAGCTATCCATCCATATACACACATAGCATACCACAGATACCACGTAAGTCTACGTCAGCCAGCTCTCACGGAGCCAACTGACTCACAAGTTTCAACTTAAAGATTTGTTGCGCTTAGAGATACATAGTCCAAGCTTCTGGTGTTGTTGGAGGTTGCAAATCCATCCGTTCACTTAGTCGGTGAATATTTATTGAACATTTGCCTTGTGTAAGTATTAGGAAGAGAATGGCCAGTATAGTAGATGCACTACCTGTCCTTATGAAATTTTTATTCTAATGGGGAATTGAGACACAGTTAACACGAATAAATGAATTATACAGTTAATCATTGATCTCAATTTGAAAGATTATGGAGATGGCCAATGGTATTGTAAACACTTGAGCTATGATCTAAAGCGTGAAGAGGAGCCAACTAAGGCATTCCAAGTAGAGAGGACAGTATTTGCAAAGGCCCTGTGGCAGTGAAGTCTGTTCCATTTGAGGACAGTGTGGCTGGAGCGCAGTGAATGAGGGCAGAATCACTAGGGAGGTAAGCAGGGTCTGGACTTGCAGGGCATGCTAAGGATTTGCTATTCTCTCCTGAGAGAAATGGGAATCCATTCAAGGGTTCTAAGTAGAGTTCAGAGGGTCAGCACTGGGGAGAGATCAGGGGCAGGATTTAATATATCTGTCTAAGGCCGATTCTGTGGCACATGTTCCAGCCTGCTGGTTGTCAGTTGCTGTGAGCCTCTCATTCTAATTCTAACTGATGAGGTTTTGTTAGGCCCAACAGCTTTAGTCCTTTTACTGAATGATCTTTCCATTATGTCCCTGAATCTGTCCATTTTACTGTGCGGAGAAGTTCCCCAGTTTAAACCATTTCTCATTAGAGAATGAAAAAAAAAAAAGCTTTGCCTCTCTGTTACTACTGAAGAAAATGTTTTTGAGAGAGAGGCTTGTCTTAATCTTGGGGCTGTAACTCGTGCACTCCAATAATGATTTGCAATAAATCTGCTTAAATCCTCATCGTATCTCCCTTTTAATCCACAGCTCCTTCCCAACATATCAAGCTTGGGAAGACACAAATCCCCTCACTTATTAAAAGAAACCCACAGCTCCATAACCTGAGAGCGTAGTTCCATTTGTACAAGAGTGTGACTAAGTACAGCTTTGTGAAATTTTGATGAAAATGGAATTTTACTTTCCAGATGAGGAAAGTGAGAGCCAGAGGGCTTGGGACTCTAACAGTCCAAGAGCCCTATCTAGACAGCTAGGATGCATCCTTCTAGGGTTTTTATATTGCTTTTCAGATTAGATCAAATTCAATTTGACTATGAACGCTTATTTCTAAAAAAACCTATTCTTGAAAAAATTCAGGTGTGAAATCTGAACCCTAGTGGGAACATTTGAGTTTAATTACCACATCTAAAAATGAGGGAAGATTGGGAAAATTCTTTTAAATATTTATAAAGGAGTTATAACTTCAGTTATTTCCACTATTCTGTCCTCCAGCTCACTGATCCATTCCTTTGTATCATCTTATCTACTGTTGATACCTTCTAGAATATTTTTTATTTCAGTTATTGTATTGTTACGCTCTACTTGGTTCTTCTTTATCTCTTCTAACTCTTTTAAACTTTTCATTGTGTTCATCCATTCTTCTCCTGACTTCATTGAGCATCTTTACAATCACTACCTTGAACTTTTTATCAGGTATGTTGCCTAGATCCACTTCAGTTTGTTCTTCTTTGGGGACTTTACCTTGTTCCTTCCTTTGGAATGTGTTCCTCTGTCTCCTCATTTTGCCTAATTTTATTTCTGTATCAATATTTGGTAGTTTGTTTATGTTTCCCAACCTTGGAGAAATGGCCTTTTGTAGGAGATTGTCCTGTGTGTCCCATCCGCTCACTCCCCTCTGGTCACCAGAGCTATATGCTCTAGGGGTGCCCCTTATTTGGGCTGCATGGGTTCTTCTGTTGTGGCAGGGTTACTCAGTGGGTGGTCTGGTAGGCATGGCTGGTTCTCTGTCTGGTCGATTGCCAGATTCTGCTTTGTGTGAAGGCTGCTGGCTGCTGGTGAGTGGGACTGTGTTACAAGGCCACTGGCTGTGGGCCCAGGGTTGGGGGTCCTGGTACAAGTGCTGGCCCACTGGTGGGCAGAGGTAGGTTCTGGAGTGGTGGATGTAGGGCTTGGGGTCTCGGATAGAATGTCAGCCTGCTGGTGGGCAAGGCTAGTTCCTGAGATGGCTGGCTGTGGGGTCCAGGGAGTCCTAAAGCTGGTGTTGGCCTACCGGTGGGTGGGGCCAAATCCCAGGGTGGCTGGCTGAAGGGCTCTAGTGGTCCTGGGGCTGGTGTCTGCCAACTGGTGGTCAGGGTTGGGGCCCAGGGGGTCCCAGGGCTGGTGCCTGACAACTGGGTTGTGAGGCTAGTTCCAGGGCTAGTGTGAGCCCACTGGTGTGTGTAGCTGGGTCTCACGGTCTCTGGCTGCAGGGCCCTGGTGGTGCCGGGGCTAGTTTCAGCACACTGGCATGCAAAGCCAGGTCCTAAGCCCCCTGGTGGACAGGGCTGGGTCCTGGTGCAGCAGGCCTGTTGGTGGGTGGAGCTGTGTCTCTGCCCAGGTAGTTGCTTGGCCTGAGACAACACGGTACTGGTGCTAAGAGGCTGTTGGGTGGGGCTAGGTCCTGATGTTAATAAGCTAGAGGGAGAATTCCCAAGTGGCACTTACCAGCACCAGTGTGCTCGTATTAGAACATGCTTCCCAAAATGGCTGCCACCAGTGTCTGTTTCCCTGGGGCGAGCCCCAGCTGTTTTCTGCCTCTCCAGGAGGCTCTCCAAAATCAGCCAGTGGGTATGATCTAGGCTTCTTTCAAAATACTGTTTCTACGCTGGGTCCCAGAGCATGTGAGATTTTATGTGCACCCTTTAGGAGTGAAGTCTCTATTTCTCACAGCCCCAAGCTCTCCTGAAAGTGAGCTCTACTGGGCTTCAAATGTCCTGGGTGCTCATCTTCCCTGTGCAGGACCCCCAGGCTGTGGACCCCAATGTGGGTCTCGGACCACTTACTTTTTGGGGAGAACCTCTACAATTATAATTATCCTGTTGTTTGTGGGTTGCCCATCCATGGATACGGGCCTTGAATATACCATGTCTCTATTTCTCCTACCCTCTTATTATGGTTCCTTCTTTATATCTTTATTATTTATTTATTTATTTATTTATTTATTTAATACAGCAGGTTCTTATTAGTCATCAATTTTATACACATCAGTGTATACATGTTAATCCCAATCGCACAATTCATCACACCCCACCCCACCCCCACCGCGTCCCCCCCTTGGTGTCCATACGTTTGTTCTCTACATCTGTGTCTCAATTTCTGCCTTGGAAACTGGTTCATCTGTACCATTTTTCTAGGTTCCACATATATGCATTAATATACGATATTCGTTTTTCTCTTTCTGACTTACTTCACTCTGTATGACAGTCTCGAGATCCATCCACATCTCAACAAATGACCCAATTTCGTTCCTTTTCATGGCTTGAATATATGTACCACATCTTCTTTATCCATTCGTCTGTTGATGGGCATTTAGGTTGCTTCCATGACCTGGCTATTGTAAATAGTGCTGCAGTGAACATTGGGGTGCATGTGTCTTTTTGAATTATGGTTTTCTCTGGGTATATGCCCAGTAGTGGGATTGCTGGATCATATGGTAATTCTATTTTTAGTTTTTTAAGGTGGTTCCTTTTTTATATCTTTAGTTGTAGAAGATCTTTTCTGTGAGTTTTCTGGCTTTTCTCATCAACAGTTGCTATGTAAATAGTTGTAATTTTTGTGTGCCTGTGGAAGGAGGTGAGCTCAGGGTCTTCCTACTCTACCATCTTGGCCATGCCTCCTTGATTACTGTAGCTTTATTTTGAGTTCATAGAGTATAAGTTTTACCACTTTGTTCTTTTTTAAGATTGTTTTTTCTTATTTTAGACCCTTTGAATTTTTATATAAATTTTAAGATTACTTTGCAATTTTCTTCAACAAAGCCTGCTGGGATTTTGCTTAGGACTATATTAAATCTATAGGTCAATTTCAAGAGAATAGACACTTTCACAATTGTGAGATTTATGATTCATGAAAATTGTATACTTTTCCATTTATTTGGATCTTATTTAATTTCTCTGAGGATGTTTTGTAATTTTCAATGTAGAGGTCTTACATATCTTCCATTGGGTTTATTCTAAGGTGTTTGATATTTTGGTTGCTATTATAAATTAATTTTATTTTTCAATTGTTTATTACCAGAATAATGCATTACAATTAATCCATGTATTATATATTGGTATATATTATGATAGTTATGATTTATCAATGAATTGCTGTTTTAATCATTATGAAATGTCCTTATTTTTCCTCTTGTAACTTTTCCTGTTCTAATGTCTTCTTTCTCTGATATAATATGGCTGTGTGCCTTTCTTATATGTTGTGGTATGCATGGTATATCTTTTTCAACCCTTCTAATTTCAACCTGTGACTTTATGTTTAAAGTATGTTTCTTGAAAACAGCATATAGTTGGATCTTGCTTTTCTATTCAGTCTGACAGTGTCTGCATTTTACATGTAGTGCTAATCCATTTACACCTAAAGTAAGTATCAGTATTGTTGGAGTTGAACTTTAGCTTCTTGGCATTTACTTTCTATATGTCTGTATTAGTTTGCTGGAGCTACTATAACAAAGTACTACAGACTGGGTAAGTAACAGAAATTTATTTTCTCACAGTCTAGAGGCTGAAGGCCTGAGATCAGGGTGTTTGCAGAGTTGGTTCCTTCTGAGGGCAATAAAGGAAGAATCTGTTCCAGGCCTCTTTCCTTGGCTTGTAGATGACCATCTTGTCTCTTTGTCTTTACATTGTCTTCCCTCTATCCCTATGTCTGTATCCAAATGTCCTCTTCTTATAAGGATATCAATCATATTGGGTTAGGGCCCACTTTTAACTTAATTACCTCTCTAAAGGTCCTAACTCCAAATGGAGTCACATTCTGAGGTACTGGGGCTTAGGACTTCAACATATGAATTTTGCGAGGAGGCACAGTTCAGCCCATAACAGTGTCTCAAAGGTCCTTAGTTCCTTTGTTCCTCCTTTCCTGCCTTCTTCTGGATAAATCAGGTACATTTTTAGTGTTCCATTTTATACTTTTTACTGACTTCTTAGTTTTACCTCTTTGTGTTATTTTTTAGTTGGTTGCTCTAGAGATTACTATCTGCAACTTTAACTTTTCAGAGCTACCTTCAAATATTATACCACTTATGAACATTCTAAGAATGTCACCACACTATCATTCCATTTACCCCAAGCTGACCTTTGTGCTCTTTTTGCTATATATTTTACTTTAACATAAAGTAAACCCTATAGTAATAGTGTATGTAGAAGTAAATATGTTTATAAACCCTAAAGTATATTGATATTAGTTTTACCCTAAATAGTCAGTTATCTTTTAAAGATATGTGAAAATGAGAAAAAATTAATAGTCTTTAAGCAATTATGTATAAAAGTATAATTAAAAGATATATAGTATTTTAAAGAAATATAAAAATACATAAATGTATTTATTTCTACATGCATTATTACTATTATTAAAAGTAAATAAAAATATGACATATTTTCATTCAGCAACTCGTACATACTGTTCTGTTGACTCTGGCCTCCATTAAAGCAGCAGTTTCTGACCTTAGCTGTTACAACCAGAGAGATGAAAGCTAAGTGCAAAGGGAAAGTCCCTGTAAAGGAAAGAAATCAGTCTTCCATGTAATACTGGGCTTAGAAAATACTACTCCCTGCTCAGACATAGGCATACTGCATTCCTTCTCTACCATGGCCCCAGGAAGCTCTTTGTCAAGGCTCAGCAGGGCTTTTGCACACTATCAGAAAGATATACCTTCTGAATTTTAGCATCCAATGAGTCTGCATAAGAAATCATGGATGGATCTTTATACCACCCATCACTCACCTTTTGCAAGGAAAATGGAATAGGGCAAAGGCAAAGAAAGAATGAGGTCTTCTGAAGATAAGAATGATCTGGTTTACAGGAGTGACTCTCCACTGGTGAAAATACTGGGGCTTGGAGATATTGAGAGATTTTTTTTGGTATGTAATTGTAGAGCTACTAGTGAGGATGGGGTGGTTTTGATGGTCCTCTCTGTCTTTCTGAGCAGCCCCCCATTATTCCCATCACATAGCCTTATGGCCTTTATGGCAGAAATGAGAATGAAGATGCGATGTGCAAAGTGTGGGCATCTTGGCATTAGAAAGGGCAGTGCTCTGCATGCTTGTCGTCTCTCTTTGCTTCACATACCCCTGGCTCTCACCCTGGTAGTGCCAGCTCATATTCTGAACTGAGATTCTCATTTGAGGAGACCCTAAGGCTTCTAATATCAGGCAGGGTCCTACTGCCTGAATGAAAAGAGAGTCACTGAATTCAAAATGAGAATGAGTAGTGCTAAGTGCTTCATCTAAATTATTTCATATGCATAATGCTTTAAAATTTGCCATATGTGAATGTAAATGAAACCTCATTAGATTATGCCATTATGCAGTAATCATCATGATCTGATAGATTTGACAGATCTCTGCAAGTCATTTTTTCAGATACCAGCTGAAATTGCAAATATCCATAGTGACTTATGCTTAGAAAATATTGCTAGGTATTTGTTTTACACAAATGGTTAATACTTGGAGTGAACATTCTCAGGCAATAAATTGAAATAAATTGAATAATCTCAGAACCTGCTTGTCTGTCATCACCAGTTAGGAATATTTTGGTTGTAAAAGAGAAAAAACAACTCAAACCAAATTAAGCAAAAAATGGGAGTGAGGAGGGTAGTTCTTGGCTCACAGATCTGAATGATTCAGAAATGATTCAAGCAGTGCTTTATCCGATAACATATGTGTTGTAACCAGAACCTGATTTTTCTCTTTTGCTCCATCTTTTGTAGTGTTGGCTTCATCTTCAGGCTCTACACACTGCCCAGTCCCCATTCCCAGCTCTTTTCTTTTCTACAGCTGGCTGCTGCTAGCTGCAAGCTCATGACCAGCCTTGAACTACATTGTCCAAGGGAAGAGGACAGGTCCCCTCTGGTTGTTCCTGCCTAAATCCTTAGATATCCTGTCTCTTATTGGCTCACATTTGTTCATGTGTCCCTCTTGAATCAATCATGGTGGTTAGGGGAGGAGGAGACCGTGTCTGGCTTAAAACCCTCAGGGCCTGGCCATGGAACCTAGTGTGAGTCAACCCTACCGGAACCACAGAGTGTCAGAGGAAGGGAGGGAGGGATGGTTCCCCACCGTGGTCTGGGGACACTGGCCTGGCACCTGTGTTAGCATCTTGCTATCACTGTCTGGAGATGGTGACCTAAGAAGTGTAATATTGCATCACATTCAGTCCTTTCTTTGTTTTATAAACCCCAGGCGTTGGAATTTTCCTTATCACATAATGGATGCCTCCTTTTAGGGCATCTACAGGTATGTTTTGCCCTTATCAGGGACCTCCCCTTCTTGTCAGGTATAAAAGTACCTCTAATTCAAAGACTTCCAGCAACAAAATTAAATAGTCTGTGTTTCATTTCAAAATGTATACTTAGCTGTTTTACTCCTGGCTACTGTAACAAGTGTATCTACCTACAAGCTGCAGAATCGTTTGAATTACCATCATCATCATCATTTTCACTGTAGACACTGTAGTAGGCACATTGCATGTGCTGTTCTATTCCAGTCTTGCAAGTCACTCCTTTTTAAGTCATATACACATTTCAAGGCCCAGTTTCAGATCTTCTTCTTCCAGGAAGCCTTCTACAATCACCCTTACCCAATATCTTCCTTGGGTGATCTTTTTTGTTTGAATTATTTATCATGCTCTGCTTTCATCTATCTTCCAAACTGGATTGTTAGCTGCTCAAGGGCGGTGGCCTTAACTCCTGCTTCCTATATCCTCAGAGCCTAACACAGTGGCCTTGAACATCAGGGGCTCAGTAATTATTGATTATTACTCAAGACTGTGGGACTCTCATTCCTTAGAGGAAATCAGGAAATAAGAAAGGAAATCAGGAAATAAGAAAGCTATTTATGCAGGCCATATCCCGGGACATTCTCCTTTGAGCACTTGCAGGTTTATTCTGTAAAATTACATTGCTCTGAACACTTCTCACCCTAAGGAGACTGAAGACTTAGGACCAGAAATGTTTCCCTTAGCAGTTCTATTTTCAGCACCATTCCCGGTAATGGCACTGGGATAAGCATTTATAATATCTGAACTTTGTGAAAGTTAGAGAAGATTGGCATAAGACAGAAGGATCACAGAGCTTGGAATCACATAGATCTGGGTTTAAGTTCTACATCTTGTCACTTACTACCTGTATTACCTGATGAGAATTACTTAATGTTTCTAAACATTAGCATTTTCCCCTATAAAACTAGAAATATCATTCCTACATCAAAAAGTTGGGAACTATTCTTGTCTCCATCCCAACTGGAACTGCTGCAATACAATTGAATTCTGACACTAACTACCTGGAGTTAGCATCTGACACCACAGGTTTAGGGCATGGTCCACAACAAGACTTCTGTTCATACACTAGCCACTGCTCAGGCCATCTACACCTCAGACCAACAGGCTCTCAGTCCGTGAGTTTCCTGCAATGCCCCTCAGATTTGATAATTTGCTAGAACCATTCACATAACTCAGGAAAAGAGTGCTTATGTTAACAGTTTGGCTATAAAAGATGACCATAGGGCAAAGTCTAGGAGGTAACACAGAGCTTCTGTGCTCTTTCCCCATGGAATCAGGATGTATCACTGTCGCAGTACATTGATGTGTTCAGTCACCAAACTCCACTGTGCTTTGGTGTCCAGAGATTTTATTGGAGTTCCATTATGTAAGGATGATTCATTAGGTCAGTGGTCATGTAACTGAACTCAATCTCTAGCTCCCTCTTCTCTCCCGAGGTTGGGCTGGCTCAAGTCCCAAACCTCTAATGACATGGTAGGTCTTTTTGTTGACCGGCTCAGCTAGCACAACTGCAGCTAAGGGCTCCACCATGAGTCACCTTATTAGCATAACAAAGACACTCCTATTGCTCAGGGAATATCAAGGGTTTTAGAAGCTCTCCACCAGGAAACAGGACAAGCAGCAGACAAATTTTTTGTTATGCTCAAGGAAGTTTATGAGGTAATGAATGAAAACATACCTTTATGGTAAGAAAAAGTGAACATGGAACTAAGTAAAGCATTGAGTTTAAAGGCTGAGTTTTTAATGATTATATTGTTAGCATGTTGTCCCTTCCTCCATTTTTCAGTTCTTCAGGACTCTACCAAGATTCCAGCCATGAAAAGACACAGAACACGGAGTGGGTAGTGTAATCGTGGCATTACTCAACATGAAAAGGGATCTGTTGTAACTTATGTTTGGATTTAATTAGTGATGTATAGGACAACTTCTGAGTAAAGAAATTATTTTAGCCACTCTTCATAAATAATGTTTCCATAACAAGAAGAACAGAGAGAAGGCCAGGTAACCTACTTAGGATAATGTCAGGAGGAGGAATGACAATGGAAACAGGCTTAGATCTCATCAAGTTACAGATATAATGAACACACATGCTGAAGACTTAGATATGCCAGAGTAAAAAGCTGTGATCTTCACATTCTGCAGTGCTACTTTGGATCTGTGTCCCAGGATGAACTCTTTTGAGATTCCACTAGGTTTTCATATCACATCTAGCCTTGAAAATAGGCAAAAAGTACTTTGAGAGAGTCTTTCAGTGGGACCACTATGGCGAAACCACTGGGAGCCACACATCCATTTTCCAGCCATGGGATACTATAAGAGGTCAGAATGAGTGATATAGACAAATGTTTATATTATCACGCTCAGTAAAAAAAAAAAAAAAAAAAAAAAGAAGTCACAAAATTAAACACGAATATGATCCTATTATCCTCATGCACACATGCAGATGGACATAAAAATACTGGGAAACATGTCAGGATATTAATAGTTCAAAATTTCTGAATCATGGCATTACCATTTAATTTCCGGCCCTTCTTTATTCTCTTCAGAATGTTTACATTGCTTATGCATTAACTTTATCGTAATAAGAATATTTTAAGACAAGGCATGCTTGTGTATATATCGCTCTGTAATTATTTTCACTTTATTCCCTGTGTGTCTAAATGATAAGCTTATCTCCCCAAGTGGAATTTAGCACCTGAAAGAGGCATAATGCCTCCGATTTTAGGCACATGGTTACCTTTATGTTAGGTTCTCACTGTTCTTCAGTTTCTGGGTGGGCACATTGGCTGCCCACATTTGCTTTCTCTGAGCAATTGAAAAAGGTAGACTCCTAGAGACCAAAATTTGGGATGAATGTATAAGGTTATCAAAAATATTGGTGGCTTAATTTTATGTTAAAACTCTACACAATCTTCTCTAACCCCTTTCACAGTAAAGCCCATAAGATTTTAGACAGCTATCCGTTCATAAAAGTTCCCTACTAAGTCTAGACTTGGCATATCACAATCCTTAAAGTAAGGCTGATGATTCAAACAGAGTACCTGGGAGCAGATTGCCTTTGAATGGTTGCTAGTTCATTTTCAGAAGTAGAGGACTGGGAGGAAATATTGAAGAATGAGTAATGTTTTTTCATGGACTATTGCAGAGCAAGCCATTCATTGATTCAAAAAATATCATGCTGGGCTTCCCTGGTGGCGCAGTGGTTGAGAGTCCGCCTGCCAATGCAGGGGACGCGGGTTCGTGCCCCGGTCCGGGAAGATCCCACATGCCGCGGAGCAGCTGGGCCCGTGAGCCATGGCCACTGAGCCTGCGTGTCCGGAGCCTGTGCTCCGCAACGGGAGAGGCCACAACAGTGAGAGGCCCGCGTACCGCAAAAAAAAAAAAAAAAATCATGTTAGAGCTTTTAGAAAACTATGGTGAGCAGAACAGATGAGGTCTTCATTTCATGGAACAAACCCTTTCGATGCAGAGAAAAATCCTCTCAGCAAACATATAACTCAAGGGCATTTTCCCCTATCCCATAATGTGTCATTGGCAATAGGTGCTGGCTATAAAAATAACCACTTTTGAACTTAAAGACAACTCATTTTCTACTTTGCTGCATCATTCATTCATTTATTCATTCACTCACACACTTTTTCATACAAACAAAATTCAAAAAAAACCCGCAGAAGTCAGAAAGAAAAAGACAAATACCGTATGCTAACACATATATATGGAATTTAAGGGAAAAAAATGTCATGAAGAACCTAGGGGTAAGATAGGAATAAAGACGCAGACCTACTGGAGAACGGACTTAAGGATATGGGGAGGAGGAAGGGTGAGTTTTGACAGGGCGAGAGAGAGTCATGGACATATACACACTAACAAACGTAGTAAAGTAGATAGCTGGGGGGAAGCAGCCGCAAGGCACAGGGATATTAGCTCGGTGCTTTGTGACAGCCTGGAAGGGTGGGATGGGGAGAGTGGGAGGGAGGGAGACGCAAGAGGGAAGACATATGGGAACATATGTATATGTATAGCTGATTCACTTTGTTGTAAAGCAGAAACTAACACACCATTGTAAAGCAATTATACCCCAATAAAGATGTTTTAAAAAAAAAAAAACAACAAAAAAAAAACCCGCAGGCACCTTCACTATAACACTGTGCTAGGCATTGAGGGAGTATGGTGGGTAGAATATTAGGTCTGACATATTTCTGTTGAAAACCATCACCCAATAGACATGATGCTTCTGATCAACGATGCATATTATCTGGATTTCAGAGTTTTTCCAGCCCTCATAGTCCTCAACTTAAAATGACTAAATCATCTTTTTTCTTTGCAATCTATTAAATATAAACTTCAACATAATTTAGAACACATGGATTTTGAATATACCAAATTTTAGAATATAGGACTATTTTCCATCTCCAAATAACTGAGAAATAAGGAAACAAGATTTCCTTCTGCATATTAAACTTTAAATTGAAATAATGAAGCCTCCCATTTTCTGATCCATGGGGACTGGCCATGGTGATCAGAGCTGGCCTTCTTCAGGTAATGCCCCTGCTGTTGTCATGAATTAAATATTGACAATAGAAATCTCACCATACAGAACCAATTAAACAATTCAGAAAAGTTAAAGAGACCTTAAAAGGCCCAAAGATAAAATACATGTATTATTAGGTGAAGAAACAACTTTCCTAGAGGTGTTGTTTAGAAATATGCTTTCTTAATGAGCTCCAGAAGCTTTTTCTCCCTTTGTGATATTAAAAAAGGAATAGACTCTGGCAGAAGGTCTTACATCATTTTTCCTGCCAAGGTGAATTCTGAGATAGGCATTTTCTAGTAAATGTCCTTGTTTGCAATAATCGCTTCCCTGGCATTGCGATACAATGCTGCTGTTTCCTTTAATCTAAGTTGTACGTGTTTCAATACCTGACCATTCAAGCTATTATAACAAGAGATACAAAATGAAATTACTTTGGTCAGTTTCCTGAGATATTAGGATAGATGCTGTCATTTACAACCATAGGTGAGGAGAAATCTCTTTAAAGGGCAGGGGAATCTGTCCCTGAAACCTTATCTGTTTTATTGCAACATGATGGAATATGAACACCATCACGTATTGTGTTTCCATCCACTGATTGACTAGGTCTTTAGTCTTAAGTGATGGTTACAAATACAAATACTCATTGACTTACCAACAAGATGAATAGGGATTTAGCATCAATCATCTTATAAAAAGCCCCAAATGACATTTGGAACTAGGAAAAGGAATTCAAGCAAAATAGAAATTCTTCATGGGCCCATCAGTCACATCTTTGTGTCTTCACTAAAAGTACCTCTTTCTCTTTCTCTCCAACATGGGCAAGTGGCTCATCTCCCAAGACCCTAGCTTCACTGAGTCTGTGCTTCATCCCCATGCATGGCCTCAGGGATTTCCCTTTCTTGCAAATATAATTTGTCTAGGAATTGATTCAGTGTTTCAGTAGAAAATTTACTGTTATGCTGTGTGCATAAACAACTAGTTGATTTTCTTTAAAAAGTCAAATAATGGGTCATTTCAGCAAACAGATCTCAAGGGCTGATGTCGGATCAGCATTTATTTAAACTTTGCATGATCAAAGAGGGAGAGTTCTTTCATTTCTAAAGATTTATCAAGGCCTTAGTTTACACTAGGTGACGTTCTGGGATTTTGGTGGTATAAAGACAGATAAACTTCCTTCTCTCATGGTAGGTATGTTGGGGGAGAACCACCATGAGTGAATTAACAAAAAGAAAGGGAGAGAAAGGGCGGGAGTGAGAGAGAGACGGAAAGAGGAAGAAGGAGAAGGAGAAGAAGGCAAAGGCTACGAAGAAAGAAAGGAAATTATAAAGAAAGGAGGCAAGGAGGGAGGGAGGGATGGAAGGAGCAATAAGAACTCTGAAACAAGCAAGAGATAGAGTATACATGTGTAAACCATGGCCTTACAAGTATCACAACTCTAGTTCAATGGAACATACAAATTAGAGCCACGTGATTTTAAAAGTCAGAAGCCTCTAGTAACCCAGCAGCTCTGAATTATGTCATTGATGGGCTATGGCCGCGTTGGTCTCTGCAGTGTTCCTAAAATAATGTGATGTGAAGACAAGACTCCACTCCCCACTCCTACAGTAGAAAGAGCACTGAGTTTCACTTATACCCCTTTCTTGAAGAGTCATAACCAATATTACCATATGAAAGATTCTGGAAAGTTACCTATTCTGTTAAACTTATTTTGATGTGGAAACTTTATTCCTGTTCTACTTATTAACCTCCATCTTACTTGTGTCCCAAATGGTTACCACGTGAGTAGGACGACTAGTGGAAGAGGCATCTTTAAACAGAAAGTATTATCACGTGGACACTCAGCCTTATTAGAGAGTAGTCAAAAGACAATAAAAAAAAAAGCAGTATCCACCTTCTAAAGATTTATAATATGAGCATGGGTCAGTTCAGTTCATTAGCACCCATCCTGTACCAGTCCTGGGAATCAAGATGTGAGTAAGGCACAGTCTGCCTTCAAGAAGTCCCAAGAAGGTATGGTATAATAAAAAAAAAAGTTTTTCCATGTAAATTAAAATGCAATTCAGTATTACTTGCTACAGTAGAGAGAAAGGCACAAGATACCAGGGAAGCACAGAGATTACCTGGTTAAATCTGAAGGAGTCCTAAGGGGTATCGTGGAAGGCTTCATAGAGGAGGTGACAAGAATTACACACGTAACATCACTGGAGGATAATCCATGACAGTACAGCTATCATATGGGAAATGCTCTCAGTTCCCAACCCTAAATCTACAGACCTATTTCCACCAGCTCTCACTCTCTCTTCCTTCTCTCATGCTTACTTCCCTTTTCTCCAGGACTGCACGTGGACGACAGATTGTCCTTCTCTTTCTCCTTTCAATCTTTTTCTTGAAAACATCAACATCTAAACATGTTCAAGTGCCTCTTATAACAAACAAACAAGCAAAACCAATTCTCCCATTAAAAATTCCTCTCCTGATACTATGTCCCTCTCCACTTTCCTTCCCTTTACAGCCTGTCTTTTTGTAAGAGTTGCTTTTATTCGTGTCTCCATTTTCTCACCTCTTACTGCTCACCCAGTCCAAAATGCCTTATGATCACATCAAGCCAACATCACAATGCTTATTAAATGACCAGTAACCACCACGTTTCTAAATTCAGTGACCACCTTTCAGCTCTCCATTATTTAATCTCTCTGGAGCATTTCTTGGTGTTAACTTACCACTCCCTACCCTCTTGAATCACACTCTCTCTTTGGCTTCTGTGACATGACATTTTCCTGATGTTCCTCTAACATCTCTGTTCAATCCCTCTTTAGGTCATTAAATATTAGAATTAGTCAAGGCTTAATCACAGGACCCCTCTACTTTGCACTCTGTACTATTTACTCTATACTTTCTGCCTCAGTTTCACTGATATCCATGGATTCAGTTATTACTTACACGTGATGAACCATTAATATAAATCATCAGCTTAGCTTCCAACACATAGACCTGTCCACCTGGCATGTACACTTGAATACTTCTAGGTACCTTGATCTCAACATATGCACAATATCCAGTTTGGTCCCTTTCCATTGTCTTCTGTCTCAGTGAGTAGCATTCCCATGTGTCTAGTTCCATAAGCCAGAATCCTAGGAGCCAGACTTGACCTCCTCCCTCACTCTTGCATATCCAGTCTGTCAACAAGCTCTCTCAACTTCCAAATCTGTGCATACCTCTTTCCACTGTCACAGTCTTAGCCCAAGCAGCCATCATTTTTCATTTGTCTTCACTATATGGTTAGCCAAGTATTTTCTAAATGCAAACTGACCAGGCCTTCTGCCTACTCTTAGCTGGAAGACCGAAATCTTTAGCGTGGTCTACAAGGTCTTTCTTTTTTTTCTTCTTCTTCTTTTTTAATGTGGACCATTTTTAAAGTCTTTATTGAATTTGTTAACAGTATTGCTTCTGTTTAATGTTTTGGATTTTTGGCCCGGAGGCATGTGGGATCCTAGCTCCCTGACCAGAGATTGAACCTGCACCCCCGGCGTTGGAAGGAGAAGTCTTTCTTTCTTTCTTTCTTTGGTTGCACTGGCTCTTAGTTGTAGCAGGCAGACTCCTTAGTTGCAGCTCGCTGGCTTTTTCGTTGTGGCAGGCAAACTCTTAGTTGCGGCATGCATGTGAGATCTATTTCCCCGACCAGGGATCGAACCCGGGCACCTGCATTGGGAGCATGGAGTCTTAACCACTGTGCCACCAGGGAAGTCCCAGAAGGTGAAGTCTTAACCACTGGACCACCAGGGAAGTCCCTATAAGGCTCTTCTTGTGTTTCTTGTTGCATTGCTTGATTCATTCCTTTAAGAAATGTGTTTTGAATGCCGACACTGTTCAAAGCACCACAGAAACAGTGGTAAAGAAAACAAATAAAGCTCCTGTCCTCATGGAGGCATGGAATATATCCTAGTGGGGGAGATCAACAATTAAAAAGTATAAAAAATAGAGTTTTATTTTCAGGGGTGATATGGACTATGAAGAAATATTAAGTAGTATAAGGGATTAGGGAGTAACTAGCTAGGAGTAATTTTAGAAAGGAGGTGGAGGAAGCCTCTTTAAAGAGAAAACTCCCATGCAGAATACTATATGAGGTGAGAGCATACTTGGGGCCCTAGCTCTCTGCTCTCCCTTGTTCTCTGTGCTCTAGACTGATTGACAGTTTTTATATTCCCCAATGCCTAAGGCTACCCCAGGGCCTTTACACATACCCCCAGTGCTTCCTCTTTACCTCCTCATATTCCCCTGCTGCTTCTTCTTTTTCTCTTCTTCAGTACTTGTAATGCTCTTCTCCCGTCTCCTCACTGGACCTCTTTTTCTCCTAATCTTCAGATCCAGGCTAAACTTACTCTCTAGGAAAAACCTTTTTGGCCCCCTAGACCAAATCAAACTTTGTTATCATGTATTCTTACTGATTATGCCCTTATCTTCATGTTGTCAGTTGAGTTTTGTAATGTATGTGGGTGGATTTTACACATTCAGTGGAATATTTACTATTACTTGTATTTTGATTAATACTAAAATTACTGAAATTGAAATTTTTAAAAACTAGCTTCTCTTAATAAGTTTTAATCTCAAGGATGAATCACTTTTTCAATTTACAAATCTAGTTATTTTCTGTATAAATATAAGAAATGTCTAATTTGTTATTTGATTAATATAACTTGATTAATAGTAATGTTAGTTATAAATTTAACAGATTACATTTTCCATAACATTTAATCTAACTTGTTTAGTTAATTAATCATATCTCCTTAGATGTTTCAAATTACAATCACAAATGTAATAGATCCGATCCTCCCAGGGCACAGTTATAGGCAGATCTAAAACTCAAACAATTTTCTTAGACACTTGAACACTACTTTCAAAACTAATAAATCTCCAGTTTTGGATGTAAGGGATCAGATTATCAAACAAACAGTTTACAAATACAATCAATCTCATTATCCTATACATTTCCAATTAAAATCACGTTACCAGTTAACCATTTAAAATCAAAATAACAAGTCCAGTGGGTCAGTCAGCTTACCCATTTCATACAGTGTAAATCCGCGTTTATCCCCTAGTCTGTCTGCACAGTGTGTCTCAAGAATTGATGTCCTCAATCTGTGAGGCAGGTGGGGCTTGAGGTGGTCAGAGTCCATGGCCTGATTGCATCCTGCCAAGAACAGCCTCATAAGGGGTTCCAAATCCCTCCAGTTAGCAACTCCAGTATTCCTTTGAAATATTATCTGTCTCATGACATGGTAACGGTTGGGAAGCACTGCCCCAGATAATAAACACACAAATTATTATGATTGCAAAACCTGTCAAAGCCAGATAACAAGTGTTAATACTTACGGGCGTGTTTTACATATTTTACCACCTCTTGGCTTTATTTCGAGACCTCACGGAATGCAAAGACACCTACCCAGATAAGCAGAGCAGATTTGCCATCTCTGGTCAACTGAGGTCACTGGCCTAGGACACGGGATATCGATGGATTTGCCTACATGTCCAGAGTAATTCTACCTGAGTCTCAGATTTAAAAGCTGAGCCCTATTTTGTAGTCAGGCTCTGCATCCTTTCCTAGTTCTTAGAAAACTGCAACCTCTTTCACAATTGTATTGCCTGATTTGAGTTGGTTCTACTCACCCTACCTGGACTGAAACTGCCTCCTTTCCTATCACGTGGAAAATGTCTACATTCCTTATATTTTAGCTTCTCCTGTCTCTCTTGCCACCATTATTCTATAGTCTCTTATTTATATATAACGTTATCACAGTCTTAATTTTCCATTTAAGATCTTGATTACTTGATTATTCTCTCTCTCCTTTACTGGACTGTGAATTCCATTAGAGACCTGACTATGTCTGCCTTTTGCTCAACATCTTATCTGTACTCTGTGGGACAGGATACCTATATGATCAGTTTACCGATGAGCAAATGAAGGATGAAGAAATAATTGTCTAGAGGTGTGGTATCCACTAAAATATAAGAGAAATACATACAATGTGCTCTTAACCTATTACATTTCACTGGACCTCAAATCTGGAGCAATCTTCCTTATAACTTGCAAAAGTCATCCTATAGGTAATACATAGATATACATCAAGGGATATGTTCCCTGGACAAACAATTTGGCCATAACAAATATCTAATTGCCTTCAGAGAAATGAGCAAAACATCAAAAAATAATAGATCGGGGTAGTTCTGTACAAAGTCAAAGATAGAAAATATTCTAGGCCAGTGAGATGAGTTTGATTTTTCAACAAGAGGATGCGACTCAATGAGATACTCACCAAGGGAGACACTGAAATTAGCCTTCCTAGTAACGTCCAGAGGAAAAGGTACCCAAGGACACCTGGTCTGGACTTTGAGGAAACTGTATCTCTACTGTGGAAATAATATCCGTCTTCAAACAACCCTGCAGAGCAGAAGGCCTACGGTTAACGAGCCGAGAGAATTAAGACTTGGACGCTCTTCCCTGCCTCCCTCTCCCTACCACTCCCTACAAGCCTTCTCCTAACTTCATCTGCTACTCTTAAGCCATCCTTTAGGTCTTAGCTCCAGGATCACTGCCTTTAAATTCTTTCCAACTCCCCTCCACTTCAGCCCCTCTTACTGGGAGAGAGGTCTCTGCCCTGGGCTCCCATAGCATCACACACCTTCCATGTCACATTATGCAAGTTCCACATCATTTCATACTCACTTCTCTACCTGTTTATGTCCTTTAATAGACTGTGGATTATATGATGGCAAAAGTGAAGTATGATTTGTTTATCATTCACAGTGCCTTGCACAGAGCCAGACCCATAGCAACTGTTCGATAAGCACTTATTGAATGAATAAATTGTTCTGCTCCCCTGTTTAGAAGACACTTTCTGATAATTATCGACCTTTGCATGACAAGAGGGTGTGCAGGGAGAGGGGTGCAAGTCAAAAGAAGAATGTGTGTAATCTCTTTAGGATTTCTAATTTCACTGCAAAGTGATAAGTTGGTGCTCTGACATATACACCAGTCTCTGGGTGCTTAGTGAGTCCATTCTCGAGAGAGAAGTCAAGTTTGGCCAGTTTCTTCAGCAGTCTCCCTCAGGCAGATCCTCTCTCCATCTGCATCTCTTTCTGACCCCAGGCTTTGCTTTTGAAACATTCATACATGGGAGGAAAAAATGATTCAAGACTCAACCTGAAGGCAATTCTACACTGAAAGAGATGAGCTAGTAAATGATAAAAAGTGGCTTGCACAAAGACTGCCTTCATTGGAGGTGCCCTGACGTTAGATTTTTATTCAGTTTAGTGGCTGTGTAGCTGTTTAGCTATTGAATGTTATGACCTAAATTTATTCTACATTGAATCTGAAAAGAATTTAACCTGTGATGAAAAAACGCTTGTCTTACTGGTTTCATCCCAGGAACCTGTTTTCACCTTAGGTGAAATATCATGCAGGGCTTTACTTTCCTCTTTTTCCAGAAGCCTTGGGGTTTAGTGAAAATGAAACTTAAAGCAGAGGTAGGGAAATATGGAAGGCACTCTCACTGCTGCCTCTGGAGGTGTCCAAGGGAGGGAGTGTTTTCCACGCCAGGCCAAGCTCTTGTCTCTTCATTGCTTTGTTCTGATCTTAGCTTCCATACTGATCAGATGACCAAAAGGAAGGGATAAGTAGCAGGTCTTTGGAAGCCATTTGAAAAACTTTGTACCATCTTTATTTTAAGAATGGACCTTGGCTAGAGTTACTTTAACTTTTAATTGTGATTTGAATGATAACTACTAGTATTGCATATTTTCAATATCCCAGACCCTGTGCTAAACCCATACTCTGCATTTATCCCCTTTAATCCTTACAATGATCCTATAAGTTTGGCACTCATTCCATCAATTGCTAAGGCTTAGAGACATGAAATGACTTGTCCAAAGTCACAGGAAAGGAACTGGCAGTGCCATGGCTTATACTCATGTCTGTCTGATTCAGAAATTCATATTCTTTACCACTGTGGTGGCTTCCACAGGAGCAGGTTAAACACCACTTGATAAGCACTGGCAGCTCTGACTCAGTGGCCACTGCCACCAACCTGTCCTAGGCTATAGTCTGTTGTGGTTTCCATAGCTCTTTGAGGCCACAACCTCCAACCTTACCGCGGATACTATAGCAGAGTGATGATTACTTATAGGACAGTCTCGCCAAAAGTAAGAGTGACATATCAAGAATGCTTCCCAGGCACTGAGACAAGAACCACTCTGGGTTAACCAAGGGAAACATTCAAGGTCTTTCTCTGCTTTCCACGTTAAAGGTTTTGAACATTTTAAAGAAAGAAAAGATACATGTGAGCGAGCATGTCATGTTCAGGGTGAAATAGAATTATTAACATTCTTATAAGGCCAGTCATTGGTGTTCAGTATAGATAAAACAGGTAGCATTTAGTAAAACGAAACCCAGTCACATGAAATCAGTACTCATGATTTCAATCTTTTATTCAACAAATATTTAGTATACCTTGTGGAAGGCTCTGGCCTAGATGATGGAGATTTTTTCCTCCACTTAAGCTTCTGTTATAGTTCTCAGATCATAATGTAATTAAAGACAACTGGTGATGATTAAAGGGTGACATGGGATCCAAGTCAGCTTTCCCCCAGAGCGAGGGCCAAAGCCTGCCTCTTGATGTAAGGAGTCCTGCAGGGGGATGCTGTAAACCAGCAAGGCTGTCTTCAGGAGTGTCAGATAAGGGGCCGGGACACGATTCTGCGCTTTGACTAAGGATTTGGGAGAAGGGGACAAAATGGCTATAGAATTACATTTAGTTTTGTATTGAGCATTATCCCGAGGTGCTTTTCACATGTCTTGAAGAAAGTGCCTAGGATCTAAGGAAATAGGATACTCTGAATTTGCCTTTTTTTCCTCTTGGACTTCTAAAAATGAACTTCGTAGATAAGGTCAATTGAAGTTCAGTGCTTCTTTTCTTGGGTCTGTGTGTCCCTAAGATATACAGATTCTCCCTCCATACCAGTAGACTGTGTGGCCTATCCCTTCTTTTCAAACTTCTGAGAGGATTTGCCTAATATACAATACATGATGTGATAGCTAACATTTTACTCAGGACTTGCTATGTGCCAGGCCCTGTATCAAGCATTTTTATTGAAGCTATGTCGGGCTGGTTTTCTTCCTATGCCCATTGTATGGTTGAGGGAAACTGAGGGTTAGCAGATTTAGGTAGTTTGTTCAAGTAAGTGACAAAAGTGGGGTCAGATCCAGGTCCAACTTCAATGTCCTTGACCTTAAACAAATACTATACTCACCACTGAACAAGTAAGTATGGAGTGCTGGCTGTGTGCTAGATCTTCTGGACACTGGGGATGTAGAGGAGAGGAGAATAGGCAAAGTTGTTGCCTGCAGAGATTTCTTCTGGGATTTGGGGGGAACCATAAACAATGAAACAAACATGAAATCTACTATCAGGGAGTGAGAGTTGTATAGGCAGTGTGATCCTATATTGATAGCTACATGTGGATATGTGACTAAAAAAAAAAAAAAAAGACTAGAAAGACACATACCATAAGGGTGATTATCTCTGGGTGGCCAGATTTTTATTCTCTCCTTTACACGTTTTTGAAAATTTTCAAGTATTCTGAGGCAGCTATACACTTCTGATATAATCAGATGAAACCCATAAATATTATTAAAAACAGAATTTAATCTTAGAAAATCCTGACAAACTGCTTATAGTTTAGGCACACTCCTCTTACCCTTTTTCATTTCAGTCCTTTATATTATAAAAGAAGCAGAGTTTGGTGTTTCTTCCATGTGTATGAGTCTGGAATATTTATTCCTCTCCCAGGAATTGTGCTGGCTCCCTCTGCCCCAAGCTTTTCTGAGTTTGTGCACATCTTAGTGCTGGCTCCACACTTGAATCTCCTGGGCAGTGTTTCAAATACTGATGCCAGAGCCTCACCCCCCACCCCCACCCCCGAGACCTGCTGAAGCAGAAGCTGTGTGTGTGTGTGTGTGTGTGTGTTTCAGTCTCCCAGGTGACTCTTTTGTGCAGCCAGGGTTGAGAATCCTTGGATGGTGAGCCCCGTCCCGCTGATCCTCAGAGCCCTCCCTTTCTGGGGAGCATCCTTAGCCCCTGCCTTCCTCTCCGTCTCACTGGGTCTGGGATGGTCAGGGAAGAGAAGGAGGAGGGAATGGGCCCAAGCAGGTGGCCAGAACCAGGCAGAAGCTGGGCAAATCCTGAGCCCTCCCAGCACCTGGCTGCAGCCCCACCCCAGCCTTCTGACCTACTTACTCAGGGCCTGCAGTGTGAGCAGCTCAGGCCTGGAGGAGAGCAGAAATTGTTAACAGAAGCCAGACGCCGTGCAGATGGGGAGCTGGGGACACACTCCAACCACAGTAGAATTCTCACCTTTCCGGAACACAGCACTCGCTGTCACAGCTTTGGGCCTTTGTCTGTGCTGCCCTCTCAGACTGAAATGTCCTTTGATGCCAACTCTCTCCTCTCCTGGGGCTGAGTTGTGCTCCTCCTTGAAGGCTAAGCTCTGTGAGTTCCTCCCTGACCCTCCGCTCCCCAGACGGGACGACTCGCTCCCTCTTCATCTGTGGCTCCCACCAGCAGGAATTTGTTCCCAGCATTAAGACAGCACTTCAAGGCTTGTGTCACCTGGGGAGGTGTCTTCCTCCCTGATCAGGTGGGGAGTCCTCAAGGGCAGCACATGTCCTCATTCATCCCTGTGCCTCACACGACTGACTGGCGAGTAGAAGGGCCCAGGTCTTGGAGTCGGACAGAACCCGGTTCAATCCCGGCTCTGGTCTTATGGCTGATTACATACCCAACCGCTGAGCCTGTGGTACTCACCTGCACAGGTTAGAAATGCAGAATCCTGAGTCCCGCCCCAACCAGTCTCTGCATTTAGCAAGATCTCCAGGTGATTCAGATACACACTCAAGTCTGAAAAGCATATGTAGGCCCCTAATCCTCAACTTCCTCAGCAGTGAAATGGGCATAGTAACTGCGAACTTATAGGGTTGTGTGAGGCTTAAATAAGGCAACGTGCTCAGAGAGTCTACTGCAGAACGGAGCACATAGGAAACATTTTTATTGCTTCTGCTCAATGAATGTTGCCCTGGGAGCAAGCAGGAGTCTGTGCTGGCCCACATTAAGGGCTCTGCGGTCTGCCCCATTGAGACTTAAGCACTTTAGTGGAGCAGACTTCTCAGCCCTCCAATGGGAACTGGGAGGGGAAGATAGTCTCCCTGTGGCCCAGGTTTGAGTAGGGGCTGTGGTCTCTGCTGTGCTTTATAAGGGGCCTTGATCCCTGCAAAGAACAAGTGTGTGTTGAGCTGCAGTGCTCTGCCGTGCTGAGCTATCACCTCCCCCGCTCCCCCCCAGTGAAGTCCACCTTGGTTTCCCTCACTTTGTGAGGTCCAGTATCTGAACTGGGAAAACCCCTTTAAGATCTCAGAGAGCTACAAGCAATTCATACATGATTGAGCTGCAGAACAGGAAAGTATGGCTATTTGGATTGGACATCTTTTTATTAATTAGACATTAGTACTGATTACTAATTCCATGCAGTGCAAGGAATGTATCAATATCACATCATCACTCATTTATGAGAACCTTTTTTCAATCTTCTATATCATTTTGTACTTATTTATTTAATATTTGAGAATTATGATGAGCTCTACAGAGAGATCAGTTTTGAGGGAAGTTATTAGTGTTGCAGAAAGATAGCCTGGGAAACACTGCTCCCACGTAGTGATGTCTTCTCGCCTTGGAATTCCCTGACTCCGTTGCTGCTGGAGAGATAGGCCCACGTGTCTGTCTGGCTCACAGGCTGCCTCTTTCTGGGGCAGGGACAGAACTGAGACATCTCTCTGCTCTCATCAGATCCTGCCAGCCAGGGCAAATAGCCAAGGGAAACGACATCATTTCAGTGACACCAGCCTCAAGTTTGAACCTTCAGACCTCTCTCCCAGACAAATGAGATCATGGTTGCTCTTCAGTCTACTCTCTGGGACATGGTAGAGAAGCCTGACCCAGAAAGCCAACAGAAGCCCCTGGGGAGATGCCAATACATACTGGCAAAAGGCATGTGCATCTTTCAGTGACATGGCCTGAGGCTGGTTCAGGCCAGGATTGAGAGCTGGGGACTCTGGGCAGCCAGCAGGCATTTCTGGCAGGGCTAGAAGGCAGTTGCCAGGCTGGGGTCAGGCTGGCTTCTAATTACACAGCAGACTCAGGACCCACAATCGATTGGAGCTGCAAGTAAGGTGTCAGAGTAGGGAGTGGGAAGCCAGCAGGTGCAGCGCTGGGGGTATCTAAGTATGAGAATTTGCCTTCCAGGACCTTATAATCTAATAGGAGAGATTAGACTCCCAGCTAAAAAGAGTTCAGATAAATGCAGTTGTTGCCAGGGCGACTCAGCATCTACTCCAGCCTTAATTCTCAGATAGGGCTTGGAGGTTGTAGAGAGTGATCGAGACTAGAAAGTGAAGTGTTGAACGTGTTTTTACACAGTGTGATGGGGGGATAATTGACATACAATTAACTACACGTACTTAAACTATACAATTTGATATGTTTTATGATCTGTATACTACCTGTGAAATCCATACCACAAACAAGGTAATGAACATATCCATCACCCCCAGAAGTTTCCTTTTTAAATCCTTCCCTGCTCTCTTTTTAAATCCTTCCCTGCTCTCTTTTTAAATCCTTCCCTGCTCTCCCAATCCCCAAGCAACCACTGACTCGCCTTCTGTCACTGTAGAGTAGTTGGCATTCTCTAGAATTTTACATGAATGGAATCATGCTACGTATACTCTCTTGTCAGACTTCTTTCACTTAGGATAACTATTTTGAGATTCACTCATGTAGTTGCATGCATCAGTCGTTCATTCCTTTTTGTTGCTGAGTAATATTCAATTGTATGTACCACAGTTTATGTATCCATTCACCTGATGATGGATATTCGAGGTGTTTTCAAATTTTGTCAATTATTGCTTGATTTTGCTTTATTCTATATTTACTTATTTTGGCATTATTTCTGCTGTAAACATGTATATACAAGTCTTTGTATGGATCTATTTTTCACTTACCTTGGTAAATGCTTCAGGGTATAAGGACTGCATCATATGGCGCATGTGTATCTAACTTTGCAAGAAACTGCTGGACTGTTTTCCAAACTGGTTTTATGCATGAAATATTTGGGATACTTATACGAAAAAAATTATTTGTTTATCTGAAGTTTAAATTTTACTGGGTGCCCTGTATTTTATCTGGCAGGCAATTCTATCCCCAAATAAAAGCCCAAGATCAGACCATTCTCTCCGAGATCAGGAACTGAGAAGCTTTTTCCGTAAAGGCCCAGACAGTAATCAATTTAGTCTTTGTGTGTTATATGGTTGTAGTTACTCAACTGTGCCGTTATATTTTGATGATAGCCATAGACAATACATAAATGAGAGAGCATGGCTGTGATCTAATAAAATTTTACTAACAAAAACAAGGGGCAGCTGGATTTGGCCCACAGGCCATAGTTTGTGACCCCTGTCTTAGATCACTGATTCCCAAAGTGTGGTTTCTGTTATCAAATGCAACTTTGTGTGCCCAATGCACAGTGAGGCCAAACAGTAGTGAAATGTCAGAGTTTGTAGCAAAGAAAGCTTTATTGTAGGGCCATGCAAGGAAAACGGGTGGCTCATGCCCCCCACCCCAAACCCTGAAGTCCCCGAAGGGTTTCAGCAAAGCATTTTTTAAAGACCAGGTGAGGGAGGGGTTGCTTGTTGCAGACTTCTTGGTGTTGGAATCTTTGTTCTTGCAGCTATCTTTGTAGGTAAGGTCACGATGTTCCTGTAAATCTCCAGCAAGACAAATATTATTCTCTGTTCTGCAACTTTTTATCTCTATGTGGATGGAAAAGTGTTATACCCTTAAAGGTCAGAGCGTTGAGAATGGGCTGTCCTGTATATTTCAGGCTATAGGCAACATTCTTAACTTGAAGCAAAAGCAATAGAATACAAAGATTAAAGTAAAAGAAACAGATCTAATATGGAGTCAGATTTGTTCTTCTCTATTATAGTTCCAGGATCAGGAGCATGAGTATCACCTGGGAACTTGGTAGAAAAGTAAATTCTCTATTTCTGCCTGAGACCTACCAAGCCAGAAGCTCTAGGGATGGGTGGGGCTCAGCCGTTTAAGCCCCGGGAAGTTCTGATGCACACCAAAGTGAAAGAACCACTGCTCTAGAGTCTTAGTTCCCAAACATGGATGATCATCAGAATGCCTGGGGCATTTCTTAACTATAGACATAGGTTTTTCCCTTTCATCACTTTAAATATGTCCTGCCACTCCCTTCTGGCTTGCAGAGTTTCTGCTGGAAGATCAGCTGTTAACCTTATGGGGATTCCCTCGTATGTTATTTGTTGCTTTTCCCTTGCTGCTTGTAATATTTTTTCTTTGTATTTAATTTTTGATACTTTGATTAATACGTGTCTTAAGGTGTTTCTCCTTGGATTTATCCGGTATGGGACTCTCTGTGCTTCCTGGACTTAATTGACTATTTCCTTTCCCATATTAGGGAAGTTTTCAACTGTAATCTCTTCAAATGTTTTCTCAGTCCCTTCCTTTTTCTCTTCTTCTTCTGGGACCCCTATAATTCGAATGTTGGTATGTTTGGTACTGTCCCAGAGGTCTCTGAGACTGTCCTTAATTCTTTTCATTCTTTTTTCTTTATTCTGCTCTGCGGTAGTTATTTCCACTATTTTGTCTTCCAGGTCACTTATCTGTTCTTCTGCCTCAGTTATTCTGCTACTGATTCCTTCTAGAGAATTCTTAATTTCATTTATTGTGTTGTTCATCATTTGTTTGCTCTTTAGCTCTTCCAGGTCCTTGTTAAACGTTTCTTGTATTTTCTCCATTCTATTTCCAAGATTTTGGATCATCTTTACTATCATTATTCTGAAATGTTTTTCAGGTAGACTGCCTATTTCCTCTTCATTTGTTAGGTCTGGTGGGTTTTTATCTTGCTCCTTCATCTGCAGTGTGTTTTTCTGTCTTCTCATTTTGCTTAACTTACTGTGTTTGGGTTCTCCTTTTCACAGGCTGCAGGTTCATAGTTCCCGTTGTTTTTGGTGTCTGCCCCCAGTGGGTAAGTTTGGTTCAGTGTGTTGTGTAGGTTTCCTGGTTGAGGAGACTGGTGCCTGTGTTCTGGTGGATGAGGCTAGACCTTGTCTTTCTGGTGGGCAGGACTGTGTCCGGTGGTGTGTTTTGGGGTGTCTGTGAACTTATTATGATTTTAGGCAGCCTCTCTGCTAATGGATGGGGTTGTGTTCCTGTCTTGCTAGTTGTTTGGCATGGCGTGTCCAGCACTGGAGCTTGCTGGTCATTGAGTGGAGCTGGGTCTTAGTGTTGAGACAGAGATCTCTGGGAGACCTCTTGCCGATTGATATTACATGGGGCCGGGAGGTTTCTCGTGTACCAAAGTCCTGAACTTGGCTCTCCCACCTCAGAGGCTCAGGCCTGACACCTGGCCGGAGCACCAAGACCCTGTCAGCCACACGGCATGAAACGGATATGAAATCGTGCTACCGCGAAACTGGCAGACGTTCTTTCCTGCTCTTGACTGAAAGACTCTCCACTGAGGATCTGGGGTATCTTTTCTTTTACACTTCACTGGATTCATCCACAGTAAATAATAATAACCATGATGATGATGATGATGATGAAATATGTGGTGTCTCTTGAGAATCCAAAGATTTTCTCATATGAAATCCCTGTACTTCTTCCCAGTTCTCAGTTTTGTCTCCAGTGGTGCTAACTGGCAGAAGCACCTCTGTGCTGCTGTCTCTGAGGGCTGCTGCCCACCTTCGCCCCAGCCTAACAGCCCCTTGGCACCTAGGAAGTGGATCGCGAAGCCCCAGCGGCAGCCCAGATCTGCTCCAGCCACTTGCGTGCACCTAAGAGTTTTACATGCTTTAAATGTGAGTATGTAATACTCATAAGAACCCTTTAAGGGAGATGTCATTTTTGTCAATTAGCAGGTAAGCAAACTTAAGAGCAGAAAAATAAGTTGTTTGCCTTCAGATGACATAGCTGATTAGTAAACTAGCAGAGATTTGAACTGAGATCCATTCAGTTTTAAAATCTTGTCCACCACATATTTCTTCTTCTCTTTAGTTTCTATACAACTGCGTAGATAACAATTGAGTAGCTACCGATAATAATACAATAAGTATAATAATTTTAAAATTCATGTTTTTATTAACTTTTACTTATCCCAATTAATTTTCTTTCTACCTCAATGGAGTATAATCATTGTAAACAACTCCTAAAATGTCAAAGTTGGAAATAGTCAAAGTAAGCCCAGTAAGACCTTGTATACTTGAGTGCTAGTATTTATTTTCTTTTACTGGAGCAATGCAGAATTTCTTCTACCCAATTATCTTGGGGTCTAGAGACAGAGTAGTGGTCAAGACCATGGACAATTCCAGGCTCTACTGCTTGAAAACTGCATAATTTTGGACAGTCTCAATCTTCACATTTGTAAAGTGGGGATAAAAGTGGCATTTATTTTATGGGGTTTTTGGCGGGATAATAGCATATGAAAAGCATTGGCCTATTCCTAGCACATAACAGGCATTCAGAGAATTTTATTTTCCCTTTCTGCTTTCTTTCTGATCTAGTTTGCCACTATTTCTAAGCTCCTATTTGATAAACATGGCAGGCAAATACACTCTACTTATAAATTTGAAACTCTGTCCCACTATATATACATATATATGTGTTTAAATATATGTGTGTGTGTAAATAAAATGTTTCTTTAGTTTTGTGGCATATAAAAATGCTGTTATCTAAATCCTTTCTGCCATTTTTTTGAGTAGAAAATCTCTCTCCAAATATTTCCTTTTCTATTATTTCAGTCAGCAAGACAAATAGAGTAAGGAAATCACAGCCAAAAAACCCAAAACAAACAAAACACACACACAAACACACACACCAGGGAAGGCGTTGTACGTCAATCAAAAACAGAAAGAAGGAGTCTTGCTCATCTGAGAGCCCCTAAAATCTCCTTGAAGATTCTTTCAAAAAAGAAAAAAAAAAAAGCATCTTTTTCATTAAGAATGCAGGAGAAACATCCGTGTCTCTCTCACCCTCTCAGCCAGGTACAGAACCAGCTGATGCTCCAAGGGCATCATTAAGTTAACTGAGGGAACATCACCGACAGGTGAGCCAGACTGGAAGGTTTCCACGTTCTGGGCAGCTCTCCGCCCAGTCCCTGCTCCACTGCCTGCCAGCACCTGCCAGATCACAGAAATGGAGCAGCTCAGCTCCTCTCAGGAGCAGCTTCGAGATCAAGCCAGGCATGTTGGAAGACCCAGCCTACGTTCAGGGCTCCTGAAGCGGTCTTTCGCCAGCACCAAGAGGCACCACTCTTCTCCGTGGAGCCTTTTTGCAGCCCAGGCATTCCCCCAATTTTTAGTAGGCCAAAGGGAGATTTTGAGCTTGCAGTAATAAGATTTTCTTTAGAGAATTAGGGAGAGGTGACAGCATTGAATAGCCCTCACTGAGTCATTGGTCTTTGTATCTTCATGTGTAATAGCTACCATGTATTCGGTGTTGACAGATGGGGCACTTTTTATACATTATCAAATTTGACCTGGATACCAACCCTACAGGATAGTTATTATTATCATCTTCAGTCTATTCATGAATACAGAGGCTTGGAGAGGCTAAGTCACTTTCCTAGGGATGTACAGCCAGTAATTGCTGTAGCTGGGGTTTGCTCCAGGCCTGTGCTTGCTTTCTTTTTCTTAAAGAGTAAACACTAAGTCCTAAAGAGGAAAGCAGAGGTGTGGACACATAGTAGGCCTACCTGCAAGCGGCTCATGGTTTCTCCTAAAGCCCTTCCTTGCCTGACATAAGTTTCATGGAGGGTATTGGATTTGGGCACTTCAACGACAGACAAGATGGCTCTGGGCCCCCCTCATCCTGAGCGTAGTACGTATTGTGTGGACCTATAAGAAATATTGCATAGCCTCTCACTTGGGTGAGCATTCAGGGATTACTTCTGAAGAGAGCTCTGTCATTTCTGGTCATTACAGCACCACCTTAATATGAATGTTTCCATCCACAAAACAGAAATGAAAGAGCAGCACCTCCTGGGAGCACGGACTGTTGAGATGGGCAAAGCAACAAGAGAAGAAGGTTCTGCTACCACCTTAGTATGAGCCTCAGGGTTCCTCAAGAAGCTGTCAGCATCTCCTGAGCAGGCTGGTCAAATCTCCTTAAACCACCCACCCCTGGAAAAGGCAGCCTTGGGCAGCAGAGAGCATGGACCGGGGGAGGCCCCTTGCAGATATCACTTACTGTTAAATGAGAAACTAAAATAGGAATGTCATCCTATGCCATTTGAGAACTATTTTACAGTATTCAGAGAGCCACCGCAGGTAATTATGGGATTTGGTCATAAGTCCAGTGGAGTCTCCACCCAGTCTAATTGTGAATGAGGAGCAGATTCGAATTCCCTTGTCTCTTTTGTAAAGTCTGCACCTCCCACACCGACCCTGCTCCACGGGTACACTCGGAGACCCTCAGTGTGACAGCACTCTCTTGTAGCTCTGCATCCCCACTGCCTAGCGTGGTGACTCAAGGTATGTTGGTTGTTGAACCGAATTGAATGGATTAAGCTCATCAGCCGCCTTCTTCTTATGGGACTCCCCACCTAGCCCAGATTCCCAGACTTAACAAACCGTTAATACCAAGAAGACGTCCTCAACATCCCCGATGTGTCCATTATTAATTTCTTGGAAGGTTTGTACAGGGGAGGGGGGACCACTCTGCACCCTACCCACATAGCCTTGAGCTCCCGTGGATGACAAAGGCTTCTGACCATTACCCACCGAGGACATGCATTTTCTGAAGTTCCTTTGACAGGGTCCTTCTGCACTTGGATTCCACCATGTGTTAATGTGTCTATAAAACTCTACTAATGTCCCATCATAGGGCAGGCCTCGCTGGGTAAGCAGTGGAGATGTCTGATTAACGTTAAGCAGACATATGAGATTCTGTCTTAGGTGCATGACTTGGTTCCTTAGTGACCTCATCGCAGAGCTGAAGCTACATGATATCTCTCGATAGCAGTTGTCCATACGAGCACCTGTCCCTGGAGGAAGAGCTGCTGACATGGCAGAAGATCCTAGGCCCCTCCATCTGGTCCTTGACCATCCTCTCCATGTCTTTGCCTCTGCATGGCTTCTTTGGAAGAGACTGAAAGAACCCGTGGTAAAGAGAGAGTGGGAGCGGATCCTTATTAGCTGTGCCGAGCTGAAGCTCTTCTGATTCCCCTTGCCCTGAATTTGAGAACCCTGAATGGAGAAGCCCTGTTTGCATTGCTTTGTCATTCAGTTCTGTCAATGCCATTTACCCTGGTTTTGTGGGACCACATGGACTTCAGTTACCTCAAAGGCAGTAGAATAGGAGTGGAACGTGGTAAAAATTAGAAAAAGAAACTGAGCTTGGAAATAATGAATTAAAATTTGTTGGAAAACACAATGTTAAGATGTATACTACCACACCATATACACATCCAATGTGAGGATGTGTACGTGCACACAGCCTGCAGGCACAGGTGTAGAATATGCATGTGAGGTCATCGTCCCATGACTTAGTACATACCTGCCATGTCCACGGCCAGCAGCTTAGAGTCAAGGAGCAATTCCCAGTCACCTTAGTGTGTCTCAAATAAGCAAGAAAAGCAGAGACATCCTCAAGAGTTTCTTACGTGGCCAGGGGAAGGGAGACTGGATTCGAAGCTTGACGATAGCACATCAAGGAGGGTTTAGCAGGCATCCAGGCACACAGTAAGTGCTGAGTGCAGTGACGACTTATTAGTCCATCTCTGAACAAGCAGACAGAATCACTCTGGCCCCAGGTGCGGCATTTTTTTGTGAAAAATGGGCTCTCAAATTTACTACTTGGCAGAAGGTTGCTTCACAGCATAATTGGAGACAGAGCCCACAAAGGTGACGAAACTAAATGAGCCGATCCACTACCTGAGAAACTTTTGACCTTGTCCATCCGCCTTGGAAGAGCCAAGTAAACACCAGTCTCCTGGAGACAGCAGAGCTTTCACGAGAAGGGACTCCGGAAGCTGCCACTCAGAGCCACCAGGGCCCCTTGAGATTTACACAGCAGAGAAGGAAGACAAGTCTCCTTCCCATTGTGTGGCTTCTCCACCCTGCTCTGTCTGGATGTGCCACATCCCCCCTCCTACCTTTCCATTCTGTGTATACTAGGGAAGAAGCCCAGTCCAGACCTCAACAGGCATTTACTGAGCATCTTCTGTGTGCCAAGTGCTGTGCTTACCCATATATCCTTGCGCCCCCAGCTGAGGGCATGAGTCACCAGTTGAGATCATGAGGGATTATTAACTATTTTATTAATAACGACTGCTTCATACATATCTAAAATGTGCCAGGCAGCGAGCTAAAGAATTTTATATGTGTCATTTCAGTTAATGGTCCCAACGATCTAGTGAAGTCAGACCTATTATTATATGTGAGGCTCAAAGAGGTGAAATAGCTTATGGACATAGAATTAGCAGGTGGTGGAACTGGGTGTGAACTCAGGCTCCAGAGTCCACACTTCAGCCAGATCACTAAGGAGAGGTGAGCCAGGCAGCAAAGTGGGAGTGAAGCCTCTCTGTGCCTTGGTCAGAATCTGGGCAACATCAGTGCTGAAGTGTTGATGACACATGGCTTTCTGGAATGGGACCATGGCCGGCAACAGAAGAGGGAGGGATGTGGGAGTACAGCTTTTGCTCCAAGAACTCCCTACAGGCCTCTGTGTTCCTCCAAACTCTAGCTGGGCCACCCAGGCCAGGAGCTTTGCTATTACCCAAACCTCTGTTCTGTTGCTTCCCAGACCAGTGACCCTGGACAGCTTCCTTAGCTTCCCTGAGCCTCACTTTGGTTCTCTATGGAAGGAGTTGATATTCCTCCTGCTTCAAGTGCATTAGAGGATTAAATGAGCGACTGCATTTAAAACAAAGTCCGCCGCAAAGTGGATGACCAACGAGAACTCACCAGATCATCTCCTCTTAACTCAAAGGATCATGGCTGGCCTCTGAACCCAGATGTACTGCAATCATTCACTTATTCCTCTTTCCTGGCATTGCACAGACTTGATCCATTCAGTTAATGTAATAATGCTGGCTCTGGCCTCAGAATGCCAGCGTTCAAATCCTGTCTCCACCGCTTACTACAGTCTTGAGCACATTTCTTGAATCCTCTAAGCCTTAGTCTTGTTGTCTGTAAAAAGGGGATAGTAATGGTACCTACAATGTAGGGTTGACATGAAGATTAAATGAGATAATCCATGTAAAGCAAAGTGTCCAGCACATAGTAAGCCTTCAATAAATAGTACACAGTAAGAGGGAAAAAAAGCTATAAACCCATATTTATGCAGCATCGTCTGTGTGTCAGACACAGCACTAGATGCCGGGGATACTGTGGTAAATGAACTGACCTGGTCGCAGCCTCCCTGGAGGTCCCAGAGTCCAGAGAGGAAGACTCACAAACCAGTAAACCAAGAAATAAATCTAACGTTACAAATTGTGGCTCAGCCTGGGGAAAAAATGAACATGGTTTGGTGATAGAGAGTAACAGGTGGGACCTACCTTGTGAAGGTCAGGGAAGGTTGTGAAGTCTGGAAAATTCTGCATATTATAGTTTCGCTCTTCAAAATTCATCATGTTCGTTAACATATTAAAGACTGAGAAATCTTCAGTAAAGAAGTGAAGAAATCCATTTAATTTTGTTTAACCTAGGCTTTTCCAAACTGTTTTGACTACAGTGGATTTTTCCCTGCAGAAGACCTTTCAATCATCTTTTAAAAGTTAATGTTCTACTGAGCACATTTCAGAGGCTGAACTCAGCTAATATTTCTCTGTAATTGGCTGTTTTTGGCAGCCCCAGGCAAGAATCTTTCATTTGCTTATTCTTTGGATTACATTGACAATACTGCTTGTGAAAAATGTGTTTCCAGGTGTCACATTCATCCTGTTTTTCTTCAGTGCTATTGATTCCTTCTCTCTCTTTGAACTTCTTTCTTGGTGTATTTCTTCGTGTCTCTTTGTTAGCAAACTGGTTTTTTTTCCCTCTGTCTTTTTGCAGAGGGGTGAAAAAGCTCCTTTTTAATGGGCAGTGAATTCAGGTGAGTTATGCAGCGGGCATCACAGCATGAAGGCTTGAGGGCATTTTCCCAGAGCCAGCTCGAGGCATCTGTACCTGGGTTGTGAGAGCAAATGTCCTGCTTAGAATTCAGAAGTGACAGTGAGGCCGTCAAGCCAGCGGGCAAAGATGTCCAGGGTATTCCCTGATTCGCAGCAGCAGGTAAGAAGAGAGAGAAAAGAGATACAGAGCTTCCAACCTCAGTGTCACTCTCCAGAGTAAGTGAGGCTAATCCATTTCTGTTCAGCTTCACAGTAGAGCCTGGAGTAGGCAAAGAATGACCTTGGGACACAGGAAAATGTCCTTGTGCACAAAATGTTTCATACTTCAAACTTGAGAGGGAACCAGAAATTCTACTATTTGTCTACCATGGGGAGGGCTTAATAAAATACCAGTATTTCCTGAAATTGAGTTGCAAATATTTCATGAACTTGGAATCAGATGGACCTGTATTTGTATCCTGACACCACACTAAAGCTCTGTGACCTTACTTACCCTCTCTAAGCGTCAGATGTCTCATCCATGAAGTGGGGCTACTGCCACACACCTAATATGGGGATTAGCTGGGAAGGTGGCACGTGCAGTGGCAGGCACTTGGTAGGGTATTTTAAAAGGGCATTTTGCCTCTCCTGCCCTTTGTGAGCCACAGTCAGCTGATAACACCACCAGGGTGAGTAATTCACTAGATTTAGTCCTATCGCAGAGTGGGGGCAGGGAGCAATGGTGAGGAATAGAAAAAAGGATTTGAAAATGTAGGAACACTCAAATATCTGGAGCACAGGGCCCCCAGGGCTTGCACCGCACTGGCTGCAAACAGTGAAGTGTGGAGGCCTTAGAGGCATATAGAGAAGGAAGGAAATGTAAGGATGAGTATGGGAGGGCTCGGGCTCCAGGGAACACTTTGGATCCCTGACACCATGGCTAAGAGCAAGACGTGGACCTGCAGTACACAGTGAGAGCCAAGGACCAGTTGTGTGACTGATGGTGACGTTCTGCTCTGTTCCCCAGGTGGCCACCTGGTTAGCAGCAAAGCGCCGTCTTTCTCTTCCCCAGGATGCCGCAACTATTGGCACCGAGAAGTATACCGGACAGGGCTTTAAAAGATCATCCCACTCAGCTTCCTCGTTGCACAGGTAGAGAAGCTGAAATATGGGACAAAGACTGTTGTACTCGGTGGGACAGTGTAATCTAAGAAACGCGGCTCTTAACCCCCAGTTTCCTCTTTCCACTAGACCTAATACTATACACCAGGACAAATAAATAACCTTGCGTGGGGAAAACTTCCCTGCTAAGCTTTTGCTTTGGGAACTAGGAGTGTCTCAGTACCTGGCATAATGCACAATGCCAGCCAGTGTATTTGAACCCAAATATAAAGAAGACGTCTTTTTTTTTTTTTAATTACTTATCTCCATGATATCATTTTTTTTTTTAAACATCTTTATTGGGGTATAATTGCTTTACAATGGTGTGTTAGTTTCTGCTTTATAACAAAGTGAATCAACTATACATATACATATGTTCCCATATGTCTTCCCTCTTGCGTCTCCCTCCCTCCCACTCTCCCCATCCCACCCCTCCAGGCTGTCACAAAGCACCGAGCTAATATCATGATATCATTTTATTTATTTATTTAAAACGTCTTTATTGGAGTATAATTGCTTTACAACGGTGTGTTAGTTTCTGCTTTATAACAAAGTGAATCAGTTATACATATACATATACATATGTCCCCATATCTCTTCCCTCTTGTGTCTCCCTCCCTCCCACCCTCCCTATCCCACCCCTCTAGGTGATCACCAAGCCCCGAGCTGATCTCCCTGTGCTATGCGGCTGCTTCCCACTAGCTAGCTATTTTACACTACCAAAGAAGACATCTTTTATTCTTTCCCTTTGCTCCTTCCTCTTTTTGCCTTTTTTGAACATGGTGATGGTGCAGCGACCATTCTGTGACCCTAAGGATACTTTGAGGATGGGGCCAAGCACCAAGGAGGAAGGGGAGAAAAGTGGAAGGAGGCTGGGCCATTGAAAGCATCACGGAGCCACCATGCAGTCTGGACTGTCAACTGTGGGCTTATTTTACATGAGAAAAAGTCTCCATTTTACAGTGGGTGTGGGCGTGGGTATGGACCTATAATATACTGTCAGACAAGCTTGGCTACAAATTCCAGCTCTTTATGACTTTACACAGCCTAGTTAATTTTTTTCTGGAATTTCCATTTCTTTGTAATCACATAAATACTGATTGCCATTAATTACTCTGTCAGGAGTTGTGCTGCCTACTTTACATGCATCATAGAGCGAGTGTCACCTCCATTGTACAGATGAGAAAACTGAGGCTGAGGTTGGCAAGTAAGTTGCCTAAAAAGGAATTCAGACCTAGAATTATCTGACTCTGGACATCTATGTTCTTAAAACAACAGGTGTCCATACCAAATGGACGAAAAAGTTCTACGTCAAGGTTTGTTGGGAGGATTATGTAAAATTGTGTACTGAATGGAACACAGGAAGCCCTCACTAACTGGTAGCTACTATTATAATTTTTAGATAAAGGGTTTTTTTTAATTTTATTTTTTGGTTTTGTTTGTTTGATTTATGAGACCTAGAAAAAAATCTGTGGACAAAAAGGGAGTAATCCCAGAAGGTAAAGTGAAAGGATTAGGATAGGAGGGAATTTTTCCTCTGTTATTCCTGGCAGTGGCCAATTATTTATAGATGATTAGAAGCTAGTACTTTCTACTGTATCTCAAGGCCACTCAGAAGGGGCCCTGGACTGGGAATAGTAGGAAATGTGTTCTAATCCCAGTGTATTAGTAACTCACTGTGTAAACCTAGACAAATCCCTTCCATTTTCTGGATTCTCGTTTTCTGCTCTGTAAAAGGAGATGGTTAGATTGGGTTATCTCTAAGGACCTCTTCCTGTTTCTTCTCTGATCATTTCATGCTCACGCAGAATGGGCGTACCCCCCATAGAATACTTATTTCAATGAAGTCTTCAGTCCATCATTTCAAGATACTATATATTCATACTCAAGACCTATATTAATTTCAAGGCCACTACTCATATATGATAATTTTAGCATCTTATCACCGTATCATTTTTCCTTAACACAGGTACTACAGTTACTTCCGAAAATTCCTTTTAAGATATTAGAAGTAAGGAAAACTTACAGATAAAATCAAAGTATCAATAATTCTAAAATTCGACTTCCTTTCCAAATTATGTTTTGTTCAGACCGCTATAAAAAATGAATCAGTATTTCCCACCTGACAACAACACAAGGTGTTTACAAGCTTTCAGGATAAAGAAGAAGCAGCCCAAATTACACATGCATTCGTAGAAAGGCTGTAAATCACTTGAGTGACTCTGGCAGCTGTCCTAATAAAAGCTGCATTCTACACTCACTCTGGCCCATTATATATACATTCCAAGATCCCAAGGCTCCCAAGCTGTCAGCAGTGGGAATACTTGTGAGGAAGATTTAGAGACAGTCTTGGGGAAGATACCTGTCCAGGAGATTGCTGGAAATTGGTGTTATCTTCTCAGCACCAGCCCTACATGCCCATCCCCAGAGGGCAGAATAAGAACCCATGATCCAAAGTATTTAGAAAAATACAGGGAAGAAGTTCCTAGTCAGCAGCTACTTATAGGCAGTGACTTTCTTGTCATCGTAAGAAGGCAGGTCACCTCTTAATGATGATGTCGAGGGATCGAACTTTAGGTAGAGGTTGGCCTCGATGAATGTCATCTTCCCTTCTATCAAGACTGACTAGGAGTGCAGGTTTTGTTTGCTGTTGCTGTTAACTGAACTCCAGAGTTTGTTTGGGTTTCATTAGTTTCTCCATTAATGTCCTCTTCCTGTTACAGAGAAATCCAAGGAACCACACTGCACTTAGTTGTTATGCCTCCTTATTTCCTGGGGTCTGTGACAGTTTCTCAGTCTTTCCTTGCTTTTCATGACCTTAACGATATTGATGATTACTAGCCAGGTACCCTGTGAAGTCCCCCAAACTTGAGTATTTCTGATTTTTTTCTCATTGTTATATGGCTATTATGGATTTTTTGAAAGAATAAACAGAGGTTAAAGAAGTAATATCATACCAGGGGACACGTGACATCACATGACAACACTGGTGAAGTGAACCTTCATCACCTGGTTAGGGTGGTGTTTGCCACGTCTCTCTACTGCAAAGTTCCCGTTTTCCCACTTGCCTCTGTTCTTCAGGCATGAGTCACTAAGCCTAGCCCACCTTCAGAGGGCGAGAGGGGACAGAAATTAAGCAGTAAGATCCATAAGTGGTATCTTCTTAAATTGTTCATTTGAGCTGTTTTTGCTGGTATTTAAAAGAACAGTTTATTTTTGCATGTTGACCTTCCAGCTAACAACCTTACTAATTCACTTATTAATCTAAAAACTTCCTTTGAATTCTTCTGAAATTTCTAGGTACAAAATCATATCTATTGTGAAAAATGACTATTTTATGTCTTCCTTTCCAATCCTTAAACCTTTATCTTTTTTTCTGCCTTATGACACGGACTCTCAGTATAATGTAGTTATAGCAAGTATTGACGTAGTTATAGCAAGTATCATTGTCTCACTCTCAGAGAGAAAGTTTTCAACACTTTACCATTAGGTATAGAAATAACCTATGTGGTATTTAGAAAGTTCCCTTCTATTTTGCTAAGAGTTTTTATTATGAATAGATGTTGGATTTTAAGAAACCTTTTAGTGTATCCATAAAATTGATCATATGATTTTTCTTTTTTATTTTGTGAAGGTGGTAAAATATATTGATCAATCCCAAATGCAAAATCAACCTTGAATTCCTAGAATAAATATGATCAAGATGTATTAGCCCTCTTTTGTCTTGCTGAATTTGGTTAACAAATTTTTTTTTTTTAGAGTTTTTGCAGCTGTGTGCATGAGTTATTATAGCCTCATTAAATGAGGTGGGAAGTGTTTCATTTTTTTTATCATCAAGAAGAGTTGTTCTAAAAATTCTTGTATCCCTTTCTTAAATGTTTGATGAAATTTACATGAGGAGACACCTGAGTCTGCATTTTGGTGGTGGGGGTGAGGGGCAAGTTTTAAATTATGGATTAAATTTCAGTAATATTTAGAGGAACATACATATTTCTTCTTCTGTCAGTTTTGAAATTTTAATTTTTCTAGAAATCTATTTCATGTAAACGTTCAAATCTATTTACATACATTAGCTTATAGTATTCTTCTCTTATGGTGTTCTTTTTTCATTCCTGATGTTTGGTATTTGTGTCTGCTCTCAATATTTTTAACTTGATCTGTCTTGTCATGGTTTATCTGATTTATTAGTCTTTATAAGACCAACTGTTTCTCTTTATTTTATTGATTTCTGCTAGTACCTTTATTGTTCACTTCCTTTTACTTTGGATTCAATTTACTTTTATTTTTCCAATTTTTTTGAGAAAACCTTTTTTTTTTTTTTTTTTTTTTAGCGGTATGCGGGCCTCTCACTGTTGTGGCCTCTCCCGTTGCGGAGCACAGGCTCCGGACGCGCAGGCCCAGCGGCCATGGCTCACGGGCTCAGCCGCTCCACGGCACGTGGGATCCTCCTGGACTGGGGCACGAACCCACATCCCCTGCATCGTCAGGCGGACTCTCAACCACTGCACCACCAGGGAAGCCCACCAAGAAAACCTTTTGTTAATGCCTAGACTTCTGTTTTCATAACCTTCTCCCTCCGCCCCACTTATATGTATTTCAGGCCGTTAATGTATCTCAAATACACCTTTAGCTTCATGTTACAATTCTGATGTTATTCTTTTTTATTATTTTGTTTAAATATTTTCAGATTTCTACTATAATTTCCATATTGACCCATGGTTTATATGGAACCATGCCTGCTAATTTTGAAACATATGGGGATCTTCTAAGACACACACACACACACACACACACACACACACACACACACACACATACACATATTTTCTGTTTGTTCTCAATGGGGAGGTTGGTCTTTAATCTCTCATTTCCAGAAGCAGAATTCCCTTTCCTCTTTATTTTTGAATACTTTGTAAAGACTTACTTCTCAATGAAGCTCTCTCTAATCATCCCCATTCCATTCTCTTCCCTCAGCGTATCCTGTCTGGTTCCGTAATGCTCAATCTGCTCCTGTATTTCCGACAATGGGCGTTATGCTTGCATCCATGCTCCTTCCCACCACTGCCTACACCCAGGACACTGTATTTTAATTCATCCATTCCTCACCTCAGCACCTCACATGTAGGGGGAAATGCCACGGATGTATTCCAGCCCCTGGCTGACAGGTTAGCCTGCCACTGGTCATGCCTCTCGAGGGGGCATCAACCACTGCCTGCTGGTAGAGATATGATGGTCAATGGTCAGTGACTGACTTTGATGCAGTTACCCCGCTAGATACACAGCTGGCCACTCTCACAAGAGTAGGAGTGCTTGTTTTCCCACCTGGCTTCTCTCCTATATCTGGAGCTCTGGCTTTGTTATCTGAGTTCAGAAGCCTTGACTACTGTGGAACAAGATGGGTCTGAATCAAGCATTGGCCCTTCTGGAGCTCAGATGAGGCACCTAATGGAGATTCTGTCAACTTGGACTCTTATCACAATTGTTTAGAGAGAAAAATGAGGGTGTTTGGGAGTGATTTAGCTGTGTGGATTGTGGTGACTTGCCTTGCTACTGATTTTATATATTCAGGGGTCTCTAAAGTGATTGTTCTTGGAATGGTCAGCCACCACCACATCGATTTCTATGAATCTGATGGTATCTGGAGAGGGTCCAATCCTGCTTGGCAGAATACATTGGGAAGTGAAGTGGCAGGCCCTTTCTAATGAGGCTCTGAGAGCAGAATGTTGAATATGGAGGAGTAAGGGAGGGAGGTGGCGGGCTCAAAGCAGATTGCTTTAAACACAGCCAGCATGGTCCACTTATGTGTCCCCTTTACTTCATGTGCAAATCCAGTCCTGTCCTATGGTTGGACATTCATTCCCCCCCGCCCCACCTGCCCCAGCCCTGGGATTCTGGACACTAAGATAAGAGGGGCCCCAGAAAATTTTAGTATAAGAGGTAATTACTTAGTCCTAATACCATTCTTATTTGAGTTTGTATTTGCACATGAGAAGAAATATATGTATCAGTAAAAAAGGTAAACGTATTAGCAGTGATTATCTTCTGGTAGAAAAAGCATGGGTTATTATAATATTCCACAATTATTTTTTATATTCAGAAATATATTGGTATGGCCAAAAATATATTTCAATAAAGGACTATGTCCTCTGACTCAATGGTCCGCCTCTTGGAATATATCCTAGATTAGTAATTTAAAACACAGGAAATATAGTTATGTATAAATATGATGATCTATAACAAACTAGTTTTTGTAACAGTGAATGAGCTATACCTTTAAAAATAATCTAAATATGCAGTAAAAAGGATATATAGGATTACACAAATGTTGACACAGTTATAGTGTGGACTATTATGCAGACTTTAAAAACATTTTTAAAGGGTTTTTAAAGATTTGGGAGAAAGCACAGTGTGTACTGTGAAAAGAAAAATGTGACTTTCAAACTTTCTTCACAATATAATATGTTTTAAATATAATTATAATTCTGTACAATATACAGAAAAATGTTCAGTAGGTAGCTTTGGATGGCAGAATACTGGGTGACTTTCGCATATTTTTTTCTACTTCGTTTAACTTTTCCTTAGTGAACATGGTTTATACACACATATACACACACATATCCATTGAAAAATTCATATCAGAAGGAGCTTTAAAACCCTGGGAGTTAGAGGTTTGCTTACTTAAACTCTGAGGAGAGCAATTGAGGCTTAAATGAATATAAATTTTTATGTTCATGTAATTTTTTTCCCTAAATTCAACATTAAATGCTTCTGCGGTTATTGAACCAATATCTAGAATAACCTCACCAATTATTTGGAAATCATGTTAAATGGAAATGCAAAGGCACACAACTCAAATGAGCCAGAGGGTCTGAGGTCAGATGTTATTTCATCTTCAGAAGATGATACTCCAGCAGGTGCATTAATCAGCCTCTGTCTTTCTCTAAATAAATGCTTATTCTGCTCAGAGACCAAGTTCTAATTTGATCCATTCATATTTGAGGGGGTTGGCATTTATAATTCATTATGGGCTTTGGCTTATTGCTACATTCCTCACATTGCCACCAGACTGTACAACTGTGAGAGGCACAGTTCTCTGTGTTCAGCACATCCTGGACCACTCCATGCAAGCTGTCTTGAGAACTGTCCTCTAGGATGTATTTTCCACATAGCATTCTGGTGGGCAATGCCCCCTGGAGTGGCAGGGTCCCTGAATTTTACACAGATTCCTGCTGTACTTGACTTCTCACCTCTCTTCTCCCATCTAACTTCATAATTCAGTTGGGAATTATTTATATTAACCAGAAACTGAAATAACGGTCAATATAGACATCAGAAGAGGAAGTGGAGGTAGTTAAAAATGTGACAGTTCTTACCCAAATCCTTAAAAGAGCAAGTGTTTTAAGCTTCACTTCCTAAATAGAGGTCTACTGACTCTACTGTTATGGGAAATTGTGATCAAATCAATACTGTATATTACTAATATTATATTGTAATGTGCCAAGTTTGAATGGGAACAGTAGGTTTAAAGCAGGGTCATTAGTTTGATTGGCTAAATTGTTTTAGTGGCTACACATTATGATTATAGTATATATGAAGATTCAATCAAAGCTGAGCTCCCGCCTCCCTGACCCCCCAGAAAAGAAACAAAGGGTAAAAGTTCTTTTAAAAAAAGAGCGTCTTCATCAGGGTGGGTAGTCTCGTCCATGCTGCAGTAGAATAATCCCCCCCACGTCTTAGGCTTACAACAACAAAGGTTTGTCCCTCACATCAGTCTGATGTGGATTGGGGACTTCCTGAGTGATTTTTCTACAGGCAGTGGCTCAGGGACCAAGACCTCTTCCATCCTGCTGTTGCACCATCTTGGAGTCTTTTGCTTCTGACTGTTCAGATAGATGACAGAGAGAGGTACCAAAGAGAAAGCACTCCCATTCTTAATTCATATAACACCCCCCCCCCCCAAAAAAAAAGATACCTAGTTACTGGCTATTCAGTGAGGAGTTACAGCCTCTGCCACAGGCAGGAAGTGAATTGTTGCATTCTAGCTGGAACAGTTTGTTCCCATCAGGGAGCTCATGTACCTCATGCGTTAGCTTGGTACCTTCTGGGCTCCTGTGTGAGTCTCCCAAGGAGAATGAATCTGTCTACAGGGCTAGTGAGTTCCTGACATGAAACTCAGCTATCCTTTCAACCATAGCCCACTTTGGTGACATTTTCTTTAAACTAACACATATATTCATTCCCTAGGACATGTACGTATTCTGACTTGCCAGTTTCCTTGAGAATCGAGACATCCACCTCTGGACTTTTATTCACCCTGCTCCTTTCTGCCATGATGACCCCTCTACTCTAACTCCAGACCCTACTTGTTGAAATCCTTCCTTTTTTAGGAAACATTTTGAATGATACCACTTCTTTTTTTTTTTTTTTTTTTTTTTTTTGCTGTACTCGGGCCTCTCACTGTTGTGGCCTCTCCCGTTGCGGAGCACAGGCTCCGGACACGCAGGCTCAGCGGCCATGGCTCACGGGCCCAGCCGCTCCATGGCATGTGGGATCTTCCCAGACCGGGGCATGAACCCGTGTCCCCTGCGTCGGCAGGCGGACTCTCAACCAACCACTGCGCTACCAGGGAAGCCCTGATGCCACTTCTTTTACGAAGTCTCTGATCCTATCAATTAAATGTTCGTTTATTTAACAGATATTGTTGAACATTTCTTAAGTGAGAAGCACTGTCTTAGTCCCTGAAGAACTAGTGTCAAACAAAATAGATAAATTCTCTCATCTTGTGGAATTTTATCTTCCAGTTGAAAGAGACAATAGTAAAGAAAGTAAAGGTTTTTAAAATCACCAATTGTAGTAACGGCTGTGAAGAAAAGAGAGTATTGTGACAAAGGGAGGTGGACGGCTTTGGTTTGGACAGAAGCCTTTTTAAGAAGGTAACACGTGGGCTGACGCTTGAATGTGTGCACTTCCTTCGTCCAGGGCTCACGGCAGAGTGTTTGTACCACTTATAAGATGCTTCTCATAATCTACATGATATTTGTTTTCCCTCTACCTCCTGGCCCAATATGGTAGATTATGAGCTTCCTGAAGGAAAGAGCTATGTCTTATTTATCCCTTTCATTGAAATAACTTTAAATTCTAGTTTCTGATTATGACATCTAATCAAACGGCTAATACCTAACATAGTGCCTGGCACTTAATAGTTGCCTAATAAATGGAAACCTAGCTTACTGAACACACACACACACGCACGCACACACACACACACACACACACACACACAATAAGTGTTCAGACGTGGGTGTTGGACTGAAGAGAATTGAATTGACTAGACATCATCAGAAGTAACCCACAATGTTAAAAACAGTCTCCTCAGGTCCAGCTTGACGATGAGTCAGCCTCTCTGTGGCATCTCTCAAGTCATTTTGAGAGTCATCCCCGCTTTCTCCGTATGTCACTCTGAGCACACAGCTAGCCCAAAGGAATTTCTTGGCATCCAAGCACATTTCCTCATGCAATTTAGTGGCTAGGGCTCATGCTTAAAAGAATAGGATAAAATATATTCTCCTACGGAGCATGGCATCTTGTCAAAGAGTGAATGTGGAGTGTACCAGACTGCTCTAGCTATCAGTCAGTACAGTCCTGGCCAGTTTCTAGAGTACTGAGTGGAGAAGGCCATACTGAACTTAATACCCTTGCTGTTACAAGGCAAACGGTATAATACTACTTTTATTATTGTTATCGCTGTTGTTATTATTTTGTTTCCGAGCAAAGCCCTTGACCTATCTTATTTCTTTTAATCCTCCCAACAGCCTTTTGAAATCAATTCTATTACCTCCATTTTCCATAATGAAGAGCTGAAGTTTCACCAAGTTAAGAAACATGTCTAGCTGGCAGAGCTGGTAAGTGGTAGAGCCGTGTTCGGAAGTCTCATTCCAGAGCCCATGTGTGTCATCGAAACTCTAAGACAGACATTGTTCTATTAATGAACTTGGCACTGCCTCTCCTGTGTAAGGCAGGGAACATTTCCTGGGACTTCCTTCGCCATGTGGTCCTGAGTTAGGGCCACCAGAGGAACTTGTATGAGATTTGGGAAGTGGAAGTGAAGCAGAGGCTGTCCTCTTACAGGGGGAGCAGTCAGGCACAATGGTGAATGATGCCCAGGTGCCCAGGTGCCTGGGAAGCCTCAGCCAGCCCCTGCTCTCTTCCTGTTGCTCGTGCAGTTCATCTGTTTCTGCCACCCAACAGCAACCTCAGGTGCACTCCCATGTGGTGGGTCACCGGCTGCAGGTGAATTCCTAAGGGGCAGCTGATTCTACAGAGCAGGAGTTTCCCAGCCCTCTCCAAGAACTTCCCCTTTGTAACCCTTTGTTGACAGCCAGGTGCACACAGCTTCTCATGTTTTCCTACAAGCTCGGACCTGTCCGCCTTCACCAGTGTATCAGGTGTGTGTGGCTTGTGACTCTGATTCTCTGACGCCTACTTCAAGGTTTTCATTTTCCTATATCACCATTTGTATGAACAATGATTCTTCCACTAAATCCTTTACTCTCATAATAGTTGTAGAGGCTCTGTTTTCATGATTGACACACATGTGAAATAGACATGATAATGATAAGACCACCACTCCCTGCAATGTAGCAAATGCCTCATGCTAAGGGCTCTGTATGCTTTACCTGGTGATTCTGCAGATTCTTTCGTACATGAGGCCATTTCTGAGTTATGCTGGCCATTCTTCTGGCAAAGAAAAGGACTGGGTTTATAAAAAGTAAGTTATGACTAAAAACCCCAGCAAGGTGACTTTCTCAGACACATAGGACTTTGGTGCTGATGTGCCTGCCTGTTTAATTGCCCTCTTTAGTGCTCTAGTCTCTCAAAAGGATTATTTTCATGAGCCGTGAGTGACGTAACTCATATGGTGACGTGTATCCTTCACCTGCTGCAACTGAGAGGCGTTAGTCAGCACACTCACGAGGTGACTCACCAGGGATGTTCTTGCCAAGCAAGGATTGGGTGTTCAGACAGCCCCCATGTCGGAGTGAATGTAAGCCTCCAGTTTCACTTCACCTCCTTAAAAATCTTTCCCTTTCAAGAATCGCTCTCCAGTTCCAGCTCCACAAGCTGTGTGATAAATATTTTTATGCCAAAAATTAGCCTTGCAAAGGGCAAACTTTATCATTCTTTCCAAAGGATGACCACAAACGTTTCATTCAAGGATGATGAAGCCCTTGATGCCATCATTATCAATCCGCCTTCTCATACCAGCACCCTGATCCCATCTCTTAAGTGTACGTATCACCACACGTCCAGAGGCAGGAAGCTATATGCAGCCCTTCTTCATTTGACCACTGCAGTGAGTCACATTGTGTGAACCGATAGCCCTTCAAAGCCTTGCCTGCAAAAAACTCTCAATTCCCAATGAGTGGGTACCATAGCCACCTGTACATTCCACTTTTTGAGAAGTTAAGAAGCCTACCTTATAAGAATAGCTAACCCTCATCTGATCTCATAGAATGGAGGGATGCGGGATTCAGGCCTGGGACGTTCATAAGGAGCTGCCTGTGGTTATAGGCATAAGAGGGACCAATGATTCTGAAAGTGGGTATGATTCTGAAAGTGGGTACCCCACAACCCCAAGGTATAGTGTAATGAAGTGTCTCCTGCTCCCCCAAATGACTCCTTGACATTATTCCTTGATCACTGTAAGTCTATAGGTCCAACAATTAGCTCGCTACCTTACACAAAGAGAAAACTCAATAAAATGATAGATGAATGAATGGCAAATGAAAAATGTCCATAGGAATCTATGTGTGAGAGGACTAAGGCTTTTCTTCAAGAGGAAGTAACTTGGATCACAACATAGCAATAAGCAGAGTTTCAAGGGGCTTGGGTGCCTGTTTATAAATTGTGTCTTTTAGAGGAAGCTCCATCTGTACCCAGTGAAAATGTGGCCCTCAAGACTTCCTGCATCCAGAGATACGGACAGATGGTGGCTAGAGGGACCAACTCAGCCACTTAGCTGGCTTCCTAGTACCAATCCGTGTACCACCTGAGAGATAGGTGTATTTCAGGTAGAGACCCGTGAGTTTGATGAGCAGACCATGACTTTACCCAGCCCGTCATGTGACTGGATGTACCTGTTTACAAAACACCTCTCTGAGGTTGGATGTACTATATGTGATCAAAAGATCCATCCGTCTACCTACAGGATATGGGCCTTGCCTCATTGTCCTAACCCTCTAACCACCCGACTTCCCATAGCACACCATTCCCATTTCCCTTGACTCAATGTTGTCTGTAAGTACATACGCTTGAAATGAAAAATGGCAGTAATGATGGTGATGATGATGATGACGGTGATGCTGGTGAGCCTTTAAGAAGTGCTTGAAAGGCTGGGTACCTCTTTTAAAATTTGATCTCCATGCAGCAGCAGCTATTATTCTCATTTTACGGATGAAAAAACTAGGTCTTAGAGTAAACATCTTGCGAAGGTTAATTAGAGCTTAATTTGCTTACTTGATTGATCCTTTGCACTCTGAGGAAAGCACCCTTATTTTCTTCTGTTTTCTGACTAATTGAAAATCAATTCTTTCTACAGAAGTCTTATAGAATACTTATTTTATATTTCCTTCACAATCCATAAGAAAACTGAGTTGAAGTTTGCTAAATTCCATTCCAGTTTTTCTTGGTGTAATTCAAATGGCTTCCTTGGAACATGTTGATCAGTACATAGTAGAGTAAAGATGTTTTAAAGCCGTAAAGATGAGCACAGCATCATTTTAACAGCAGCCACAGAAACATACATATAAAGCTATCTTAGAGTATTTAAAGCACTTATATTTCTAAAACCTAAATTATCCAAATAGCGTCATTAAAGAGGAAAACATATAAAACGTATAAAATTAAAGTGATTTTTGGAATAGCACATATGGATTTTGTGACAAGCTGTGGGCTATGTCAGAAAAAGGTCATTTGCTGGTTCTTTTATAAATGATGCTGTTTGGGAATTCTTCCCAGGGTTGTTAGAGACGGATGCAGAGCAACAGTTCTTAGTCTGCATCTCTTTGTCAAGTCTGTGATCAGCTGGCTACATTTGCTCCCTGGTAGACCGTGGATTTGAGCAGGAGCTGGGAAATTCTGTCCCTTCATCTTACATGCTTTTCCTCTTGGCTGAATGTAGGATGAGGACAACAACGCCAGCCCCCGGTGGTGTGAGGTGCTGGTGTAAAAGACAAAGCGATGAAAGACCAAAGGGATTTTCAAGGCTGGGGGTCCTCACAGAGTTTGGCCAGGATTCTGGTTCCCAACCCACCTCCCACCTCCACTCCCTTATCTGATCCAGACCTGTAGCCTATTCAGAGAAATACTAGGACTCAAGGCCTTCTTAGCTTTGGTCTGGTTGTTCTGGTACAAGTATAACACGACTGAACTTCAGGACAGTGAGCAATTATAGATCTGCCAGGGGGCACATGCTAGAGAACTGCTCTTCTTAATATTGTTTCAAACTAGGTCCTGGGGGCAGGATCAAGTTTTGTGAATGCCAGAGGGCCCTTGAGAATGATCAGCTTTTTGGTCTTGCCAAGCTGTTTTTAGGTCTAGCATGTATTCCTTTTTCCTCCTGGTGACATGCCTTGGCTCTGTAGGCAGCCCGCCCAGATCATGGTTTGCCCCTGTCTGGTTCAGTAAGAGCTCCCTGCAGGGCAAGCCAGCAAAGCGAAGAGCAAAGCATCAGGCCTCAGGGGACCACACACCAGATTACTGGACAGTTGGACCAACTCTTCTAGGTTTCCTCTGTTTCTCCCAAGACATCTCAGAGATGTTTTCTGTCAGATTTATTTCACTGTGCCATGTTTATTTCAGCCATATTTTGTAAGTTAAGCTTTGTATTTAGGAAGCAAATGGTTTTCATGCTAATTTCTCCCCAAAGGCTCTCTAGGCAATGTATAAACCAATATTTGCTTTGCTCCGAGGTACAGGAATAATGATCTTTATGCAAAACACATTAGCTTCTTTGGGCCTCTTTCCTATTTCCAATACACGTTTTTATAAACACATACCTGAAGAATTTTGGCAAATGTACCACTTTTCTTCTTTGTTCACGAGATGTTTGTTAGATTATCTCTAGTATTCAGTTAACTTTCAGTTGGCCAGAAGAAGAGCAGGAAGCTGGTGTGCTTTGGGAGAGTAATGGAGTTGAAGGGCTAATGAGATGATTGCCCTGAAGTTTCCTTGCAGTCCAACAGTGGTCTTGCGGATGGGAGGCCGTGTTACAGATAGGTTATGTATAAAGGTATAGAGCCGCAGAGCTGTATTTTAATGCCTGCTCTGGTACTCACTGAATATGTGACCTGGGCAGGCCTCCTAACCTCTCTTAAGCTTGGGGTTTTCAGAATATGGGGATTGATTATCCCTAGATCAGAGGGTTAGTGAAAGGATAATATGAATTGATATGTATATATACCAATAGATGCTTAGCATTGAATCCAGGATATGTTAAGTATTCATCACAACGTAGCTGTTATTACGACAAAGGACTTCAGTGAAGGGGCTGGCCAGCTTAATACTATTATTGACTGAGACCCTGACGTCAGGACTTGTGTGAACCTGTATCCGGATTGACAATTGCAGGAAACTAAATATCAACTTTCCGAAAAGCATTGAGTGGATCACTAAAGTCACCGAACAACTGGTTATTTTAATACAGAAAATTGCACCACTAAATAATATTTTGGTCTTACAACTTTCCTCAGCCAATTCTTAAATCACTTCTAAGACCATTTACGTGGAGAAAGCCTTAGGTAATATTCTGATATCTGTTCTTCCAACCTGTTTCTCCGCCCTCACCACCCTCTATTTACACACACACACAGTATTACATAAAATCAAATGGGATGATAGCATATAGAATATTTTGTAGCCCTTTTTTTTCACTGAGTGAAGTATTGTGAATATTCCATTCTGCCTAATTAATAGCTGTATGGTGTCAAAAGTTGACTTCATCGACTGTTTGAAATTTAGTTCCATTTTTAAAATATTCTAAGTGACATTTTGATGAAGATCTTGAAACATATATATGTGTACACATTGCTATTATGTTCTTATAAAAACTTCTAGATGCAGAAGTTTGGGGTTCTAGGATATACACATATTTTAGGGCTTTTGTTGCATCTTGTCAAATTTCCATCAGAGATACCAGATCAGTTTATACTCCTGTCCAGTGAATTCTGGTTTCTCCTAACCATTGTTAACTGTGGTATAGTCATTTAAAAAACTTGCCAACTTGAAAGATGGAAATAGTATATCAATCTTCTTTTAATTTGCATATCTTTGATTCTTTTCACACATTTATTGGCTCTTCCTCTTTAGTAAACTGCTATTCCAAACTTTTTTTTTTTTTTTTTTTTTTTTTTGTGGTACGCGGGCCTCTCACTGTGGTGGCCTCTCCCGCTCCAGGTGCGCAGGCTCAGTGGCCATGGCTCACGGGCCCAGCCGCTCTGCGGCATGTGGGAACTCCCCGGACCGGAGCACGAACCCGTGTACCCTGCATCGGCAGGCGGACACTCAACTACTGCGCCACCAGGGAAGCCCCCAAACTTTTTATTTATTAAAAAATTGATAAGTTGTGGGATGAAGTTGGGAATATAATATCTTAACATATTCTGTTGGCTTTCAGGACTGAAAGTAAAGTAAATGTAACAGCAATGATAGACAGTTGCTTCTTCACAACAGAAACTGTGCCCAGTAGAACACAGTGATCTCTGGAGATGTTAAATGTGTTGTGGACGTCTGACAATGGTTAGAACAAGGTCTTCTAATAGTAAAGTCATGATAATTAAGGATTTAGCCCCCAAATAACTACCAGGAGACAATGAATGAAAACTTCTCCATCTTAAGATATAAAGGTTTATTATGGCTCACCTAGAAATGCTACCTAGACCAGTTTCCAGATATTTTCAGGAAATCTGGAAAGACATTACAGCAAATCATACTTGTAGAACGCTAAGTTAATAGTCATACAAAGACATTCAGAAGTTCAGAGATATATAATATATAAGAAGGTCATATGTATTATATATATAATATATGAGGATATAAAAATAAAATATATAAGTATATGTATATACTTATATATGTATCTACAGAGAGGGAGAGAGAAAGAGAGAGAATGTATGAGAAGGTCATTCTTACATCATTTCTGTTTCTGTTTTATAGTAGGTGTTTCACAAAAGCTGTTGTATGGATGGTGGTCATGGTGACTTTCATGCTTAACTTGCCTCTAGGCTTAGCATTTAAAATGAAAACCTCTGAAGGAAACTTCTACCATAAGATAATGTGCCCTGGAGATCAGAGAGAGCCCACTCATGTTCAGACCTCATTAAGGTTTATAAATTCACCCTTCCTGGACCCAAACGATTTAAAGTGACATGTCCTGGTTTGTAAGTGAGCATGTGTAAGAGTGTGTGAGAGTGTGTGTGTGTGTGTGTGTGTGTGTTTAGAGGAGCACATGGGAAAACCCTTGATTATAGGGTCACAGCTCACAACTCTGAATCAAGGGCCAAGAGTTGCAGAATGGATGCTTAAAAGGAGAAATTGTCCATAGAACTTGAGAAATGTAGTTGCAATATAATTTGCTTCTCCTTCTAAGATCCGAGGACAAGTAAAACACTTGAGTACCTCACCCACGTGAAACAGGCCCAGTGCTCTTATACACACACACACACACACACACACACTCGTGCACACTCTTGAACGCACCCCTCTTATCCCTAACATAAAGGCTCCATCTTTCACATCCAGCTCTCATGTACACTTTCCTGGGAGGTATACAGGTCACAGATACCTTCTCTGACCCTGCTCTCCAGCTTCATATCATGACCTTAAATCCCTTCTCCTTCAGTTTAAAGAGGAACATGGTAAAGAGATGGACAATTTCTGCTTCAGAGCCTGACAGATAAGGATACAGTCTGACCTCTGCTACTTACTAGCCCTGTGACCTGAAAAAAGTTACCAAAAGAAAAGAACAGTTACCAGCTTCCTGTTCAGTGAAAAAAGCATAAAAATAGCATCACCTTCCCAAGCTAGTCATGTGTATTAAATGTGATAAAATGTGCAAAGAATTTAGCAAGGTGGCACAAAGTAAGTGTGCAATAGTTGTAAGCTCTCATTGTGGTTGTGACTGAAACTCTCCCACATAGAGAGATTCTGCAGTTAATGAAATATTGGCTCTGAACTTCACACAGAAAGGAGGGTGAAAGAAGGGTAGAGGTTTGTAGTATTTAATGATAAAGCACACTTGCTGGACACCTCTGTAGATTCTTTCCCTCAGCTCCTTTCTGTTGCTTCCAGCTGGTTCTCAGAATAAGCCATGTGTGTGTACCTAGTTAACTTTCCACTTAAAAATAAGACAAAGCCACTTTCCTATTTCATTTTAAGAACTGAACAAGGGGAAGAGAATCAGCTGAGGAAACAGTGGTGCACCCCAGGCAGAAGGAGCCTGAGTCATCCTCACTATTAGGCACAGGGCACTCTGCTGGAATTCTAGCCCCCTACAGGCTCCTCCTGGCGCCAGGAACAAGGCAGTCTCTGAGCCAAAGCCATCTCTTCTGCACTGAGGCAAACATCCCAGGCTAATGTAGTTAGCAGATCCTTCATCTCATCTGTAAAAGGAAAGAAAGAATGTAACAATATTAAATATTGTTCCTTTTTAAAGTTATCTCCATTTTAATTATAAAAATAACATTTGTTATAGCAAATGTTGGAAATTCCTCCCAAGTACAGTAAAAAAGTTAAATTTATTATAATCACATCATTGTTAAGATATTGGTATATATCCTTCCAGACTTTTACATATATATTAAAAAGATGGGTTAATATTTTAGCATCATTTCCCCACTGAATAGAACATGAGTATATGTCCATATAAATAGTTAGATATAAAACATAATTTTGATGGCTCCAGAGTACTCTACCTTGTAATGACATCCTTAGTTCTTTAACCTACGTCTTATTTTTGTGCGTGTGACTTGTTTCTGATTTTTTTTATTCTTATAAACACCTAAGTGATGAACAGCCTTCTGGCTACATCTATGAGCCCGTCTAAGAGCATTTCTTCTGGAAGAAGTAGAATTGTGGGTTAATGGGCACATGTAGTTCTAATGCTTTTGATGTTTTGCCTGGGAAGTTTGCATCAGCTTATACTCTACTAGCAGCCTATAAGATTTAATTCAGACTCAGGGGATAAATCTTAGCCAGGTTAAGCCAGTGGTGGTGAATTCCATATCCCTTTCTAGTGACTCAGTTAGTCATGGGCACATCACACAGTCCTGGTCAGTAAAACTGAAGGGACATCTCCTTGAGGGCATCTAGGAAATGTATTCCTCTTTGATTAAAAGAGACACAGAAGGGAAAACTGTACATTTTTCCAGTTCTTGAAGTGGAAGAGGATGTCTGGAAAGAGCTTCTGCACCCAGAGAGTGGCCATAAGGGCGCATACATAGAGGACAAGAGACAGTGTGCAGAGGATGACAGAGGGGAAGATGAGAAAAGTGAGTCCTTGACAGTGTGGTGAGGTGCCAAATTAACCACCAGGGACCGTGTCTAGACCAGACTCTTGTATGAAGTAATAAACGTTCTGATTTTCTGAGCTACATTTATTCAGGTTTTCTGTAATTTGCAGTGAAAAACATCCTACCTGCAAAAATGATATACAATTGGTTTAATGTTCATTTTCTTGATTACAGGGAACTTGAGCTTTTTTTATAACTTGGCCACTTATGTTGCTTCTTTTGTGAACCATCTGTTATGTCTGTTGCCATTTTCCTACAAATGTATTGCCTTCATATTGATTTACTAAATTTTCTTTAAATTTTAACCCTCTGTTTTATGTGTTACAAATATTGTTCCTACTTTCAAACTTTTCAACATATTGAATTTTAAAAATTTTCTATATTTGACCTATGAATCTTTTCTTCCTGCTTTCTTCATTTGATTTTGTGCTTAGTATTTTCTCACACAAAGAACAGATATTCATCTATATTTTACCCTAGTTATTTCTCGGTTTTATTTTTTATATTAATTCTTTAATATACATTTTGGTGAATAATATGAAATAAAGATCAAGTTTTCAAAGAATGCAGGGAAATCCTAACACTATTGAAAATGACAACACTTCCCCTGTGATTCATAGTATCCTTATCTATATTTGTACTACACCCAGGCCTGTTGGATAGTTTCCTGGTCTTTTTTGTGAATATCTATCTGTTCTCCTCTTATACTAGTTCATACTACTTTAGTAATTGTAACTCTTTTTTTTTTTTTAATCAATTTATTTATTTATTTAATTTTGGCTGCATTGGGTCTTTGTTGCTGGGCGCGGGCTTTCTCTAGTTGCGGCAAGCGGGAGCTACTCTTTCGTTGTGGTGCGCGGGCTTCTCATCGCGGTGGCTTCTCTTGTTGTGGAGCACGGACTCTAGGCATGCGGGCTTCAGTAGTTGTAGCACACGGTCTCAGTAGCTGTGGCTCGCGGGCTCTAGAGCACAGGCTCAGTAGTTGTGGTGCACAGGCTTAGTTCCTCTGCGCCATGTGGGATCTTCCTGGACCAGGGCTCGAAGCTGTGTCCCTTGCATTGGCAGGCGGATTCTTAACCACTGAACCACCAGGGAAGTCGTGTAACTCTTTAATATATTTTGTTATCTGGCAACACAAGCCCAACTTCACTATTACTTTGCAAACTTTTTTGGTGACTCTCACTGATTTTTTTTTTTATGTATGGGTTTTAAAATCATGTTTAATCATGTTTAAATGTCCCCTAAATCCTATTAGGTGGTTTGTTTTTTTTTGGGAGGCTGGGGCTGATTACAGTAAGATTATAAAATAATGTAAAGAGCTGATATCTTTATAACATAGTGACTTCCTGTTCAGGACTGCATTTCATTTGACACACCTTTTAAGTCTTATTTGATTTTCCCCAGTATTTTGTTTTAATTTCTGCATGTAGTTTCTATCCCTTAATGTTAATATTTTCTCTAAATGATTAGATTTTTAGAAAAGTGATGCATTTGCCTCTATGGATTATCAGAGAGGCTTTTTAAAAACTGTACAATACAGATGTCAGTAGCAACTCTTCAGTACTAAATATAGTCAGTTAATTATGCACTTCTCAATCTTTCAAAAATATTAATGCATATTAGACAGAGCAGGATCCATGTAGACACTTAGCTTTCATCAGTGTCCTCAAAGTTATGAACTTTCTGCTGATGCCAAGGTGGCAAACAATCTAATTTTAGTAAAAAAGAAAGATAACCATCATCCAATAAACCTAAAATCTCCCAAAGGTTGGACAGGTTAAGATGATCATACCAATTACTAGATAAATACAGCATCTGCCTATTATATGTTTAAAGTCAAATAAGATGTGAATAAAACTATGTTTACTAAATTACTTAAAAGTATTTGTAAGTCAGTCTCCCACTTGGCATTTTTTACATAAAAATAAGACTGTTTCATAGCACAAGATAAAAGGATAGTATTTGGGGCTTCCCTGATGGCACAGTGGTTGAGAGTCCACCTGCCGATGCAGGGGACACGGGTTTGTGCCCCGGTCCGGGAAGATCACACATGCCGCGGAGCGGCTGGGCCCGTGAGCCAGGGCCGCTGAGCCTGCACATCCGGAGCCTGTGCTCCACAACGGGAGAGGCCACAACAGTGAGAGGCCCACGTACCACAAAAAAAAAAAAAAAAGGGTAGTATTTGGATGAGCTTTGAAAATACTACACATTCAGAATCTGGTCTTCTTGGGAGAAACTCAACCATGTTAAGAGGAGCCCCAGCCTCTCCCCCCTGTCTAGAGCAGACTCCCTAAAATTTTAAATTGATGTTACTCCTCACCTGTTTTTAAGTTTTAAGGTCTTATCACTATCATATTATAAATTAAAAAATAACATTTTAATTTGTTTTATGTTCTTTACATGTATATTTTTAGTTATGTTTTTAGAGGTTACTCTAGGGTTTATCATATATATCTAAACTCATAAAAATCAGTATCAAATTTATATTCGCTTAATTCCAGTGATGTATATAAATGTTACTCCTATAAAGCCCTATTCCCGTCCCCTCCTTTTGTGGTATTATTGTTATACATATTACATCCATCAGTGTTACAAACCTAGTAGTACATGGTTAAAATTATTGTTTTACCATCTGCAGTAATTTCCTTATCCCAACGCAGTTTTGCTCCTACCCACCACCTTTGTGCTATTATTGGCAAGTGTTATACACGTATGTTACATTTCTATATGTTATAGGCCCAACATTATGATATGTACATATTATTATATAGTTGCTTTTTAAAACAGCTGTCAGAAAAAAATGAGAAAATATGCATTTATACTGTTTTTTATACCTTTACCAGTGCTCTTTGTTTTATCATGTGGATTTGAATTACTATCTGGAGTCACTTCCCTACGGCCTGGAGAACTTCCTTTATAGTTATTTCTTATCAGGTGGTCCTACTAGCAACAATTCTATCAGTTTTTGTTATCTTGGAAAGTCTTTATTTCACCCTCATTTTTGAAAGATAGCTTTACTGGTTATAGGATTCTTGGTTGATGATTTTTTACTGAGAATTTTGAATGCTGTCCACTGTCTCTGGTCTCCACTGTTTCTGCTGACAAGTCAGCTATTCATATTATTGTGTTATTTTTGTAAGTGCTAAGTCATTTTTCTAGCTGTTTTCAGGATATTCTCCTTGTCTTTGATTTTCAGAATTTCAGACACCGTGATATGTCTTTTTGTGGATCTCTGTTTTTTTATCATACTTGTAGTTCATTGAACTTCCGGGATATGTAGATTATTGTTTTTCAAAAAATTTGGGAAGTTTTCACCATTATATTTTGAATATTTTTTCTGTCCCTCTCTCTCCCCTCTCCTTCTTTTACTCCTTTTATGTGCGTGCTGATACACTTGATGGTGTCTCACATTTCTCTGAGGCTCTGTCTACTGTTTTGTTTTTTGTTTTGTTTTTTCTCGGTGCGCGGGCCTCTCACTGTTGTGGCCTCTCCTTTTGCGGTGCACAGGCTCCGGATGCGCAGGCTCAGCGGCCATGGCTCACGGGCCCAGCCGCTCCGCGGCATGTGGGATCTTCCCGGACCGGAGCACGAACCCGTGTCCCCTGCATCGGCAGGTGGACTCTCAACCACTGCGCCACCAGGGAAGCCCCTCTCTGTCTACTGTTTTTCATTCTTTTTTCACTGTTCTTTGGCTTACACAACCTCTGTGGCTCCATCTTCAAGTTTGCTAATTTTTTTCTGCCAGTTAAAATCTACTGTTGCACCCCTCTAGTGATTTTTTTTAAAATTGCAGTTATTGTACTTTTCCACTCCAGAATTTCCACTTGGTTCTTTTCTCATAATTTATATTTCTTTATTGATATTCTCTATTTGATGTAACAGTGTCATTATATCTCCCTTCACTTCTCTAATCATGATTTCCTTTAGTTCTGTGAACAGATTTGGAATGGCTATTTTAACATCTTCTGATAAACCTGACCTGTGTTCTCTCACAGGTTGTGTTGTTGCTTTTTTCTCCACCAATGTAGCAACTCTGGGCACTGGTCTCCCTCCTCCAGGGCTTGTTACTGTTATTTGCTGGTATATATTTTAGTGTCTGGCTGGATCACTGTAGTGGAGTCTGCTCCCCACTCCCTTCCCCATCCACAGTGTGAAGCCTCTGGTGTTGCTCCTGAGGGAGGCGCAGCTTTGGGTGAGCTCAGTCACCCTGGGATGACAGTGGTTTGGGCAGGACTCTCTTTTTTCCTTTCCCTGATCACATCCACGTACGTGTACATGCCATTGACTGCTCCGTTGTTTTCAACAATGCCCTGAGCATAAATTGCTCTACAAACGAATCCAGTCAAATTGTGGCTCCACGGAAGGACATAGTTTCTGAGGTTGGTGTTTGATGTTTGCTCTGACCCTGGGCGGGGTGTCGGTAGAGGACAGGGGCCTGCTCTCAGCTCTTTTATTCCATGATTTTCTGCTACCAACTAGCCAGCCTATAGTCCAGGCTGTATCTTCATTAAATCCACAGCTCTCCTCCCAAGTTTCCTCTCATCACAACCTCCTCTCCTCTTGAGAGCACCTTTGAACTTCTTCGCTCTCTGTTGCAAATGAAGTTAGTTCCTTTGCAAAGATATTAGGAGGTATCTGTTTTATAGTCTGCTTCTCCCTCTCAGGCATAATCTCCCAGCCAGGGCTCTGGAGCTAGAGGTGGAGACAATGACGAGCTGCTCTCTGAGTGACACTTCTGCTCTGGGACCTGAATGCTTATTGTGTGTGGGTGTGGAGAGGAGAGGCTAGTAGCCTGAGGTCCTCCCAGCTTGCCTCTCCTGCCGTGGAACCACGATGCCATGAGCCAGAAAGAGTGTTGAGGGCATCAGTCTTCTCAGCATGCTGTGCCCAAGGTAGAACCTGCATTCCACAAGTGGGGCCTGGGTGGAAGAAGGGAGTCCCCATCTCTCGACTGGATTCAACTGGGACTTAGCATCAGCAACGAGTAGCTTGGGGCATGATGAGAAATGCTGAAGCCTTGCTCCCTCTAGGAAGAAACCCTTTCACTGGGAGCTGGCAGGAGAGGGTGCCCTGTGTTCTTGAGGGCAGCAGTCAGGTGTGGAGCCTCGGCGTTGCTGAGCTAGGAGGTGGGGAGGAAGGAAGGTTTTTGCTCAGATACCACAAACTCTAGTCTTTCTTAACAAAGTTTTCCAGGTTTTCTTGAACATATGTTTCTTCCTCTGCTGTTTATACGTAGGACTATTTCCAGAGGCTTTAAATTGTTGTTTTTAATCATTTCCACCAGTTTCACTGGGGAACAGGTCAGTGGAGCTCATTATGCTGTCCTGCTGGAGGTAGCCCTCTTCTAAGAGGAAAGACTGTGAGCAGTCGGTCTCATTCCCACGATGCAGCCCTGTGCCCTTCCTATAGGTGTAGGTACCTGGTAGGTCATTAAAGCTCATTTATTGACTTGACTTTTCTCAGTTTACTAAAGCTGTATTTCCAGCAGCGTTTATAGTTATAGTTTCTCGTACATACACATAGTTGTGCTAAAAATCTCTTCTATCTATAAACATCAAATATAAGTTAGCATTCTTTCCCTTGAAATAACTCAGAGAAGATTTTTCAGAGTTTATGTTATTCATTGCTTTAAAACACTTGGCATCCAACCTTGCAGTTTACTGAGACTTAATAAAAAATGATTTTTCTGAAGTTTTTACCCAAGTAATCAATTAGATCAGTAGAACCAAGTCACATACCCACTGCTGTGATTTTGTAATCTCCTTCTGGTAGGTATCAAGTAACAGATTTGGATTTATTGGTGATACTGTTTGAAGCTGAAGATAATTAATTATATTACTTTGAACTGTTCATGCTTAATTCCACTCGAGTCCAATCTGGAGGAGGGGCGTGATGAAGGATTACCGACAAAAGCAGGACAAGACTCCATATGCTCTTAATTTACATTTAGCTTCTGGCCCATATTTGGGATGGGTTGCATCCATTCACATTCTGTCCAGGGGAGAGGGTCTCCGGCTGTGCTCTCTGCCCCTGCCATTGCTATTACAGTTGTGGGGATTCTCAAAGCGTGGTAACGTTTGTTGAAAGTACAGATTGCTGGGCCCCATCCCGGAGATTCAGGTTCAGTAGATTCAGGGTGTGGCACAGGAATCTGCCTTGTTAAGAGTCTACTGGGCTGCTTCTAATGCAGGTAGTATCCACCAGCACTCACGCTGAGGAGCACTGAGCCAGGTGCCACTCAGCGGGCACATCATCCAACTCTCCTTGCTCTCATTTTCTCCGGGCCAAACATACGAGCGCTCGATTTCCCAGTTGCTCATTGACTAGGAAAGAACGTGGTGGTCATGTTGACATTCTACTTATTAGCTTCTTTGTCATTACAGATTCATAAATTTATATTTTATTAAATATCTGTTTACAGACCAAGTTTGAATCCACCCAAATCACCAAGGCTATTAATATTAAGAGGTAGCTGTCTTTATACCTACAGATTTCAGATCATCTGACCACTCCTGGGAAGAATGTAAGCCACCTTTCTGAGAGCAAGCTGGCATTAAGGGCACCAGTATCTGGTATCTTGACTCTCTCGGTGATGTGTAGAACACAGCAATTCCTTTTTCTCTTTAAGAAAGGAGATAGGATGGTAAAAAGATTGAGTATAGGCTTCAGAGTTGGGCAGACCTGGGTTTGAATCCTTTCTGAGCAGTGTAGACTTACTTCAGTTGCTTATTCTCTTTGAGCCTCAGTTTCTTCATGTGCAAAGTAAAAGTCATAAATTCAATAGGTAAGAATCTCTGGTTGAGTCAGGATACCCACATTAATCTGGCAAGATACATACATACATACATACAAACATACATAGGAATATCTTGACTCCAAAAGCTCTGAGGTAGGGCTAGCCTTAGGCAGAGTCGAATCTAGGAATTCAGATGAGTTCATCTGAACCCATTTGCTCCCCATCTCTTGACTCTGTGTTCCTCCCTGTAGACTGCATTCTCAAGCTCCCTGTGGCTGCAGCCGGCAGCTCCATTTATACATATATCTTTCCAGGTTACTAACGTCCAGCGGGAGAGAACAAATGCTTGTGCCCTCCCTGAGCAAGGATCTCGTTGTAAATCATTCTCTTTGGGCCAAATGCCCATCCCTCAATCAGTCACCACGACTAGGGAAACATGATGTTCTGATTGGCCAGGCCTGGGTCCCATGACCTCTTGGAGCTAAGGATACGTCAACTCCACATGCATCACATGGCTGGGAATAGTGTGGCCTCCAGAGGAAAAAGGAAATGCTGCCACCAAAAGGGAGAGCTAGAGAGAATACAGGACCAACAATCTGTAGCTGTCCAATACATGAAGACCTACATCACAGGTCTTAAATGAGGTAATCCTGGTAAATCGCCAGGCACACAGTAAGTATTCAGTATGTGATGATGGTTTAGAAAATAAACCATTTCTTACAGTGTTCCGCATCCTGTCTTTATCATAAGCTATTACTTGTTAGGAGCATCATCTCCTAAAGGAGAAAAAGATGACCTGAAGTCATTTTTTTTTCCCCCTAAAGTCTAAGTGGAAACAAAGTTCTTAAGACGTCCGAGTCTTTCCAAGGTTGAATTCCTGTAGAGAGAGGTCAAGGTAAAACAGAGGAAAAGTGGAAAAAGAAAGGGGAAGGGAGGCATAGCGCACTGCTGGCACACAATGAGAGCTGGGTTTGAATCCTAGTTCCGAGACTCTCTGAGCCTCAGTTTCTTCATCTGTATATTAGAAATGATGAGTACTGCCCACTTGCTTCTATAGTGATGACCAAATAATATGATGGCTGTGAAAAATAAAGAATTACAAAGGGAAAAAAATTAAATAGTCAAATTACTATGAAGAGAATACTAGCTATATTGATATGCTAGGTACGATTGAATATTGACTGTCTGGGGGCCAGGCACTGTGCTGAGTTCTTTAACATATGTCATCTCATCTAATTCTTGCGGTCATCCTAGGAGGCAGGTACTATTATCGCATCTTCACTTTACAGATGAGGCTCAGAGAGCTTGCATAGCAGACTCAAGATCCCACAATTTATAAGCTGGGATTCAGTTTAGGTCTCTGATTACTTCTTTCCATTCAGCCTTGTAGCGTGCCTTTTCTTTTTAGTCCGATGCCCCTGTGAATGTGCTGGGACAGCTGTGGATGGCTACTTACATCTCTCTTACCCAGTCATCTCCAGTCACATGTACACACACAGTCACGTTAGCACATGCCCCTTCCTCCTCCCCCTTTTCAGTGGAGTCACTTTCTCCTCCACTTCATGTTCACTAGTCAGAAGTTTCTCCAGGTGAAGGAGACAGCCCTAGACATCAGAATCTGCACAGACTACCTTTCTGCAGCAGCCAGGATATTGGTAGCCTCCCAGGAGCAGAGGTGTAGGGGAGCACCTTCCCCACTAGTCTCTGCCTGCCTGCTCTTGAAGAGCTGCTCTGTGTTTGCCTTCAGTAAAGTGTACTGGTTGCCAGGAGTCCAACTCAATAGAAATTCAATGGCCATTAGGAGAGATTTACGATGACCTGAACCATAGAATTTGGACTCATCATATTTATCGTATAAAGAACCATTCTAAGAGCTAGAGGGGGAACAGAGGGAAGCTTCTGTGTGCCAAGCTTATATGTACAGATTGCACAGTCACACATTGGATGCATTTCCCCATAAAACCCTATTTTATGGCTTCACGTAATTACTTTCTCCCTGGGCCTCCATGCATTTCAGGCGTTTGGCACAGGCAATCATTCTAGTCTGATCAGAACTTTATTCTGGTACAAGATGCCATGTCTCTGATTTCCCAGGTGGTTCCCATGAGAGTACCTGAACTTCTTATCCATGTGTCCTGATTTTTGTTCTCATGCATTTGGGCCCATTAAGGCTCATTACACTCTTGAGTCAGGCCTCTTACCAGCTCCTGAACTTCCCTGATGCATGATGTGGGGCAGGTATAGGAATACTGCTTTGAAACAAGGCAGAAACACAGCACAGAGAATTTAAGCAAGTTGCCAAAGGTCACACAGCTGGTGAGTAGTAAAACCATGTTTTGATGCTAAAAAGTCTGGTCTCAGAGGCAGTGCTCTTAGCTACTACTCTGTCATTGCCTCTGATAGCAAGTATTCAACCAGTGTCACTTCCTCTTTTTCTCCTTTTGTATAATAAACTGTACTGGCAATAAGGCCTTGATTTCTGTTTGGAGTCATGAAATCCTTATTGCAAGCCACTCCTTTGAATCTCAAAAACCCTTACACAGAGAATCTCAAACTTGACTTTCTGTTGTAATCACCTGGGGAGCTTCAAAAAGGAGTAATATCTAGGTCTCATCCTGAAGGTTCTGAGGGAATGGATCTGGGCTGCGTCCTGAGCATGAGGGTTTTTGAAGGCTCCTTAGGTAATTCTAATGCACAGCATGGCTAAGAAGCCTGGCTCTAACAGGCCTGCCCAGCAGCACGTTCACCTGGCCAGGACCATCGCACTCCATCTGACCAGATTTTATCTCCAGGTGTTGGTGACACAAGCAGACACACACAAAATATGTCAGTTTAGACACACAGCCAAAGGGAAAATTCAGGTCCATCACATTTCCATAACACAGCTTCACACATTTGCCTATAGCTGCCGGATCCGTTTTTGCACGTCCCTTCACCGCTGGGCCCTTGAAGGGTATGTGTTTAGGTGTAATAGCACGGTGCTGTGTCTCAGCCTATTTATACTAATCCCTATAGTTGGTGAAACTGTCACTTCATAAACGCCATTGTAATATGAAGGGCTTTTCTAAAAATAGAGTGCTTTGTCTTCCAAAGTCTATGCCACCTGGAACTGTAGAATGCACACAGCTCCAGTGCAACTACAGTAAAGGGGGAAACCTGCTTTTACCTTATTTCTGTTTTCCACCTGCCAGTGCTTCTGGATAGCCTTCCCACCTAGTGGAGCCAGGAAAATATTTAGCAATTTGAATTTTTATATTCCCAAGTAAAATCATGGCAGGGCTTGTGAGAAAGCTCGGCCACGCCCAGGAAAGCGACTGGCTCCTCCTTCTGGAAAGCCAGCCCCTTCTCCTCAGAAGAGAGTCTGAAATGAACACTGCTTCCAGTGAGCTATGTTTGATAGGCTGCTGAGGGAGGTAAGGTGGCCATGGAAAGCCAGAGCTCAGGATTCGCTCACACATCCATCCACCAACATGTTCATGCCACGAGCACCTGCCCTAGCCTCTGGCAGGCCCCAGGGACCAGCAGTACACAAGGCGAGCGTGGCCCTGCCTTATGGGGGCTCATGGGCTAATGAGGAGGACGGACGTTACATGATCAAGTCACATAAATACACAACTACAAATTGTGATACGTGCTGAGAAAGAAAAAAAAATGCTATGAGACAAAGTAGTAGAGGAAATCTTGAGATTGGATGGTGGTGGAGGGACGGGGCAGCCACCCCAGGCCTAAGGGATGAGTCAGATGTGGCTAAGGGAGAGGGAGAGGAGTATTCGGGAAGGGGGCTTTATGAGGGCACGCTTACCCGTCCCTCAAGGAATTAGCAGGACTGGAGGCAGTGAACCAGGGCAGGAAGGATATTAGGAGGGTGGGAGAGGGAGGTAAGGACAGACCACTTAGGGCCTTGGAAGCCAAGGGGGCAACTTGGGATTTTATCCTGAGCCCCCTAGGAGCCTTGAGGGCGGTTTAAGTGGGGGTCTGCTGGGGGAGTAGATGGAGAGATTACATGACCACTGTTTGCCTTACAGGTGGAAAAAGGATTGGAGAAGCACTAATGGATGTGAGGACACAGGAGGGAAGGTGAGAGGTGATGGCTCACAGCATCTTCGCCCTTCTGATCAACCTCACCTTTCTCTTGCCTGTATCCTTGAGGACAGGGAGCAGCAGGTATGTCCGTTGCGAGTCAGCACTTGTGTTTTCTGTATCTGGAGGGATGAGGCGGCCAGGATGGAGTGTGGCCCTGCCACTGTGTCCTTATTCTCATGCACACTGTCCTCTAGGACCGGCAGAGCTGCAGGTCTGCTTCCCACCTGACCTGCAGGATTCTTGCCCTTTTGTGTCTCTGTCCTTTGGTGATAAACAAACGCCTGGTATGAATATATTTACCCATCTATCTAGCTCTTGTCTGTCCCCGTTCTTGCAGCCTTTCTGCCAGTGTCTCAGTCTGGGCCCTGACCTCCTTTCGCCTGGCTTGCTGTAGTAGATTTCTAACTTCCCTCGCAACTGGGTTTGGAACCTCCACTGTCTTCTGCTAATCAGGCCTATCTTGAAGTCTGACTCATCCTTCCAAACCCCAATCTTCAGAACATCACTCGCCTGATGTTTCCTTGGCTCATCGTTGCAGAACTGAGGTTCTTTCATTTGCATTCAGGTCTCCTGCTCCCTGGGTTCTCGACCAGACAGGACCGTTCTTTATTCTGGGACCATGGTCTTTGGTCTCCTCTCTTTTGTCTTTGGCATATGCTGTGCCTGACAGACTTGAGTGATCCCTTCTGTGAGGGACAGGAGCGTATCCTCATGTGATTTACTCCCCAGCCTCCATCCTCACTCTGCCCTGCTTGTTCTGGGAGGGCAGATACCATAGCTTGTCCCTCCCTGTCGCTGCCCACCTTAGTCATGGGGTCTGGAGACACTGAGCACACTTGGACATGTGCACCTGGAATTTTCTTCCATTTTCACCCATCCTCGGGGAATGCTATCAGTTTAGCAATGGATCAGAGCTGAGAGACACCTGTGTTCTTTACCTCTAGAAGCTCACTTGCTTTCTCATCCTGCTTTGTCTCTTTCAGCGCCAATCATGCCAGTCAGTGTTTTCTTTTAACAGAATAGAGGGCTTGAGAGACATCTCTCTCAGCCAGTTTAACAGTATTTGCAGCAAGCCTTCCACCGTGTCAGCCCCTCAGCTCCAGAAGTCGCTTCCTCAGTGATGGGAAGCTAGAAGAGGACCAGTTCCATTTTCACCTGCTCTGCTTGCAAATGGCCACAAATTGATAGTGCGAGCCAGCTGTTGGTTGACTCGGCTCCACTGAAGGGAGTGAAAGCCTTGAATGTGTTACCTTCTCTGGGTCCCTGGTGGGTTCACGGGCTGCCACGTCTGCAGAGCCGTGTTAAGTGGGGATGTCATAAGGCATCAGCAGATCGTTAGCTGATGCAGAGAGTACCCTTGATGAAGTGTCAGGAAGCATCACCATGGCCCCTGAATGGCATGGCTTCCAGCATTGCAGCTTCTGATTGCTGATTTCTCGAGGACCTTACTAGGCTTCAGGGACATCACAGCTCTTAAATGTCAAAGAAAATAGGGACAGTGCCACCCAGGACTTACCGGGGAAATGTCTGATGACAACTTGACAGGCATGGGGCAATATTCTCCAAAAGGTCTGTACCGTCCCCAGTGTCCTGACTTCCTCTGCACACATCTTCTTAACTTTCAAACTCCATTCAACAAGAAATTATTGAGAATACTGACAATACCCAACACTGGTGAGGATTTGGAGCAACAGGAATTCTCATCTGTTGTTGGTTGAAGTGTAAAATTGTACAACCACCGCTCTGAAAAAGGTTTTCATCTTATAAGACTAAGTATACGTTTGTCCTATGATCCACTCTTAGGCCTTGCCCCAAGAGAAATGAAAACACATTAATAGAAAGACTTTTACTCAGATGTACATAGGAGCCTAAGTGTTCACTAATAGAAGAATGTATAAAGAAAGTATGACATAGTCATACAGTGAAATACGGCACAGCAATAACAAGGGACACACTACTGATATATGCCGCAAGGTGGATGAACCTGGAAAACATGATGCTGAATGAAAGGAACCTTACACAAAAGAGGACAGATTGTGTGATTCCATTTATGTGGAATTCTAGAACAGGCGAAACCAACTTATAATAGAAATAATCAGAACAGTGGTTGCCTCTGAGGGAACTGAGGGCAGGGATCAACTGGGAGGGGCCATGACAGAACTTTCTAGGATGATGGTACTGTTCTCTATCTTGCTAGCAGTTTGGTTTACTCAGGTGCCTGCATTTGTGGAAACTCAGAACGTACACTTAAAACTTGTGCATTTCATTGTATGTAAATTTTCATCAAAAGAGAAAACTGTACACAAATATTAACCTTAATGATTTTCACGCTGAAGTATTTAGGAGGAAGTATGCTATTGTCTACAATTTACTTTGAAACAAAAAACATAAGATGGATCGGTGGATGGATAGGGGGATGGGTAGATGGATGAATATGTGATAGAGCAAGTATAGTTGAGTGTCAATGCTAGGACCTAAATGATGGATGTATAGGTATTCATTGTAAAATTCTTTCAACTTTGCTGTATGGTGAAAGGCCTGAAAGTAAGGCTCAGTATTATGTGCTGCCTTGACATCTGGTAAAATCAGGAGGCCTCGAATGGCCTTATCTCAGGTTCCCCTCCCCACTCTGCTTGCATGGATAAGGTCCCCAGCCAAACAGTCCTCTTTACTCAGGGCACCAGATGCACTGCCTGTAGATGCAGTCCCTGAGTTGGGGGCCTCAGTTCCCTGCTAGTCTGAGGAATTATTCAACCAAGTCAGTCCCATCCTCCCATGGGGCCAGGGACACCCCACCTCCTTGATACTACAAAGCTTGCTCACAGCCCTGGTTGCTCACTCTGTTCCTGGAGGCAACCTCTATGGGATCCTGTCCAGTGTGTGGTGTCCTCCTCCCCAGGCTGTGAGTATATGTGACTAATTTGGGACTGACATGTACACACTGCTGTATTTAAAATGGATAACCAACAAGTACCCACTCTGTAGCACAGGGAACTCTGCTCAATGTTATGTGGACGCCTGAATGGGGATGAGAGGGGAGTTTGCGGGAGAATGGATACATGTATATGTATGGCTGAGTCGCTTTGCTGTGCACATGAAACTGTCACAGCATTGTTAATCAGCTATATTCCAGTATGAAATGAAAAGTTTTTTAAAAAAGAAATACGAAAGAAAATATCTCATCTGTCCCGTGTCGGGTGTTGTGTGTCCAGCCATCCCCATCACTCCAGGGTGATCCCTCCATGGCAGATGGAGTGAATAGGAGACAATTAAAACTTGCTATATGTTTGAAATTTTACTTTAAAATGTTGGGGAAAAAATGTATGTGCCCAGTAATGAACGATGTTACAAAGGAGAAAGCATTGCTTCTAACTTTATTGAGCTTAGAGTTTACTTAGGGAAATTCTTAGTAGTATTAAACCACACACTGGGCACTTAAATGTGGCACACACTTTACCTGCTCTCTGTCGTTAAATCCTGACTTGCCCAGCATCTGTCAGTGAGTAGAACAGTATGAGAACTAATGTATGAGAACCTAGTGGCCTGAGGGTAGAAAGTCCTGCCCCACTTACTAGCTCCGTGACTTCTAGGCAAATGACTTCCCTCTCTGGGCCTCTATGCTTTGTGTATAAAAAAGAAAGGTTGCCACAATTCACCCTTCCAGCTCTAACAGGCTAAAGATCTGTAATTTTGAAATCAGTGTGCTTATAATTACCTTATGACAGGAGAAAGGAAAGAGGCATCTTATTTCTGGGTCCCGGATCCCTGCATTGTCACTCATTTGGGAAATAGTTTATTCCAATGCAAACTTACCCCCTAGTTTCCACCTGAACATAAACCCCCAAAGAGCAGGAAGTTATTTACCTGACTAATTTAATCATCTGGTTTTGAGAATTTGCACATCAGCCAGGGAAATAGCTTTTTGGTTGCTGCTGTTACACTAATACTTCCCACTGTGAATCACATAGTCAGATAATTCAACCCAGCTTCCTTCTGGACAATCGTTTAGAGGCGAACCATGGTTTTCCTCTAACTCTCAGGAAGGTTAGTGTGAGGATTTCATACAGGGACAGGCCACATCTGTGCAATGAAGCTGAGCGTGTGACTAAGCAGGCTGGATGTGTGGATAAAATTGTCACACGTGGTCAGGACAGATTCGCGGCATGTCTGCAGAGATAGCAGTTTTTTTCCTTTTATTCTTCTCAGGCTTCAGCTCTCTGAAGATCGGTGAAAGACGATGGCTGATCTGGGGCATATTCACTGAGGACAAAGAGAGCCAGATTGTGCTTTGGACACATCATTCTGAGGTGCATTAAAATCTGGCTGAAAGCTTGTGGGAGAAAGGACAGATAGTCCCAATTATCTGCAGATACCCACATACCTCTGCCTCTGAAAATAGTCAGTGACCCATCACCGATGGGAATGTTTTCACTGTAGGAGGACTGGGCTCGCTCTAAACCAGGATTTCTCAGCCTCAGCACTAGTGATATTTTGGAGATTGTTTTTCATGTTGGGAGCCTATCCTGGGCATTGTGGGATGTTTAGCACCATCCCTGGCCTCTTATCAGTAGATGCCAATAGTATCTCCCTAGTTGTGACAACTAAAATGTCTCCAGACATTGTCAATTTCCCCAAGCTGGGAATCACTGCTCTAAACCATCCATACTCCCTATACTTCACTTCTGGAGACCAAGCTAGACATTTATGAAAAGGTTGGGTAGGGTAAGGGAAGGAGCAGATGCTTCACCACCCTGACCTCAGGCGGCTGTGAAGAAAGCTTAGTTTCTAAAGAATGCCCTCAACTTGGCACACATTTTTAAAATTGTGGTAAAATGCACGTAACATATAATTTACCATCTTAATCATTTTTAAATGTGATGTTGCTAAGTCTGTATATATTGTTGTACAACAAATCTCCAGACCTTTTTCATCTTCCCAAACTGAAACACTGTGCCCACTGGACAACTTCCCATTTCTGTCTCTACCCAGCCCCTTGGAAATTACCATTCTACTTTCTCTCTCTTTGAGTTTGACCACTCTAGGTATATCACATAATTGGAATCATACAGTATTTGTGTTTTTTTGACTGGTTGTCACTTAACATCATGTCCTTAAGGTTCATCCATGTTGTCAGAATTTTCTTCCATTTTAAGGCTGAATAATACTTCACCATACTGATTATTCATTCATCTATTGGTGAACCCCCTTGGGTTGCTTTGGGCTATTGTGAATAGTGGACATGGATGTTCAGATAGCTGTTCAATATCTCGCTTCAATTCTTTGGGATATATACCCAGAATTGGAATTGCTGGATCAGATGGTAATTCTAGTTTTAATTTTCTGAGGAACTGCCATACTGGTTTTCATCGTAGCTGTACCATTTTACTTTCACAACAAGAGCACACAAGTATTCCAATTTCTCTATATCCTAGTGAACACTTGTTATTTCTGTTTTTTTTTTTTATAGTAGCCATTCTAATACAGGTAAGGTAGTATCACATTTGGTTTTGATTTGCATTTCCCTAAAGATTAGTGATGCTGAGCATCTTTGCATATGCTGGTTGGCTTGTATATTTTTGAAAAAATGTCTACGCACATCCTTTGAACATCTTTTAATAGAGTTATTTGGTTTTTTGTTGTTAAGTTGTATGAGTTCTTAATATATTCTGGATATTAACCCTTTATTAATTATATGGTTTGCAAATATTTTCTCCCATTTCTGGGTTGCCTTTTCATTCTGTTAATTGTGTTCTTTGATGCACAGAAGTTTGTTTGTTTGTTTGTTTTTACTTCACGATTCCATTTATATATCATTTTTTAAAACATCTTTATTGGAGTATAATTGCTTTACAATGGTGTGCTAGTTTCTGCTTTTTAACAAAGTGAATCAGCTATACATATACATATATCTCCTCCCTCTTGCGTTTCCCTCCCACCCTCCCTATCCCACCCCTCTAGGTGGTCACAAAGCACCCAGCTGATCTATGCTATGTGGCTGCTTCCCACTAGCTATCTATTTTACATTTGGTGGTGTATATATGTCCATGCCACTCTCTCACTTCGTCCCAGCTTACCCTTCCTCCTCCCCGTGTCCTCAAGTCCAGTCTCTACATCTGCGTCTTTATTCCTGTCCTGCCCCTAGGTTCTTCAAAACCTTTTTTTTTTCAGATTCCATATATATTTGTTAGCATACGGTATTTGTTTTTCTCTTTCTGACTTACTTTACTCTGTATAACAGACTCTAGGTCCAACCACCTCACTACAAATGACTCAGTTTTGTTTCTTTTTATGGCTGAGTAATATTCCATTGTATATATGTGCCACATCTTCTTTATCCTTTCATCTGTCGATGGACACTTAGGTAGCTTCCATGTCCTGGCTATTGTAAATAGAGCTGCAATGAACATTGTGGTACATGACTCTTTTTGGTTTTCTCAGGGTATATGCCCAGTAGTGGGATTGCTGGGTCATATGGTAGTTCTATTTTTAGTTTTTTAAGGAACCTCCATACTGTTCTCCATAGTGGGTGTATCAATTTACTTTCCCACCAAGAGTGCAAGAGTGTTCCCTTTTCTCCACACCCTCTCCAGCATTTATTGTTGGTATATTTTTTTTTTTAATTAATTATTTATTTATTTATTTTGGGCTGTGTTGGGTCTTCGTTTCTGTGCGAGGGCTTTCTCTAGTTGCGGAGAGCGGGGGCCACTCTTCATCGCGGTGCGCGGGCCTCTCACTATCGTGGCCTCTCTTGTTGCGGAGCACAGGCTCCAGACGCGCAGGCTCAGTAGTTGTGGCGCACGGGCTCAGCCGCTCTGCGGCATGTGGGATCTTCCCAGACCAGGGCTCGAACCCGTGTCCCCTGCATTAGCAGGCAGACTCTCAACCACTGCGCCACCAGGGAAGCCCCTATTGTTGGTATATTTTTTGATGATGGCCATTCTGACTGGTGTGAGGTGATACCTCATTGTAGTTTTGATTTGTATTTCTCCGATGATTAGTGACGTTGAGCATCCTTTCATGTGTTTGTTGGCAATCCGTATATCTTCTTTGGAGAAATGTCTATTTAGGTCTTCTGCCCATTTTTGGATTGGGTTGTTTGTTTTTTTGATATTGAGCTGCATGAGCTGCTTGTAAATTTTGGAGATTAATCCTAATTTTGATGTAGTCCAATTTACTTTTGTTGTTCATGCCTTTGGTATCATATCCAAGAAATCCTTGCCAAATACCACATCATGAAGCTTTTCCCCTATGTTTTCTTCTAACGGTTTTATAGTTTCAAGTCTTAGGTTTAGGTCTTTGACCCATTTTGTGGGGTAACACACACTTCTATATTTAATATTATCATGTGACATAGTTCTCTGAGGCCTGAGGCAGCCAGGCCTCACCTGGTCACTTACGCATGGAGTCATGGTTACCCTGATAAGCTACATTTCCCAGGATCGTTCTTCTCTAGCTACAACCTCCTGTAAAATCCCTGTCACCATTCTTTTTTTTTTTTAATGAAATTTGTTTTTACATTTTTATTTTTATTTTTTGGCCACGTGGCTTGTGAGATTTTAGTTTCCCCACCAGGGCTCTAACCCGGGGCCCCAGCAGTGGAAGCTCAGAGTCCCAATCCCTGGACCACCAGGGAATTCCCTCCCTGACACCATTTTGGGAGTACCAGCAGGGCCCACATGTGAGCTCACAGGCAAACTTGGTCAGCCACTGTAGTTAAGTGCCCTTTCAAAAGGGCATCAACTGGGCATCATCAAGTCCAGTGAATATCACTGCCTTGTCCAGACCTAAATCATCTCTCAACCATTGACACTCCTGCCAGGCATGCCTCTACTTTTCATTAAGCACTGCCATTTCCCATAATCCACTGCTGCCACTGCCACCAACTCGTGTGGGGACTGCCAACGCCATCCTGGAGCTGGGTGCCAGAGCTGTGTGGGAGATTAGATTGACGTGCGGGCACGTGTCTACCTCTCTATGGTGGTACATTGTCCTAAAGGGGCTACCCAGCTTGGATTTTGTTTTTTGTTTTACTTTAGCAATATAGAACTTTCAGCATTTGCTGCCCATGTCCTCTGTCCCTAAAACCAGACATGAATGCATGGGGGTAAAGCTAAGCTTGTGACATCCAGTGGCAGGGCAGCCACCATGCCATGCTCAGACCCAGCTCCAGTAACAAAGCTTTGTAACAGGCTGAAGCTGGTGGAACCTAGCTCCTCTTTCCCTTGGGATGAGTACTTTCCCATCATGGTCCCCAGTCCCTCATGCACGTGGACTTTTGTCTCTCTGCCTTTCAGTACTCCAGCTTAGCGTTGCCCTAAAACCCCCCACCTGAATTCTATTAGAACAGTCGTGAGCTCAGGAGAGCAGCTTCCCTGCCATGCTGAGGCTTCGCTGTGAATTATTCATGGCACTGAATAAAGCTCCAGTGTAGGGTGTTCCCAAGCAGGTACATAAATCTCATCTATGAAGAATCTCTATGCTTTACTTAAAAGGGATATTTATCATATACCATGCAATATTTATGAGTTAATTTGAATCCCACAACGGAACAAAATACAATATCTACCAGAAAACACCAGTAATCCTTCCATTATGCACCACTGTTGACACACTGTTAATTTCATTCTAATTGCACAATCTAATCACTGAAACATTAGCATCTGTATGGCAGTAATTCAAAATGTTCCAGCTGAGGGGGATGGGAAAACAATGCAAAATATGCTGGCAGTGAAACCATGAAAAACATGGAATTAGGAATTTCAGCATCTGGCTGCCAGCACCTGTGAGGTAGACAGCAGGGTTAAGTGGCACCAAAAGCCATAGAACTTTCCCCTAGTTGAAGAGAAAAATGATTTTGCTTTGTGCCTAAACCTCTCGCCGGAGTCATGAATGGGTTCTCTAAAGTTATATGGATA